>NW_024070199.1:18532513-19176531 GCF_014754425.2 Oryx dammah
CTCCCGCGCTTCCCTGCCCTGCCCCCACTTGCTAGCGGCGGCTGCAGGCGTCTGCGCGGCTTTTCCGCTGGGGGAGTTACTGTTGGGCTCGTAATCTGTTGGTTTTAATTATTTGTTCGTTTTTCCTTCCTGTTATGTTGCCCTCTGTGTTTCCAAGGCTCGCCTTAGACTCGGCAGGTAGAGTGTTTCCTTGTGTTTGGAAACCTCTCTTCTTAGAATTCCCTTCCCGGGACGGGCTTCCCTTCCTGGGATGGAGCTCCCTCCCCACCTCCTTTGTCTCTTTTCTCGTTTTTTATATTTTTTCCTACCTGGTTTTGAAGACACTGATCTGCTTTTCTGGTTGCCTGATGTCCTCTGCCTGCATTCAGAGGTTGTTTTGTGGAGTTTGCTCCGCGTTGAAATGATCTTTTGAGGAATTTGTGAGGGAGAAAGTGGTCTTCCCTTCCTATTCCTCCGCCATCTTAGGACTGCCCTCCAATTAATATTTTTTAAGTAAAAACTTATTTTTACCTAAAAAAAATCTTGTCAGAAAGTAAGAGTGTGTTCAGAAAACAGAATTATGGAAGCATGCTGTTAAAGGGATTGAACTTAATGGCCTATTTCTAAATAATACACTGTAATAGAAAGGAAAAATTGTAACTTTACAATGGAGAAACCTGATAAACACTATCTTGGCCAGGTGATCAACATTAACATCACCGTGACAAGCCATATTGATAGCCTATTACCTTGACATAATGTGGTAAGTGTGACACTTCATCTCTGTGATCTTCCTTAGACGCCACATAACCCCTGTCTAATCATGAAAATTACACGTCAGACTAATCCCAACTGAGGGACAGTCTACAAAATGTCTGATCAGTACTCCTCCAAATTGTTATCAAGGTCATTAAAAAAAAGGAAATTCTGAGAATGTCATTTAAAAAAAAGGAGATTAAGGAGACATGATGATTAAATATAATGTTGCATCTTGGTCTGAATCCTGGAACAGGAAAAGGTAAAACTAATAAAATATGAATAAAATCAGAAGTTTAGTTCACAGCAATGGACCAATATTGATTTCTTAGTTTTGAAAAATGTACGATGGTGATATAGAGTAGAAACGATATCATAGAAACTGTTAATATTTTGAACAATATTTTGAATGGTGTACTATTTTTATAATTTTTTATTTAAATTATTCTAAAATCTGTTAGAAGGGGATAATTAAGATATACTTGACTGTGAAATATAAAGACACATACACATTCATCAACAAATGCTCACAGAACATTGCAATTATAAACTTTTTCTGAGAAATTTACAAGGGAAAACAACCTCAGTCAAGATGACAAGAGACACAGAAATAGGGCCAGTGCTCAGCATTAAATATCTACCTGTTCCGATAACTTACAAATCTAATGTGTGTTTATGCATGTTGCTTTCAAATGTGTATATATGTACATATATGTAAATGCATCATATACATAGATATGCATGTATATATAAATGTGTATATATTCACATATATATAAGAAAATATACAAAGCTGTCTTGACTTATAATGGGGTTACATATAATAAACCTATCATAAATTGAAAGTCTCATAGGTCAAAAAGGAACTCAATAACACCTAACATTGTCGTTACTCGCCAAGTCCTATCTGACTCTCTCATCACTCCATTCCTCTTTCCATGGGATTTCCCAGGCAAGACTACTAGAGTGGGTTGCCATTTCCTCCTCCAGGGGATATTCCTGACCCCGGGATCAAATTCAGGTCTCCTGCTTGGCAGACAGATTCTTTACCACTGAGCCACTAAAGAACATCATAGCTTAGCCTTGCCTCTTTAAACATACAGGAAATTCATTAGCCTACAGTTGGGCAAAATCATCTCACACAAAGCCTATTTTACAATAAAATGTTGTGTAACTTACTGAATATTCTACTGAAAATGGAAAACAAAATGGCTTATATATACAGAATGGTTGCAAGTGTATTGGTTGTTTGCTGCTGCTGCTAAGTCGTTCAGTCGTGTCTGACTCTGTGCAACCCCATAGACAGCAGCCCACCAGGCTCCCCCATCCCTGGGATTCTCCAGGCAAGAACACTGGAGTGGGTTGCCATTTCCATCTCCAATGCATGAAAGTGAAGAGTGAAAGTGAAGTCGCTAGTCATGTCCGACTCTTAGCGACCCCATGGACTGCAGCCTTACCAAGCTCCTCTGTCCATGGGATTTTCCAGGCAAAAGTACTGGAGCGGGGTGCCATTGCCTTCTCTGATTTGTTGTTTACCAAGCTTAATATGGAAACTCTCTTGCTTATAAAAACTTCTTGCTACCTGAGTCTTCAAAGTTCTGCCTCTTTCTTTGGTCTCTCCCTGCCCTCCAAGTGCAGGGGTCAGTTTCAGATTTCACTCTGAAAACTCCTGAGTTTGCAAACCAACAACAGTGATCTGATCTACTCTAACCTATCATGACGGAGAAGGCAACCTCCTTCTCCAGTTCCCTTCCCTTTCACTAAAGCAGAACAAGAGCTCTCCTTAGCGTTCAGATTCTTTGGCTTTGCATTTGACACAGCTCCTTTGATGACCCTAGGAAAACTCAGATCCAAAGGCCATGTGCAAAAGGTATGTCACCACAGAGGTTCCAGTAAAGAGCTTTTTGTCTAGTGAGTGAATAGATTAGAAGACAAAGTGTTTAGATTGTGAGAGCTCACAAATGGCGTCTAGGTCTAAACTGATCTCTTTCCAGAACTAATGCTGAAGGATGCTGCTGAAAGGAAGAAGCTGGCTGACAGAACAAGGCTAGGGAGTGCTCTCATAGCATCCAGACTTCTCTGTGTGGTTTTTAGAGCCCTAACACCTGGACGTTTGCTTTGTAATTGAGTCAGATCAGTCCTCTTTTGTAAGTTCCTGTCAAAATGGGACACTTGTAGTCCCTGACCCCTCTCTTGTTACTCTGCCTGGAGGTTCCTCTCATGAGCTCCCCTGCACTCCCACCCTAGAGCTTCCACTTCTACTTCCAGTCCTAGAGCCTCCAGTTGCCCCTGTCTGCTGGGAGCCCAGGGCTTTACCTAAATCCACAGGGTCCTGGAATCTGCAAGGAAGCTGAGAAACCAAGCAGGAAGCTGAGAAACCAAGCAGGAAGCTGAGAAGTGCTGTGTAACTGCATGGTGGGCGCACTCCAGTGCCATCCTGTAGAGTCCTTCCCTGAGCCTCCGAAGTCCCACTCTGAGTTTCCTTGGTGATAATCAACCTGTAACAAAGATTGCGAAACTGGCACTGCAGCCTCTGCAACCACTGCTGCTCAAACAGGACACCTCAGTGATGAAGAAAAGAAACTCAGTAAAAGGAAGCCCAAGGAGCAGAGGGAACAGGTGAGCAGCAGAGCTAAGGCCAGGACTCTCCCACTCCTGAAACACGGTTTCACACTTAAAAAAAAAAAATCTTTGTTCAAACTTCCAATACCTCTGTATTTCCTCACCTTTGTTTACTAGCATTCAGTTCAGTTCAGTTTCAGTTCAGTTGCTCAGTCGTGTCTGACTTTGCGACCCCATGAATTGCAGCATGTCAGGCCTCCCTGCCCATCACCAACTCCCGGAGTTCACTCAGACTTGCATCCATCGAGTCAGTGATGCCATCCAGCCATCTTATTCTCTGTTGTCCCCTTCTCCTCCTGCCCCCAATCCTTCCCAGCATCAGAGTCTTTTCCAATGAGTCAACTCTTCGCATCAGGTGGTCAAAGTATTGGAGTTTCAGCTTCAGCATCAGTCCTTCCAATGAACACCCAGGACTGATCTCCTTTAGAATGGACTGGTTGGATATCTTTGCAGTCCAAGGGACTCTCAAGAGTCTTCTCCAACACCACAGTTCAAAAGCATCAATTCTTCAGCTCCCAGGTTTCTTCACAGTCCAACTGTCACATCCATACATGACCACTGGAAAAACCATAGCCTTGACTAGATGGACCTTTGTTGGCAAAGTAATGTCTCTGCTTTTTAATATGCTGTCTAGGTTGGTCATAACTTTTCTTCCAAGGAGTAAACATCTTTTAATTTCATGGCTGCAATCACCATCTGCAGTGATTTTGGTGTCCAAAAAATAAAGTCTGACACTGTTTCCCTATTTATTTGCTATGAAGTGATGGGACCAGATGCCATGATCTTTGTTTTCTGAATGTTGAGCTTTAAGCCAACTTTTTCACTCTCCTCTTTCACTTTCATCAAGAGGCTTTTTAGTTCCTCTTCACTTTCTGCCATAAGGGTGGTGTCATCTGCATATCTGAGGTTATTGATATTTCTCCTGGCAATCTTGATTCCAGCTTGTGCTTCTTCCAGCCCAGCGTTTCTCATGATGTAATCTGCATATAAGTTAAATAAGCAGGGTGACAATATACAGCCTTGACGTACTCCTTTTCCAATTTGGAACCAGACTGTTGTTCCATGTCCAGTTCTAACTGTTGCTTCCTGACCTGCATATAGGTTTCTCAAGAGCCAGGTCAGGTGGTCTGGTATTCCCATCTCTTTCAGAATTTTCCACAGTTTAGTCATGTTTAAATGAGAAAACAGAAGAAATCAGATGAAAATGCTCCATTTTTCTCTTACACTATTTAGTATGGCATCCCTCATGTTAAAACAGATGAACTTTACCTGCTTTTCTGAAAAGTTTGCTGCTTCACTTAACTCTCTGGATCTACCCTACTTCCTATTCAGATATCACCTGAACAGCTGACCTCTTTCTTCCTGCTTTCTTAGGTTTTTCCCTTCTTGACCAGATTATTCCCTACAAAGGGAAAATATTCTGAGATGCTAACCATTTTTTTACAAATCAATCTTATGGAGGTATGGTTTACATGCAATGCAATGCATGGGTCTTAAACTGCCATCACTGTTTAAGCTCTCTTTATTTTAGTTGTTTTGTTTTGTTTTCCATCTGTTTAATTGCATTCATTCTCAGCTTCACCTAATCCAGTTGTTTTACAGGGACTTGCCCGTTCCTATCCAATAACCAGCTGGGACTACTTAGGCCCACTCTCGCTAGAGCTAGGTCAGCACAGGTGTCTTTATAAATGGTCTTTGGATGGGGGAGCTCTGGAAAGCTCCACCCTCCTAGCCTTCTAAGTGCCTCCATTTGTGCCTGCGCAGAACACTGTTTAGCTCCCTTTCCTCCTTACCTCCAATCACATTGCCCCATGCCAAAGACCTGCCTGCTTAGACCATAAATACCCCAACCCCCTCACCTTGAGAAGGTGAGCGGGGCTTGTTCTCTGGTGTTATTGCTGCGTTGCCTTGTGAATAAGCTTTTCCTCCACAGCAAGACTTGCAAGTGTATTGGCATCAGCATTTGGCTGTCGTGTTGGGCAAAAGGATTTGGTTCGGTAATGTCATATTTAAACATTTTTTTTTCTTTCTTGAGTCTCAACAAAATGTCTGTATTAACATTCTCATGCTAACATGACAAAGTACTACAAACAGTAGCTTAAAACAGATGTTATTTTACAAGCCTATAGAGCAGAAGTCTGACTAGGGTCTCATGGGCTAAAATCCAAATGGTAAGGAGACTGTGGTCCTTTCTGGAGATCCTTAGTGGACAATCCATTCCCTTCTTTTGTTGGCAGAATTGAGTTTATGTGTTTGTAGGGCAGAGGGCCTGTATTCTTGCTGGCTGTCTGCTCAGGGTCCTTCTTCGCTGATGAAGGTCACCTGTGTTCCTTGGCTCTCTGTTAACGCTCCCTCTATCTTCAGAGCCAGCAGAGGGAGGAGATAGAATGTCTCACATTCGAAATCTCTGCTCCTTCCTCTTCTGTTATTTCATCTCTGTTACCCCAGCCAGAAGTAATCCTCACACTTTAAGAATCCCTGTGAATTAATTGGGCCCACGTGGGTGATTCAGAATAATTACTTTATTAATCACATCTGAAATGCCATCTACAATTTAAAGTAACGTATTCACAGATCCCAGGGATTAAAGTACTGACTATTTTTGGAGGGGGACTTCCCAGGTGGCACAGTGATAAAGAATCTGC
Organism: Oryx dammah; assembly: GCF_014754425.2. Taxonomy (NCBI): domain Eukaryota; kingdom Metazoa; phylum Chordata; class Mammalia; order Artiodactyla; family Bovidae; genus Oryx; species Oryx dammah. Next base: position 18,538,516 of record NW_024070199.1, read on the forward strand.
CTGCCAGTGCAGAAGATGCAAATGCTTTGGGTTTAATCTCTGGGTCAGGAAGACCCCTAAAGTAGGAAATGGTAACCCACTCCAGTATTTCTGCCTGGAAAATTCCATGGACAGAGGAGCCTGGTGGGCTATGGTCCATGGGGTTGCAAAGAGTCCCACACGACTGAGCTACTGAGCTACTGAGCACACATGTACACACATTTTTGGAGGGCCATTCTTCTATCACAGTGACTCCAAAACACAGAACTCTTTCAAGTTTAGTTAACAAAGGAAGAAAATCCAAGTTCCTCGTAGTGGGATTCTCAAGGCATAAAATTAGCAAGGGTCTAAATGTGCTTAACGTAAAAGCAGAGGTTTCATTATTTTAAAATGCTAGTTCGTGTCACTATAAAACTAAGGTATACATTTAAAATTTTCTCATCAAGTCTAAGCAAATTAACTGTTAGAAGTACATGGGTTTCTCATTAAGATTTTAGAACTGGAATTTAGGGCTGTTAATGAAGATACCTAGATTAGTAAATGACTAACAGGTTTAGCATTTTTTATTTGCTATTCCCATAATCACCAGGTGGAATACTGCTGGAAAAAGAAGTCAAGAAATGCTTCTATGGTATTATTTCCAGCAAGTAAATAAAACCCAGACTACAGAGGCAACATGTTGAGGGAATGAGATTTATACCTTTAATGATAACCACAGATGCTTTTGTAACACATGAAGCTGTGCCTAGTGCCCAGTGCTTTGCCACACCTCAGAAATGTGATAAGCTTATAGTTCTAGGACTTTGAAAGAATTAAGCTTATAGATAAATTTTGCTGGTGCTCAGTCGCTGTTGACTCTTTGTGACCCCATGGACTGTAGCTGGCCAGGCTCCTCTGTCCATGGAATTTTCCAGGCAAGAATACTGGAGTGTGTTGCTATTTCCTTCTCCAAATTTTGCTTGGACAACACCAAATGTCAGTGAGTACTGGATGTACTCAAACTCTGTCTTTAGTGTGATTGACAAAATTGGAAACTTGCTGTTTGAAACTGAACTTAAAATTAGGTTGGAGCCTGTAATAAGTTAGAATAAATAAAATAGATTTAGCCATCTTTCTGTACTGGTTGAGATCGATGAAACAGTAAATTGCTCAACAATCTTCCTCTCAAATCTTAGAGATTAAAGGCATATACAAGTATAGTAAAAGTAGACCTTAATGTCAAGGAGGGGCAGAAAATGATTTATAGTTTAATAGGAAGGAGTGATTTACTCTTAAAAGTGGGATAACAGGAGATAAGGAAGGCTTCTAGCAAGAAGGAAATTTTGAGCTGTTTTTTAAAAAAAGTCTTTGATTCAGTAAGCAAATGTGAGAAGCAGGAGATTTTGGAGCAGGTAGGGGTAATTCTTTCAGTATAGCAAGAATGAGTTGTGTGACAGTTGGTTAATGTTATACTTTTTATAGAGCCAGAGCGTCATACTCACTATTGGTCCTCTGTTCAATTGCTTAGTCGTGTCTGACTCTGCAACCCATGGATTGCAGCCTGCCAGGCTTCCTTGTTCTTCACCATCTCCCAGAGCTTTGCTCACACTCATGTCCATTGAGTCAGTGATGCCATCCAGCCATCTCATCTTCTGTCATCCCCTTCTCCTCCTGTCTTCAGTCTTTGCCAGCCTCAGGTCTTTTCCAATGAGTCTGCTCTTTGCATCAGGTGACCAAATACATTTTAAGTATTGGAGCTTCAGCATCAGTCCTTCCTTCCGGGTTGATTTCCTTGAGGATTGACTGGTTTGATCTCCTTGCAGTTCAAGGGACTCTCAAGAGTCTTAGTATTCATAGTGATAAAGACAGAACTATAAGATAATTTAAGGGAAAAGGAAGGAAAATAACTTTTTTTCTATGTGCTTATACCCAGGCTTTTTGCTGGACATTTCACATTAACCTAGTTAATATAACCTTTAAAAATTTTAACTTATGTGCTTGTTAGAATCACCTGGAGATTTCATTCAAATCTCTAAATCCCAGATCACACACTAGGCCTGTTAAGCCTTGGTGCCTGGTGGTGGATGCAGGCATAAATAATTTTCAGAGCTCTCAGAGTGATTCCACTTTGTACAACACAGTCTCCTTTGAGCCTCACAGAGTTTACAGCATATCAGTTGTAACATCATCCCCATTTTACAGATGAAGAAACAGATGTCTAGATTATGCCAGGTGTCTAAAGCCTTGTATTAGAAATGATGGAGCCAGGACTTGACCACAGGTATTTTATTTTGAGCCATTCCAGTGTTTTGCTGTGACAGTCACGAAGCACTTCTGTTTCTCTACAAAGCAAGATGTCTTTAGCTTTCTCATCATGCTATTTAGAGCAATGCCAACTTATGTGCAGGAGAGATGGTCTTGCTGAAGAGATTGTTTTTTTAAGACTAAAATATTCCAACTTGGATGTTAATGTTGTGGTGGTCATTTATTTTAAGGTGGCAGTTTCCTGATACCTATTTCCACTATTACTGGAGTTTTCTTTATCCAGAAATGCATCTTTTAGAGAATATCTAGGAAATTGTCTCAAATGTTAGCTCAAAATTTAAACTAATTCTGAATGAGGCTACATCATCATTCACTTGTGCATAAGTTACCAATAAATTCTGATTGCTTACAAGTTCTGGTGCCATATAGGCAGCAGCACAAGAGAACTAATTGTAGAAGCTACAGACAAAAATGAAAAGTTTTTATTGTTCAGTGGAAATTTAGTAATCTCTTTTCATTCTTACACAACACATCATAGTATGTGAATGGTCATATCATTTGCACTTGGGTTCAAATGCTTTTTTTCTTCCTTTCTGGGTGAATAAACTTCATTTTTACCATCTTTAAAAGGGAATGAGGATGAGGGAGAGAGGGGGATGAATGGAGAAAGTAGCATAAACATATGTAGTATCATGTGTAAAATGGATAGCTGGTGAGAAGTTCTGTATAACACAGGGAACCCAACCCAGCGCTCTGTGATGACCTGGACAGATGGGGTAGGGAGAGGGGAAGGAGGCTAGAGAGGGAAGGGATATATGTACAATTGTAAATTTTTTTTTAAAGGGAATGATACCTCACCAATAAGTCATTCAGAGGGTGAAATGAAGTAAACATTACACCTGTCCCATGAAAGGTACTTGATAACATGTTAGAGTTAATTTTTATAATAATTATTTTATAATGTCATTTTAGATTACTGGATATTATTTCTGTCCAATTTGCTCTTTAGTTTCTCTTATCATTATTTCATGGATGGGGAGAGAATTCAGGGAGGGACAGTGGTAAGAATCAAAATAAACCAAATCACTCCATGTGAGTTGCTGTTCAAAACCAGAATCTCCATATTGGCTCCTGGGTAAATGTACTCTCTTGACTTTAGAGCACAGTCTCCATCTGAACATGTCCTAAAATATCAAATGTTGACATAAATATAGACATTGACAAAATATCCTGAATTCTTGGAGACGGTGGTTTAGGAAATTAAAAAAAAAAAAATCTTAGTCCCAAAGACAACTTCATCTGAAAAGATTACAAGAACCAAAGCTGCAGTTGAGCCAAATTCAATTTCTGGATCCTCATTTTCTACTTCCCAGTGATACTGTAATTGGGCCTGTATAGTAGATAGTGCTCAACCTGAGCAATTTTGACATGTGCTTCAGAGACATGACATGATCAGTGGAAAAGCTTATATAATTTAGACTCATTTGGAATGGTTGGAGATCATGCTAAGTCGCTTCAGTTGTGTCTGATTCTTTGCAACCCCATGGACTGTAGCCCACCAGGCTCCACTGTCCATGAGATTCTCCATGCAGGAATACTGGAGTGGGTCATGACTTCCTTCTCCAGGGAATCTTCCTGATCCAGGGATCAAACCAACGTCTATTATGTTTCCTGCATTGGTGGGCTCATTCTTTATCACTAGCGCCACCTGGGAAGCCCCCAGAATGGTTGGAGTAGATTGTCAAATATTGGGTTGGCCAAAATGTTCGAATTTTTCATAGCACCTTATGAAAAAACCTGAACAAACTTTTTATCCTACCAATGAAATGCCTCCAGAATTCTCAGAGACATCAGAATGATTAAACCTCATAAGATTCTTGTTTTATGAATAAAATCATTGTATGAATTATTGCTTAACAGTGGACACTCATGGATTAATTCAATACAATTAGTTAAGGGTCATGTGTTAGTAACAATGCTGGAGATTCAATACTCTGAAGTTAGATGATAAGGTCAGCTTAAATAGAAGTGGTTTTACAGAACTATATATGATACACCTCTCAGCAGAATCTACCAACCAGTGGACAGAATCTAACAGCCAGTGGAAATAGTGAGAGAGCATATCAATTGCATATAAAATGAGCTGTTTTTGAGAAGTATCTAGAAATATGAGCCACATGTAGAGGTAGGAAATTGTATTATTGAATAATGAAAATTATTCATCGTTGAAGCACTGGGGCTGTGAGAAATAGGTAAAATAAAGGTTTCTTTCAACTCTAGGATCCAATGGCCATGAGAGATTATAGTGAAAGCTGGTAGGAGCACATTTGATATTTTAGTGAATTAAAAGCAAAGGACAGACATCTCTGGTGGTCCAGGGGTTAAGAATTCGCCTGCTAGTGCAAGGGATATGGATTTGACCTTTGGTCTGGGAAGATTCCAAGCCTGTGCTCCACAGTAAGAGAAGTTACCGCAAGGAGAAGCCTGAGCAACACAACTGGAGAATAGCCCTCGTTTGCCACAACTAGAGAAAGCTGGTGTGCAGCAATGATGACCCAGGACAGCCAAAATAAATAAATAATTTTAAAAAGCAAGATAGATACATTTTGATTTTTGTTGATCACATAGGGGAGAAAGTCACATAAGGGAGAAAGCCTTGAATGAGAATCCTGACTTTCGTTGTCTTGTGGACGACTAGCTGCTATTCTGAGTGCTGGCTTCCTTACACATGTAATGTAGGCTGCTGCTAAGTCACTTCGGTCGTGTCCGACTGTGCGACCCCATAGACTGCAGCCCACTAGGCTCCCCCATCCCTGGGATTCTCCAGGCAAGAGTTCTGGAGTGGGTTGCCATTGCCTTCTCCAATGCATGAAAGTGAAGTTGCTCAGTTGTGTCTGACTTTTTGTGACCCCATGGACTGCAGCCTACCAGGCTCCTCCGCCCATGGGATTTTCCAGGTAAGAGTACTGGAGTGGGTTGCCATTGCCTTCTCCGAATGTAGGGTGTTCCTAAATTTTAGGGTGAATTATAAATGGTGGACTTGTAACAAGGCCACTTACATGTCTGATAGCAATAGTTTTTGTTTCACACTTTGAGAAACATTGACATTAACATCTTGATTTGAGATGTTAATATACACAGTATTTTAACAAACCTTAAAATCCCATAAGTGTCTATATCTGTATATCTCTAGCTTTTCAAAAAGCTGTTGTACAATTTCTAGATTTCTGAACTTCAAGAGCCAAAGTTTGCCTCAAAGTCCCCTTATCATGAGCTATCTTCTTGAGCTCACACCACACACAGTATATATTTTCTGTAAGTCTGGTGGGTCTATTTAGGAAATGGCCTTTGGATTCTCTGGTAGTTTTTAAAATAGACTTAGAAAATTTGAAATGGATAATGGAGAGCTAAGGGGCATACTGAATTTTCAGTTTGGGGTGCCTTTAAATTACTTTAAAATGATGGGTTATTTTCAGCAGCTTTTCTTAAAGGCTAATATTGGAGTCACATAGAGAAAATAGAGGCTATACATACTCCATTTCATTTTCCTGGGGATTGAAATTGTGCTTCATATTGTTTTATAGTATAGTAAGAATTAAAGAAATTGCACATTTTATTTTAATTTTCAGTTAGGGGTTAAGACTCAGTGTAAACATGATTTTCAATGTTTTTAACTCCTAAATATAGCCAATATTTATTTTGTCTTAATAGGCTGAGGGAAAGGAAAGACAATGGAACTAGGAGACTTTGCTTGGTTTCCTGCAGTTTTGTTCACGTGCGCATTTATTATCAGAAGGAATTATTCCATGGCAGTATTGCCTAGGGACAGTAAGAAAAGAAAAATGTGTAAATCAAGTCCTAGAGCAAAGAGAAAATTATGCCAGGATTTTCAAATTAAACATGAACTTCTTCAGGGATTTATGTAACCCTCCTTTGCCCTTTTCCCAATAGTTACTATGTGTGTCTCTATTGCATGCTTTGAAATTTTCACATAAGGTTGATTAATTTTTTTTCTAGACTAATTGTGCTCTGCTATTTGACACAGAGGACAGATTTCTAGAAACATCATTCTGGCTGCACTGCATCAAACAACCTGAAGAGGTCGCTTCATACAAAACCTTCTTGTTACTGTGGTGCTTTTTTAAAAAAAAGCAGTCGTGCCTCGTCTCAGTCCTTGCAGAGATGGTAAGTAGTTTTTACATTTTTTTTTTAACCAGCTGGATGTTCTGCCTAATAGATAAGTATCCTGTACAATACCTGACCTTAGAGCGGGTGATAATGTAACACATCTTATTTTCTTGCCATAGATCTTGTGGACTTCTAAATATTGAGGGTCAATTTGTTGATCTGGAGAATGTAAAGAAAAGCTATGCTAGATAAAGAGGTCACCCAATCAACGATATGCAAATACAGAAATTCATAATTCTGTGACCTTTGCTAAGAAAGTGTTAGTTCTTTCTTCTTGATCCTCATAGGATTTGGTTTATGTTAAAATTTAGGCTGTATCACAGGTGAATTAGTATTTCTATTACTTGTATAAGGTGTGTTTTAGGTAATAAATTATAAGCAATTTGAGAAAAGTTCAGTTCAATTCAGTCACTCAGTCGTGTCCGACTCTTTGCGACCCCATGAATCGCAGCACGCTAGGCCTCCCTGTTCATCACCATCTCCCGGAGTTCACTCAGACTCACGTCCATCGAGTCCGTGATGCCATCCAGCCATCTCATCCTTGGTCGTCCCCTTCTCCTCCTGCCCCCAATCCCTCCCAGCATCAGAGTTTTTTCCAATGAGTCAACTCTTCTCATGAGGTGGCCAAAGTACTGGAGTTTCAGCTTTAGCATCATTCCTTCCAAAGAACACCCAGGACTGATCTCCTTTAGAATGGACTGGTTGGATCTCCTTGCAGTCCAAGGGACTCTCAAGAGTCTTCTCCAACACCACAGTTCAAAAGCATCAATTCTTCGGTGCTAGCCTTCTTCACAGTCCAACTCTCACATCCATACATGACTACAGGAAAAACCATATCCTTGACTAGATGGACCTTAGTCGGCAAAGTAATGTCTCTGCTTTTGAATATACTAAATAGGTTGGTCATAACTTTTCTTCCAAGGAGTAAGCATCTTTTAATGAGAAAAGGAGCCACGGAAATCTTTGTATGTCCTATAGCATTTCACAAAATATGTGTTATCAGGAGCTTAATGATATTTGTCAAATAAAAGTATGCATTTATCAAGATAGGATTACATTTATCTGTAGCTCATTCACTGTATAGGTGAAGAAATTGTTTCAAAGAGAGAGTGTCACTTGCCTAGAGATGTTGTCAGTCCAGGAGCATGAATACTGGGAGCACTAACTCCTAGTCTAACACATTTACCATCAGCCGCATCAATTGGAATAAGAGGGATGGCCTTAGACATATGCTTCACTTAACTTTTTCTCTGCTATTGTTATTCTATTTTTCTATTGTTAACAATTTTTCTATTGTTATTCTATTTAGATAAAAATCATACTAAATCTGCACTTTCACATGAAACAGCCATTTGATACACAGTGCTAGTAATTCAGAAACATGGACTGAAAATAAATTGCCTTTCCAAGCAAATGGGTCTTACTACACACTTAAAAAATGCAAATAATGGTTCTTTTTCAGTCTTCAGCCTCTCCTGATTCCCAGTTAATGCTATATATTTGCCTTGTAGTACTGCCTTATGCGCATCCTGAAATTTTTACATGATCTTTTATTTTCATTTCTAAATATTTTCTAATTTTCCTTACAATTTATTTGATCAATGGTATACTAGAAGAATATCTAATTTCCAAGTATGGTCTTTCCCAGATATTTTTCCACTTTTAATGTTTAACTTGATTCTGTCATGGTAAAAGAACTTATTTGTGTGACTTAAGGTGTCTAACACTTATTGTAAGTATTTTGTGACAGAATAGGATGTGGTTTGGAGAAGGAAATGGCAACCCACTCCAGTGTTCTTGCCTGGAGAATCCCAGGGACGGGGGAGCCTGGCGGGCTGCCGTCTATGGGGTCGCACAGAGTCGGACACGACTGAAGCGACTTAGCAGCAGCAGTAGCAGGATGTGGTTTATTTTGGTAAATGTTTTCTGTGAAGTTGGAAAAAAAGCATGTCTTGCTATTTTTTGGAATATTCTGTAAATATCAGATAAATTTGGTTGATTATATTATTCAAATTTTCTATGCCCTTACTGATTTTCTATTTAATTACTGAGAGTGTTATATTTAAATCTCCAAATATAATTGTGCTTATTTCTTTTTTTAGTTCTAGTTTTATTTTTTCATTTAAAAACATTTTTTAATTGGAGAATAATTACTTTACAATACATTGACATGAATCAGCCATGGGTGCACATGTGTCCCCCATCCTGAACGCCCCTCCTACATCCCTCCCCATCCCATCTCTCTGGGTTGCCCCAGAGCACCCACTTTGGGTACCCTGCTTCATGCATTGAACTTATACTGGTCGTCTATTTTACATATGGTAATGTACAAGTCTCAGTGATATTCTCTCAAATCATCCCACCCTCTCCTTCTCCCACTGAGTCCAAAAGTCTGTTCATTACATCTGTGTCTCCTTTGTTGCCCTGCATGTAGGATCATTGGTAACATCTTTCTAAATTCCATATATATATGCATTAATATACAGTATTTGTCTTTCTCTTTCTGACTTACTTCACTCTGTATAATAGGCTCCAGGTTCATCCATCTCATTAGAACTGACTCAAATGTGTTCCTTTTTATAGCTAAATAATATTCCATTGTGTATATGTACCACAACTTTCTTATCCATTTATCTGCCAATGGATTGCTTCCATGTCCTAGTTATTGTTAATAGTGCTGCAGTGAACATTGGGGCACATGTGTCTCTTTCAATTCTGGTTTCCTCATGGTGTATGGCTAGCAGAGGTATTGCTGGGTCCTATGGCAGTTCTGTTTCTATTTATCTAATTTTTAGCTTTTCATTTAAACATTGAAGTTTTGTTAAATAAGTAAACACATATTCTCTTGCTGGATTGATCCTTTTATCTCTCTGAGTAGAAATTTTTCTTTTTGGTAATATTGTTTGTCCAGTAGTGATATGTCTAATATGAGTATAGCCACTTCTCACCTTTTTTTGACTGATTATAAACATAATATATATGTGTGTGTGTAGTATCTTTTAAGTTTGGTATCTTTTAAGTTTGGTTTATTGTAGATAAAATGGTTGGGTCTTGTGTTTTATTAAATCAAATCAGTCATGTCTACTTAAAATTTCAAGTTCTTTAAGTTTTTAATAGAAATTTCTGATGTCTCAAGTTTATTTCAGGCTACTTCTCAGTAGAGGTTTCAGTCAACTTCCAAAAAAATATTAGGTGCATCCCTAGTTAGCTGAGCTAACACAATAGATCCAGGATCCAGAATCTTACTAAATTCATTCATATTTGTAATTATTTCCCAGTCTGATGTTATGTTCTCTTCCTTGTTTAACACAAGGAATGAGAATATGTCACAGCATGTATTCTCCCAATTATTCTGATAGAAACGAATGAACTCTTGTAATTTATTTTCCACATTCAATCTCTCTTTTCCTAGTCAGACTTTGAATTATTTCCCCTATTTAAGAAGACTAATATCATAGTACAGTTATCTGGAGGAAGTGAGGGTGGTGATCGTGGGGAATGAAGAGAACTGCTGTTCTTTAGTTGGATACCTGCTTTAGGAGATACTTAAATCTGCTTCAGGACCACAGAATAGGATGGTTGCTTTTGCTGGTGAGGAGTTAGGCTCAGAGGGTTTCATTCCTGATATTCAAATTTACTGTTTTTTTCTATTTTCAAAAAATTTTCCCCTTATAGCTCTGTTAAATGGGACTTGTGGTGATGTTAATGTAACTTAAATTGTAGTACAACAACATAAAATCCAGTGGTAATGTTCAGCTGAGTTTTTCAAATACATGATCCCTGTGGCTATGAGATAAGCATTCTTCTTAGCCTTTCATAAAAGCTCTGATTCTTTCACCATGCCTTCTGAGAAGAGAATTAAACTCAGATTTTTATTTTCTTTAAGATCCCAATGATATCAGAATTAGCAATTTGGCCACCAACTCTGCCCTAATTCTTTATTGTGGCTTCATGATAGATTGGATGACTCAATACTACCTGTGACAAAGCCTTACCTTTATTATGCATTTTATTCTAGATCATCATAGGCTGATTATTTGAGTAATAACCATTTAACACTCTTTTGGGCTTCCCTGGTACTCAGACTGTAAAGAATCTGCCTGCAATGCAGGAGACCCAGGTTCAACCCTGGGTTGGAAAGATCCCTTGGAGAAGGGAATGGCTACCCACTCAATATTCTTGCCTGGAGAATCCCATGGATAGAGAAGGCTCTTGGGCTGCAATCCATGGGGTCACAAAGAGTTGGACATGACTGAGCAACTGATGCTTTTACCACTCTTTTGCCCTACCATGAAGATAACCATCTGTATCCATATTCTGCCAATGCTGATGTCTTAATAACCAAGCAGGATTAACTGGTCAAATACCTGATCTCATATTTTCATCTTTATGGATCTACAGCTGTGCTTTCAAATACTGTATTAGGATTAAATAATAAAACAGCAATCACTAAAGGTATTTTGGGCTTCCCTTGTGGCTCAGACGGTAAAGAATCTGCCTGCAATGCGGGAGACCTGGGTTTGATCCCTGGGTTGGAAAGATCCCCTGGAGAAGGGAAAGGCTATCTACTCCAGTGTTCTGGCCTGGAGAATTCCATGGACTTGTCTTGCAGTCCATTGTCTTGCAAAGAGTTGGACATGATTGAGTGACTTTCAAAAGCATTTTAAAAGGAACAGGAACAAGGACTTTAACATAAAGAGAATTATACTCTATCTAAACCATTGTAAGTTTAGAGTTGTTCCATTCTGGACTTACACTGCTTAAAACAGTACCCATGAGAGCACAGAACTGGCTCTCCAGGCCTATATCCCTTGTCATGGCCACTGTCTTTACCCCCAGGCTTTGAATCCCTCTCATTTCTTTTGGCTTCTGCTGAAATGTAGCTGTATCAGTGAAGCCGTCTCTGACCACCCAATAAAACAACCCACCCAGCATAATGGTAATTCTCATCTGATTATTTAATTGTACATTTCTTTATCAACTATTTCTTCCAGTAGAATATTGTTCTATAGTGGGGATTTTGTGTGTCATATTGTCAAATGAAAATTTGTTCCTTTGTCCATGGTCTTGCTTCTATATTAAGTGTGTTTTCCTCCTCTACATCTTCCCAAATTCTTAGCATGATTCAACATTCAGCTTACATCAGGCATCCTCATGGTTTCTTCTCATACTTTGTGATCCCTCCTTCCTGAGATCCTAGCTATTTTTGCAGTCCATACCAGGTTACTTAGGATTCTGCCATATTTTTAAAACATGCAAACACTACTAAAACCTTATAATTGTGGGGGCAAAGCCAGTCCCTTTGATTTATTTTGACATTCCGAGAACCTTATGTTTTAATAAACATAGTTTGATGCCAAATAGTTTGTCAAACAGGCATGCACTATTTTTCAAGGGTTTTGTCTGTTATCATGCCAACAATAAACACTTGATTACTTACCATACATCAACTCTAGTTCTCCATCCTTTATATTCATTATCCTATACAATCATGACAAACACTCTGTAAGAAAGGTAAAATTTTGTATATGGAGCAGTTTGCTGTCAAAAATTTATGACTCTGCTGCCATTGATAGATGTGATATGTTGGAAGAAGGGGAACCAGACTTGACTGTGCCAATCCTCTCCAGTATTCTTGCCTGGAGAATTCCATGGACAGAGGAGCCTGGTGCGTTATGGTCCATGGGCTCGCAAAAGAGTTGGACACGACTGACTAACACAGTGGTCAGCCCTGGTCAGAGTTTCCTTGCATGCCAGCTGAAGGAAGTAACAGGATTATTTCTAAGGCCCCTTCCAGTTTAATAATCTATAAATCTGTGACTTAGAAAAATTGAAGCAATTCAAGGATGCTATTAACTAAGAGTATAAAAAGCAGAATATTAAGGAACATACTTTCTCTGAGGAAACCAGAGACCTCCCAGGCTTCTCCAGCTCCATCATCTGTGGTTGCATGAATCTCAGACTCGCTCTCATTTTTTAAGATCTTCATAGTTCAAATACATTACCTCCTAGCTGGATGCAGTTATTTGACAATGAAAAGTTTAAAAATTGCTCCTAAAGTACAAACTAAAGTTCTCTATCTAAAGGAAATTTAGTCTGTATGTTAGAGACTAAAATAATATTACTAGGAAGAAATCTTGTTTATTAACTTTACTAATGAAAGTAAAAGTTGGGGTCCTGACAGAAAATAAATCACCTCAAAGATTTTGATGTAGGATAACTTGCTGAGGTATAAATAGGATAAAATATCCATGAAAAAATGTGAAACAGTCACAGATGAACCCCGTCAAACTGTTGCCTCATCTAGGCTTAAAGAGCAAGAGGAGAAAATAAGGGTAATGAAAGCTAAACCATAGAAGAAATGCCAGCTCACAGAGGTGATACCTTAGAACAGGGGTTCCCAGCACACAGGCCACAGACCACTCCTTCCTGTCAGATTAGTGGTGGTATTATGTTATATATATAGAAATCAAGTGCAAAATAAATGTAATGTGCTTGAATCCTCACGAAACCACTCCCCTACCCCCAGTTTGTCTCCCACAAAATCGGTCCCTGATTGCAAAAAGTTTGGGAACTGCTGCCTTAGCACACAGCCGCTGTCATACCAACAGCAAGGCAGGCAGACAACAGCAGCCGGAGGTGAATCAATATCCCAACTTTTACCCAGCCTATCCTCCTGAACCCTGTCAGTGTCATCCCCTGACCAGCTCAAAGATAGAGGTGCAGTCTATGCAGATCTGTCTCCTGGATTATAGAGTGGAATAAAGGTGTTGAAAAAATGGGTGAGGTAACACAAGATCACATTATCAAATCAGATTCACACAAATCAGATTGAATCTAGTGATAGATTTTTCCTGATGTCTGCATCCTTGAAATTAATCAAGAGACATGGTCTAAACAGGAAAAGGAAAAGGTCTGGCTCACTTAGGGACATCCTTGGTCCCTCTTTATTAGTGAAATAGTTGGGAAGCTTTTGGAGCATCTCCATTCTGTACCTCAGATGGTCACTATTTTATATATCACTTTTTAAGAATGACAGGCCCATAAATCCACATATCCCAAGTTTGTTTCCTATAAGCATTTGCAATTAGGGACATCATGCTAAAATAATTCAATAGATAAGCACTCTCCTCCTAGAAAATATTCTGTTTAACAGAAGGTCTTACATGCTTAAAAAGAGATTAGATTGTACACATTCCTTTCTTTTCTTGAGTCTCCTTGATAAGGAGGAGAGTATTGGAGAGATGGTATATGTGATTTTATACTGCCAGCTGAATTTAAATTTAAAAGTGAGGCACAGTCATTAATCGTCATAGAAGATTGCTGGGGGCCAGCGTGAGGAACTCCGCCCATGGCAAATGTCATGAGGAAGGAGGCTTGGCATATGCAAAGGCATGATCAAGCCTCAGGAAACCCGCTGTTCCCGAGCATCCAACCCCAAAACCAGAGTCTGTTTCATGCTCTCACCTACACCTCTGACTTTACGGGGGGCTCTCCCCCATAACCATTTCTCTTGGAGAAGGAGTTAACTTGCAGCTCCAGTTGATAAAAATTCCTGGGCGTGACAAGAGTGTTTCAGCTTACAGACTCCTCTGAAGGTTATCTAGCCCGCCTGTATAGGTTCATCCAGCCACATGTGATTGTTTACAGCCTCCCAATCTGAGAGGCACGAGATGTTTTAGACTTACTAAAGGCAAATTCTTTTGGGGAGCTGGAAATTATTAGTGTAGTGGGTTGGTTAGGAATCATATTGGTGAAGGGTTTTTTCATTTGTCCTGCCAATAATTACTGCTAATTCCCTGCCCTAGGTGTGACAAGGGTGTCTCAGGTCAAACCTCTCTGCTGACAGACTAGCTTGTGTGACAACCTCTCAACCATAAACAGCGCAGAGTTTGGAGTATTACCATAGGGCTTTTCTCATTGTTGAGTCAGTGATTGCTGCCAGGCCTCCATATCCTTAGGCACCTGGGAATATATTAATCAATGTATTTGGAATATAGAAAAGGAAATATAGTAGTTTTTGATATTGGCAATACTAGACTTTTAGAGTTAATGAATTTTCTCTTTTGTTGTAGATCACTGTACTTTGTTATAAATCACTGTGTCCTTGCTATGTAAAAATGTAACTTTATCACTATCGTAAGACTAAATAGATCTTAAGGGGAACATTGGTCAAGGGTTTACATTTGTTGAGCCAATATTTGCTGCTAAATCCCCATATTCCTTGCCCTTATAATGAATATAACTAGCATATAGGAAAAATAAATATTAACCTTTAAGATTAATCATGTTAAACCTTAGGCTAAATAAATTCCTTTCCTAGTTGTAACTCACTACACCCTCACCCTATAGGAATGCAACTTTATTTGGAGGGTGGCGCCTGATTTAAGAAAAAAATCACCCCTGGAAAAATAAGTTTTCTGGTTAATTGACCGGTATCAGAAAGGGCCATAAAATGTCAGCAGGTCTCATGGGCAGAAGATGATGTCAAATCCATAAGACCTTTGTATAATTTTATATGAAGCACCTGATTGTGACAAGGGTCAGGTCTGCTGACCCCTGCGTGACTCTGTATTCATCCCTATGTATAACAAAAAGGTATATAAACAAACCTGAAAAATAAAGAAATCAGATCAGTTTCTGGAAAGACTGATTCCCCCATGTCATTTCTTTCTTGCTCCCCGTTTTTCTGGCTGAATTCCCATCTGGAGCATGGATGCTATTCCACATAAACCAAGTTATTCAGCCTCTTTTTCTCCACTAATTTTCCTACTACACTATCCATTTCTAATCTCTCTATATATCTGTAATTAAGATTTTTCCTAGGACGCCGATTCTGTCCCCACCTTCGAATCACCCTGGATCCACTGGGGCTGGACCCCGGCAGAAGATAACAGGTAAGAGGAATTAAAAATTAACATAAAGCATAGCTGCTTCATTGACAGCTACAAGGAGGCAGACTTACAGCTGCTTGTTTGCTACCACTGATTTCATATTAAGCTTACCCATTCCTAACAACTCAGCATATTTTTGTTTTCTCTGCTAGGAAACCCAAATTTTGTCTGGATGCATATCCTTTTTGTTGCAGTTGTTTAGTGGCTAAGTTGTATCCAATTCTTTTGTGACCCCATAGACTGTAGTGTGCCAGGCTCCTCTGTTCATTGGGGATCCCAGGCAAGGATAATGGAGCAGGTTGCCATTTCCTTCTCTAGGACATCTTCCTGACCCAGGGATCAAACCCGCATTTCCTGCATTGACAGGTGGATTCTTACAGCTGAGCCACCTGGGAAACCCTATAAACAAAATACCACAGACTGGTTGGCTTAAACAACAGATTTAGTTTTCACAGTTCTGGAGGCTAGAAATCCAGGATCGAGGTCCTGGAGGATTCAGTTTCTAACAAGGACTTTCTTCTTGGCTTGCAGGTGGTTGGTGCAGGGGTAAGGGGAAGTATTGCTTATGGTATTGAAGGGGGAATTCTGAACACGCCCATCCACACAAACACATCAAGACTTATTCCGCATCTGCTACTATCCTGTTAGCCAAAACAAGTTAAAAGGGCATTTTTCAAGTTAAGCAGGAAATGAACACTCTTCCTGTCATCAGGCCAAACAAGCCACATGGTTGAACCCATTAACTGTTGGGATGGAATATACTTTCCATAGAGTGTATATATTTGAGGGAATACTGAGTCAATAACTTGATGCAGTAATTTAATCTATCACATTTCTCAAGTCTGGGTAAGTGGGATTTCTTTATGTCTGAAAGTTACAATTCCAAACTCCACCCTCTGCCACATCACACAGGTGTATATTAACCATAGCTCTCATCATGGTACTATCATTCCAGAGCTAATCTACTATATTGCTCTAACCTGATTTCAACCTTACATAAGTGCCAGTTGTCAGTGCCTAACAGTCCAAGATTTATTTCACAAGGTTATGAGGTATTGTCTCTATGTGCTACTTTTTATTCTCTTTTACCACAGTGGAAATATCTACTCCTCATTTCCTATGCATCTCCCTCTCTCTGGTTTTTAATCTTTTTTTTTTTTTTCATTTACATCTAGTTCTCATAATTACTTCTAATCATGTATTTTAGAATATTGACTCCATAAGATGTAAAATATTATTTCATTAGCTTAAAACAATTATTTTTTATTGAGAAACTTTAAAAAGTTAGCCCTCTGAGGACAAAGATAGCTTTTTAGACATTCATGGATAAGTAGTTCCTATGTATTATGTGATCATGCTGTTTAATGAGGTTTTATTTATTGTACAATTTTCATTTGCTTGGGAGGTTTTATATAGTTTGAAGATATTTATATTGCATTAATTATTTAATTGTATATCTTACATTGTAATGTTAATATCCTTAAAAAATACCCTGAATTTTATAGGCAACAGAGGAATTGTACCTTATTAAAAGATAGCAGACAGCATAAATGTTACTTGAAGGCAGAATTTATTATTCCAAGTGCCATGTTTCTTTTTAGTAGCTTAGCTGCCATGGTTGACTAATGTTCCCCTAGATTTTGCATATAATAAAAGTTTATATATTTGAGTAAAGTTTGTTTGAAAGATACTTAATTCTATTTCTGTACTGATTTGAAAATTTAGCACAGTCTTGCAGCTAATGAACTTTGTTCTATTGTGAGAGGGTCATGTCAGAATGAAGCCATTAATCACTGTAATTCCACAGAGAGGAGCCTAAAATTGTTAAAGAGTGAAGGTTTAATAAGTGGGAGTTGCTATAAATGTCACTTCAGATGTGAACCAATGAAGAGAGAGGTAATGATTCAATAGTGTATTTTTAAAACTATATGTAGGCTGACTTGAAATAGATTCATTTTTGGAATGATTTTTATGGAACCAATTTACCTGAAAGTTGCAGCTAAGAAAATGGTAAGTGTGTGATACTAATTTTTCCATTTTTAACTGGAAGCCATAAAAATTAATGTTAATTGGAAGATAAACATTAAGAGAAAACTTCAGAATAACTCACCTGTACTTGAGAGGCAATTGAAGGGTTATCTCTTTGAATAAGGCAAAAATATGAGTAAAATTTTGTGCCTATAATTTCAAACATCATTTTTTTAAATGAAAAGGGGGAAATACTCATGGTTCAAGATCTGCAGATTAAACATCACTGGCCAAAGAAGTATGGTGTGTTGTTCAGTTGTGACTCTTGGCGACCCCACAGACTGCAGCATACCAGGCTTCCCTGTCCTTCACCAACTCCTGGAGTTTGCTCAAACTCATGTCCATTTAGTTCAGTGATGCCATCCAGCCATCTTATCCTCTGTCTTCCCCTTCTCCTGCCCTCAATCTTTCCCAGCATCAGTGTCTTTCCCAATGAGTCGGCTCTTTGCATCAAGTGGCCAAAGTACTGGAGCTTCAGCTTCAGCATCAGTCCTTCCAAGGAATATTCAGGGTTGATTTCCTTTAGGATTGACTGGTTTGATTTCCTTGCCATCCAAGTAACTCTCAAAAGTCTTTCCAGCACCACAATTTGAAAGCATCAGTTCTTCAGCACTCAGTCTTCTTTAAGGTCCAGTTCTCATATCCATACATGACTACTGGAAAAACCATACCTTTGACTATATGGACCTTTGTTGGCAAAGTGATGTCTCTGCTTTTTAATATGCTTTACTATGGTTTATCATAGTTTTACTCCCAAGGAGCTTTTAATTTAATGGTTGTAGTCACTGTCCTCAGTAATTTTGGAGCCCAATAAAAGAAAATTTGCCACTGTTTCCATTTTTTCCCTATCTATTTACCATGAAGTGATGGAACCAGATGCTATGATCTTAAGTTTTTTTGAATGTGAAGTTACAAGGCAATTTTTTCACTCTCCTCTTTCACATTCATCAAGAAGTTCTTTAGTTCTTCTTTGCTTTCTGCCATTAAGGTGGTAACATCTGCATATCTGAGATTGTTGGCATTTCTCCTGGCAATCTTGATTCCAGCTTTTACTACATCCAGCCCAGCATTTCGTATGATGTACTCTGCATATAAATTAAATTAGCAGGGTGACAATGTACAGTCCCGTCCTACTCCTTTCCCAATTTTGAACCAGTCCCTTGTTCCATGTCTGGATCTGTTGCTTCTTGACCTGCGTAGAGGTCTCAGGAGGCACTTAAGGGTGTCTGGTATTCCCGTCTCTATAGGAATTTCCCACAGTTTGCTGTGATCCACACATCAAGGGCTTCCCTAGTGTCTCAGCTTGTAAAGAATTTGCCCACAATGCAGGAGACCCTGGTTTTGTTCCTGGGTTGGGAAGATCTGCTGGAGAAGGGATAGGCTACCTACTCCAGTATTCTTGGGCTTCCCTGGTTGCTCAGCTGGTAAAGAATCTTCCTGCAGTGTGGGAGACCTGGGTTCATTCCCTGGATTGGGGAGATCTCCAGGAGAAGGGAACAGCTACCCACTCCAGCATTCTGGCCTGGAGAATTCCATGGACTATGTCTACGGGGTTGCAAAGAGTCAGACATGACTGAGCTACTTTCACTTGGACTTGGACACAGTCAAAATCTTTAGCGTAGTCAATGAAACAGAAGTAGATGTATTCCTGAAATTCCCTCGCTTTTTCTGTGATCCAGTAGATGTTGGCAATTTGATCTCTGGTTCCTCTGCCTTTTGTAAAGCTAGCTTATACATCTGGAAGTTCTCAGGTTATGTACTGTTGAAGCCTAGCTTGAAGGATTTTGAGTATTACCTTGCTAGCATGTGTAATGAGCGTAGTTGTGTGGTAATTTGAACATTCTTTGGCATCACCCTTCTTTAGAATTAGAATGAAAACCGGTCCTTTTCCAGTCCTGTGGAAGTATGGGGTAGCAAACACCAAAAACGATAGAAGAGCACTATCATAATTAAAAGTATTTTTATTTTGTGAGATATGAGAGGTTAATGTTGCTATAGCCTAATTTAGCAAATTTCTTAACTCCCTGTTCCTTGATTGCAAAATGGATCAGTTGCATGAACAAATATATAAGATGCCTTCTAGCTCTGAAAGGTTGTGACTATTTAGATACCTAATTTATTATTAGTGACAAGTAGCTTTCTTTCTGGCAAAGTCCTTATTGGTTACTAAGAATAAAAATGCTAACATTATACTTCTCCTTGGCCTAAATAATTTTCCTCATAAAGGCATGCATGCTCAGTCGAGTCTGACTGTGACTTCATGGACTGTAGCCAACCATGGACAAATTCCTCTGTCCTTGGAATTTTGCAGGCAAGAATACTGGAGTGAGACTGGAGGGAGTTGCCATTTCCTTCTCCAGGGAATCTTCCTGACTGAGGGATTGAACCCACATCTCTTGCATTCCTGCATTGGCAGGCAGTTCTTTACCAGCTGAGCCACTGGGGAAGCCCAAAGTGAAAGTAAAGTCACTCAGTTGTGTCCAGCTCTTTGCAACCCCATAGACTATACATTCCGTGGAATTCTCCAGGCCAGAATACTGGAGTGGGTGGCCTTTCCTTTCTTCAGGGCATCTTCCCAACCCAGGAATCAAACCCAAGTCTCCTGCATTGCAGGTGGATCCTTACCAGCAGAGCTACCAGGGAAGCCCATTTCCTCATAAAGAGAATATTTAAGCAAGTTTTCTTTAAAATCGACAAAAACAATTGGCATGCTTTATATATGTATACATAAAGATAAAAAATCCACATGTATATATATGTACATGTGGATTTTTTATCTTTCAGGAGATTCTTATAAATGTCAAGTAGTTTGTTTTGAATAATAACATCAGTTTATTCTTCAACAAGATGCTAAATCTGAAAGTCTCTTTGCCCAGTGTCTCATTTACTATAAGCCATTAATAATTAAGTGCAGCCAAGTAAAACTTTGAAGGGCAACTCTGACATTATTTAGGGGCTGTTACTGATATCTAAATTGCATATTTTTTCATCAAATTGCTGTGAAAATGGCATATGTTTTAGGTAATATTTATGTATGTCATATACATTTATGATCACTGTCTCTCTGATAAGGAAGCTATGCATGTTTTGTTGAAATTGGAGTCCCAGGGGTTTTCTATTATAGTATTCCAAAATTTTAACCGAATGAATGTCACAACTCATTTCTCAGTGATGAAAGAATACTGCATAACTTTGAAACATTTCTTGATTTTTAAGGTAAAATTAGTCTGATTTTCCTCCCTAATCCATGTTTTTCTTAAATCTCTATAGAGATAATTCTCCTTTGATGAGAAAGTACATATTATGAAGAATAGTGTTTTAAAGAAAAGCAAATTCTTTGGTTCTTCAGTGGAAGCAATTGCTGAAATTGAAGCAAGTGAAATATTTCCTTCCTACTAGGAATATAATATGAAGTGCTTATAGAGAATAGTGAGCAAATACTTTCAAAGAAGCGAGAGCTTAGAAATGAATGAATGTAGAATAGAAACTCAAGGTTGAATTTTCTTGAATGGAAGTTGTCATTTAAAACAAGTGTATTTGGAAAAATACTCGTTAGCCTTCTATCTACAACACAGAGCTTCTTTTGTTAATTCTGCAGCTGCTCTGCAGCTTTAGTTTTAGAATCTTTGAGTCTATCCTGACCTTTCATGGAGTCATAACCAAATAGATGATCAATAATATATATGCTTAATATATTCAGTTTCATCCTAAAGATAAAATATATTGCTGATTGCATGTTAACTTTGGAAGGTCTTTGGCATCTTATATTTAGACAACCCAGATCAGAGGTGTAGGGAACTTTAAACTTAATTATAAAAAGCCAGTATTCTTTGAGTGTTCATCTGGGTGTTAGTGGTAAACAGTATCACATAGAGTTGACTTTAATCTGAATATAGAAGGACACCTAGAAACAACTCTCTCTGGAAAAATTTGACATCCTGGCAGTGTCAGGATGTTCCCATTTACCATGGAACTCATATATAAATATATACTATATTTTTGAAATGGGGAATAGTTTAGAGATATTAATTATCCACGCAACACACTCACAGAAATTGTCTCTCCTCTCTGCCCCCTTACTTCCCTCCACCCCCCACTGAATTTCTCTTCCCTCATTTTTCTCATCACATTTAAGTAGGTGAATACCTGGGATTAAGACTTATCTTAGCTGTTGACTAAATTTGCCTGCTTTCAAATTAAAACACAGTATTATTTCCTATTTCTCTATATAAAGCGCCTGAACTGTAGGACATTTGTGAATAAAATGCCTTGTAGAAAATGCGTTCTTACTGCACTCTAAACATTTTCACATTTGAAAGATTTTGGTTTTGTAATTTTTATGTTTTTATCCATCTTATATTGCTATTAGTTAGAGTATCAATAACCTCAGATATGCAGATGACACTACCCTTATGGCAGAAAGTGAAGAGGAACTAAAAAGCCTCTTGGTGAAAGTGAAAGAGGAGAGTGAAAAAGTTGGCTTAAAGCTCAACATTCAGAAAAGTAAGATCATGGCATCTGGCCCTATCACTTCATGGGAAATAGATGGGTAAACAGTGGAAACAGTGTCAGACTTTATTTTTTTGGATTCCAAAATCATTGCAGATGGTGATTGCAGCCATGAAATTAAAAGATGCTTACTCCTGGGAAGGAAAGTTATAACCAACCTAGATAGCATTTTCAAAAGCAGAGACATTACTTTGCCAACAGAAGTCCGTCTAGTCGAGGTTTTTCCAGTGGTTTTTCCACTGGTTTTTCCAGTGGTCATGTAGGGATGTGAGAGTTGGACTGTGAAGAAAGCTGAGTGCCAAAGAATTGATGCTTTTGAACTGTGGTGTTGGAGAAGACTCTTGAGAGTCCCTTGGACTGCAAGGAGATCCAACCAGTCCATTCCAGAGGAGATCAGTCCTTGGGTGTTCTTTGGAAGGACTGATGCTAAAGCTGAAACTCCAATACTTTGGCCACCTCATGCGAAGAGTTGACTCATTGGAAAAGACTCTGATGCTGGGAGGGATTGGGGGCAGGAGGAGAAGGGGATGACAGAGGATGAGATGGTTCAGTGGCATCACTGACTCAATGGACAAGAGTTTGGGTGAACTCTGGGAGTTGGTGATGGACAGGGAAGCCTGGCATGCTGCAATTCATGGGGTCGCAGAGTTGGACACGACTAAGTGACTGAAATGAACTGAACTGAAAGATGATGTTTTTCCAGTATACTTTCTTGACATAAAACTAAGTCAAATCCTGCCTCTATTGCTAATCAGCTATAAGATTTTAGGGAAGTCATACAACCTCTCTGGGCTTCAGTACCCTCATCTGTATAAGTAAGTCATTGACTGTATAGTTATTTAAGGTCTCAATGCTCTTCTGCATAAATGTGAGTGATAATTACCTCTGTTTTCTGTTTAGAATAAATTGTCAGTCAAGTAAAATGTTACTCTTCATCCACTATTGAAATTTAAAATTGTGGAATTTAAGAGATTTGTTACCACTTTTTGCATTCCTTGCTTGACGTCCTGTAAGCATCCTTGAATATTAATGAAAATTTGAGTTCATGTTAAGACAGGTTACTATTTCACTTCATGGAACTATTATAATGACAACGACTTTAAAGGAAGAAACAGTTGTTTCTTAAGAAGCTTGAGTTTGCAAGGTATTTAACACAAATTCTGAGTAAAACTTTCCTGCTGTAAAAGATAGGTGGTATTATCCTCTTGAAATTTAGGAAAGTGAATTTTAAAAGTGATTCCTTTCCTTAAACCTCAAGGAATTGAAAGATGTTTTGAACCCAGTTCTGTATAGCGGCAAAGCTGGCCCCATTTCATGCCACTCATCAATGAAGGAAAAGAGTCAATAATGAATTGGCTTTGGTTTCTTCAGATACTTAGGCTTTGAAAGCCCTTCCATTAGCTTTTACTGTTTGGGTAAGTTAGTTCTTTGTGTCTCATTTTCTTCATCTGTATAAAGGATTATAAATTATATAATTAACATAATTCTGCTTACTTAAATCTAAAGCAATAAGATGTTTTATATTTAAATAAGCAGAGAGGAAGAGAAAGTGGGTTCTGGGCAAGGAAAGCAGTAGATACAATCGAAAGCCTGGGAAAGGCCATAGTTTTCTTGATGTTACTTGGCTTGAATCTCATTTTCTTCATCTGTGCAAAAGAATATAAATTATATAATCATTATATACTTAACATATAGGATTCTTGATATGTAAAGGTATGGATATTACTGTGTGGCCTTGGAATTGTTTTTAGGATAATTTGGCCAGGGAGACCCAGTTCTTCATCCTGGGGAAAAAAAAAATTTATGAATGTGGGCAAAATTAAATGCACTATAAATGTAGCACAATAAGGGCTTGACTGTTGTAAATGAGTTTGATAGCAAGACCAAGTACTTAAGAAGTGATGAGAGTTACTGAAGTTCCATCTAATCTGTGTTTTGTTCGTTCATTCAACAACAAAGTTTCTGGGGAGAAGGTCCACTGGCTTCCAGAATATTCTCAGTGGGGTTTTATAACTCCAAATTCATACAGTGTTTATGTCAGTTATCTAATTTTTTTCAAATGGCTTTTCAACGCTATTTATTCAACAGTGTCATTGTGGTAGGCTACGTAATTATCTCCAATAAGGAAAGCTGGGGAGATCACCAAAAAAAGAATTGCTTTAGGCCTCAGGCTTTCTCAAAACTAACACATGAAAAGAGAAGACAGCTTTTACTGAACATTTCTGGACTGAGTAAACCCCATCTTGAAGGAATTAGGATAGGAATTGCTGGCCAAACTACCCTAAAACAATTCCAGTTTCCCACAGCAATATCCACAGCATGTGGGGGTCCCATTCACAAGTGTTTACTTACATGGTCTAAGCAAACTCAACCATGCAAAAAATGGGAGCCAGCAGTAAGGATTCATATCAAAATCACTGCCATTAACCATGAAGCCATAAAGGCTTCTAGGGGACAGTATCCTTGAACCCAACCCTGCAGTGTTATAAGGTCTAACCAAGTTCAATGATGCAAGAAATGGTAAGTGAGCAGCAAGGACAGAAATGGTAAAATAAATCAGAATCCAATGACATATGAATGCCTGGGAATATTAGCTAAATTTCTGTCCCAAATATTTTCTCCTCATATATTTATTCTCCCTACATATCAGAAAACTCTAAGGTTTAAAAAGTTTATATTTCTATGAGGAAAACAATTTTTTTTAACAGTATCTATGGTTCTTGTTACTTAATGTTGTGTTTCATGTTCTGTCACATTTGAATGCCATTGTTTTTTTTATTCTTTCAATTTAGGAAATTCTCTGTTTGAGGTTTTTGAAATGAGCTTATAAGTAATGATACACTAGTTCTTATATTGATTTTGCACAAAAGAACTAGCCTAAGAATAGAGAATGACCATAAGACATATGCACTGATTCAGAGAAGGGGACTAAATAACTCAAGGTGAATTAAGAGGCATTTTCCTTCTCTGCTAGTTAATGTGATCTAAAAATAATTCCTGAACCTTATGCTCACTTGTGACTGAAGATCCTTAGTATGGAATAAAGGAATACCATCCTTAGTATGGTATAAAAGAATAGTCATTGCATATCTCATGGCCCAAATCTTTGCTGGTCAATGAAGGTGATCTCTACCTGGGGTAACATAGGTTAAGGGAGAAAGTAGTTTCAATATAATTGCTATAAGCATTACAGATATGGGAGGGATTTATATAAAGTGATGTGGAATTACATAGGAAGAAAAACAACCACATTGCAATATACACAAGCTAGGATAGTAATTTGAACTGAGTTTTAAGTTTGTATTAGGCTAATCAGGCAGAAGATAATGAACTGTTCTAGAAGATATAAATCATTATTCAGTTCAGTCACTCAGTCATATCTGACTCTTTGCGACCCCATGGACTGTAGCATGCCAGGCATTGCTGTCCATCAGCAACTCCCAGAGCTTGCTCAAACTAATGTCCATTGAGGTGGTGATGCCATCCAACCATCTCATCCTCTGTCATCCCCTTCTCCTCATGCCTTCAATGTTTCCCAGCATCAGGGTCTTTTCCAGTGAGTCAGTTCTTTGCATTATGTGGCCAGAGTATTGGAGTTTCAGCTTCAGCAATAGTCTTTCCAATGAATATTCAGGACTGATTTCCTTTAGAAAACAGTTCTAACTGTTGCTTCCTAACCTGCATACAGGTTTCTCAAGAGGCAGGTCAGGTGGTCTGGTATTCCCATCTCTTTCAGAATTTTCCAGTTTATTGTGATCCACACAGTCAAAAGCTTTGGCATAGTCAGTAAAGCAGAAATAGACATAAAACAGAAACAGAAATAGAACTCTTGCTTTTTTGATGATCCAGCAGATGTTGGCAATTTGATCTCTGGTTCCTCTGCCTTTTCTAAAAGCAGCTTGAACATCTGGAAGTTCACGGTTCACATATTGCTGAAGCCTGGCTTGGAGAATTTTGAGCATTACTTTACTAGCATGTGAGATGAGTGCAATTGTGCGGTAGTTTGAGCATTCTTTGGCATTGCCTTTCTTTGGGATTGGAATGAAATCTGACCTTTTCCAGGCCTGTGGCCACTGCTGAGTTTGCCAAATTTGCTGGCGTATTGAGTGAAACACTTCCATAGCATCATCTTTTAGGATTTGAAATAGCTCAACTGGAATTCCATCACCTCCACTAGCTTTGTTCTTAGTGATGCTTCCTAAGGCCCACTTGACTTCACATTCCATGATGTCTGGCTCTAGGTGAGTGTGAGTGATCACACCATTGTGATTATCTGGGTCATGAAGAGCTTTTTTGTACAGTTCTTCTGTGTATTCTTGCCACTTCTTCTTAATATCTTCTGCTTCTGTTAGGTCCTTACCATTTCTGTCCTTTATCGAGCCCATCTTTGCATGAAATGTTCCCTTGGTATCTCTAACTTTCTTGAAGAGATCTCTAGTCATTCCCATTCTATTGTTTTCCTCTATTTCTTTGCATTGATCACTGAGGAAGGCTTTCTTATCTCTCCTTGCTATTCTTTGAAACTCTGCATTCAAATGGGAATGTCTTTCCTTTTCTCCTTTGATTTTCACTTCTCCTCTTTTCACAGCTATTTGTAAGGCCTCCTCAGACAGCCATTTTGCTATTTAGCAAGTCTGGGTCAGTCTCTTTTGGGGTCACTATTCCTTTCTCCTGGGTCCTGGTGCACACACAGTTTTGTTTGTACCCTCAAGAGTCTGTTTCCCCAGTCCTGTGTAAGTTCTGTAATCAAATCCCACTGGCCTCCAAAGTCAAATTCTCTGGGGATTCTGTCTCTTTGCTAGATCCCCAGGTTGGGAAATCTGTTGTTGGTCCTCGAACTTTCTTAACAGTGCAAGAATTTATTTGGTGTAAATCATTATATGACAAAGCAAAGGTGACTGGAATCATTTTTTAGACCTATATTGGCTTCAGACGTACAGAAGCCTTGTTAATTTTGCTTGTGACACTACAAGTCCATCTCTTAATTTTTTGCTCTTTTCTGTCTATACATGTTACTTTTGCTGTTGAACTAAAAAAGTGAGATATCTAACAACCTGGTTATGCATATAAAGTATAAACCAGGAACATATGTACAGTTTTGTGTCTGTGTGTATGTGCTGTCATGCCTGACTTTTTGTGATCCCATGGATTGTAGCCTACCAGGCTCCTCTGTCTATGGAATTCTCCAGGCAAGAATACTGGAGTGGGTTGCCATTTCCTCCTCCAGGGGATCTTACTCACCTGGGGATCAAATCTGAGTCTCCTGTGTCTCCTTCATTGGCAAGTGTATTCTTTGCCATTGCAACACCTGGCAAGCCATATGTATGGTTAGAGGCTGGGAAATCATAGAATTTCTTAATTTATATATTGGAAAAAATATTTCCCTTTTTTGTGATTTTAATCTATCTAAAAGTAGCTATAAATGATATTTGAATTTTATATTGTGTTTTGCTTTGGAGATATTTTATTACCAGAGAACCCAGAGATAGCCATTTTTATTTCAATATAGAAAAACAAAACAAAAAACCCCAAAAAATCCATGCACATTAGAACTATATAAGTGTAATATTTGGAAATGGAGTTTAAATATCACTTTTTTTTTCTGAATTTTCAACTAACATAATGTGGTGAAAAAGATAAATTAGAAAAAATAAGTTTATTCTGTATAGCCTATTGGAGTAGGAAATGGCAACGCAATTCAGTGTTCTTGCCTGGAAAATTCCATGGACAGAGGAGCCTGCCAGGCTATAGTTCATGGTGTTGCAATGAGTTGGACATAACTGAGCACAGCAGCAACATACAGCCTATTATAGTTTAATTTTTGTGAATGATTATTTGGGTTAATATCATACAGCAGAATTTTAGGACCTTCTGACATTTAAATGTTCATTCCTTTTCTTTTTCTTTCTAATCAACTGCAAGAAATGAAGTCTCCCTAGAAAGATAATGTTTTAGCTAATACCCAAAGCAGTTAACCAACATTTTAGAAGAAAATATAACCTCTTAATGTTTCAGACTATAAATTATCATATATAATCCTTACAAATTATATAACCTTTATAAATTAAAAAATTATGTTTAATTAGAAGTGTGTTTGATATAGATTATACTTCCATTAATGCTTTCAAATATTCAACATATAAAAAAATAGGATATTTAAAGAATTCAGTATATCATTTAGTTCAAGGTAGATATTTAAGATATTAGTATTCCTTTCTTTCTCCATAACCCAGCCCTAAAAAGTGAAAGTGTTTAGGCTTCAATATCTCTGTTCAGTTCCTGTAACCATGAAAATATTTGTATATGTGTGTTTTTTAATGATGATTGATGATTCACGATGTAATGCTATGTCTGAAACTACTTGGTTTCTGCAAGCAGCAGCCTGTACCCAGCAAGGGTTTAATAAGTAACTCCTTGATTTTTAAATCATGACAGAATTTCAAAACTGGTTTCTGCATTTAACTAATTGGACCGTTACCATTTTGTACAAAAGTTATTGCAGTGTGATGGTTTTGTTCATTGGCGCCCTTCTGTGCTAAATTCCCAACCAAATGTTATTAGAGGCATATGATTTCTGATTTCTTCATTAAAGATTTTATTTTGTGATAATGTGGCTAAATTTTCAATGTGTGGTTGACTCCTCAACAATCGTTTAATAGTTATTCTTAAGTATTGTGGGGGGTTGAGGTTTTGCACTCTCTCTCTTTTTTTAAAGAAAATTATATATAGCTAACCTCCTGTAGGGTTTTTTAAAAAATAAAATTTCCTGATACATAAAGTGTTAATGTGAATTAAAATTGTAAGATCTTGTTTAGCTGTCCAGATGTTTTCATTTAGCTTGAAAATACTTTGCTTCTGTTGAAGGCATTAATGAGTTATGATGTAAAATTTATAACAATTTCATTTTGCTTTTTTTGATTTAAGCATCTCATATAAAGAACTAGGGAATTTTAAGTGCATTCAGTATTTCAAAGACATTTCCTTTGAGGGTTGGACAGATTTTAATGTGTTATTCTTGGTCAATGTTCATTTTTCCCTAACAAGCTCAAATTCAAAAGAAATTTCCTTTTGAAATACTGACAAATTTGAAAGACTATGAGATAGATTTTCAAATGCAGTAAATTTACTTCAGTGATGCCTCTTGGAAGAGAGCTCTCCCCTTCAAATTTAGCCTTAACCGTTAATCTACAGGGTTATTATTTTCTGTATTTCTTTATATCCCCCTAACCCAGCAGGAGAGGGGGACACAGAGGACAAGATGGTTGGATGGCATCACTGACTTGATAGGCATGAGTTTGAGCAAGCTCTTGGAGTTGGTGATGGACAGAGAGGCCTGGCGTGCTGCAGTCCATGGGGTTACAAAGAGTTGGACATGACTGAGTGACTGAAGTGAACCCAGGCTCTGAAACAAAGCTGTGCACTTAATAGGCTTACTTCTTAGTATTGGAATTGCCACTTGGAACAATTCTTGAGTGAAAATTTTCATCTCATCTTAAGACTACATCTGCATATGAACTCAATGCACAGGTCAAGGTCTTAGGGAGGAAGGCTGAGTGGGAAAGCCATTGGCTACTAAACTGAAAGACCTAGATATTAATCTTTGAGCTACCCTGCACTTCCATAAAATCAGCAAGTCAGCCCAGATTTCTTGAACTTCCTTTTCCTCATCTCAGATCAAGATGAGAACCCCAGTGTTCATCACAGCACTGTTTACAATAGCCAGGACATGGAAGCAACCTAGATGTCCATTGGCAGACAAATGGATAAGAAAGCTGTGGTACATATACACAATGGAATATTACTAGGCTATTAAAAAGAATGCATTTGAATCAGTTCTAATGAGTTGGATGAAACTGGAGCCTATTATACAGAACGAAGTAAGTCAGAAAGAAAAACACCAATATAGTATATTAATGCATATATATGGAATTTAGAAAGATGGTAATAATGACCTTATATGTGAGACAGCAAAAGAGACACAGATGTAAAGAACAGACTGTTAGACTCTGTGGGAGAAGGTGAGGGTGGGATGATTTGAGAGAATAGCATTGAAACATGTATATTATCATATGTGAAATAGATCACCAGTCCAGGTTCAATGCATGAGACAGGGTGCCCAGAGCTGGTGCACTGGGATGACCCTGAGGGATGGGATGTGGAGGGAGGTGGGAGAGGGATTCAGGATGAAGAACACATGTTCACCCATGGCTGATTCATGTGAATGTATGGCAGAAACCACCACAATGTTGTAATTAGCCTCCAAGTAAAATTTTAAAATATAAGTTAAAAAAGCAGAGTGAGAATTAAAAAAAGATGATAATACTTGCCTCGTGGATTATAGTGAAGATTAAGAAAGCATATATATACTGGTTAACACTTATGGAGTACTCACTGTGTAGCAGGTATCATGTTAAACACAGTAGAACACCAAAATCCTGTGAGACAGGTACTGAAACCCAACATTTCAGTGAGAAAACTGAAGCCCAGAATGAAAGTAAATTGCTCACCATCACTCAGCTGGTAAATCAGGTTCCAGACCTGTGTCTTTAACCAGGCTTCAGTGCAATTTCTGTCCAAGGTATGTGATCAATAAACAGTAGCATCTCCGATCTCTGTCTTCTCAACTCACAGGTCAGGATGCTTATGAATGGTAATTCACAGTCCAGTGAAAGTTGAAGCATTCATTTCAGGCTGTGGTGTAAATCGCTTTCCTTTAGTATTTTCGGTCTGGTGATTTATTTTTTTATCTCATCTTTGGCTGGATGGCATCACTGACTCGATGGACGTGAATCTGAGTGAACTCTGGGAGTTGGTAATGGACAGGGAGGCCTGGCATGCTGTGATTCATGGGGTTGCAAAGAGTTGGACACGACTGAGCAACTGAACTGACATACTCTACTCCATCTGGTGTTACTCTTCTCCTGATAAGAGCTTTAGGTGTTTCATGAATAATTTGGGTTTTTATTTCATAATATTGTTATTTTCTTGGTTTCCATGGTGAAACCTTTTCAGTCTTCTCTCTGGCAATTTATTCTCAGCCACTGTTGTTCTCTCCTCATCCACTGCCAAACCCTCTAATTATTGAAATGCTCCTTCCTACTCTTAGACAGAGTCTTCCCAGGTGGCTCAGATAGTAAAGAATCTGCCTGAAATGCAGGAGACCTGGGTTTGATCCCTGGGTCAGGAAGATCCCCTGGAGAAGGAAATGGTGACCCACTTCAGTATTCTTTCCTAGAGAATTGCATGAACAGAGGAACCTGGTGGGCTACAGTTCTTGGGATGGCAAGAGTTGAACATGACTGAGCGACTAACTTACACACTCCTCTACACTCTCTCCTTCCTTTCAAATGTATTCATTTTAAATCAGGAAAGCAAATATTTGTTCTCATAAGGACCCACGCTAATTAGAACTGGGAGACAGAGTTTAGCAGGACTCAGTGTAGATCTAGAGACGTGCTGCTTAATCCTAATCCCCTCCCTTCCCTTCATTTGTAACGTGGCTTCCATTTCACGATGCCTATAATTCTCACTTGTGTCCAGTCTATTTTCCTCACTCTGCTGACCATCTCTGTCTGCTTATTTGGAGTTTGCACATGGTTCATCATAAAAATGCATGATAGAGGGAGTTTTTAACCTTAAGTGCCACTGCCAACAGGTCCATTATTTTATTATTACATAGTTCACATTCCCAAGCAACAAACCTTTCTAGTAATGTATTATTATTTGACTTTTTCCTCTATCTCTGGCTTCACTTTGACCTTCTGCTCCTGTGGTAACCATGTGCTGTCAGATTGGCTTTCTTTCTATAACTGAAATGGGACTGGCTTATCTCACCCTCAGGTTTTTTGTACTTGCTATTTTCTGCCTGGAGACTGTTTCACGTCTTTGCATGGCTGATGTCTGTGAAAAACTCTTTATTCTTTCATTTATTGAGCTGTGATTGATTTTTGAAAGCAAGATTTCAAAAAGGACACAAAAGGATGCATAAGTTTTATAACTGATCATTGATTTATGATTTAAAATTTTCCATTTCTTTGTTAGACTGACTTTTTTTGGTCAACTGTGGTTAATTATTTGTAGCACAAGCAGAAATATTTAACTTTATTCAGTAGCTTTTCTATAGAAAGTTTTCATCTTTGGGGTTGACTTTGTCAAGTCACTCCAAGCCTCAATAACCTTTCAAGCAGTGTTTGAACTCTGAGATATAGTGGCACATTTGTCATGGATGTCTGAGGCAGAATTTAGGCATATCATGGGAACTCATACTCTAAGTGATTCTAGGTCAGTCAAAGAATGAGAATCGCTAAATCATTAATTATCTGAAATCTCTTGTTTTTCTCTCACAGCTTATTTTGAATTCATAGCTCTGGAGCTCACTTCATCTTTTAAGCTCCTAGAGACTGTTGAATTTATTTATATTGAGTTTCCTGCTCCTTGTATAATTATTGTCATTAGTTCACTGATTAACATTCATTCATTGCTTTTTGTGTTTACAAGACACTTACCTAAAATTTTAATCTTTACTTGCTTAAATTTGAAAGGTCTTTATGGAGGCAGTTGGTTTTTCCCACACCCCCATAAATTGTATTTGGCGCTTGTAGGAGCACAAAATTTACAAAATGTCTCTTTAGCTTGTGGATCATTTCAAGTTTTAAACAATCAAGGGCCGAAAGACTCAGGAAGAAACCTTGACCTTCCCCCTATAACTGCCTGAAATTTGATAGAGGGCCTTTGCTGAAATAGGGCTGTCACCAGAAAGGTGGTGTATGGTGAGGGAAACTAGGCAAAGCCAAGGAAGCAGAGTGCTCTGTTTTCCATTATTTCTGCTGGTCCCAGCAAGCATGTGTTTACCAAACATTTGCTTTTCCATCTCCATGTCAGTTGCCTCCCTCCCCCGTGAAGTCCCAAACCACCACTCTGAACATCCTCTGTAGTCTTAAGCTGACAGTGATATTTAAGGTGAGAGTTTCAGCCTTTTGGTGAGTATTTAGTTTTCCTGGATCTCCCCCATAGATACCTGTTATTAAGCTTTAGTCTGATTGTCTCCTGTCAGTTTAAATTTTAGACCAGCCAGAAAAGCCTAGAAGGATAGAGGAAGATTTCTTCCTCTTCAACACACTTTTCCAAAATTCCTTAAAGTTTGTGTGTGGTAGTATTTAATGTAGGCTTCCTCACTCACTGCATGTGCATGTTTGGAGACCTAGAAGACAGGGACCTTAAAAAGCAGGGGTTGTAATTGTGTACTGTGTGTACATGCCTTGTGTTTACTTGCTATTAAGCAACAACTGAAATTGTATTAACTTATCTATTTGACAAAAACTTACTGAACACCTCTGTTCTGATTTCTTGGAATTATTTGGAACAGAGTTAGCAAAGATCCATGACCTCAAGAAACTTCTGCTATCTACCAAAACCAAAAAATGAAGAAGGCTGCAAATAAGGAGGGATTATTTGGTATCTTCAGTTCAGTTCAGTCGCTCAGTCATGTCCGACTCTTTGTGACCTCATGAATCGCAGCATGCCAGGCCTCCCTGACCATCACCAACTCCTGGAGTTCACTCAGACTCATGTCCATCAAGTCGGTGATGCCATCCAGCCATCTCATCCTCGGTCGTCCCCTTCTCCTCCTGCCCCCAATCCCTCCCAGCATCAGAGTCTTTTTCCAATGAGTCAACTCTTCGCATGAGGTGGCCAAAGTACTGGAGTTTCAGCTTTAGCACCATTCCTTCCAAAGAAATCCCAGGGCTGATCTCCTTCAGAATGGACTGGTTAGATCTCCTTGCAGTCCAAGGGACTCTCAAGAGTCTTCTCCAACACCACAGTTCAAAAGCATCAATTCTTCGGTACTCAGCCTTCTTCATAGTCCAACTCTCATTTGGTATCTTAGGAGTGACAATTCAAGAGACACAGATTTGAGTAACAACTTAAATGAGATCTGAGGTAAATAGAAAATGATGAGGGTTTACAAAGATAACAGATGAAATTAAAAATATTCAAGAAGAGTTACACAGGTGGTTTTACAGAACTATGATTGGTGCTGCCAGGCATTCAGTTTCTTGTCAGCAAATGATAACTTGCCAAACTGCATTTTCCAAGGGGTGAAGAAAATGAGTTCCAAGTGGCCTGTGAATGGCCTGGTCCAGAGTTTATATCGTGTCTAGGTGAGGATACGTTTGAGTGCTACATCCGCAGGGGCCTCCTGATTGCATTATAGGTCCCTTTGACATAAGTGACTCCATTTTGTTCATAGTTAGCATGATCCCAGTGACTTCTATGAGGAAGGCAATAGCACCCCACTCCAGTACTCTTGCCTGGAATATCCCATGGATGGAGGAGCCTGGTAGGCTGCAGTCCATGGGGTCGCTAAGAGTCAGACAGGACTGAATGACTTCGCTTTCACTTTTCACTTTCATGCATTGGAGAAGGAAATGGCAATCCCCACTCCAGGGTTCTTGCCTGGAGAATTCCAGGGATGGGGGAGCCTGGTGGGCTGCCATCTATGGGGTCATACAGTCGGACATGACTGAAGCAACTTAGCAGCAGCAGCAGCAGTGACTTCTATGGATTATAGAGGGGAAGAAATGTCAAAGTCACTTATACATTTCTTTTTTTGGTGAGAAATTGTGATCTAAGGGATTTTGCTATGTTTAGAAATATGGACAGAATTCTGTGGAAGGCTCTTAGGTTTTGCACATTTAGATTTCAAGATTCTTGCATCTAATAATAAGTATGGTCAAAGCCATGGTTTTTATATACACACCTGGTGTGATACTCAAATAATGTAAAACAAACTAACAACATACAGTGGGCTCTGCTATGTCTCCAGCAAGTCTTAATTGTTATAGATAAAGACCATCTTTGAGTGAAAGTCGCTCAGTTGTGTCCAACTCTTTGCAACCCCATGGACTATAGCCTGTCAGGCTTCTCTGTCCATGGAATTCTCCAGGCCAGAATACTGAAGTGGGTAGCCATTTCCTTCTCTGGGGAATCTTCCCAATCCAGGGATCGAACACTGGTCTGCATTGCAGGCAGATTCTTTACTGTCTGAGCCACCGGGGAAGCCCAAAGCCATCTTTGAAGTCCTTCTATATTTGAAATCTTGCTCCTCATTTTAGGCCTGTTACTGCTGACAGTTCTCACTATTATCCCTGGTAATAACACCATGTGGCTGCAATCTCTGCCCTCTACCAGAAAAGTAACCTCTCTAAACTCCAGAAACTGCATTTTTCTCTAAAGGACCAGGTGTTTCTGTCCTGGTGCTAGTTGATTTTGCTGGTCCACACAATGGGATTAAATGTCCCTTTTTGTCTAGAAGTATCCTTTTTTTTTTTTTTTTTGGCTTAGAGCTATAATTTAAAATGTGTTCCTTTTAGCTCAGTGAGGTGAACAGTCTTCCAGGTAGTATTTCTATAAAGAGTTGTTGTTCTTGCTGTTCATTTGCTCAGTCATGTCTGACTCATGGTGACTCCATGGACTGCAACAATCCAGGCTTCTTTGTCCTTCAACATCTCCTGGAACTTGCTCAGACTCATGTCCATTGAGTCAGTGATGCCATCCAACCATCTCATCCTATGTTGTCCCCTTCTCCTCCTGCCTTCAATCTTCTCCAGCATCAGGAACAACAGCATTAGGGTCTTTTCCAATGTCAGTTCTTCCCATTATGGCCAAAATATTGGAGCTTCAACTTCAGCATCAGTCCTTTCAATGAATATTCAGGGTTGATTTCATTTAGGATGGACTGGTTGTATCTCCTTGCAGTACAAGAAACTCTGAACAGTCTTCTCTAACACCATAGTTCAAAAACATCAGTTCTTCACTGCTCAGCTTTCTTTATGGTCCAACTCACATCCATACATGACTACTGGAGAAGAAATAGCTTTGACTATACGAACGCTTGTCAGCAAAGTAATGTCTCTGCTTTTTACACAATGTCTAGGTTTGTCATAGTTTTTCTTCCAAAAAGCAAGCATCTTTTAATTTCATGGCTGCAGTCACCATCTGCAGTTATTTTGGAGCCCAAGAAAAAAAGTCTGTCACTGTTTCCATTATTTCCTTATCTATTTGCCATGAAGTGATGGGACCAGAAGTCATGATCTTTGTTTTCTGAATGTTGAACTTTAAGCCAGATTTTTCACTCTCTTCTTTCACTTTCATCAAGAGGCTCTTTAGTTCTTCACTTTCTGCCATAAGGGTGGTGTCATCTGCATATCTGAGGTTATTGATATTTCTCCTGGCAATCTTTATTCCAGCTGTGCTTCATTCACATTTCACCTGATGTGCTCTGCATGTAAGTTAAATAAGCAGGGTGACATGTCTACTTCTAACTGTTGTTTTTTGAACTGCATACAGATTTCTTAGGAGGCAGGTCAGGTGGTCTGGTATTCCCATCTAATTAAGGATTTTCCACAATTTGTTGTGACACACACAGTCAGAGGCATTAGTGCAATCAATGAAGCAGAAGTAGATGTTTTTATGGAATTCTCTTGCTTTTTCTATAATCCAATATGTGTTGGCAGTTTGATCTCTGGTTCTTCTGCCTTTTCTAAATCCAGCTTGAACACCTGGGAGTTCTTGGGTCATGTACTGTTGACGCCTCACTTGGAGAATTTTGAGCATTACATGTGAGATGAAAGCAATTGTGTGGTAGTTTGAACATTGTTTGGCATTGTTCTTCTTTGGGATTGGAATGAAAACTGCCCTTTTCCAGGCCTGTAGCCACTGCTGAGTTTCCAAATTTGCTGGCATATTGGTGTAGAACTTTAACAGTATCATGTTTCAGGATTTGAAATAGCTCAACTGGAATTTCATAACCTCTACTAGCTTGGTTCGTAGTGATACTTCCTAATTCAGTTAAGTTCAGTTCAATCACTCAGTCTTGTCCGACTCTTTTTGGCCCCATGGTCTGCAGCACCCCAGGCCTCCCTGTCCATCATCAATTCCTGGAGTTTACTCAAACTCATGTTCCCCCACACATGCATTGTCTCCCCCATTATCAACATCACTCACTAGAATGGTAAGGATTTTTTTTAAACAAGTATGAACCTACGTTGACACATCTTAAGTACACAAAGTTCATAGTTTACCTTAAGGTTCACTCTTGCTATTGTATATCCTATGGGTTTGGACAAGTGTATCATGATACAGGTCCATCATCATAGTATCATGCAGTATATTTTGACTTAGCTAATCATCCTCTGTGCTCTGCCTACTGCACCCTCCCCAACACTACAAATCATTGATCCTTTTAATATTCCCGAAAGTTTACATTTCCAAAAATATCATAGAGTTAGAAGTCAAATTACATTCACTTGGTAATATATATTTGGAGTTTCTGTGTGTTTTTCATGCCTTGATAGCTTATTTCTTTTTAGTGCTGAGAAATACATTTTTTAGTAAAAAATATGGAAAATCATGTTAGATATCCATGAGGTAACTAGAGATGGTCCCTGATTTATGATGATTTATGATTTTTTTACTTCAAGGTAGAGCAAAAGCAGGAAATATTATGTAGAAACCAAACTTTAAAGTCTGAATTTTGATCTTTTCCTGGGCTATCAATATGTGGTCTAATATGTTCGTGATGCTGGGCAGCAGCAGAGAGCCCAAGTTCTTAGCTAGCCACACAATTACATGGATAAATAACTGATACACTTTGAACCATTCTGCACCAATTCAACTGTTCTGCTTTTCACTTGCAGTATGTACTCAATACATTTCATGAGAGTTTCAACACTTTATTATAAAACAGGCTTCCTGTTAGATAATTTTGCCCACTTGTAAGCTAATGTAAGTGTTCTAAGCATATTATGCTAGGCTAAACTACCGGTTAGGTGTATTAAATGCATTTTTGAATTGCAATACTTAGCTTACAATGGGCTTATTGGGATGTAGCCACATTGTAAGTAAAGATTGGTAAATACAAATAAAATGAATACTTTTAATGGAAGAGAACAGGAGTGAGAGAAGGTAAATCTTGAAAGGCTTGTTGAAAAGTGTATATAGAAAGCTGACTCAAAACAAAACAAGGTTTTCAACAATTACATCAACAAAACCCTTTTAAACTCAAAGAAAAATCACATATCCACACACATCCCTGATGGGAATGACCCCTGAGGTTACAGAGTCTATTCTTTGGCTATTGGAGTCTCCTTTATTTTGCTTCACAATTTATTTTGCTCATCTGGCTTACCAAGTCAGACAAAATGAACAGACAGAGGATAAAATGACCTTCATTGAGCACAATCATCAACACACTAGCCTCACTGAGCCTCAACATGCTCAGCCTCACCAAAGTCAGCCCAGTGACAAGTTCACACAAACTGTCAGCCAATCATTCATTGGCTGCAGAGAAGTCAGAGAGATGGGGTCCACAGAGATGTCCAGTTGTCTTCATAGATAGGAGCTGAGTTTTCAGCCATCATTTTTAAAAAGCTTAGATAAAACTATCCACTAAGCAAAGTGGATAGTTTAATTTAATTTCTCTAAAATAAATTTAGAAAGGTTAAAGTATACCCAGCTCGAGCATTTCTTTACTTCATCCCTAATCTTTAGTAATACTTTTTTTTTTTTTTTAACATGTTACAGAGTTCTGGATAATACCAGACCTCAGCAGATGTCTTCTAATGACAATAACTTTCTCAGTATTAGCAGTGGAATTTTCCCATGCCCATGGGAAAGATCTTGCTGTTCTATTTCTGTAAAATCCTCCTTGATTTCCTGGATGAGTTGTTATATCCTCTTAAAGTATGGTATATGTGACGGGATAAGTATGCCTTCTAGAGTCTACTCAGATCTTAGCCCCCTCACTTATTTTGTTGTCACCTTGAGTCATTTAGTGTCTTTAGACCTTAGCTCTCCCTTTATCCTCCAACAAAAATATAAAGTAACATTAATTAGAAATATGTTTAGCTATGTATAACAGGAAGCTATCACTGATTTAAGCAGAGGTGCATTTTTCTCACACACACAAAAATCCAGATATAAGGAATTACAGTTGTTGATTCAGCTTCTTTTTAATGAAAGTAGAAATTCAAACTGTTTTTGTGTTTCTACCCTATCATCCTTAGTGTGCTGAATTTATTCTTAACATCTGTTGTTTCAAGGTAACAAGATAGATTCAGCCACTGAACATTTTATTATTAGGGTTCAAGGCAGGAACCAAAGAACAGACAGTGCCAGGGTTTGTCTGTTTGGGCTTCCCTTTACTAGGAAAGCAGAAGTTCTATAAAGTTGTACCTACTACCCAGAAGTTTTTCCCTTATTTATCACTGTCCAGAAGTGAAAAATGTGGCCAGACTTGGCTTCAAGAAAGACTCAGAAATCACAGATTATGACTGTCTTAACTGATCATGACCAATCACGATGTATCATAAGATGGGATATATTAAAAGGAACTTATGTTCAGGTTAGTGGCAACACATGCCACCCACTGACTTTGATAATTAAATGCAAGTGTATGTAAATGCCAATCCAGAGTAAACACTAAGTAAATGTTTGTCTGACAATATTGCTTATAGTTGTGTATCTGCCTTGCGCTATGGTATCTTAGGGTATTAATTGCTCTCCGAGGCCAGAAATCATATTTAATTCATCCATAGACACCATGCACTACCAAAACTAGTAAATCTG
Organism: Oryx dammah; assembly: GCF_014754425.2. Classification (NCBI taxonomy): domain Eukaryota; kingdom Metazoa; phylum Chordata; class Mammalia; order Artiodactyla; family Bovidae; genus Oryx; species Oryx dammah. The sequence continues at coordinate 18,577,986 of NW_024070199.1, forward strand.
GGAGCAATATCTTGGGAATTGGTACATTTACAATTAGGCCTTTAACTTCTGTGGCTGTTACTGGGTTGGCCAAAAGGTTCATTTGTGTTTTACTACATTTTATGTTAAGAATATATACATATAAAGGGTGGTATTCAAATAATATATAACCAAAATGACAACAACATTCAGTAGGCTCTGCTATGTCTCCAGCATGTCTTAATTGTTACAGATAAAGAGTTAATTTGGGTCCAGTCTAAACCTGTGTCAGTGTATCTGACTCACACACCGACTCTGCAGCTTTGTCTCTTACATTCTGTTCTATATTTGAAGGCCAGCTCCTCACTTTAGGGCTCTTGCTGCTGACAGTTCTCATTAGTTATTCCTGGTGAAAGCATCATGTTGCTGTAGTTTCCGCCTTCTACTAAAAAAGTAATTTCTCTAAATTCCAGAAACCTCATTTTCTCTACAGGACCAGATGTTTGTGCTTTGGTGCAAGTTGATTCCATTCTTTTGATCCACACAATGGGATTAAATGTCCCTTTTTGTCTGGAAACACCTCTTTTATTTAGAAACTTTTGGCCAACCTAATAGTAAATAATATAATATCACTTTCATTTGAAAACACTCAAATTAGACTTAACCTTTGTGAAGCCTGGGACTACAGGAGTTCTTTTATCAGCTTTCCAGATGATTGATCTTTATGTACTGTTTGAATAAAATATTAAGAGTATGGACGGTCATGTCTAATAATCAATTCTAAATCATAGAATACATTTCTTGTCATAACTAGACTTTAAAAACATCTTTATATTGAATGAGGGGCTTCCCTGGTGGTTCAGACAGCAAAGAACTTGCCTGCAATGTGGGAGAGACCCAAATTCAATCCCTGGGCCAGGAAGATCCCCTGGAGAAGAAAATGGCAACCCACTCCAGTATTCTCGCCTGGAAAATCCCATGGATGGAGGAGTCTGGAGGGCTATGGGGTCACAAAGAGTCAGAAACAGCTGAGCAACTGATAACTAACCTTTTGTTTCTTGCTGGATTAATAATGCATTGGTTCTTCACTTCCAATAACACCTTCATATGACCTTTAAGATACATAAGGAAAATTAATAATTCTGTTTCTGACATATATTAATTAAAATAAGTAAAATTAAGTGAGTTTTTATATATTCAGAATAATAAATACTACTACTGTTGCTATATATTTTTAGCCAAGAATGAATTCCAGTAGCAAGAAATGAGCAAAACTATAACTTCACTGAAATAAAAATAAAGTTATGAAAGGTAACTGGGTTGAAAAATGACAAGCATCAAGAAAAGTAAAATGATTCTATAACATACAAAATATTAGTCATAAGCATTTTCTAAAGCCAATTACACTGAAAATGTTTGAGATGTCATTCACCTTATATTAGAAATGTATCTCTTTAGGTCACTCAACCATGTGTGGCTCTTTGCAACTCCGTGGACTATAGCCTGCCAGGCTCCTATGTTCATAGGATCTTCCGGACCCAGGGACTGAACTAGTCTCTCCTGCATGGCAGGCAGATTCTTTACCACTGAGCTACCAGAAAAGCCCTAAAAATGTATTCTGGTTAATTAATTATAGGAAAAATTGGTCAAAACAAAGATTTTTGACTTAGTTATTGTTTTGTTTTGCATGACTCCTATAACCTTTAATATGTTAATATACTAAGAGTTTCAAGAGGAAGAGATGACACAAAGTGTTTCCCAAAAATATTCTATAAAAGAATTCTATTCAAATACTGCATAGGACTAGTGTTCTGAGGAACACTTTTGGAGAATAATGGCTAAATAACTCTGTATAACATGTCACCAGATGGTCAATACCAAAACCAGGTTGATTATATTCTTTGCAGCCAAATGTGGAGAAGCTCTATACGGTCAGCAAAAACAAGACTGGAAGCTGACTGTGGCTCACATCATGAACTCCTTATTGCCAGATTCAGACTTAAATTGAAGAAAGTAGGGAAAACCACCAGGTCATTCAGGTATAACCTATGTCGAATGTCTTGTGATTATACAATGCAAGTGACGAATAGATTCAAGGGATTAGATCTGTTAGACAGAGTACCTGAAGAACTATGGACAGAGGTCCATAACACTGTACAGGAGGTGGTGATCAAAACCATTGCCAAGAAAAAGAAATGCAAAAATCAAAATAGTTGTCTGAGAAAGCCTTATAAATAGCAGAGAAAAGACAAGAAGCAAAAGACAAAGGAGAAAAGGAAAGATATACCCATCTCAATGCAGAGTTCCAAAGATTAGCAAGGAGAAATAAGAAAGCCTTCCTAAGCGAACAATGCAAAGAAATAGAGGAAAACACAAGAATGGGAAAAACTAGAGATCTTCTCAAGAAATTTAGAGATGCCAAGGGGAATGTTTCATGCAAAGATTGGCACATTAAGGAACAGAAATGGTATGGACCTAACAGAAACAAAAGATATTAAGAAGATGCGGCAAGAATACGAAGAAGAACTATACAAAAAAGATCTTCATGACCCAGATAACCATGATGGTGTGATCACACCTTGACCCAGATGTCTTGGAGTGAAAATCAAATGAGGCTTAAGAAGCATCAATAGTACTGAAGTGGTTTGCCATTCCCTTCTCCAGTGGACCACGTTTTGTCAGAACCCTCTACCATGAACTGATCATCTTGGGTAGCCCTACAAGGTATGGCTCATAGTTTCATTGAGTTAGACAAGGCTGTGGTCCATGTGATCAGATTGGTTAGTTTTCTGTGATTGTGGTTTTCAGGGCATCTGCGCTCTGATGAAGGGTAAAAGGCTTATGGAAGCTTCCTATTGGGAGAGACTGACTGAGGGGGAAACTCTATCTTGTTCTGATGGGCAGCGCCATGCTCAGTAAATCTTTAATCCAATTTTCTCATAACAGGTAGGCTGTGTTCCTACCCTGTTATTTACCTGGAGCCAAACTATGGTGGACATAACGAAGATAATGGCGACCTCCTTCAAAAGGTCCCATGCACACACTGCTACACTCAGTGCCCTCAACCCTGCAGCAGGCCACCATGGACCCATGCCTCTGCCAGAGACTCCTGGGCACTCATGGGCAAGTCTGGGTCAGTCTCTTGTGGGGTCACTGCTCCCTTCTCCTGGGTTCTGGTGCACACGAGGTTCCGTTTGTGCCCTCCAAAAGTCTATTTACCAGTCCTATGTAACTTCTGGCAGCTCTATGGTAGGGTTAATAGCGACCTCCTCCAAGAGGGCTTATGCCACATGAGGTCTGCTGCACCCAGAGCCCCTGCCCCTGTGGCAGTCCACTGGTGACCCGTACCTCCGTAGGAGACACTCAAAACCAGACCACCTGATCTGCCTCTTGAGAAATCTGTATGCAGGTCAAGAAGCAACATTTAGAACTGGACATGGAACAACAGGCTGGTCCCAAGTAGGAAAAGTACGTCAAGGCTGTATATTGTCACCCTGCTTATTTAACTTATATGCAGAGTACATCATGAGAAATCCTGTACTGGATGAAGCACAAGCTGGAATTAAGATTGCCAGGAGAAATATCAATAACCTCAGATATGAAGATGACATCACCTTTATGGCAGAAAGCAAAGAAGAACTAAAGAGCCTCTTGATGAAAGTGAAAGAGGAGAGTGAAAGAGCTGGCTTAAAACTCAACATTCGAAAAACAAAGATCACGACATCTGCTCCTTTCACTTCACGGCAAATAGATGGGGAAACAGTGGCTGACTTTATTTTTCTAGTCTCCAAAATCACTGCAGATGGTGACTGCAGCCATGAAATTAAAAGACACTTGCTCCTTGGAAGAAAAGTTATGACCAAACTAGACAACGTATTAAAAAGCAGAGACATTACTTTGCTAACAAAGATCCATCTAAGTCAAAGCTATGGTTTTTCTAGTAGTCGTGTATGAATGTGAAAGTTGGACTACAAAGAAAGCTGAGCACCGAAGAATTGAGGCTTTTGAACTGTGGTTTTGGAGAAGGCTCTTGAGAGTCCCTTGGACTGCAAGGAGATCCAACCAGTCCATTCTAAAGGAAATCAGTCCTGAGTCTGAGTATTCATTGGAAAGACTGATGCTGAAGCTCAAACTCCAATACTTTGGCCACCTGAAGCAAAGAGCTGACTCATTTGAAAAGGCCCTGATGCTGGGAAAGATTGAAGGCAGGAGGAGAAGGGGACGACAGACAATACAAAATTTGAAAAAAATTCAAAGAATTGAATGGTATCATATCTCTCTTCACCAATACTTATGTTTGGGTGGGGTTGAGACATTTTTACACAATAAAAAAATTGGAGACATCTGTGAATTCAGTAAAGTAGCCTAAAATAGAAAATTCAAAGTATAATATTGTGTTTGTGTTATTTGCTCAGTTGTGTCTGACATTTTGCGACTGCATGGACTGTAGCTCTCCAGACTCCTCTGTTTATGGTATTTCCCAGGCAAGAATACTGGAATGGGTTGGTATTCCCTTCTCCAGGGGATCTTCCCAACCCAGGGATTGAACCCTGGTCTCCTGCACTGCAAGCAGTTTCTTTACTGTCTGAACCACCAGGGAGCTTCAAAATGTAAGTTAGGAAATAGAAACTTGAGGATAGGTAAAATTTTCATCCATAGGTCAGTAGTTCTGTAGTTATAGAATGAGCTTCAAATATATTTTCTATAGCTACTATTTATGGCATGTTATGTCGCAGACAGGATATTATTTTCCAATACGTGTCAACACCATCGTGTGCATATAAGAGATGCAACTAAAATTAGACATTTGTTGTCTGTGCATAATCAGGGCTGGGAAAGTCACTGTGTCACAATCTGTTTCTTATAATTTTGAATTTTGTCCAAACTAATTGTAATTTTGAATGATCTGAAATCTCCTTTCAATTAATCAAACAGGTTGAGTTGTACTCAGCGAAAAATACAGGGTACCTATTTTATATGTACCCTGTATTAATTAATATTAATTAGAAAGGCAATGCAAAAGAATGCTCAAACTACCGCACAATTGCACTCATCTCACATGCTAGTAAAGTAATGCTCAAAATTCTCCAAGCCAGGCTTCAGCAATACGTGAACCATGAACTTCCTGATGTTTAAGCTGGTTTTCAAAAAGGCAGAGGAACCAAAGATCAAATTGCCAACATCGGCTGGATCATGGAAAAAGCAAGAGAGTTCCAGAAAAACATCTATTTCTGCTTTATTGACTATGCCAAAGCCTTTGACTGTGTGGATCACAATAAACTGTGGAAAATTCTGAGAGAGATGGGAATACCAGACCACCTGACCTGCCCCTTAAGAAATCTGTATGCAGGTCAGGAAGCAACAGTTAGAAGTGGACATGGAACAACAGACTGGTTCCAAACAGGAAAAGGAGTACGTCAAGGCTGTATATTGTCACCCTGCTTATTTAACTTATATGCAGAGTACATCATGAGAAACGCTGGATTGGAGGAAACACAAGCTGGAATCTTGATTGCCAGGAGAAATATCAATCACCTCAGATATGCAGATGACACCACCCTTATGGCAGAAAGTAAGAGGAACTAAAAAGCCTCTTGATGAAAGTGAAAGAGGAGAGTGAAAAAGTTGGCTTAGAGCTCAACATTCAGAAAACTAAGATCATGGCATCTGGTCCCATCACTTCATGGCAAATAGATGGGCAAACAGTGGAAACAGTGTCAGACTTTATTTCTGGGGCTCCAAAATCACTGCAGATGGTGACTGCAGCCATGAAATTAAAAGACGCTTACTCCTTGGAAGAAAAGTTATGACCAACCTAGACAGCATATTCAAAAGCAGAGACATTACTTTGCTGACTCAGGTCCGTCTAGTCAAGGCTATGGTTTTTCCCGTGGTCATGTATGGATGTGAGAGTTGGACTGTGAAGAAAGCTGAGTGCCGAAGAATTGATGCTTTTGAACTGTGGTGTTGGAGAAGACTCTTGAGAGTCCCTTGGACTGCAAAGAGATCCAACCAGTCCATTCTGAAGGAGATCAGCTCTGGGATTTCTTTGGAAGGAATGATGCTAAAGCTGAAGCTCCAATACTTTGACCACCTCATGCGAAGAGTTGACTCATTGGAAAAGACTCTGATGCTGGGAGGGATTGGGGGCAGGAGGAGAAGGGGATGACAGAGGATGAGATGGCTGGATGGCATCACGGACTCGATGGACGTGAGTCTGAGTGAACTCCGGGAGTTGGTGATGGACAGGGAGGCCTGGCGTGCTATAACTCATGGGGTCGCAAAGAGTTGGACACAACTGAGCAACTGAACTGAACTGAATAATTAATAATTAGGAGTAACATTAATATAGGAGTACATATATACACTCTGTACAGAAACTTGTAATTTCTTATTTTGCTAGAAGTGAATACAATTTTTTAGCCTGTATTTTTGTCTGGTCCTCTATTTTCAGTGTGTGCTGATGCTTTCCTGGATAGCTTACAAGTTTTTCTCCAAGAACTTGCATCAGTTCAGTTCAGTCGCTCAGTCGTGTCCGACTCTTTGCGACCCCATGAAATGCAGCACACCAGGCCTCCCAATGAACACCCAGGACTGATCTTCCTTAAGATGGACTGGTTGGATCTCCTTGCAGTCCAAGGGACTCTCAAGAGTCTTCTTTAACACCACAGTTCAAAAGCATCAATTCTTCAGCGCTCAGCTTTGTTTATAATCCAACTCTCACATCCATACATGACCACTGGAAAAACCATATCCTTGACTAGACGGACCTTTGTTGGCAAAGTAGTGTTTCTGCTTTTTAATATGCTGTCTAGGTTGGTCATAACTTTCCTTCCAAGGAGTAACCGTCTTTTAATTTCATGGCTGCAGTCACCATCTGCAGTGATTTTGGAGCCCCAAAAGATAAAACCTCTCACTGTTTCCATTGTTTCCCCATCTATTTGCCATGAAGTGATGGGACCAAATGCCACGATCTTAGTTTTCTGAATGTTGAGCTCTAAGCCAACTTTTTCACTCTCCTCTTTCACTTTCATCAAGAGGCTTTTTAGTTCTTCTTCACTTTCTGCTATAAGGGTGGTGTCATCTGCATATCTGAGGTTATTGATATTTCTCTTGGCAATCTGGATTCCAGCTTGTGCTTCCTTCAGCCCAGCGTTTCTCATGATGTACTCTGCATAGCAGTTAAATAAGCAGGGTGACAATATACAGCCTTGACGTACTCCTTTTCCTATTTGGAACCAGTCTGTTGTTCCATGTCCAGTTCTAACCGTTGCTTCCTGACCTGCATACAGATTTCTCAAGAGGCAGGTCAGGTGGTCTGGTATTCCCATCTCTCTCAGAATTTTCCACAGTTTATTGTGATCCACACAGTCAAAGGCTTAGTTTTATTTATATTTCTCTTTGCAGTTTGCACAAAATGTGATATTTGCAAATGTTGAAAATTTACTTTCAAAACTGTCTTGATCCCTTAGTTTTTAAAGTATTTTGCTTCTCTGGGATGTATTCAACATGATGCTAACTTTCCCATTCACCTGTAAGTGTCATCTTAGTCTTCATGAGCAAGCCATTTTGGGTCTCTATTCCCTTCTGCATCTCTCCTCCTAGTCTCTGAGGCTCTTTGAGTGAAAAATGGGCCAAGCACTGCTGTATCTGAGAGTGTCACATGTGGATTGGTATGTACTCCAGAAATTTTGCTCCATTGCTTTATTGTCATGACCCCATTGTGCGTAACACCATTCAGTGCTAGTTATCAGCAGCTTCCCTGGTGGCTCAGTCAGTAAAAAGTCTGCCTGCAATGCAGAAGACCCAGGTTCGATATCTGGGTCAGGGAGATCCCTTGGAGAAGGAAATGCCACCCCACTCCAGTATTCTTGCCTGGAAAATCACATGGATGGAGAAGCCTGGTGGGCAACACCCTATGGGGTCACAAATAGTCAGGCACGATTGAGCAACTAACACACACACACATCGGCAGCACTTCTTTTAACCTTTTTTTTTTTTTCCCCCACAACAAGTATTCAAACTTCAACTTCTGCACTGAGGACAAGTGTTGTCTGGTAGCTATTTGTTAAAGAATGTGAGAATAACATCCATTGCCTAGTTAGGAGACTTTAATATCAGTAAGAGTTTTGAGTTTTCACTATTTCCTAAAAAGTGTACTGAAAACATAAGCTAACATGTATGTGATTTTCTTTCTGATGCTCTTGAACTAAAGAACGATTTTACCTGGCCAGGGAGATTTCAGACTGGCTCCTCCATTTTCTTAGGAAAATGAATTGCATGATTCTCAATGCAGTGAAGTATCCTTAGTTTACTTGTGTGTAACAATATCCTTCACATCCTCGTTCACAGACTGTTCTGCTGTTTCCAAGGGCTTTCTAAGGGCTATGCCAGTAAGTTGAAAGAACAAATCAGGTAACCTTGAAAGGACTTTGAGGAAGATGAGGGAAATAAGAGGTCATTTTTGGTAGCTGTCCACTTTCTTGGGTCAGAACACTGGTTGATTCATTACAATCCAAATCTGTTTCTTAGCCTCCAGGTTTAAGGATTTTTTTCCCTCAGTCATTTCAAAGTATTTTAGTCAAGGGAACATGACAATGGGAGAACAAGAGTCAGTGTTTTTTCAGTAACTGAAGTGTTTGAGTCCTTTAAAAATCTGGAAATCTCACTAGCAATCAGAATATCATCTTATAAATATAGCCCAAGAAGGTAGAATGTTTTACTTAGATTCTGATAAAGCTGTATGAGCCATTCCTGCTCCACAGCATGCCAATGTCCTTTGGATTTTTATATCTCAATTCCATGGACAAGATGCTTTGATGAAAACTTAATGAAAACTTTTGATGAATATTTTAGTACATAACTATGAAGTTTATATTTGGCATACAGTTTATTTGGTCATAGCCTGGACCTAATTATTATTAATAGTTATGATCAAGCTACAATTTGTAATATTTTACATTCCTTGTATTTTTAGCTTCATATATGTATAACTATGTTTTCCTTGGCTTATGGTCAATTTAATCCATTTGCTGTTATATCTCTTCATTATTCCATGGGTGTGAGTTAGGTTAATTTTTATTGACATCTGCTTACATCTAGTTTAAACTTTAGTGGTATATATAACTTAGTTGTGACTGGAAATCACATGTGTGCATTGCTTTAATCAATTTGCCTTTTGGGACCCAGGCTCCCTTTTATATGCTGAGTCAATTATGGAGTTTATATCCCAGTCTACTGAAGATAAGTAAGTTAGTATTACTTAAAATTTGTATTCAAAATGTAAGATACCTCATGAGGCATGTTATTTTTAGGTAAAATAGGTGTGAGAGCACAGTGACATTAACCGATAAAGATCAGATAGCAGGATTGTTTTATGTATTATTCAAAAAATGTGAATGGTGTCATGGAAGCAAAGGAGGCCATTGAACCATTCTGACATATTTTAGAAAGGGTACATGGAAACATAGAATAAAATTTAGAAGTAATGAGATGAGAAAGCAAAAGGGAAGAGGAAGACTATTGCAATGATCTGGTGAATGGGAACACAAAATCACAGCATAGAGGGAATCCTGGGATAAGTGTGGAAATGGGGGTTGTATTAGGATCATCTATTAAAACAGGACCAATAGGTTGTGTATAGAGGATATTTATTACAAAGAATTTGCTCATGCAGTTTACAGAGGCTGAGAAGTTCTGCCATCTGCCTAATGGAGACTCAGGAAAGCTGGTGGTATAACTTAGTCCAAGTCTAAAAGCCCAAGAAATAGGAAGGCTCTGATGTAGATTGGGCTTCCTGGGTGGCTCACTGGTAAAGAATCTGCCTGCCAATGTAGGAGGCGCCAGAGACACAGGTTTGATCTCTGCATGGGGAAGGTCCCCTGGAGTAGAAAATGGCAACCTGCTCCAGTATACTTGGCTGGAGAATCCCATGGACAGAGGAACCTGGTGGGCTACAGCACATGGGGCCACAAAGAGTTTGCCATGAGTGAACGACTGAGCAGACACATGATGAAGATTGTAATCTGAGTCTAGAGTCCTGAGAACCAGGAGCACAGAGAGGTGTCCCAGCTCAAGGCAGAAAAGCTGAATTCTTTCATCCTCTGCCTATTGTCCTATTCAGGCCCTTATTACATTGGATATTACTTTGCCAACAAATGTCCGTCCAGTCAAGGCTATGGTTTTTCCGTTGGTCATGTATGGATGTGAGAGTTGGACTGTGAAGAAAGCTGAGTGCCGAAGAGTTGATGCTTTTGAACTGTGGTGTTGGAGAAGACTCTTGAGAGTTCCTTGGACTCCAAGGAGATCCAACCAGGCCATTCTAAAGGAGATCAGTCCTGGGTGTTCATTGGAAGGACTGATGCTAAAGCTGAAACTCCAATAGTTTGGCCACCTCATGCGAAGAGTTGACTCATTGGAAAAGACTCTGATGCTGGGAGGGATTGGGGGCAGGAGGAGAAGGGGACGACAGAGGATGCGATGGCTGGATGGCATCACCGACTCGATGGACATGAGTTTGAGTGAACTCTGGGAGTTGGTGATGGACAGGGAGGCCTGGTGTGCTGCAATTCATGGGGTTGCAGGAGAGTTGGATACAACTGAATGACTGAACTGAACTGAGACAGCATATTAAAAACAGAGATGTTACTTTGCCAACAAATGTACATCTAGTCAAGAACTATGCCATAGAATAATCCTTGGTTATTTTTAGGACCATTGTAAGGGGAAGAGTGTAGAAGCAAGGATGTCCTTCAGGAGGCCATGCATATGATCAGGGAAGGATGGCTTGTTCTAGTTGGCTTGAACTAGAACAGTTACTATAGGAATGAGTGTTATCCCCCAGGTAAAAGATTGCATTTTAAAACCTGATTCTATATGACTTGATAGATGATTTGGGCCAAGAATGAAAGAAAACAGATTGAGCAAGCAACCTAAAAAGGGCTCTGAAAAAAATCAGTTTACTTATCTGACTATGTGTACTAGCTGTGTGACCCTGAATAAGTTGCATGCTTTTCTGAATTTTGTTTCCCTCAAAACAATTATTACTAGGTATGATTATCAATTCATACATACATACACACATATATATACATATACATATGCATATTATATATATATATATATATATGTATGTATGTATATGGCTGTGCCGCATGACATGAGGGATCTTATTTTCTTGACCAGGGATCAAACCTGTGTTCCCTGCAGTGGAAGTGCAGAGTCCTAACCATTGGACTGCCAGAGAATTCCCTAGTGTGAAATTAAATGTATTCCCAACTGTATCCATTCTGCAGCTACATTGCTGTGGTTGAAAATGAGATATGTGAGATGCAGAAAAGCTGGATTAAATGTATTAGGGGGTGTTTTCCAGGTTTGCAATGTAGTCTTTATCCTTAGAGAAGAAATGGAGTCCTCAATTTTCCAGGAGTGAGCAGAGTTCAGAAATAAATAGACAATCATGGACATAAGATGTGAAAATGTAGACACATTAACTGATGAACATTTGGGAACCTCAAGCTAGCATCAAAAAATTATTTGAAGTTTTATCTACCAGCATATTCTTGAATTAAAATGATTTGTCATTTCAGCTCAGTAGGAATGACTTTTCAATGTAGTTTAGCAATAAATGCCTTTATCATATAAGCAAATGAGTCATGCATTCTCAAACTGAGCCCTGTTAAGATTATAATCTTTTCTGCAAAAGTCATATACAAAACCTGTTAATATATCTTTGTTATTGGAGATGCTATGCCAAATGTGGGACAGAGCATCAATAATCATCATTACTGATGCTTACTCAATTTTCCTGGGTACCAAGAATAATTTCCAGTGCAAATAAATATAATATTAATCTTTTATTCACATTAAAATACCAAAGCCTGATAATTGCCCAATATTCATCTGATAGTATATAACAGTGATTAAAAGCTAATTGTATGAAGGCTTTCCTGGTGGCACAGACAGTGAAGAATCTCCCTGCAATGTGGGAGACCAGCTTTGATCCCTGAGTTGGGAAGATCCCCTGGAGAAGGCAATGATAACCCCCTCCAGTATTCTTGCCTGGAGAATTCCATGGACAGAGGAGCCTGGAGGGCTATAGTCCATGGGTTCACACATGATTGAGCAACTAACAAACACTTTATAGATGGCTAAAGGTAAGAATGGCCCAATACTGGCAGAATATTGATAATTTGAGAAGTAGGTGCATGTTTACTGGACATTAATACACTTTTTATTTTGTACATGTATTTGAACATGTTAATAGTTAAATGCATGCATATATAATATTGTTTGGAGTCACATAAATCTTGGTTCAACTCCTAGCATGGTAAATGCCTAGCTCTGGTATTTTAAACCATTCAAACATTGTAAACCTCAGTTTATTCACTTGAAAGTTAGAATTGTATTCCCTCATAAACAAAGGAAAAAAATCAATAGTAACACTTGCAACAACCCAGGCACAATTCAGAGCCACTGTTTGACCATAAATAGTGGTGGATGAAGATAGCAGAGTACAAGGACATGTGCTCCTCTTCTCCTGCAAGAACTCCAAAATTACAACTCACTACTGAAAAATCATCAATAGGAGAATGTTGGATGCCACCAAAAAAAGATACCCTATGCCCAAGAGCAAAGGAGAAGCCCCACAAGACAATATGAGGGGCAAAATTGCTATTAGAATCAAACCCCTTACCCACCAGAGACACTTGGAGGGCTCAAACAAACGTGCACACCAGGACCCAGAGACCCCACAGAGACTGAGCCAGAAATGTGTTTGAATGTCTCCTGCGGGGGTATGGGTCAGCAGTGGCTTGTCACAGTGGCAGAGGCTCTGGGTTCAGCAGACCTGGGTATGGCATAAGCCCTCTTGGAGGAGGTTGCCACTAACCCCACCATAAAGCCACCAGAACTTACACAGGACTGGGAAACAGACTCTTGGAGGGCACAAAGAAAACCTTGTACACACCAGGAACCAGAAGAAAGGAGCAGTGACCCCACAAGAGACTGACCTAGACTTGCCCGGGTGTATCCAGGAGTCTCCGGCGGAGCTGTGGATTGGTGGTGGCCTGCTGCAGCTTCAGGGGCACTCAGTGCAGCAGTGCATGCCTGGGAACTTTTGAAGGAGGTCATCATTAGCTTCATTACCTCCACCATAGTTTGGTCTCAGGTCAAACGACAGGGAGGGAACACAACCCCACCCATCAACAGAAAATTGGATTGAAGATTTCTGAACATGGCCCTGCCCATCAGAACAAGACCCAGTTTCCCCCTTAGTCAGTCTCTCTCATCAGGAAGCTTCCATGAGCTGCTTATCCATCAGAGGGACAACACAATGAAAACCACTATCACAGAAAGCTAACCAAACTGACCACATGGACTACATCCTTGTCTAACTCAATGAAATGATGAGCCATGCCATGTAGGGCCACCCAAGATGGAAGGGTCATAGTGGAGCGTTCTGAAAAATTGTGGCCAACTGGAGAAGTGAATGGCAAAACACTTCTTGCCTTGAAAGCACCATGAACAGCATGAAAAGGCAAAAAGATAGGACATTGAAGATGAACTCCCAGGTCAGTAGGTGCTCAATATGCTACTGGAGATTAGTGGAGAAATAACTCCAGAAAGAATGAAAAGATGGAGCCAAAGCAAAAACAATACCCAGCTGTGGACGTGACTGGTGATAGAAATAAAGTGCAATGCTGTTAGGAACAATACTGCATAGGAGTCTGGAATGTTAGGTCCATGAATCAAGGCAAATTGGAAGTGGTCAAACAGGAGATGCCAAGAGTGAATATCAACATTATAGGAATCAGCAAACTAAAATTTACTGTAATAGGTGAATTTAACTCAGATGACCATTATATCTACTACTGTGGGCAAGAATCCCTTAGAAGAAATGGAGTCGCCCTCATAGTCAACAAAAGAGTCCAGAATGCAGTACTGGATGCAATCTCAAAAACAACAGAATGATCTCTCTCTATTTCCAAAGCAAATCATTCAATATCACAGTAATCCAAGTTTATGTCCCAAATGGTAATGCTGAAGAAGCTGAAGTTAAACAGTTCTATGAAGACCTACGAGACCTTCTAGAACTAACATCCCCAAAATATATCCTTTTCATTATAGGGGACTGGAATGCAAAGGTAGGAAGTTAAGAAACACCTGGAGTAACAGGCAAATTTGGCCTTGGAATATGGAATGAAGCAGGGCAAAGACTAATAGAGTTTTGCCAAGAAAATGCACTGGTCATAGCAAACACCTTCTTCCAACAACACAAGAGAAGACTCTACACATGGACATCACCAGATGGTCAACACTGAAATCAGATTGATTATATTCTTTGCAGCCAAAGATGGAGAAGCTCTATACAGTCAGCAAAAACAAGACCAGGAGCTGACTGTGGCTCAGATCATGAACTCCTTATTGCCAAATTCAGACTTAAATTGAAGAAAGTATGGAAAACCACTAGACCATTCAGGTATGACCTAAATCAAATCCCTTAAGATTATACAGTGGAAGTGAGAAATAGATTTAAGGGCCTAGATCTGATAGATAGAGTGCCTGATGAACTATGGATGGAGGTTTGTGACACTGTACAGGAGACAGAGATCAAGACCATCCCCATGGAAAAGAAATGCAAAAAAGCAAAATAGCTGTCTGGTGAGGCCTTACAAATAGCTTTGAAAAGAAGAGAAGTGAAAGCAAAGGAGAAAAGGAAAGATATAAGCATCTGAATGCAGAGTTTCAAAGAATAGCAAGAAGAGATAAGAAAGCCTTCCTCAGCGATCAATGCAAAGAAATAGAGGAAAACAACTGAATGGGAAAGACTAGAGATCTCTTCAAGAAAATTAGAGATACCAAGGGAACATTTCATGCAAAGATGGGCACGATAAAGGACAGAAATGGTATGGACCTAACAGAAGCAGAAGATATTAAGAAGAGGTGGCAAGAATACACGGAAGAACTGTACAAAAAAGATCTTCACTGCCCAGATAATCTCGATGGTGTGAACACTCACCTAGAGCCAGACATCTTGGAATGTGAAGTCAAGTGGGCCTTAGAAAGTATCACTATGAGCAAAGCTAGTGGAGGTGATGGAATTCCAGTGAGCTATTTCAAATCCTGAGAGACGATGCTGTGAAAGTGCTGCCCTCAATATGCCAGCAAATTTGGCAAACTCAGCAGTGGCCACAGGACTGGAAAATGTCAGTTTTCATTCCAATCCCAAAGAAAGGCAACGCCAAAGAATGTTCAAACCTACCACACAACTGCAGTCATCTCACATGCTAGCAAAGTAATGCTCAAAATTCTCCAAGCCAGGATTCAACAGTACATGAACCGTGAACTTCCAGATGTTCAAGTTGGATTTAGAAAAGGCAGCAGAAACAGAGATCAAATTTCCAACATCCACTGGATCATCAAAAAAGCACGAGAGTTCCAAAAAAAAAATCCAAAAATCCATCTACTACCTGTTTATTGACTATGCCAAAGCCTTTGTGTGGATCACAGAAAACTATGAAAAATTCCTCAAGAGATAGGAATACCAGATCACCTGACCTGCCTCCTGAGAAATCTGTATGCAGGTCAGGAAGCACCAGTTAGAACTGTACATGGAACAACAGACTGGTTCCAAATTGGGAAAGGAGTACATCAAGGCTATATATTGTCATCCTGCTTATTTAACTTATATGCAGAGTACATCATGTGAAATGCCAGGCTGGATGAAGCACAAGCTGGAATCAAGATTGCTCGGAGAAGTATCAGTAACCTCAGATATGCTAATGACACCACTCTTATGGCAGAAAGTGAAGAAGAACTAAAGAACCTCTTGATGAAAGTGAAATAGAGTGAAAAAGTTGGCTTAAAATTCAACATTCAGAAAGCTAAGGTCATGTCATATGGTCCCATCACTTCATGGCATATAGATGGGGAAATGAAAACAGTGTCGCTTTATTTTTTTTTTTTTGGCTTCCAAAATCACTGCAAATGGTGACTGCAGCCGTGAAATTAAAAGACGCTTCCTCCTTGGAAGAAAAGCTATGACCAGCCTAGATAGCATATTAAAAAGCAGAGACATAACTTTGCCAACAAATGTCTGTCTAGTCAAAGCTATGGTTTTTCCAGTGCTCATGTATGAATGTCAGAGTTGGACTATAAAGAAAGCTGAGCACCAAAGAATTAATGCTTTTGAACTGTGGTGTTGGAGAAGACTCTTGAGGGTCCCTTGGGCAAGGAGATTCAACCAGTCTATCCTAAATGAAATCAGTCCTGAATATTCATTGGAAGGACTGATGCTGAAGCCTAAACTCCAATACTTTGGCCTCCAGATGGGAAGAACTGACTCATTGGAAAAGACCCCGATGCTGGGAAAATTGAAGGCGGAAGGAGAAGGGGATGACAGAGGATGAAATCCTTGGATGGCATCACCGACTCAATGGACATGAGTTTGAGCAAACTCCAGGAGTTGATGATGGACAGGGAAGCCTGGCGTGCTGCAGTCCATGGGGTCACAAAGAGTTCAACACAACTGCATGACTGAACTGAACTGAACTGATTTGACCACATGATATTTTGGTGTTAATATAAAAAAATTTCTTTTTCTTGTTATGCCTTCCTACCATCTACAAGGAAAATGTCATAGTGAGTAATACAAATTTACTTTGACCTCATGGAGGATGTCACCATCCCTGTTGTGGGGCCTATATCTTCAATACTGTATCCAGCATATTAAATGATTGATGTAAAATAAATGTAAATTGATTTCTTATATTAATTCTCAGTACTGCAGATGGAGACTGCAGCCATGAAATTAAAAGACGCATACTCCTTGGAAGAAAAGTTATGACCAACCTAGATAGTATATTCAAAAGCAGAGACATTACTTTGCCGACTAAAGTCCACCTAGTTAAGGCTATGGTTTTTCCTGTGGTCATGTATGGATGTGAGAGTTGGACTGTGAAGAAGGCTAGCACCGAAGAATTGATGCTTTTGAACTGTAGTGTTGGAGAAGACTCTTGAGGTTCCCTTCGACTGCAAGGAGATCCAACCAGTTCATTCTGAAGGAGATCAACCCTGGGATTTCTTTGGAAGGAATGATGCTAAAGCTGAAGCTCCAGTACTTTGGCCACCTCATGCGAAGAGTTGACTCACTGGAAAAGACTCTGATGCTGGGAGGGATTGGGAGGAGGAGAAGGGGACAACCGAGGATGAGATGGCTGGATGGCATCACGGACTTGATGGACGTGAGTCTGAGTGAACTCTGGGAGATGGTGATGGACAGGGAGGCCTGGCGTGCTGCGATTCATGCGGTCGCAAAGAGTCGGACATGACTGAGCAACTGAACTGAACTGAATGCTGTAGACGAATGATAGAAAGCAGTTATCCTCCAGTACATGGGAGAATTCCAGGGCATAGGAGATGAGTTTGAGGACCGTCACCATGCACTCAATATTTCCAGTTCCCTCTACTGTCATCAAATCTCAAATTTTCTGTGTACAAAATTTTCTTAGTAGGTCATTTTAATTCACCTACCAGGACACCATGAAGTGGTTTTTGAGTGCCGGATTTTGTAAGCATAGCCTCTCCTGGGGAAGGAGGAAGTAGACTCGGCTTACTTTTCATATTGATAGTTTCATTTGGCTTTTATCCTTGCTGTTCTTCAGTTGCCAAGTCATGTCTGACTTTTTGCACCCCTGTGGAATGCAGCATGCGAGGCTTCCCTGTCCTTCCTGACATCTCAGAGTTTGCTCAAACTCATGTCCATTGAGTCAGCGATGCAATCCAACCATCTCATCCTGTCACTTCCTTCTCCTCTTGCCTTCAATCGTTCCCAGCATCAGGTTATTTTCCCATGAGTCGACTCTTTGTATCAGGTGGCCAGAGTATTGGATCTTCACCATCAGTCCTTCCAATGTGTATTCCAGATTGATTTCCTTTAGGATTGAGTGGTTTGATCTCTTTGCTGTCCAAGGGACTTAAGAGTCTTCTCCAACACCACTGTTGGAAATCATCAATTTTTCAGCACTCAGCCATCTTTATGGTCCAACTGTCACATCCATACATGACTACTGGAAAAACCATTACTGATAAAAACCAATTTTATCCTTAAATTGTTTTATTCTGCATTATGTTTATCTTGTAAGCTGCTTCAAATAGTTTTGATTTAGGGAAAATGTGATATAAATCCTAAATAAATACACTAGCAAAAACAATATTTGAAATGAAAAATAAATGAAGCTTCCAATTTTCTGGAATAGCTTAGCAGAGACACATTTTATGAATTGTGAGACTACGTTGAGTATAGAAATACTAATGAGGTAGCTAGACTCAATAAACTATTCCACATTCTTTCCATAATTAGGATTCCCTGTGCTTTTTGAAGCTGAGATTCAAAGATAAGCAGATGTGGTTTTCTTTGACTGACATGAAATGGATGATATTTTGTTTGATATTATCACTCGCTTCTTTTTAACTGTACAGACTGAAGACATTATTCTTAACAGAATTCAAAAGCTCAATTCCAGAAAAATAACCCAGTCAAAAAATGGGCCAAAGAACTAAATAGACATTTCCCAAAGAAGACATACAGATGGCTAACAAACACATGAAAAGATGCTCAACATCACTCATTATCAGAGAAATGCAAATCAAGACCACAATGAGGTACCATTTCATACCAGTCAGAATGACTGTGATCCAACAGTCTACAAGCAATAAATGCTGGAGAGGGTGTGGAGAAAAGGGAACCCTCTTACACTGTTGGTGGGAATGCAAACTAGTACAGCCACTATGGAGAACAGTGTGGAGATTCCTTAAAAAACTGGAAATAGAACTGCCTTATGACCCAGCAATCCCACTGGTGGGCGTACAGACCAAGGAAACTAGAATTGAAAGAGACACGTGTACCCCAATGTTCATCGCAGCACTGTTTATAATAGCTAGGACATGGAAACAACCTAGATGTCCATCAGCAGATGAATGGATAAGAAAGCTGTGGTACATGTACACAATGGAGTATTA
Organism: Oryx dammah; assembly: GCF_014754425.2. Lineage (NCBI taxonomy): Eukaryota > Metazoa > Chordata > Mammalia > Artiodactyla > Bovidae > Oryx > Oryx dammah. Next base: position 18,596,964 of record NW_024070199.1, read on the forward strand.
CTCAGCCATTAAAAAGAATACATTTGAATCAGTTCTAATGAGGTGGATGAAACTGGAGCCGCTTATACAGAGTGAAGTAAGCCAGGAAAAAAAAAAAAAAAACCACCAATACAGTGTACTAACACATATATATGGAATTTAGAAAGATGGTAACAATAACCCTGTATGTGAGACAGCAAAAGAGACACAGATGTACAGAACAGACTTTTTGACTCTGTGGGAGAGGGAGAGGGTAGGATGATTTGGGAGAATGACATTGAAACATGTATAATATCATATAAGAAACGAATCGCCAGTCTAGGTTCGATGCAGGATACCCGATGCTTGGGGCTGGTACACTGGGATAACCCAGAGGGATGGTATGGGGAGGGAGGTGGGAGGCGGGGTTCAGGAGTGGGAACTTCTGTACACCCATGGTAGATTCATGTTGATGTATGGCAAAACCAATACAGTATTGTAAAGTAAAAAAAAAAAAAATTAAAATTAAAAAATAAAACAAGTCAAAAAAAAAAGAAATAGAAAAAAAATAGATGAAAATATTTTTTGACTCGGAACTCTTTACAAGCCTGCAAATTCTTTAGAAAGTCATTCGCTAATTGTGGTTATTTTTCTCAGTAAACTTTAGGTTGATTCATTTTACTGTGTGCAAATATATACTATTTATTTTAATTAATATTATGTTTTATGTTAGACATATCGTACTGAAATTGTTAAATTAATTAACATGATTAATTCATTGCTTTAAATTTTAGTGCCAAGCTTTAAAGGTGATCAACTTTAAATGTTACCATAAAATTTCTTTATAGCTTTTAACCACTGAGTATATATTATTAATCAGCTTATTGTTAATGCCAGCAATGATGGCTAAAATAGATGCACTAATTATGTTTGGAAATCACAGTGTGATAAATTCCATGTGGAAAAAGGAATCTGTTTTAGACTTGTAAGGGATTTTAAATTTAATCACATAAAAGTAAAACTATAATTTATAAAGGGATTACTATATACCAACAATGGCACACAATATTGCATTTCATCCATAGTAGTCCCATGTGGCGGACATTATTATTCCTAATTTCAGATGAGAACAGGGGGATAAACAGTAAGTTTTTTCCCATGTCACATACTAGTAAGTGAAAGAACCCAGATTCAACCCAAATATCTTTAGCACTGAAGTTTACTTAAATATCATCGATCTAGAGAATAAAATCATATACAACCTCATGTAGTAGTTGAAAGCAAAACATTTTTCCAAGTAAGAATTACCTACTCTACTGTGGATATATAACTTAATATCATTGTCTTAAAAATTTAGAAAAATAATTGTTTTAAGGAAAAAAACACACCAAAGCCTCGGGGTAAGAACTCATGCTTTCATAATCTGCAGTTTTCTTCATGGACTCAGAGATTCTGATGATAATCTCACTTCTTGCCTCCATCCTACTAGGGATGTATTTACTGGATCCTCAGGAAGGGTACGGGGGAGTGGGGGAAGACAAGACATGCAATTCTAATTAAAAAAAAGAATATGTGGTTCTAGAAAGCTCCACAGGTAATGGAAATTAAACTCTCTTGACTGATCAGTTGGAGGCCACTGTTCTAGTTTGTTTTCATAGTCATATAATAGACAAACCAAAGAGGAATATGGCTAATGGAGCAACGATCTGCAAGGGGTGAGTTAAACTGGGTGAAGTGTGGTGACTATTCTGTCATTGGAGGCATCAGAATATTGATGATCAGCAATTTAATTATAAATCTTCAAATGTATTAGAGCTTTCAATTCAATAGTATGTAAAGTCTGTAGAATGGGCTAGGAGAATAGTAAGACCCTCTATGGAATTTTGGGTGTTAAAACTAACACCCAAAAAAGATGTCCTTTTCATTATAGGGAACTGGAATGCAAAAGTAGGAAGTCAAAAAACACCTGGAGTAACAGGCAAATTTGGCCTTGGAATATGGAATGAAGCAGGGCAAAGGCTAATAGAGTTTTACCAAGAGAACATACTGGTCATAGCAAATGCGCTCTTCCAACAACACAAGAGAAAACTCTACACATGGACATCACCACATGGTCAACACCGAAATCAGATTGATTATAGTCTTTGCAGCCAAAGATGGAGAAGCTCTATACAGTCAGCCAAAAAAAAGACCGGGAGCTGACTGTGGCTCAGATCATGAACTCCTTATTGCCAAATTCAGACTTAAATTGAAGAAAGTATGGAAAACCACTAGACCATTCAGGTATGACCTAAATCAAATCCCTTAAGATTATACAGTGGAAGTGAGAAATAGATTTAAGGGCCTAGATCTGATAGATAGAGTGCCTGATGAACTATGGAATGAGGTCTGTGACATTGTACAGGAGACAGGGATCAAGACCATCCCCATGGAAAAGAAATGCAAAAAAGCAAAATGGCTGTCTGGGAGGCCTTACAAATAGCTTTGAAAAGAGAAGCAAAAAGCAAAGGAGGAAAGGAAAGATATAAGCATCTGAAGGCAGAGTTTAAAAGAATAGCAAGAAGAGATAAGAAAGCCTTCCTCAGTGATCAATGCAAAGAAATAGAGGAAAACAACAGAATGGGAAAGACTAGAGATATCTTCAAGAAAATTAGAGATACCAAGGGAACATTTCATGCAAAGATGGACTCAATAAAGGACAGAAATTGGAAGCAGAAGATGTTAAGAAGTGGCAAGAATGCACAGAACTGTACAAAAAAGATCTTCACAACTCAGATCATCACGATGGTGCGATCACTCACCTAGAGCCAGACATCCTGGAATGTGAAGTCAAGTGGGCCTTAGAAAGTATCACTACTAACAAAGCTAGTGGAGGTGATGGAATTCCAGTTGAGCTCTTTCAAATCCTGAAAGATGATACTGTGAAAGTGCTGCACTCAATATGCCAGCAAATTTGGAAAACTCAACAGTGGCCACAGCACTGGAAAAGGTCAGTTTTCATTCCAATCCCATAGAAAGGCAATGCAAAAGAAAGCTCAAACTACCACACAATTGCACTCATCTCACATGCTAGTAAAGTAATGCTCAAAATTCTCCAATCCAGGCTTCAGCAATATGTGAACCGTGAACTTCCAGACACTCAAGCTGGTTTTATAAAAGGCAGAGGAACAAGAGATCAAATTGTCAATATCCGGTGGATCATGGAAAAAGCAAGAGAGTTCCAGAAAAACATCTATTTCTGCTTTATTGACTATGCCAAAGCTTTTGACTGTGTGGATCACAATAAACTGTGGAAAATTCTGAAAGAGATGGGAGTACCAGACCACCTCACTTGCCTCTTGAGAAACCTATATGCAGGTCAGGAAGCAACAGTTAGAACTGGACATGGAACAACAGACTGGTTCCAAATAGGAAAAGGAGTCCGTCAAGGCTGAATATTGTCACCCTGCTTATTTAACTTATATGCAGAGTACATCATGAGAAATGCTGGGCTGGAGGAAGCACGAGCTGGAATCAAGATGGGCAGGAGATATATCAATAACCTCAGGTATGCAGATGACACCACCCTTATGGCAGAAAGTGATGAGGAACTAAAAAGCCTCTTGATGGAAGTGAAAGAGGAGTGTGAAAAAGTTGGCTTAAAGCTCAACATTCAGGAAACTAAGATCATGGCATCTGGTCCCATCAATTCATGGGAAATAGATGAGGAAACAGTGTCAAACGTTATTTTTCTGGGCTCCAAAATCACTGCAGATGGTGACTGCAGCCATGAAATTAAAAGATGCTTACTCCTGGGAAGGGTTATGACCAACCTAGACAGCATATTAAAAAGCAGATAGATTACTTTGCCAACAAAGGTCCGTATAGTCAAGGCTATGGTTTTTCCAGTGGTCATGTATGGATGTGAGAGTTGGACTGTGAAGAAAGCTGAGCGCCAAAGAATTGATGCTTTTGAACTGTGGTGTTGGAAAAGACTCTTGAGAGTCTCTTGGACTGCAAGTAGATCCAACCAGTCCATCCTAAAGGAGATCAGTCCTGGGTGTTCATTGGAAGGACTGATGCTGAAGCTGAAACTCCAGTAGTTTGGCCACCACATGCAAAGAGTTGACTCATTGGAAAAGACTCTGATGCTGGGAGAGATTGAGGGCAGGAGGAGAAGGGGACGACAGAGGATGAGATGGCTGGATGGCATCACGGACTCAATGGACCTGAAGTTGAAGGAACTCCGGGAGTTGGTGATGGACAGGGAGGCCTGGTGTGCTGCGATTCATGGCGTCGCAAAGAGTCAGACACGACTGAGTGACTGAACTGAACTGAACTGACGGAATTTGACTTAATGCAAGCTTATTTAAAAGACATGAACATAGACACACATGTACACACATGTATATATAAACGTCAGGGGAGAAAAAAAAAGAAACTCAATTTTTAAGTTAGTAAATTTCTGAAATTTCTGTCATTGCCTTCTCAGGAAACTAGTGAGGCTGTCAAGGGGGTGTGGCTAGGGAAGCAGCAAAAAACTGATCATACACTTACTTATTTTCTAACTTTTCCTAATTCCATGCATCCTCAGTCTCTTCATTTTTATATCATTTTGTATTGAAATGCCTACACATTTTATTAGGCCTTTTATATCCTAAATAAATTTTTATATACACAGTAAAACAAGTATGGTCCTCACCATATGTTTATATGGATCTACCTATTCTTCCATTTAATTATTGTATTGCTTTGGTTTGAAGCTGACACTGAAGCCTTATGGTGGTCATGTGCACACACCACTGCTTCTAAAGGTAGCCCTTATCTAATGACTGATCAACTCAAGGCTCTAAGTGAATTAACCAAAGTCCACTATTGAGAGCTAGGGAAGTACCGAAGAAACTGAAGTCAAAGGATGCTGGACCAAATAAGGTGAAACACAGAGTTTATCAATATGGGAACGCTCACATAAATTACAGACTTCAAGACCTTGAATCCTAGGAGATAACAGAGAGCCAGATGCTATGGTGGCTGCGGTGGCTCCAAAAAAATAGAAAAAAAACAATGAGGCAAAAATGCCAAATTGTCATGATAGGTAGTGGAGGAAAAGATTAACATGCTTCATGGAGATAGTCTTGTTAAATTTGTTACGTTATGTAATAAAAATCAACAGAGGCCGATGTTTCAGGGGATGACTCAGAGGATTCTCCTTATATCAGTAAGAAATTTGTACTTAGAGGGACATCAGTATCAACAAGCAGTTCAGTGGTTGGGATGGCAGGGGGCTGAAAGCTAGAACTCCTGGAAAGACTCAAAGATGCTTATCAGGGCAGATTTGCATTCTGCTTGTAACTTATTCTGCTCTTTCTGCTTTTCTTTCATTTCTTCCACATTCAGTTCAAATTCTTTCCACTTCATGAAGACCAGTCTGCACTCAACTACTTATCTGCTCAAATTCCTATGTTATTCTATATGTTATTCTATTCTATCCTATATAATTCTCACAATAGATCAGATTTTGCCTCTATCTCCAGACATTTAGATAGCATGTGATATAAAGTTTGTTGACTGCATGGACTCAGGGATGTAGTAAGAGGAAAAATATGCCTTTTGATAGCTTGTATTTGCTGTATCTTTTATTTATTTTTTTCATAAATACGGATTCTAGGCAGGAGCTCAGTTGGTTGCAAATGAGGACAAAGGAACTTTTAAGGAGGAGCAGTTACCTGAACACAGCCATCATATATGTGATACTTGTACCTGGGAAATCTAGGATTGGTGCGATCTGCTGGGCCACCAAGTAAAATCCAACCCAGAACAGAGATCCCAGGCTGGTATTTGATGTCTGAATAGAAGGATGCTGAATTCCTACCATAGCACTATCTTCCCAGGGCTTATAAATCCAACCTGCTTAAAAGTGCAACCCCCTAGGACACAGAACTCTAAAGTTTGCTGTGTTTTCTTTATGGAGGAGAGAAAAATAAATCCCCAACTGTAACAACTACTTTTTGCTGTAAGGAGAATAAGAAAGAATGCTAGTAGGGATATTATTACCCTTAACACAGAGATCTATGGTAGTCAGAGCAATGAACATAGACTAGTTCTCATTACACTGACTGAGTAAATCCTCCTCTCTTGGTCCATGCTTCCTGTTTAAAATTGCAGGATTGGTCCAGAGATATTGCATCACACTAAATCAAACTTCATGTGGTCTCTCGATGGATAACAGAACTTAGCCCCATGACTTTAAACCTCAGAGTTCTCAAAAGAAATAATAGAAACAAACTATTTCCTACTATAGAAGTAGCTTTTGACTTTTCTATTTCTCATACCCTTCAGAATGGTAGTTATTGCAACATAGAAGGGAGAGGAGAAAGGATTGTGTGGTAGACAATTTACCTATTTCTCTAAAATTAAAAATATTAGTCTATAAGCTAAGGGCAAATGTTAACATCTTAGTCATGGTTTTATTATTTTCTGAAATATGTTTGTTTGATCACTTTTAAACTAGAAAATTATTCTGACATAATTGCCAAAATATGACATACAATCATAACAGAGAAGAATTTTACCTAAATATATTTTTGAAATCACTCCAGGGATCCACACAGGCAAAGAAATGAAGCTTTGTAGTTTATGGTAAAAAACTTAGGATCATATTTTATAAAATCAGGGATAAACTAGATAAAATCTAAACCAAAGATAAAGCAGAAGTATATTAATACCATAATACCATAATAATACCATAATATTCAAATTAATATTCATGATAAAGAGACACAACAAATTATAAGTTCAAGTCAGTGTGTATATAATGAACTCACATGAACAGAGACTTAATAAAGAGCTATAATAGAGATGAAGCAAAACTAACTGAAGGGGAAAACAGATGAATACTTCATTTTAGTTGGAGAGCACAAACTTCTTTCTCATTATTGTAGAAAAAGTATATAGAGATTCAGTATGAATAGGAAAGAAAGTAGAAAATACTATGAAGCAACTTGACCTAGTTGAAACTTACAAAACTTCCACACAAAAGCAGCAGGATACACAGTCCTTAAAAATACTAGTAATGTGTTTATTAAAATATATATGCTGAGCCACATAACAAACCTCAAGTTGAAAAGAATTGAATCGCACGAAGAGTATATTATATGGCTATTATACGTGCAATCACTAGCAATAATAACTGAAAAAAACCTCTATGGGGTATGGTTTTAATTTTTCTATTATCATGTCTTTGATATGTTTATAAAATATTAAAATATAACTGATGAAAAAAATAACCCACAACACCTCAGGAAGTAATTTCCTTTAACTGTATTTTTCCAATCATCCTGGGGTTCACATTATCATTTACATTAGAGTAATAATTTGGGCTAGGGCTAAGTCACTTCAGTTGTGTCTGACTCTTTGTGACTCCGTGGACTGTAGCACCAGGCTCCTTTGTCCATGGGATTCTCCAGGCAAGAATACTGGAGTGGGTTGCTATGCCCTCCTTCAGGGGATCTTCCCCACCCAGGATCAAACCTGCGACTTTTAGATCTCCTGCATTGGCAGGCAAGTTCTTTACCACTAGTGCCACCTGGGAAGTTAAGAAACTTTAAATAAAAAGATTTGTCACCCAGTTTTCCTAGACTTGATTTGCTTCATAATCACTTTTTAAAAATTTATTTATTTTTAAATTGAAGGATAATTGCTTTACAGAATTTTGTTGTTTTCTGTCAAATATCAATAAGATCAGCCATAGGTGACATTCAAGATGTCTTTTGTTAGAAAGTTTTTGTAAAGAATCTGCCTGAAATATGGGAGATCTGAATTTGATCCCTGGGTTGGGAATATCCCCTGGAGAAGGGAATGGCTACCCACTCTAGTATTCTTGCCTGGAGAATTCCATGTACAGAGGAGCCTTGTGGGCTATAGTCCATGGGATCGCAAAGAGTCAGACAGGACTGAGTGACTAACACTTGCAAGTTTTAGAAAAGTTAATCATGACAAATTCTTGTTTTCAAGAGAGAATTGACCTATCTTGCAAGTTGTCTACATCCTTCTGTTCCAGGAATTCCTTTCATAATCTCCATTTTATAACATGAAGTCCATGATTATATGTACTTCATCCACTAGGATTTCACCTTGATCAAAAACATTAGCAATCCAGTAGCAATTCATTAACCAAATATCAGGTTGATTTTCCTCTGTCATCCCCTTCTCCTCCTGGGAAAGATTGAAAGCAGGAGGAGAAGGGGGATGACAGAGGATGAGATGGTTGAATGGCATCACCGACTCGATGGACATAAGTTTGAGCAAGCTCCAGGAGATGATGAAGAACAGGGAAGTCTGGCATGCTTCAGTCCATGGGGTCACAGAGAGTCAGACTTGACTGAGTGACTGAATAAAAACAGCAATTCATTATCAATTTGAAGATGTATAGGGAAATGTCTTTTTTTAAAAAATAATTCTCATTCTGTGTCGAATAGAAGGTGTTTTCCTATTGATATATACACTATTATATATAAAACAGATAACAATAAGAACCTGCTATATAGTGCAGGGAAATACTACTCAATTCTCTATAATGGCCTTTAAGGGAAAAGAATTTTTTTAAAAAAGGGTGTATGTATATGTACAACTGATTCACTTTGCTGTACACCTGAAACTAACATAGCATTGTAAATCAACTATATGCCAATACAAATTAAAAAGAAAGAAAAGGTCAGAAGAAGTGAATTTAAGCATATCTTAGAAGTGTGGACTAAGAAGTCTTGGTAGATCTTCTAAACAGCAAATTAGAAATCATAGGCTATGAGTTCATCAAAATAACTGGGAAAACTAGTCAATCAACCTGATATTTGGTTTAAAGATGTCAAGCATAATTTTGTTGAGTTTTAAGATATGCCTGCCCATTTGGTTTGACATTTTATTGAGAAACAGCTTGAAGGCAAAATATGAAGAATTTATTCAGAAAATTTTTGAAAAATGGTACTAGTTCTCATTAAGCTTATGTTGCCATCTAATTTGGAATTTTCTGACAAATTTTAACAAGCGATGAACAGTGGCAGTTGAATTAAAATGAAAAAAAGCAAATGTACTAATCGCTAAGATGTTAATATCTGGTTCCATAAGTTGTGAAACATCAAATATAAATTTAAATGTGATCTTGCTGTCACATAGCATATAAATGAATAGTACTAGGAATAACAACTATATCTAATATTTTAGGGCTAATATTAAGTATTTCCCTTGGGATAGGTACTTGCATACATTCTCACTTAATTTTCTCAGAAACTCTACAAAATACATAGGCATATCCTATTAGGGACCTCCACAAAACCTGCTTCTCTGTCCAATGTGTCTATGTCTTGGATCATGATTGGTCAGAGTAGACCATGACAATCATATCCTGATTTTTCTAGTCATCTTACATTCACAGGTGGCTGTTTGAACAGATTCTGGCCAGTGACCTGTAAAATGCAAGTCAGTTTCCATTGTCCCTAAAGCCTTTGCATGCAGAAATTCTTTACATTTTTCCCAGCATATAACGTTAAGATTAAAGACAGGAGTTATTTTTAGGAATGCAAAGAGTCAGCATTTTCCTGCATATATTGGAGAAAAGCAACATTTCTAAAAATGGTACTTAACTAATCCATTATTTAATTGAAATTTGAGCATTTACCCATTCACAGATTAAAAAGTATTACAAATAGAACTGGATTTTTGGAATTAAAATATTAAGAATTCTAGCTCAGAATAATCACTATGAACAAAGCTAGTGGAGGTGATGGAATTCCAGTTGAGATATTTCAAATCCTAAAAGATGATGCTGTGAAAGAGCTACACTCAGAATACCAGCAAATTTGGAAAACTCAGCAGTGGCCACAGGACTGGAAAAGGTCAGTTTTCATTCCAATCCCTAAGAAAGGCAATGCCAAAGAATGCTCAAACTACCACACAATTGTGTTCATCTCAGTTCAATTCAATTGCTCAGCCGTGTCTGTTTGTAACTGCATGAACCGCAGCACGCCAGGCTTCCCTGTCCATCACTAACTCCCAGAGTCCAGCCAAACCCATGTCCATCGAGTCGGTGATGCCATCCAACCATCTCATCCTCTGTTGTCCCCTTCTCCTCCTGCCTTCAATCTTTCCAAGCATCAGGGTCTTTTCAAGTCAGTCAGCTCTTCACATCAGGAGGCCAAAGTATTGGAGTTTCAGCTTCAGCATCAGTCCTTCCAATGAACACCCAGGACTGATCTCCTTGGATGGAATGGTTGGATCTCCTTGGAGTCCAAGGGACTCTCAAGAGTTTTCTACAACGCCACAGTTCAAAAGCATCAATTCTTTGGCGCTCAGCTTCTTTATAGTCCAACTCTCACATCCATACATGACCACTGGAAAAACCATAGCCTTGACTAGACGGACCTTTGTTGGCAAAGTAATGTCTCTGCTTTTTAATATGAGTCTAGGTTGGTCATAGCTTTCCTTCCAAGGAGTAAGCATCTTTTAATTTCATGGCTGCAGTCACCATCTGCAGTGATTTTAGAGCCCAGAAAAATAGTCAGCCACTTTCCCACTGTTTCCCCATCTATTTCCCATGAAGTGATGGGATCAGATGCCATGATCTTTGTTTTCTGAATGTTGAGCTTTAAGCCAACTTTTTCACTCTCTTTCACTTTCATCAAGAGGCTTTTTAATTCTTCTTCACTTTCTAGCATTCATCTCACATGCTGCTAAACTAATGCTCAAAATTCTCCAAGCCAGGCTTCAACGATATGTGAACCATAAACTTCCAGATGTTCCAGCTAGTTTTAGGAAGAGCAGAGGAACCAGAGATCAAATTGTCACCATCCGCTGGATCATCGAAAAAGCAAGAGATTTCCAGAAAAACATCTATTTCTCCTTTATTGACTATGCCAAAGCCTTTGACTGTGTGGCTCACAATAAACTATGGAAAATTCTGAAAGAGATGGGAATACCAGACCACCTGACCTGCCTCTTGAGAAACCCGTGTGCAGGTTAGGAAGCAACTGTTAGAACCGGACATGGAACAGCAGACTGGTTCCAAATAGGAAAAAGTTCAGTATCATAGTTGGTAATCAGAAGGTATTTATTCCTGCTCAGTTTTGACTTAGGAAAAGAGCAATTTAGAATTTGAGTTTTATTTTACATTTCTATAATATCAGTTTGTTGGAAATTCCTTACATAAGAAAAGATATATTATTTGTTCTGCTTTCTCCAACTAATCTTGCCAAAATATGTCAAGGCTGTATATTGTCACCTTGCTTATTTAACTTATATGCAGAGTACATCATGAGAAACGCTGGGCTGGATGAAGCATAAGCTGGAATCAACATTGCCAGGAGAAATATCAATAACCTCAGATATGCAGATGACACCACCCTTATGGCAGAAAGCGAGGAAGAACTAAAGAGCCTCTTGATGAAAGTGAAAGAGGAGAGTAAAAATGTTGGCTTAAAACTCAACATTCAGAAAACTAAGATCATGCATCTGGTCCCATCATTTCATGGCAAGTAGCTGAGAATCAGTGGAAACAATGGCTGACTTTATTTTTTGGGGCTCCAAAATTACTGCAGATGGTGACTACAGCCATGAAATAAAAAGACACTTGCTCCTTGGAAGAAAAGCTATGACCAACCTAGACAGCATATTAAAAACCAGAGACATTACTTTGCTAACAAAGGTCCATCTAGTCAAGGCTATGTTTTTTCCAGTGTTCATGTACAAATGTGAGAGTTGGACTATAAAGTAAGCTGAGTGCTGATAAATTGATGCTTCTGAACTGTGGTGTTGAAGAAGACTCTTGAGAGTCTGCAAGGAGATCCAACCAGTACATCCTAAAGGAGATCAGTCCTGGGTGTTCATTGGAAGGACTGATGTTGAAGCTGAAACTCCAATACTTTGGCCACCTGAAGCAAAGAGCTGAGTCATTTGAAAAGACCCTGATGCTGGGAAAGATTGAAGGCAGGAGGAGAAGGGGACGACAGAGGATGAGATGGTTGGATAGCATCACCCACTCGATGGACATGAGTTTGAGTAAACTCCAGGAGTTGGTGATGGACAGGGAGGCCTGGCATGCTGAGTTTCATGAGGTCGCAAAGAGTCGGACGTGACTGAGCGACTGAACTGAATGTAGTACAAGACTGTGAGAATGCCGCAGAAAGAATATCTGTAAAAACTAGAAGAATAAGAACATAGAGCAGGTGTAAAAGATTCATTTCTCTTTAGAACACTGGCAGAATATTTTAATTACCACTTTAGGATGAATAAATGTAGTACATTCACAAATATACCCCATATTTTACATAGTTTATATGTACATATGTGTTTAAAATATAAAGCAAATATCAATAACTTCTACCAACTTGAATAAAGTCATTCTTGACATTAGAGATAAAACTTATGTCATGGTTAAGTTGGAATACAATCTTAATTATCTGGATCAGTAACTGAGATGTTGCCAGTTCCCAGTTGACAGGGAACAAAGATGTTGCCAGTTGCCAGGGAGCAAAGACAGGAAGAGTTTCCTTGCACTGGACTGCTTCTGTGTGAGTATATATGAGTATGTGTGTGTGCACATGTTTGTGTTGCGGGATGTACACCACAGAGTCAGTTACAGAGTAAATAGTCAACATTTGGCCCTACAGAAACCATGTTTCCAGTTCAAGCACAGTGCATGGCAAATAGATCTTGCACATACGGAGATGTTTTTACTATAGTAGAGGTATCCATGATGCTTAAGACACATATTTTATGGGATTTTGTTATACCAGATTGAGCAAATTGAAATGGATTACTATGTTTTTCATCTCATCTGGAGCCAAATTGCTTACATTTCAGGGTACAGACCATCCCTCTTCCCTCAAGAAAATTTTTATTCACATTTCAAGCTCTCCCTTTCAATGAAGAAGAAGAGGAAATAGATTAGCTCCTACATAAGCTTTGTGATTCATAATTCTGGGATTGTTCTCCTCTGTGTGCAAGGTCTATATGGTAAACACTGTGTTACGCCAAGGTGGAAATGCACCATGGGAATGGCACTAACCTATTCTGTAAATAAATAGTTCATCTGCTCCTGATCCCAAAACTTCATACTTATCTTCAGGAAAACATAAATTAATATGGATATTGAGTAATAATGAAAATGGGTAGTCTTTGTCCCAGGTTCTTGGGAAGTAACTTCTATATCCTTGTACTGTCTGAGTGATAAGAATGTTTTGATCCTAAGTAATGTGAACTGTTCAAAGAACAAAAAGGCTGTTGTATTAAAAAATAAAAGGATCTTCAGGACAAGCTGAATAGACTATATGTAAGTTCCCATCTAAAGCAATAATATCAGAACACACAGCATAAGTGAAACAATAGTTTTCAAGATACTAGACATCAGTGATCCCTCAGAGGTGGGAAACAAATTAAGAAACCCCCCAAAATTTTTCAGAGTTTTGTTTTGAGAAAATTTCTAGGCCAGGGTTTAGATGGGAGCCCATGTAGAGTCAGCTGACTCTGCAAATTAAGAATGTGGAGCTGAGACGCCAAGTAGGTACAAAACAAGGAGATTATGAACAGCACAGGGAAACTTTTGGAGTGACTTGTATGCTCATTTTCTTGACCATAGCAGTAGATTCATAGGCATATACTTATGTGGTTGTGGTGGTTTGGTCGCCAAGTTGTGTCTGATTCTTGCGACCCCATGGACTGTAGTAGCCTGCCAGGCTCCACTGTCTATGAGATTCTCCAGGAAAGAATACTGCAGTGGGTTGCCATTTCCTTCTCCAGGGCATCTTCCTGACCCAGGAATTGAACCCAGGTCTTTTGCATTGCAGGCAGATGATTTACCGATTGAGCTATGAAGGAAGCCCATATACTTATGTCAAGATGCTCAGTTGTATGTTTAACTACAATAGATTGTGTATAAATTAAACCTCAATAAAAATATTTTAACCAAAAAAATGAAAGGATATTCCCTTTAAGTAACTGAGATGACCTTAAAAATGAACTCTCTTTTCCTAGTATTGAAGCACTAAAGAAGCACCATTAGTCATTAGATTGTTGTTTAACATACGTGGCACTATGCAACTGGGTAGTTTCTGGAGCTTAATGTTCAAAATCCATTGATCTACTCCTACTCTACAATATAACATTTGCACTCATGTCCTCTTTATCTTGACTGCATGTAATCTCTACTCTAGTAAAAATATCATGAACATAAAATAAGGTCTTATCACTTGTAAAATGAGCGTAGACTTTACTGTTGATTACCACTAACTTGTCATTAGTTATGTGTAACTAATTGCAGGTTTTAAAATTAGATACATTTAAGAATAATCATATCATAACCAGTTTGACATATTTAACTGTCCTTGTATTTCCTTATTATTATTATTGTTCTTATTTTATAAACATCTGTTCTCATCCTGTTTAACTTTTAGCAATTAACTCTAAAAACTCATTTATGACTGTGGTTCACTTTCCTCCTTGTTATTAACAGAAGAATTCTGTTTAAATTTCTGTAATGAAATATTCCTTTTGGAATCCAGGCATTTTGCTGTGGCCAGGCTCTGCTGCTGCCTCTGCTGTGGGTCAGAGGCAGGCACAGAGCCCAAATCCTCAGTACTGCACAGAATCTATGATGCACTGACCTAAAACTCTGTGTTTAATATGTAACATAAGTCATGCCATTTGTTTTAGGTTTAGATAAAGATAGTGGAGTTACTGGAATTGAAAGTTATCATAAGCAGAATTATTCAGAATTGTTTTTATGTTAGAAAAGATGTAAATTTTATTTTGAAAACAATACAGACTATTGAAACATTTTGAAGAAGAATTATATGAACAAACTTGCATGATAGAACGTACTTCCTTGCAACATTGTGCAGTCAGTATTTACCAGGATGAGAGAATCACATTCATAGTAATAAGAGAGCCCTAGAAGATGTTTGGAAAAAGTTAACAAATAAGAAATTTTCATGGCAGGAATGTCTTTAGGATGAACATACACTCATCTATGTGTGCATATGTAACTATATGAATCCTTGTTGATCTATGGTATATTCTTATGAAAATTATTTAATAATGTTATGTCTATCCAAATTCTACCATGATTTCAAACCTTCCGTAAAGTACACTGCCTGCAAATCTATTGAGTTAATGAGCTCTTGAGGCTCTTTAGGGCTTCCCTGGCGGCACAGTTGGTAAAGAATCAGCCTGCAATGCGGGGACCTGGGTCCAGAAGATCCATAGAGGAAGGGAACAGCTACCCACTCCAGCATTCTATCCTGGAGAATCCCATGGACTGTATAGTCCATGGGGTCATAGAGTCAGGCACGACTGAGTGACTTTCACTTCTGGGGTCATTAAAGAAGCCCCTTTTGCATTAATATTAGGTAGAGAAGAGAATATAGGGAGTAGTTGAGGGGAAAAAAATCCCCAAATTCAAAAACAGTATGGAATTAGAATGAGATTTATCCAGAGAAGTCTCTTTGGGGACTTACAGAAAGACCTGGAATTAACAATAAATGTGGGACTAGTTCTCTACCACTTTGTTCTGCCAAAAAAAAAATAAAGGAAACGATGACCTCAAAATGTTGGAGAACATAAACGCAAGAAGATTGGGGCTATATATTCTTTGAAAGGATTAATTAAAATTAAGGCTGTATTGAATCCAATTTCAAGGTTGTAATAAAGCATATGAAAACACTAAGTACAACTCTGACATAACCAGTAGCTGAATATGCAGTATCATAATTGGTAATCAGAAGGTATTTATTCCTGCTCAGTTTTGACTTAGGAAAGGAGCAATTTAGAATTTGAGTTTTATTTTACATTTCTATAATATCAGTTTGTTGGAAATTCCTTATGTAAGAAAAGATATATTATTTGTTCTGCTTTCTCCAACTAATTGCCAAGTTTGTCTGTAGAGCTCTCCATAGTTTGCTTGGAGTCACTGATAGGAAAAACAAACGAAAATAAAAACTTTGAGATCTTTTGATTTAAGAGTCTTTTAAAAATCCGGCTGAAATAATAATGACTATTTACTGAGTACTTTTGAAAAATTGCAAATAGTAAGTTTTAGCTTAGTTGTTGGCATAAATTTCTAGGTAACTCTTTCTTATTCTCATTTTACACAGAGAAAATGAAATCTAAAGGGGGATAATCAAGGAAGAAACTTGTTTACAGCATATGCCATAGAAAGCATTTAGAGGGACGTGTTTCATCCATAGTTTAGTAGGAAAAATAATCTTGCCAAAAGAAGTCCCTTTGTACTCTGACTCTGTTAAGTCTAGAGGGACGACTGTTCCTTGGAGCTCTCCATTGCCTTCTAGATGTTTGTCAGCATTTTTATTCTAAGGGAACAGCTTGAAATAGTGTGACAGTAACTCTTAAGGGAATCGTATGCACACTTTCCAGAAATCTAAAATGTAATGCCACTTAACTTCTCAAGTGTCCTGGGACCGTTCCCAACTGTTAGTTTTGTGTATCTGCTTGCTGCAATCAATACTCTATTTAGTACAGCAGTTTTGTAGCACTGAGCCATAAAATGGTGTGACTGGTTTTTCCAGACTGTTGCTTCATTAAAGGACAAGGGGGCCCAATATGTTTTGTTACTAGAAAACTATAGAAAATAAATCTAGTTAATGATTATGAGTAAAATCAATCTTGTCTGACACTAAATTTGTTTGTGCTAAGATGCTTTAGTCATGTCTGACTCTACACAACTCTGTGGACTGTTGACCACCAGACTCCTCTGTCCATAGGATTCTCCAGGCGAGAATAGTACCGTTGGTTGCCATGCCCTTCTCCAGGGGATCTTCCCAATCCATGGATCAAAAGCACATCTCCTGCGCTGGCAGGCAGGTTCTTTACCGCTAGCAGCACCCGCGAAGCCCGATCTTAGATTTCATGAAGAGCAGTCCCCACCATCAGTAGTAGATCATCTGGGTTTTCTTGTTGATGTAGTTGAATTTGCTTAAGGGGCTGCTGGCATCATTGCATGAATTACTGACTTTTTACATTGCTCCACTTGACTCACAATTCAAAGTTTTGATGTCCACAGACTGCTTAGATCAGCTCTTAGAACATAGGCAAAGTATTTCTAAGTCACCTTAGGGAGAGACACAAAAAATTGACTTTGTCATTATGGGAAATGCTTCACTGAGTTTTATGTGGTTCAGAGAGTTATGAAGGCTTCTAACATTTGACTGTAAGATGATAGCCCAAATATAGCAAATGCTCCAAATTAAAAACAGTAGTAATGGCATATTCAATGGGCAAAATTATTGCCCATTAAAGACAAGGCTAATGGTAGTTCTTTAATTATTGATTTATTACTACTGTTCTTTTCAAAACTTTTCAAGGAAGTTGCCATAAAATTTATGTGAGTAGTATTGATGAGATGGAAATAAAACAAAATGACACAGAGGATATCTGAGTATTGTTAATCCAAAAACTGCTGGGCTGATAGGATAACTGCAGTTTGCCTTTACATCTGCTAAGCTACTTGGCAGTCAAACATGGGTGGATTAATGGATGGATAGATAGATATAGACTGATAAAGTTTTCATATTTTCATTTTACTCATAATGGCTGGCAATAGCTGGATGTTTAACATTGCTGGATATTGTGAGAAATTATTGTCCTCATTTAATTCTCATGAAAAATATGAGATGTTTAGTGTTATCCTTTTTATACAGACAAAAACATATGGATTTATAAAGTTTTATGGTACTTATTCATGGTTTCAGTATCTAAAGACCAAAATTACAAATTCAGAGTATTTTGTGGTCATGATGTTTGAGTTTTTATCTACTGGGGAGAAATTATAGAAGGACATTGTATAAGAGCATTAAATTATATAACAGGCAAGATTTACAATTCTATTTCTGTTGTCCTTATTTCAGTAAGGAGGATCCATATTAAGCTATTGATATGCAATTCATTGTTCTCAAATATATATATATTTTTGCCTATCTCATCTTGCAACAAATAAAATTAATTACATCAAAGTCCTATATGATTTTTAGGGTCAGTTTTAAGATCTTTTAAAAAGATATATTAATATTGAATTGTGAAAGTTTGTTTTTAAATTTGAAGGAGACAGTATTGCAAATATCCTTAGTATATTAACTTACCTATTGTAAGATTCAGTAAATGTTACTACTATTTTCTTTGGACACTCTCTTCTTAACGATAAAAATAAATCTATGCCCTTAGTCTTTCCATATTATAGACCTCTAAATAGTTGACTACAACTTACTGATTTTACTGATGTTTTACTTACCTTAGTGTTGCTTTTTGTTCATGATTAATTTCTATTAAGCTGATGTTTTGATGGTTTGTACCATGTTGATTTGTAAGGCTGGGAACTGTTGTTTCTGGCATCAACTTTGCCTTATGGCTCCAAGTTAGGGTGGCCAAAATGGAACTTCCTTTGAAAGATTTGGAAGGCAGAAGTGAAGCTGAAGCATTTCACTTGGAAGGTGATTGCAGTTAGACACAGGACTGACAGTCATAGAGAAGCTCATTGAGTTCCATTTGAACACATATTCCTGACTTTGTATCCAACTCATTTTCCATCTTCAGGAATAACAACCCCTGGTGTTCCACCAGATGCTTGGCTAGAGTCTCACAGAAGCAGCGCTTGCAGGGAGGGAACAGCTTCCCACAGCCTTATACACAAACTCCTTTGTGATTTCAATTTATTAGATAGATGCACTTTTTGTTTTTCAGATTTCCTAGATGTTCCAACTTGTCCACTCAAGCCAGTGTTTCATATGTGCATATTAAGGACTCTCTCCACAATCTTTCAACTCTCTGTGCCATAATTTCACTTCCCTTATCAACTCCTTTATGTGTATAAGATCTAATTCTTACATGAATGGAGAGAGAGAGAGAGAGAACACAGGAAGGAAGGAAGACAGACAGTACCAACCATGCAAACTCTTTCTAGAGGATCATTTACTCATTAAAAAACACTAATCATGGAAGATCCTATTCATCAGAACCTGTACTTAAATTATTTGTCATATGAGTGGTACATACTCTAAGAAGACCAGTATAAATTGAGTCCATGGAAGAAAATATTTAACTTGTATTTCAAGGAAAATAGATAAAATTATACCATGTCTAACCAGGGAATCAGTTTACCTTTTCTGTATAGTGGATTTCAGGTTTGATAAAATTATGTATTGGGACATAGCACCACAGCAAATATTGGTAGCCTTGGTCTGTAGGGCTGAGTTATTGATGTGTATATGTACTATTAATGTAATATGTTCTATATATTAGCACAGTTTCAAACATTGTTATTATAAATAGTGGATTGAGAAAGCATAATGAATGCTCAGTAGATGAAAGATCAACTTCACAAAAAGGAATATTTCCATATGTCTATGTAATTGTTTATTAATGGCATAAATTTTTATTCTCCTTTTATGGTCCTTGGCTTCCGAATCTGACTCATCTAAATATAGACAAATAATACTGAGAATATGACAGGAAAGAAGGAAGGAGATAAAGAATTTCATGTGAGAAGTGTACTCTGTTACTATATTTTTATCTCTAATACTTTATCTGAAAAAATGGAAATTAGTAGGAAGATATAATATATTAGGCCTCATTCCCAAAGAAAGCAGTAATGATGTTTGAAACATATTTATGTGCTCTAAAATATGTAGCTAATTAAGTAACCAGGATTTTCTACGGAGGTTATAAAAATGTGATTTTATATGAAAATGTTTTAAAGTGCCATTAAACTAGCTTAACCTTGGAATTTCAAAGTCTGCTTATCTCTAGTTTCAAATAAGCAGTTTTGTGAAGTAGCCAAGGCAAGCCACATGGTATGGCTCCATATGAAGTCAGATTTTCTTCAAAAAGAAGATATGAATTTGTCAAATATGATTGATCTTGGAGTACTGTGAGGTTACAGTGTAGGAGGGTTCCCTTTTCTCTTAACCATCTCCTGAATTTATTTGTAGACATTTTAATGATGGCCATTCTGACCAGTGTGAGGCAGTATTTTTGATTTGTATTTCTGTAAGAATGATATTGAGCATCTTTTCATGTGCCTTCTGGCCATCTATAGATCTTCTGTAGAGAAATGTCTGTTAAGACCTTCTGCCCATTTTTCGATTGGGCTGTATTTTTGTTGAGTTGCTTGAGCTGTTTGTATATTTTAGAAATAAAGCCCTGTTGGTTGCATTGTTTGCAAATACATTATTCTGTAGGTTGTCTTTTCATCTGTTTATGGTTTCCTTTGCTGTGCAAAATCTTGTAAGTTTAATTAGGTCCCATTTTTTTGTTTTTGCTTTTATTTCTGTTGCCTTTGGAGACTGATTTAAGAAAACATTGGTACAATATATGTCAGAATGTAGTTTGCCTATGTTCTCTTCTAGGAGTTTTATGGTGTCATGTCTTCATGTCTTATATTTAAGTCTTTCAGCTATTTTGAGCTAACTTTTGTGTATGGTTCAGGATGTGTTCTAACTTCATTGATTTACATGCCACTGTCCAACTTTTCCAACACAGTTTGCTAAAGAGACTGTCATTTCCTCATCATATAGTCTTGCCTCCTTTGTTGAAGATTAGTTGGCCATAGGTGTGTGGTATTATTTCTGGGCTCTGTATTCTGTTCTATTTATTCATATGTCTGTTTTTATACCAATGACATGCTATTTTGATTACTGTAGCGTTGTAGTATTGTCTGAAGTCTGGGAACATTAGTTTTACCTTTTTTGAGTGTTATCTTCTAGAAGCCCAGGACAAAGTAAAAAGTATATAAAATGAATGAGTAGTTGGTATATGACATAAAGATACTTAGATCAAAATTAATGAATCTCGGACTGAGGCAGTGTTTCTTAAAGTGTTAGTATTTAAAATAACAAGTTCTAAGAATGTGGCTTACTTTCTCCATAAATATTGAGCTAATATTTATACATTGAAGGATTGAAACCATGGAGTTTAGGGATGTTAGTTTTATTAACTAGAGAATAGGGAGACATTCTCTTGAGCAAAGGAATTATGTGCTGTGTTTTTAGAAGTTGCTGTGTTTTTTAGAAGAATAACCCATTGGCCAGTGCTTCCCCCATAGCTCACTTGGTAAAGAGTCTGCCTGCAGTGCAGGAAACCCGAGTTCAATTCCTGGGTCAGGAAGATCCCCTGGAGAAGGAAATGGCAACCACTCTAGTATTCTTGCTTCGAGAATCCCATGGACAGAGGAGCCTGGCAGGCTACAGTCCATGGGATTGCAAGAGTTGGACACGACTGAGTGACTAAGGACACACAACCCATTGGCTATGTTTTGAAAAGTTTGAAAAAGAAGCTACATTTCAGCAAAAATTATCTTGGCCTAAAACAAAGTGGTTAACTAGGGGAATTGATATAACAACAGAAGAATAAGTTACCTTTTATAACTTGTTGCTATATGATTTGATATTTGATTAAAAGACAAAATAGGAAGCAAATATGAATTATCATTATAGAATAATGTTGAAGAGTAATGGTAGTGAAGTAATAAAGGCTCATAAATATTTAATGACCAACACTTGATAGCTTTGAGATCTTAAATATGTCACACCTTTATCTTTGTCTTAATTTATTCATGATTAAAATATTAACAACTGTTCCCAAACCCACATTTATTGTGACCTCTAAAGAGTATAAATATGATGGATTCCTTAGGACTGACTTACCAGATGCTATAAATTATTATATCTAGTAATATTTTAAAAGATTTAATCACATATTTCAGGTAATATGATTCATTTCATTAGTCTAATGATCATCATCACATAATAAAGAACATCAGAAAATGGATATGTTCTGGAAATCTTAAGTACAGTACAATCTTGAGCTGAATCAATGTAACTGAGGGTTAGATCTTCCAGCTCTTTACAATGTAGGTGAAGATTCTGTATGTATATGTGTGTGCTCAGTCATGTCCAACTCTGCAACCCCATGGACTGCAGCACACCAGGCTCCTCTGTCCACGGGATTTTCCAGGCAAGAACATTGGAATGGGTGGCCATTTCCTTCTCCAGGGGTTCTCCCCGATCCAGGGATCAAACCTGGGTCTCCTGAATTGCAGGCAGATTCTTTACTATCTGAGCTACCAGGGAAGCCCCATTGAATGTTCAAATGCACACTTGATGCTTACAGAAACATTTTGGCAACCTGAGTCTTCAACAGTTTGGGAGCCAGTTGCTTGATATTTATGAAATAGTCAATTATATATATAAGATATAAAAAAGCAGGTGCATTAAAAAATGGACTTTGGAAACTGGCAAGAAAGTCATTTGAAATTTTTTTTTTCCATCAATGTGTCCTTATATTAAATTGTTTCTTGCAGAAACTGATAATTAGATTTATCAAAAGCTGTCCATGTTTATTGGGCTTCCCTAGTGGCTCAGCTGGTAAAGAATCCACCTGCAACATGACCTGTGTTTGATCACTGGGTTTGGAAGATCCCCTGGAGAAGGGAATAGCTACTCACTCCAGTATTCTGGCCTGGAGAATTCCATGGACTGTATAGTTGACCCATGGGGTCACAAAGAATCAGACATAACTGAGCGACTTTCACTTTTTTTCATCTGTGTTTATGGGTTAGGAACAAATAATCATATTGCATAAGTAGATGTGCCATGCACTCACACATTGATGACTTCTCACAGTATGGGATTTTCAGAATAGTTTATGTGAAGCAACCTACTTCTTCAGAGAGAGACAGCCCACCTTGTGGGGGATTTTCTTTGTAATGTGGATGACATAACACTGGCTTTCAACATAGTTGATGTTCCTCCCAATTTCTCTGGGTAACAACTACCTAACTGCATGCTACCACATATATTCTAAATATAATCCTGGACTTTTTCTTCACACTACATTATTTATGGCTGAAATCCTCTATATTAATTCTTTTAATGTGTAATTTCAGTTGAAAGTATGGGTTTTGTAACCACAATACTTTGATTTCAAATCCTAGCTCTGTCAAGTAAACCCTTTTTCCTTCAGCAAATATCTACTTTTCTAAGCCTCAATTTCTTAATCTGAAAAATTCAGTTAATATTTCTTTATAATTAGGGCATTTTAAGAGTAAAATGATAACATATTCAGTATTTAAGCACAGCTCTGGGAACTGATATCCTACGCAGCACTTTGTATGGTTCAAAAGAAGCCTCCTCTCCCTCAATACACTTTACTTCCATGAGCTCATTATTGTCATAATTTCCATGATCACCAGGTGAATAGTGCCTTCTAAAGTTGTATCCTATACATTTACATAGCATTGGCCACGCCCACATTTCTGGCACAAAGTAGAGGCTCAGTGCGTGGTTATGATAGTAATGTCCCATTTATAAAGCCTTAAAATGTGGGAGGAATTCCAGACTTGTTTGTGGATAGCAGATGAGTTTGAGGATTACTGAGTGGTAGCTGAACCTTGCTCTAATCAACATTTGGCTTTTCTCTATCCAAAATTACTCAGCATTATCAGTTAAGTGGTACACACAGTGTACTATAATTCCATTTATTTTTCTTTATCATCCTAGGAAGTATGAGGTGGGTTCCCTGTGTTAAGCTGTCATTATGAATTTCTCCTGGGAGAAGCTACTAGCCACTTAGACACTCCTCTTGACTTTGTAGCTCAATTTTGATACTCTCTGTGGACTTACATCCCTAATTGCCCTATCTTACATTTTATTTTCCCTGTAAGCTGCTCCAAATTATTTTGATTTGGAGAAAATGAGGCATAAATGCTAAACATGTATGGAATCATAATTACACATTATGTTTGAAAAAAGAAAATGAATTTAGCTTCATATTTTCCAGAATTGCTGGGAAGAAGCATGGTTTATGAATTGTGAGACTGTATGAAAGCTAATGAGGTAGTGAGACTAGTACCAGTAAGCTTTATCTTCCTTCTGCAATTTGGTTGCCTTATTTCCATACACTGAGATTCAAAATAGTAGAAATGATTTCCTCTATATGTTGCAAAATTGTTGACTGTCTGCTTAACATATTATATCTCTGCTTTGAAGTTGCACTAACTAAAAGCATACTTACTACAAATTCAAGACGAGAGTTGGAAATATTTTGTTTCTTTTTGATACTTATGTTTAAAGTATACCAATGCATATTTTAGAAAATAATTTTATATGTTGCCTTTTTATTTACATAACATCAAAAACTCATTCATCTTCATGAAATTAAGTCTCTTAGTTTATTAATGTTGAATATTACAAGTTAATTACCTTCTAATGAAGTAAATTTGGGTTAAATGAAATGCTCTATTGCTCAGTACTTTACTACCAAGTGTTAAATGTAATGAGCTTCAATAAGTTGTGCCATAACATTTCTCAATAGTCTGTGGTCAAAATAAGTAGAGATAATGTTATACAGACTTCACTGTTATCATGGAAAATGTAGAGATAATATTATACAGACTTCACTATTATCATGGAAAATAAAGTATATGTATATTTTTTTAAAGTATTAAAGAGTTTTTCAGAGTAATTACTATGCATCAAGCAATTTACGTATACTATCTCATTTATTTCTGATGACAGCCTTATAAACTAGGCATTATTATTATCTTCAATTCACAGATGAAGAATTCAGACATAAATAATGTTGCTGCTTTGATAGGCAGTGGGTTAAATATATATATCTTTAAAAACACCAAAAATTTCCATGTAACGTGAAATCATTTGAACAGAGAAGAATAATTGAATTCCACCATACGGAATTAGAATTAATATAAACACATATAATAAAAGCATATTCAATTATTAAATATGTGCATGTATATATACTTGTATTACATACCTTTGCATTAATTCAGATGTAAGCATGCATGTATGTATATGTGAATGCTCATGCATGTGTAGAGAGATCTTCAGTTTTAAATAATGTTTAGTAAGTTCTCATATTACCTAGACAGCATATTAAAAAGCAGAGACATTACTTTGCCAACAAAGGTCCATCTAGTCAAAGCTGTGGTTTATCCAGTAGTCATGTATGAATGTGAGAGTTGGACTATAAAGAAAGCTGAGTGCCAGAGAACTGATGCTTTCAAACTGTGGTTTTGGAGAAGACTCCTGAGAGTCCCTTGGACTGCAAGGAGATCTAACCAGTCCATCCTAAAGGAAATCAGTCCTGAATATTCATTGGAAGGACTGATGTTAAAACTGAAACTCCAATCCTTTAGCCACCTGATGCGAAGAACTGACTTACTGGAAAAGACCCTGATACTGGGAAAGATTGAAGGCAGGAAGGGAAGGGAACGACAGAGGATGAGATGGCTGGATGGCATCACCAACTCAATGGACATGAGTTTGAGTACGTTCTGGGAATTGGTGATGTACAGGGAAGCCTGGCATACTGCAGTCCATGGGGACGCAGAGTCAGACATGACTGAGCGACTGATCTGAGCTGAACTGAAGTCCTCGTATTAATATCAAGTGCCGTCTCACTAGGTAATCAATGAGAACACTATGCAGATGTAACAACAAAGGAAAATAGCATAGATCTGAAGCTACCCATATCATTTACTTCTCTAATATATCATAATCTTGTCATCCATTGATCTTCAGACATACAATTTAGCATTGAAAATGGCTTTTTTTATCCTTGAGTGTCTGTATTGTTTATAAAGAGATCTCAGTCCTTCTGTGTATAGTAGCTCAGTGAAGTCTCTGTTGGATATTACACTGATTTTTATAGTCTGGTCCCTATTAGCTACAGTGCAAGTTAGGTAAGCAGCAGCATTCTTCAAAAATGCCCATCATGCACCTGGAGCACCTGCTCTGCAGCTCAACAGCACTGAGAGAAATAATGGAGACTGAGTCTTAGCAGGAGGATCACGTCTGAATAGAATTATCTCCATAAAACGGTCTTATTTTGTGCAGAAGTTATTGATACTATTACTTGGTCTATTATATCAAGTCTCCCATCCTTCTCACTGCAGCCACCCAGGGTTTTATATAGTATTTATTCTTTCTGCTCTTTATGTGAAATAAAATAGAGAGTGATAACACTTATATGTTGTGTTGTCTATAATTTGCTTTAAGTCACGCAGTATCAGTGAGGTGAAATGTCTTTGTATATTAGTTTTCCTGTTCACCTTGGGGCAGTTAATTTTGGAAGCTCTCTAATCAGCAATGTAACCCTCCAGTGGTGCTGTTCTCCAAATGTCTTAATATGATTTTGTAGTCTTCACCATACTGCTTCCTAATTACATTAAGA
Organism: Oryx dammah; assembly: GCF_014754425.2. NCBI lineage: Eukaryota > Metazoa > Chordata > Mammalia > Artiodactyla > Bovidae > Oryx > Oryx dammah. The sequence continues at coordinate 18,623,148 of NW_024070199.1, forward strand.
AAAAGTGAAAGTGAAGTCACTCAGTCGTGTCCAACTCTTTGCCACCCCGTGGATTATAGCCCACCAGGCTCCTCCGTCCATGGGATTCTCCAGGCAAGAACCCAGGGAGACCTGGGTTTGATCCCTGGGTCGGGAAGATGCCCTGGAGAAGGGAATGGCTACCCACTCCAATATTCTTGCCTGGAGAATTCCATGGACAGAAGAGCCTGGTGGGCTATAGTCCACGAGCTCGCAAAGAGCTGGATACAACTGAGTGACTAATATTTTGTGTATGTATGTATGTTTCTTAGTTCAAAGTGACTAATCATTTTGTATTCATTTAACTTTTCAAAATGTAACACTAAGTTTGGGAGATTACATGTAGACATTTTCTCTGTATTTGGTAATTATGAACTGTTTGTACGAGTTTTTTAAAATAGGTTCATTTGGTATTTCCCTGTGCAGCATTGCTACATTTGCTTGAATAAATAACACACCATGACAGAACGCCAGATACTTGAAACCTCCATAGGAATGTTCGTCTACAAAATTCCTAGAGCCCATTGAGTAGTTCCATGATTCCAAAAGCTCTTCTGATAGAGCTGCCTTATTGATTGTGCTTAATGTTTAAAAGGCAGTAAAATTGAAAGAGTAAAGTTTAAAAGGGGCTTTCATACCTCTAACCATTTGTCTAATGCCTTACTTTTACCACACGTTATAAGAGTGAAATTGGATCACAAATTCTTCGCCAACATGCAGTCAACTATGTTGATTTTCTGTGGTACAGCAGATACTCATCCAACACATAAAATCTAGGGCAACATGACCTTTAAGAGTCTTTCTACATCTTACAATTTATGATTCTGTAGTTTCACTTTTTATTACTCAGAAGGTCTTATAATGCTGAAAGTGGGGATGGAATAAGGGGTTGTACAACCTTCAGTTTAAAGAAGGTGAATGCTATATTCTTTCTGTAATATCAAAATTGTTAGGATCTGGAAAGCAGAGTATGGCGTCCCAAAACTTTAAACCTGACATGTAAAAGATCCTTCCATCTTCTCCTGTTGTATTCTACTTCTCTGACTCTATAGTAACTATTACTCAGGAGAATAAACACTCTTCATAAACAAGCCTCATTTTATTATCTTAGTCTTAATATTTTATTTGAATATCATGTAAGAAAAATTCCTTTCTTAAAACCCTCATTATATAACTAAGAATCTTAACAGTCTGATAAAACCAATACCATCTGGTCCTGTTTTTTAGCCCCAAATGAAGGGCAGGGTGAAGCCCAGCTCATTGGCTAATGTCAGAATTGATAAATAAGGGTTATGCCTGAAAGTAAAGACTATACCTGAAAGAAAGAGCTAGTTGTACTAGCTATCTATGGGATGACAAAGAGTTGGACACAATTGAATGACTACACTTTCACTTTTCAGGCTTCTTCGGACAGTAATGGTGTCTCACACCTTTTTATAACCCAAAGTAATTAGCTCAGGCCTGGCATATGGCTGGTTACCATATTCAGAGTTTTAATGAAAGGATCATGAAGCACAATTAAGACATCCATGTCCCACTGACATGCAGAATGTAGAAGCAGAGAATAGTAAATTATGAAAGAGAACAGTTGAGGAACCCATTTTTTAAAAGCAGATGCCTTGTCTAACTTGTCCATTAATAAATCCCACACCTTAGAGACATTACTTTGCCGACTAAGGTCCGTCTAGTCAAGGCTATGGTTTTTCCTGTGGTCATGTATGGATGTGAGAGTTGGACTGTGAAGAAGGCTGAGTGCCAAAGAATTGATGCGTTTGAACTGTGTTGTTGGAGAAGACTCTTGAGGGTCCCTTGGACTGCAAGATCAGCCCTGGGATTTCTTTGGAAGGAATGATGCTGAAGCTAAAGCTCCAGTAGTTTGGCCACCTCATGCGAAGAGTTGACTCATTGGAAAAGACTCTGATGCTGGGAGAGATTGAGGGCAGGAGGAGAAGGGGACGACAGAGGATGAGATGGCTGGATGGCATCACGGACTCGATGGACGTGAGTCTGAGTGAACTCCGGGAGATGGTGATGGACAGGGAGGCCTGGCGTGCTGCGATTCATGGGGTCGCAAAGAGTCAGACATGACAGAGCAACTGAACCGAACTGAACAATATCTGGTACCCAGGAAAAGTTTAACTAGTCATTCATCACTGAATAAGAAAATGAACAAGTATATATGTTTATTGTCAGTTTAATCCTATCAAGTAGAGAGTTACAAATGGCAATCCACTCCAGTATTCTTGCCTGGAGAATCCCATGGATGGAGAAGCCTAGTTGGTTATAGTCCATGGGGTCGCAAAGAGTCGGACATGATTGAGCAACTTCACCTTCACCTTCAACATGGCAATGGAGGAAAATGAATCTGGTGTTTCTTTAATCAGCATCCTCTAAATTGGCTGTCTAAATTGACCACAGTGACGTAATAGTTATTTAGATAACTACTTCAGATAAATTTTAGTCTTCTTGTGGGAGTTATAGTGAGGTTGTGTAGGGGAGGAATAGTATTTTTCTTACCCAGGCTGGAGTGAAATTCAGCTGGAAATTGGCGCTTTTGATTGTTATGCATAGAACAAAGGGTTAATAATGGAAACATTCTGTGTGGGGATCTGAGAACAGAATACAGGAAAGACCAAGTAACAAGGTTTGGAAGATAGCATCTGGAAATAGTCTCTAAAAAATATACCAATGAATGTAATAGTTTCCTGTGCCAATAGTGAGAAACTTCTATATGCTCAGTTCAGTTCAGTTGCTCAGTTGCATCCAACTCTTTGCAACCCCATGGACTGCAGCACACCAGGCCTCCTTGTCTATCACCAACTCCCGGAGTTTATTCAGACTCATGTCCATTGAGTCAGTGAAGCCATCCAACCATCTCATCCTGTGTTTTCCCCTTCTCCTCCTGCTTTCAACCCTTCCTAGCATCAGGGTCTTTTAAAATGAGTCACTACTTCACATCAGGTAGCCAAAATATTGGAGTTTTTAGCTTCAACATCAGTCCTTCCAATGAATATTCAGGACTGATTTCCTTTAGGATGGACTGGTTGGATCTCCTTGCAGTCCAAGGGACTCTCAAAAGTCTTCTTCAACACCACAGTTTGAAAGCATCAATTATTCTCTGCTCAGCTTTCTTTATAGTCCAACTCTCACATCCATACATGACCACTGGAAAAACCATAGCCTTGACTAGATGGACCTTTGTTGGCAAAATAATGTCTCTGCTTTTTAATAAGCTGTCTATGTTGGTCATAACTTTTCTTCCAAGGAGCAAGTGTCTTTTAATTTCATGGCTGCAGTCACCATCTGCAGTGATTTTGGAGCCCCCAAAATTAAATCTCTCACTCTTTCCCCATTTGTTTGCCATGAAGTGATGGGACCATATGCCATGACCTTAGTTTTGTGAATGTTGAGCTTTAAGTCAACTTTTTCATTCTCCTCTTTCACTTTCATCCAGAGGTTCTTCAGTTCTTCTTCACTTTCTGCCATAAGGGTGGTGGTATCTGCATATCTGAGGTTATTGATATTTCTCCCAGCAATCTTGATTCCAGGTTGTGCTTCATCCAGCCCAGCGTTTCTCATGATGTACTCTGCATACAAGTTAAATAAGCAAGGTGACATTATATAGCTTTGATGTCCCCATTCCTGATTTGGAATCAGTTTGTGGCTATATACTAGGCGTCTGGAATAGCTTATACTTGTCTTGTAGCAAGCATTATCCCACTCTTAGATCACAGAAGACATCAGTGATTATCTCCTAGTGAGAGCTAAGCTGTGTAACCTCTGTTAAGGTTGGCATGGAACTAGGCATATTTGATTTAAAAGTCAATATCTCTCATCTACCCTGTTTCTAGAAGGTTATGATAAGATATACTATGATAACAAAGTTATATGTTTTTCTTTCAATATGTTTCCTTCCTTTGTCTCATTGGAATTCAAGGCCACTTACCCTCATAGAAATTATTTAGGAGCAACAGAAAATCCCTTTGCTCCCATTTATGAAACTTTATTTCCTCTAAGCAACATCAACAGAACACAGTATTCTTTCTCTCCGTTGTGATGCAGTGTGAATGCACTTGGTCCACTAAAGATACGCATCCCTTTAAAGCACAGGCTACACAAAAGGAAAAAGACTGAGCAACAATATGGAAGGGAACTGTTATCTCTTCTAAAACGTCACCTTCTATGTTTACCATTCTCACTGTCTTCATTTGTTTAACATCATTCTTAGTGTGGAATGGAGCTCACCACTAAAATTAAGCACGAGCTCAATAGGGGCCTGGTGTGCACCTATGGTCACTCAGTCTTGTCTGACTCTTTGTGATTCCATGAACTGGAGCCCGCCAGCCTCCTCTGTCCTTGGGATTGCCCAGGCAAAAATACTGGAGTGGGTTGCCATTTCTTCCTCCAGGGCATCTTCCCAATCTAGGAATCAAACCTACATCCCCTTAGGCTTCTGCCTTGCGGGCAGATTCTTTATCACTGAGCCACCAATGGTCTGCAGATCCAACATGGCAACCCCCTTACTAATTTGCCCACATTTTTACTGCTTACCCCCTCCTCAAATCTGTCCTAGACACACAGCCTTCCTTGTTGCCTTTTGAATACCCCAGATATGCTTTGTTTTAAGCCTTCACTCTATTTTCCCCTCTGCCAGGAGCACTTTTGCCCAGACATTCATTCCACTTTTCTTTCCATCCTTCCATAGAGTAACTTTGGGTTTCACTGAGACTTCTCTTCTCGGTGGCAAGATTATTGACCCTATTTTTTTTTTTCCTGATCACTTATACCCTCTGTATAACAAATGCATGTAAAGTCAACAATTAGTTTTTTTGATAATATTTTTTAAATAGTTGAAGTGAGGGTCAAATGTATACATAATTATGTAAACCAAAAAGATCCAGAGAGAGATGTACATGATTTAGCCAAAGTTTTAAACTAGATGACAAGTAGAGTATTTAAAGTGAATTATACACTCTCCTGTGTGCTTTCCATGCAGGTCTCTTAAGCCTATGAAAATATACTGAGAGAATGTTTCTTGTTCATATGAGGAAACTGAGATAAATATTAAACTTGCCAAAATTACACAGCAAATGACAGATGAACTCAAGGTTTCCATCAAAGTCTGTCCACCCCTAGAACCAAGTCCTTAAATCACATCACTTTGGATGAGAACTAAAATGATCAGAATAGCTCCTTGTCTGGATAGAAATTGAGTGGGTCTTACAAGTCATCAAGATTTAGGTTAGTGGAGAGGACAGGAAGGAAAAATAGCAACTGTGGCTCAGAGACAGTAAATTTATCACCGTTGTAATATAGCATGATCACGTAGCTTACCTTCATGGGTTGGATGAGGACAGAATGAAGTTGACAGATATTCAGTTTTCAGGATGATCCAAATGCTGGAAAACCCACATGATTATTAAAAGAAAATAAAGGCATAGTTGATTCCTTTTGTTGGTTTCATTGTATAGAAGGAAAAAAAGAAAAATTAATTCACCCTGTCCAGCCAGATACATGAAATCTTATTTCAGTGTCTGAAGGATTCATCATTCTGTCAGGTCAGCTGCATTTCTATACACTGTTTTTAATCAAAACCCATACTAACAGAATTTGTGGTGGAGAAAGTGAAGAAACAACTCAAATTCATGAAAAATATAGTTATGTGGGAAAAAATAAGTTCAAAAGATGAACTATGAAGCACTTGTAAAAGTTTAGATATCATCAAGTTTGGAAAGATAAACTGGCATTCCAAGAGGCACTGATTTATTAGTATTAGTAACAGTGTGAAGGCAGTGGCTCCCTGGGAACACTCAGGAAGAAATCAGCAACCATCACACCCATGTCCATTCACCAGCACAGACTATGCACTCCTCTACCACAGAAAATAAATCAATTTCAAGTTGGCTTTGTATTACCAAAGATGGGCATTTCATAGAGATATGTTATTATACATTGAGGCAAACACTGCTTGGGCTTCCCTGGTGGCTTAGATGGTGAAGAATCTGCTGGTAATGCAGGAGACCCAGGTTCAATCCCTGGGTCAGGAAGGTTCCCTGGAGAATGCAATGGCTACTCACTCCAGTATTCTTGCCTGGAGAATTCCATGGACAGAAGAGCCTGGTGGGCTACAGTCTATGGGATCACAAAGAGTCTGACATGACTGACTGACATTTTCACTTTCTGCATGCTAAATATTTAAGAGAAAAAGAAATAATTTTCCCTTAAAAAGATAGCTGCTATAAGCACAGGACCATTACGTCTGGTTCATTTATAGTAAAAATAAGGAGAAAGTTCATGCCTTGCATTTAGAACATACTGGAATCCCACGTCCCACCTAGAAACACACCTCTGAATTCCTCGAAGGCAGTAAATTTTTTAGTGGCATTGTAGTGGGAGGCCCAATAGCCAAACACACTGATGTATACATTGCAGGTGATTCATACCATGGAGGGACTTAAAACATCTGCTTTTGAAGAATGCAGACCTCACCAAAAGGAGTGGGCAGTCTCCGAGATATTTAAAAACGAAACAAAAACTCTTAGATTTTGACTCAGAGGAAAAAATTCTCTGAGAGGGATAACGGCCCTTGCCCTTTTCAGTTGCTGTTAATGATTTTATATTATCAGTGAATATTGTGTTTTTAAATGATGACATTGTCTCCTAGGCATTTATGCTCCAAACCTCATCTATGCAGTTTGTACCCCTTGTTATCTTTAACAATAAAAGATTCATTTAGATTCACGAAAATGTCATGCAATTTAATTTGTTTTCTATTTTAAAATGGGAAAATGGAAACAAACAGTTGGCTTTCATAGCAGCTTTCAGTGATTCTAACCTTGGTTCAATAATCCATTTAGAAGGTGGCAAATGATTGTGTAATGCAAAGCACATAACCCAGCTAAAATTATGATAGTTTTCCAAGGGCTAACACCTTTCCTTTCGAAAACTCAAAAGAGATTCTTCTTAAATTCTTTGTTTTTAAACATGTTTTACTTTAGATTATTCTATGGTTATGTGTTCTCTCTCAAATACCTTGAGGATAAATAGAGATAATGAAAAGAAAACACAGGAGGTGTGGGAGGAAAATGCACATAGATAGCAGAAAAATATGCAAGTAAGAAAAGGAAGTAAAGGTTACTTTATCTGAGTGACATAGGCCAGAGCATTCCCAGCATATTATAATATCCTCTGGAAAAAAGCAGTTATAAATGGAGCTAATATAGGAAGACTATTCTGAGGAATAGGCTTGGAATGGCCACCCTGTATTGCCACAGGTCTCCCTCTGATGGATACTCTCATGCAGAAATATGTTTACTTTGCATTTCAATCTTGAATGTATGAATTCTTGTCTTTTCAAAACTACAAAATGGAGCAAATGAGTAATACAAAAAAAAAATAGTGTAAGGCAACAGCCCCAAACCCTTTTGGCACCAGGAACTGGTTTCATAGAAGATAATTTTTTCACAGACTGGAGGTTGGGATGGTTTGGGGATGATTCAAGGGCATTACATTTATTGTGCACTTTATTTCTGTTATTATTACATCAGCTTCACCTCAGGTCATCAGGCTTAGATCCTGGAGGTTGGGGACCCCTGCTGTAAGATATAAAAGAAACGAAGACATGCCGTACACTTCTCTTACACTGTTAAGGCTCCTAGATTAGTATTGGACTTTTTATAATACACTGGAAACTCTTGTATAGAGAAATTCCTCCATTACTTGTATTGTCCCGGTCACCAGTTACCTTAAATATTGACCTGTACCTTAGAATTTCAATACCAATAAATGCCATTCAGATATGTTTGGATTGAAAAGTACTCTTGAGATAAATTAGTCTCCAGGGATGGCAGGTATATATTGACACAGATTCTCTAGTTGATTAGTTTAGCTGCCTGGCATACTATATTTAACAGGACTCTGTTAGGCTTAGAAAAACAGAATTTTGAGAAAATTTAGTAATGTCTTCTAAGGACATAGAAGAATATTTGTAACCTTTGCACTAGATATTTGTTGTCACATATTCTGTTGAAAAATTATATAAAATTCACATTACATACAGTTCACCATTTTAACTATTTTAAGTGTACAGTTAAGCAGGTTTTAATATGTTTACAGTTTTGTGTAATCCTCATCAGTGTCTTTCTAGAATATTTTTACCATCCTTAGAGGAAGCCCATGCCTCTAAATTCCTCCGTTATCCGCATCCTCTGAAAACCACTAAACTACTTTCTGTCTCAATGTGTGTGTGTGTGTGTGTGTGTGTGTGCGTGCATTAGTTGCTCAGTTGCGTCTTACTCTTTGTGACTCCACGGATCCATCAGGCTCCTCTGTCCATGGGATTCTCCAGGCTGGAGTGTGCAGCCATTCCCTTCTCCAGGGAATCTTCCTGACCCTGTGATCGAACTCAGGTCTCCTGTACTGCAGGCAGATTCTTTACTGTCTGAACCACCAAGGAAGCCCTAACGTGAAAGTTTTATCTGCTCAGTCATGTCTGACTCTTTTGTGTCTCCATGGACCGTAGCCTGCCAGGCTCCTCTGTTCGTGGGATTGCCCCAGGCAAGAAGTCAGCAGTGGGTAGCCATTCTGTCTCAATGGATTTGTCTAGTCTAGACATTTTATATAACTGCCAGCATAATTTTTTTTTATGACTGGGTTCTTCCACTTAGCATAATATATTTTCAACATTCATCCATGTAGTAGTATATGTTAATATTTAATTTCTTACAACTAGATAATGTTTCACTACATGGATATATCATATTTGTTCATCCATTTAGTGGTTATATGATTCAGTTTTGTAGTAAACAAGTAGCATCCTTTGAAAAATATTTTTTCTATAATTATAATTATAATTTTTGTATTTATTTAATTAGTATATTTTTCCTTTGGTATTATTAATATTTTAGTTAATATTTATATTAATAAATATATTAACATTTAGTTAAATATTATACTTAACCCCTGATTTTTCATGGTAATGGAAAAAGACCTTACACATACATTACCTCAAATTATTTAAATTAGATGCACATGTGAATTAACATCAGAGTCACTACATATTTTTTTATCCCCTATTTGAGCTCTGTTCAAAATTTGACATTAATGGGAAAAAAAAATAAAACTACAGTGAGTCTTCTCAGAGTGGGCAAAGAGGAAACAAATGAATATCTAGTTAATATAAAGTAGAAATAATTTACTGTTAGAAATATCTTGTATATCTTATTAATATTTAAGAACTCAGTGCCATGGCCTAGTGGAAACAATACAGATTTTGAAGTCAGAAAGATGAGGGCCTGAATGCAAGGTCCACGGTTTCTTAATTATGTATTTCTTGACATGTTATTTTAAGTTCCTTATCTGTGAAATGTGGATAATAATAGTCCTCCAAAGAGGAACAAAGCAGAGATTAGAGGAGTTAATATATGTACAGTAACTAGTACATGGCACATAGGAGCTCAAGAAATATTAAGTCCCTTCCTTTTGTAAACACTGCTTCTGCTTCATTATTAATCATCTAGTGTTATCTGAAAGAGCCGCAGAATCATTCCCTCCCTGCCTTTAATGCATGTTATTTCATTTTATTAGGAAAGCTTTCTGCCATTTGCTTTGCTTTTCACTCTTACTTCTTTTTTAATCTTCAGAAAAAAAAAAACTGACAAAAACAAAAACTTTCACTACTTCTAGAGTTATCGGCATATTTCCTATAAGACTTCCATATTCTTTGTGTCTTTTTAGGTCAAGGTATTTCTCAGAATTCACAGTGAAGGCTGGTACAGTTTTTAGCTGCTTTGGTATTCATCTTAGCTACTGTAAGCCCTACCAGACTGTAAGCTCTTTAGGGAAGGTAGCTTGCTAAGTTTGAAGCTATGAAGATTCATACTTTACAATTTTTAAGCTAACAGTTAACCTGACATAGTGGGTTGTGCAGGTAGTGTATGTGTGTATCTCTTTGTGATGTATATATGATGCATATTATCTCTATATATTCACACATATATACATAACATATATATGCATATACATTCCCGTGTATACTTACAGGAGACTTCTGGATCAAAGCACACACCATTTACTCACAGAGCATCTCATGCTTCCCTTCATTGCTCCACTCCCGATTTTCCCAGGGTGACCCACGGAGGGCCAGAGGTACCACAGGAGGAGAGGAACTCCTGAATTGAAAGGCTTAGCAACTTATGTAGAGCCATGGCATGTCTGCCTCTCCTCTCTTCCGGAGAAAGAGAGATCTTTGCCTTGGAACATAAAGCCATTCTGGGAAGAGAGAGCTTTCCCATCCTGGAAGGAAGCAAATGACTCCAAGGGAAATATGAATTAAGTCCCTCCAGAGCAATGTGCTATCTCTAACTTCCAAGGCATGACTGCTATTCACTCATAAAGCCCAGACTGTGCAGAAATATGAAAATTTTCATGCTGCTTTATCTCTCAGTATAACCATGTCTCTCTGAAGTTTTCATTTCCATTTCCCAAATGCTCCCAAATGGAGGAATAAATTAATTTATGGTATCTTCTTATTCCGTGATTCTCTCTTTTTCGGGTATTCTAATTGATTTTAAAACTTCCTCTTGTGAACATTTTCTTTCCCTACTAGAGTGTAAAGCTTTTGTAAATATGAACTGTACCTTATAGGTCTTTTGGAATTCATAGTGTTAATAACAGTGCTGACTGCAAGGAAATTGCCCAGTAATTACTAGTGGCTGTCCAGTTGTTCCAGTTAGTCAACGTAAGAAAGGAAACAGTCTATATTTTTGATATTTTAATGTATATGATTTGATGATATGTTCTTAAAAGGTATTATTGTTCAGTCACCCAGTCATGTCCAACTCTTTGCAACCTCATGGACTATGGCACACAAGGCCTCCCTGTCCCTCACCATCTCCCGAAGTTTGCCCAAATTCATGTCCATTGCATTAGTTATGCCATCCAGCCATCTCATCCTCTGATGCCCTCTTTTCCTTCTGCCCTCAGTCTTTCCCAGCATCAGGGACTTTTCCAGTAAGTTGGCAGTTTGCATCAGGTGACCAAAATACTGGAGCTTCAGTTTCAGCATCAGTCCTTCCAATGAGTATTCAGGGTTGATTTCCCTTCAGATTGACTGGTTTGATCTCCTTGCTGTCCAGGGGACTCTCAGGAATCTTTAACACCACAGTTTGAAGGCAGGAATTCCATCACCTCCACTAGCTTTATTGGCAGCAGTGCTTCCTAAGGCCCACTTGACTTCCTACTCCAGAATGTCTGGTTCTGAGTGACTGACCACACCATTGTAGTTATATGGTTAATTAATATCTTTTTTGTACAGTTATTCTATGTATTCTTTCCATCTCTTCTGTATCTAAACATCAACATCTCAGGAACTGGTGAACTAAAATGGACAGGAATGGGCAAATTTAATTCAGATGACCATTATATCTACTTTGTGATATCTACTTTGTGGGCAAGAATCCCTTATAAGAAATGGAGCAGCCCTCACAGTCAGCAAGAGAGTCTGAAATGCAGTACTTGGTTGCAACCTCAAAAATGACAGAATGATCTCAGTTCATTTCCAAGGCAAGCCATTCAACATTACAGTAATCCAGTCTGTGCCCCTACCACTGATGCCAAAGAAGCTGAAGTTGATCAGTTCTATTAAGAACTAGACCTCCCAGAACTAGCACCAAAAGATGTTCTATTCATCGTTGGGGATACGAATGTGAAAGTCAAGAGATACCTGGAGTAACAGGCTAGTTTGGCCTTGGAGAACAAATTGAAGCAGGGCAAAGGCTAACTGAATTCCACCAAGAGAATGCACTGATTATAGCAGATACCCTTTTTCAACAACACAAGAGATAACTCTACACAGGAACATCACCAAGTGGTCCATACCGAAATCAAGTTGATTATATTCTTTGTAGCTGAAGGTGGAGAAGCTGTATAGAGTCAGCAAAAACAAGACCCGGAACTGACCGTGGCTCAGATCATCAGTTTCTCATAGCAAAATTCAGGCTTAAACTAAAGGAAGTGGGGAAAATCACTAGGCCAGCCAGGTACACTTAAATCAAATCCCTTGTGAATAGGCAGTGGAGATGATGAATAGATTCAAGGAATTAGATCTATTAAATACAGTGCTTGGAGAACTATGGACAGAGCTCTATAATATTGTACAGGAGGCTGTGATCAAGACTGTCCCCAAGGAAAAATGAAAAGAAGGCAAAGTGGTTATCTGAAGAGGCTTTACAAATAGCTAAAGAAAGAAGAGAAGCGAAAAGCAAGGGAGAAAAGGGAAGGTCATCCAACTAAATGCAGAGTTCCAAAGAATATCAAGGAGAGACAAGAAGACCTTTTTCAATGAACAGTGTGTAAAAATAGAGGAAAACAAGAGAAGGGGATAGGCTAGAGATCCCTTCAGGAAAAGTGGAAATATCAAGGGAACATTTCACCCAAAGATGGGCACAATAAAGGACAGAAACGGAAGAGACCTAGCAAATGCAGAAGAGATAAAGAAGAGATGGAAAGAATACATGCAAGAACTGTACAAAGATCTTAAAATGTATACAACTCTTTTATTTTTGATGTTAATCTATGTGGTATGTCAAAGCATCTCCGTAATATAATGTGGTGTGTGTGCATGCTCAGTTGCTTTAGTCATGTTTGACTCTTTGCAACCCCATGGACTGTAGCCCGCGAGGATCCTCTGTCCATAGGATTATCCTGACAAGAATACTGGAATGCTGGAATGGGTTGCCAGTTCCTTCTCCAGGGGATCTTCCTGACCCAGAGATCAAACCTGTGGTTCTTGCATTGGCAGGCGGATTCTTTACCACTCCGCTGAGCCACCCAGGAAACCCGATGTAATGCAGGTGTCTGTCTGAATAGGAGTGTGATTTCAAGACTTTTCAAAGATGTTTTAAAACAGCAGCTTCCATTGAGTCGATCCTTACTCTGTGCCTGGCCCTGTAATCAGTTTTGTGTCCTTGGAGACCCGCATTGAGAACAGTTTAAGGGTATTCTTTTCAGAATTTACTCTAAGTGATTAATTAGGCAGCCTAACTGGAGGGCAGTCTAGGTAATCCATTTTTTTTCTCTTACTCCTGAACTCATTTGCTTAAAGAAGATGCAGTCTCTTATGGTACTGAGCATATTTATGGCCTTGAAATAGTGCCACACAAATCTGTAATTGCTCTCTCTGCAGGATGGTAGGGTGGTTTGCCATTATCAACTTCAAAGGCATATAATTTTCCCCAGACACAATATAAACTCTTTCCCATTCCAGAACGAGATGTATAATAATAAAATTCTGCAAACTAATATGCCTAGATGTGCTGTTCTAATCCAGTGTACAGTGAGAATATAAACAGCTTGGCATGTGAACCCCTGATTGCTTTTGCTTCTTTTCCCCTTCAGGATATGATTGATGCTTGCAAGTGTGGTTATTGCTCCTCTGTGCCTGTTCTCTTCAAAGGTTAAGTTTCTAGGCAGTACTGAATAGTCCGTGCCAAAGTTTTGTGATTGTTGTTGCTGTTCTCTATTATTTTCACTGACATCAAGGCCTTTTTCACTGACTTATTTCTCTTTTAGAAAATGCTAGGTTACTTTTCAATAGATCATAGTAGGAATGCTTTGGGACATAAAGTAAACTACACTATTAAATGCAAAACTTACTATGTTTAATTGTGATAGATCAAGATGGCAGAAAATTATTTACCACCCTGAAGAGGCCTTAATTCTCTTCTCCTTGCATCTCTACCTACCCTAGAAATTTGTCTGGCCAGTACAATGTGCCAGAAGAGACATTATATACATTCCAACTAGGTCAAAAGAAGCTTGCAGTCCCAAAGAAAGCTGCAGTATTAATCATTCCATGCACTGAGAGATTTACATCATAATTTCTTATGGGAAAAATATTTTAATTTTAATTCAACAGTGGATTAAACTTGAAATAATTGCTCTAAAGTTAACTGCCCCTCAAAAAAAAATACTAAAAAAAATCTTATATTTATTATTCTATGTTCCTCAGTTGTCATATGGCCTTTCTCTGGACTCTGATAACTATGAAATTTGTCACTATAAAATACAGAAAAAATATTGAAAGATGATAAAAGAAGAATATTCATTGTGGCTCTTTTTAGGAAAAAATTTGGGGATATATACTCTGGGGAGAGTATTCATCTCAAAAAATATCAAATAATCTAAAAACAGTTTCTCTTAAAAAAAAAAAAAGATATGTGCTTTATTACATCAGCTTCAGTAATACCTATATGTGTGCTAGGATTTTTTTGATCATTGCTAAGATTATATTTCTAGGAACACACAATATTATCTTTTTGTGGAAACAAAATTTTTTTTTACCATAAGCCATATTGTGTGAGAAAGAAAAGACTAAGTAAAGCTAAAAATCTTGCAAAGTCCAAATAGCACATTTCAAATTAGATTCAAGACTCAATCTAATTTATCTAATTTAAGAAGTCACCTTTTCATGGCATTTTGAAGCTTTAGTAATTATCAACTAATTTATTAACTGGTACAATTTCTATTTTCAGAAATTTATTAACTGCTACAATTTCTGGTTACAAATTGAAACCAATTTAATAATGTTAACTATGAAAGTCATCATAATTAATGCTACCTATTGGTGAACTACAGTTATTTATGTTAACTACAATAGAAGGTTGAAAAAAATTCTGTGGTTGATCAGATCTGTAGATGCTTTAACCATGAATTCTGTTAGTAATTTATGTATCTTAAAATTATATAATAAGCTTATTATTTACTGTTAAAAATAAGTGTTTCCTAGAAAAAAATTATACCACAAAAGGAGATTAGAAGGACAAGTAGTCTCTATTTTCAGTTTTAAGAGATTTGAATTTTATGTAGCATAAATTATACCAGGGATAATTGATATTTACATTCTATCAGTAAAGTTTTTGATAGAAATACATGAGTTAATAAAATTCCTGGAGCTATACATCTTCTGTGAAAGTTGTAGAGATGAATACCACCAGTATATGTAATTATTTTTGATTTGCAATGAATTAGAATCATGTGCACAGCAAAATAGACTGAGAATTAGTACAATGGTCCCTACAGTATCAGTATCCAATAGAACTATTTTTTTTTCTCTATATGGTACTCTTGTTTTATTGTATATAGATTTCACTTTTCTGTCTGTTAGAATTAATTGTCTTTAAAAAAGATAATTGATTTTACTGGTATTTGAGATTTTTTAACTCACAAAATATATTTGTGAGTTTCTGATATTCTGTTTCTCTCCATTACCAAAAATCAGTTCCGTCCAGTTGCTCAGTGGTGTCTGATTCTTTGGCACCCCATGGACTGCAGCATGCCAGGCTTCTCTGTCCATCACCAACCCCCGGAGCTTGCTCGACTTGTCCATCGAGTTGGTGATGCCATCCAACCATCTCATCCTCTGTTGTCCCCTTCTCCTCTTGCCTTCAATCTTTCCCAGCATCAGGATCTTTTCCAATGAGTCAGTTCTTCACATCAGGAGGCCAAAGTATTGGAGTTTCAGCTTCAGCATCAGTCCTTCCAATGAATATTCAGGACTGATTTCCTTTAGGATGGACTGTTTGGATCTCCATGCAGTCCAAGGGACTCTCAAGAGTCTTCTGCAACATCATAGATCAAAAGCATCAATTCTTTGGTGCTCAGCTTTCTTTATAGTCCAACTCTCACATTCATACATGACTACTGGAAAATCCATAGCTTTGACTAGACAGACCTTTGTCTGCAAGTAATGTCTTCTTTTTAATATGTTGTCTAGGTTGGTCATAGATTTTCTTCCAAAGAGCAAGCATTTTTTAGTTTCATGGCTGCAGTCACCATCTGCAGTGATTTTGGAGCCCAAGAAAATAAAGTCTGTCACGGTTTCCATTGTTTCCCCATTTATTTGCATGAAGTGATGGGACCAGATGCCATAAACTTCGTTTTTTGAATCTTGAGTTTTAAGCCAACTTTTTCACTCTCCTCTTTCACTTTCATCAAGAGGCTCTTTAGTTCTTCACTTTCTACCATAAGGGTGGTATCATCTGCATATCTGAGGTTATTGATGTTTCTCCTGGCAGTCTTGATTCCAGCTTGTGTCATCCAGCCTGTCATTTCACATGATATACTCTGGATCTCAGTTAAATAAGCAGGGTGACAATATACAGCCTTTACATATTTGTTTTCCAATTTGGAACCAGTCTGTTTTTCCATGTACAGTTCTAACTGTTACGTCTTGACCTGCATACAGATTTCTCAGTAGGCAGGTTGGGTGGTCTGGTATTCTAAAAATAAACTTCATATAATTAAAATTCCAGAAAAATTAGATTATTAGCTTTGGAAATTATATATTCACCATTAATCAAATAACAGGGAAAAAAAAAGAAAGTGGTGAAAAGAATTAGCAATGTTTGTAGAGTAATATAAGTAAAAATGTGTGAATCTTGTTTTCACACTTTTACCCGGTAGCCTTGGATATGCCATCTTGATTTTCTCATATGTAAAAGGAAGATAGCAAAACTTCGGGCAACAGATGAAAGATGAGGAAAGTTCTTTATACACTCTTCAATATATGTTATTCTTAAACATTTTTATTCTTAAGTGGACCAACAGCAATATTAATAACCTATGGCTAGCATGAGATTGTCACAGAACTGTCTTTTCTTCAATGTGAAAAATACTCAGACATTATCTGGAATAATAGAGAATACTACTTTAAAACTATGAACTGTAGTCAGATGTGATGTGCTTCTATTAGTATATTTGGTGTTTGCTTACTGAAACCTCTGGTTCATATTTCAGTAGTTATTTAAATATTTGCCAGCACAGTATATGATTAATATTACTCAGACCCTGACCTAAGTAATTGCTGCCTGGAAGTACTTTGGCCTAATAGAGTAATAATTGCTCAAAGTATGACCAAATGCCATTCCCCCTGAAACTCTTATTCCCCTGCTCTCAACATTTTAGGAAATTCTGATGGCGTTTTAATTGCTCCTGACTACCTCTGGCTCTGATTCCTTGTTTCTGCTATGATTCTTCTCTGGTCTGCTACCTCCCACCTCTGTCATTTCTAGAGGATGACAGTTCAGCCAAGATGAAAGTGGCTGAACTAATGCATAAAATCTCTTCACCATCAATTTTTTTCTAAACCCAAAGCTATAACATTATGACTTAGTACTGGTTAGTTTTCTATAGCAGTTTTGCATAGTTAATTTCATCTCATTTATTCTCGTAAATATCAGTGAGTGAAGTTTTTATGATGCATACTAAATTCTCCATTTTAGAAAGGTGAAAATTGAGGATCAGAACAGTTACAAGATGGGATCATGTTATGAAATAAGCAAAGATGTCTCACAGAATAGAATTCTAAACTCTGATCTCCTTAATCTAGACCAGAAATGCAGTCCTTTCCCTATTTAAGTTCATTATTTGACTTCTTCTTGAGTAAGTACACTCATCCATTATCTGGTAAAATGTCTGTCCTTGTTATTTCTCTCATTTTCTTTTTCCAGATCTATAGGTAGTATTTTCCTCTATTTTTAACCCCTTTACAGACTGTATTATTATTCTGGGTGACATAAATACCAACCAAAATATAATTATAAACATGTCAAGTGTCAGCACACTGAAAAATTTTTATTTTTTTTTTTTATTTTTTTTTTTTTTTTTGTAAAAGCTACATAGTATATGACTTTATTTATATGACATTCCAGAAAAGGCACAACTATAGGGATGGAGTCATTTCAATTTCCTCTTTCTCACCAATTAGAGTGTGTAACCAAAAATCAATACATTTTGTACTTTAGAACCAGACTTTTCTTTGCTTTAATTGTCCTGTAGTTGAAGACACTTGTAATTCTGAAAGACAGTACTTCTTAATAATGATGCAAACAAAAATTACAGATTTCACCTATTGTTGACCCACTTAAAAGTGATGATAGTTTATTCACAGTAGAAGCCAGTGCTGTGCTAAGAGGGAGCAATTATTAGAATTTTCTATCAACCATGCATGTAGAATTTCCAAGTTGTCAGCAAAATCATGCACAAATTACCATTAGGCTAAAATTAGAGTATATAGAAATTAGCACAATAACTTCTACACAGCATAAATATCTCATTGAATTAAAAAATTGCGTTTGTATTTTGGACTTTCAGAAAACAAGTACAAGAATATATTTCTTTTTACCATAATCTATTTCAACCATTCTAGTATTGGCCTAAGATGATCACTGCATGTATTTACATGTTTGATTATTTATAAGATAATTAGGTTCAGATTTGAGTTTTTAAAGGAAAACATTTCTCCCAGGGTTCAAACTGTTTTCAAATCATTCTTTGCATTTGGCAGGTTAGTTGCCTTTGACCTAATGGCTTCAGTATAGAATGTATTATTTCTGTTTCAATTGTTTTAACTGTAAATTCAGCTCATGTTCTTATAAATTCTACAATTTTAGTTATTTCACAGAAATAATGTGGGGTGGGGTATATAATGGTGCTAGCTGATCTTAAAGTTGAAAGAGTGTACTTTGGAATTTTGGTTCCAATCTATAAACAGCGCAACATCAAACTTGACAGAATACAACATTTGTAATTCTACTGTTGTCCCTGCCCCACTCAGTACTGTCATTTTTCAACCCCACAGTCCCTCCTTCCTGTTAGAGTAGAATGTGAGTTTTGGTCTTGCTCATATGTTATGAAGGCTAAGGAATGCATTTGTTCACTTTAAAAATGTTGAACGAGCATTTGTTTATATGCCAGAAAAACAATGACAAACCTATTCCTTGTGAGAATTCCAGCATGTTATTCTCCTGGGATCTTTTGAGAGCAGATCCAGGTGCAGTAGGCTTGGTGTGTGGTTGGTATTCTGAGTTAGTAACAAGCCCCCAAGGAGTTACAGTGCTGCTGTCCGTCAGAAACAACACTGTGAGTCACAAGATTCCAGGAAAGTGAGACAGAGCAAGAACTAAATAAGTGAAATAAATGTTTTTCCAGAGACTTTTAGGTGTTATGAAGAACAACAAATTAGGAAATGACTAGAATTTCAGGAGTAGAGTTTCCAATTTTAAATTAGAGTAGTCAGGAAAATCTCTGCTAAGCAGATGATATTGCAATAAAATCCTAGGCTTAGGTAGTAAGACAAGCAGATATCTGGGGGGAGAGCATTTCAGGTGGGAGAAAAAAAAAAAAAACAAAACTGAAAAATGCTTTGAGTAGTGACATGAGTAGTATGTTGAGGCACAGGAAGGGAGAATGTGGTTTGGGTAGAACGGGCCAGAAGGAGCTTAGAAGAGCTCAGAAAGTTAACAAGGAGCCAGAGGACAGTGTTTTGTAGGCCTTTTGGTAATGACTTTGATTTTTACTCCGAGTGGTATAGTGGGCTTTGAGGATCATTCTCTTTCCTCTTTTGAGAAATATACACACCTTAAAAGGTAAATTGGGAGGCTCGTGGAGTAAGCAAGATGAAGATGGTGGTGGTTAGTATGAAATGTTAGCTGTAAATGTGAAGATTTATAGACATATCTTGATGGTAAAAATGTCACTGGTGGACTGATGTAGTAACTTAGAGGGGGCAAGGGGAAGAGAGTAGTTAAAAGTGATTTAAAAAGTTTTGGTCTAAGCAACTGAAAGGAAAGAGATGCCATTATGTGAGCACAGAAGATCAAGTGCATTGTAGAATTAGGGAGGAGATTAAGAGTTCCGTTTTGAAAGTGTTAAGATTAAGATGGCTATTATACATTTCAGTAGATTTGTTGAATAAATAACTGGATATAGGAGCCTATCATTCACATTGGAAATATATATCTTCATCAGTCTATATATGGAATTTGAAGGTGGGACCTTGGATAAGATCAGAATAAAAGTTAGTATTGATGAAAGGAATTCCATTGTTGAGACATCAGAAAGCTGAGAAGTACTAGTAAAAGGGAGTGAGAAGTGATACTGGTAGGACAAAAAAAAGCAAGGGGAACATAGTGGCTTGGAAGCCAGAAAGTCAGTGTTTTGAGAAGGATAAAAGGATTAAATGAGTTATTAACTTATGACAGAGGGCTACCCTGGTGTCTCAGATGGTAAAGAATCTGCCTGCAATGCAGGAGACCGGAGATCAAGCTCTGGGTCAGGAAAATGCCCTGGAGAAGGGAATAACAACCCACTTCCATATTCTTGCCTGGAGAATTCCATGGGCCAAGGAGCCTGGTGGGCTACAGTCCATGGGGTCACAAAGTGCCAGACAGGACTGAATGACTAACATTTTCACTTGTTTAAAAAACTAATAATAAGATTATAATCATAGGTAGCAAAGTAGAACCTACTAAGGATCTTGAGAACTGTTATTTTGATAAAGAAGCTGTTTGAATTAAAATGAGTTAAAGATAGAGTGGGCAAAGACACACTATAGACAGCTCTTTGGGGAAAGTGGGTCTTTTGTTTGTCATGAAGAAAGAGAGCGTGAGAGGAGGCTTTATTCAAGGATGTGAGAAGTCATATCTGGTCTGTATGCTAAACGAACAAATAAAAGAGAAGTGATAACATAGCCAAAGGAAAGTGTAATTACCAGAGCAGTAATTCCATAATCATGGAATCCATGGCACAAGTGACATGACTGGCTCTTCTGGGAACACAAAATGTTTACCTACAACAGAAGACTAGGCAGAAAATATGGGTAAAGATGCATGTCTGTGGGTGGAAGCAATGAAACAATGTGCCAAGCAGAGAATGGGGGTTAAGAGATGATATTAGAGGGACCAGGAGAGAAGGGTACATAAGAAATAATGTCTAGCAGACCAATGGAGTTCAAGAATTAGAAACATGTAGTTATGTAAAGAAATTGAAGACCCACTTGATGTTAGAGATCAAGAATGTGAACTGAAACCAGGAGATATGTTTATGTGTTTTCCCAGTTATGTTATGCTGATTAGTGATGCCATAATTCTGCTTCAGCTTTACTTTGATGTCTCAAAAGAAGTCACAGGCTCAGGGCACAATGGCAAATATGGAACAGTACCTCATTCTGTTGTTACATAGGCTTGTTCCATAAATCTCAGGGCAGAACTCTGTAGCAGTACAGATGTCAGTATGCCTAAAATTCTCAGTGCACTCCCTATTGTCCTGAGCCTATATCCAAATAGTAATAACTTACTAACCTCTGACTAATCTCTTGCTATAAGCTCCTGCAGCAATTAGTGCTTCCACACGGGTGTTTGATTAAAAAGAAAGAATGAGGTAGGCATAGGCAGTCATCCATGTTCAGGAGGCAAGATCTAGTTCAATTTATAATTTCAGTCCTAGGAGTATGGGGATTGTTGGAAAGAGAACAGAGAGGCAGGGCTGTTTCTTGTACTGGTAAATGCCAAGGGATGTCTTACTAATCCTACTTAACAGAAGGAAGAGATGGAAAAAGAGAGAGCCAAATAGCAAAGAGTTATGTTGCCTTTTATGTGGAGAGAAGGTTTTGGTTTTCTTCCTTGCACTTTACTCCTTATATTCCTCCCATATCAGCCACAAGTAGGAAGAAACTTAAGTTAATTACAGTGTGCTCAGTGTTTCACTACATTTTGCACACACAAAATGTTTAAGGAATATGGCATATGGGTGTCTTATAAGCTAAGAAATTGAGTTGTTTCTCCATCCAGAGCCTTTCACTTGTTTTTATTTTTATTTATTTATTTTTTAATTAAATAATTTATTTATTTTACTTTACAATTCTGTATTGGTTTTGGCATACATTGACATGAATCCACCACGGGTGTACATGCGTTCCCAAACATGAACCCCCCTCCCACCCCCCTCCCCACAACATCTCTCTGGGTCATCCCCGCGTACCAGCCCCAAGCGTGCCATATCCTGCATCGGACATAAAAACCATATGTTTAACCCAGACCTTGAAGTGTATATAAAGACTTAAACCAATACTTACTGTGCCTGATACCCAAAGCCCCTTCCGGGACAAAAGTGGGAACCTACAGACTACATGCTTCCCTTCATACCTCCTCTATTAGTCCTGTCTCTTTATATCATGACTTATCATCTTTTTCCAAACACATGCTTGTCCCTCAGATCTAACAACACACTTAGTTTCTGTGGTTATGACTCTGGGACTTTATTCTATATTAAAGATAATAATGGTGATATTATAAAAATGGTTATTATTTACCCTGTTCTCTCCCAAAGAGCCCAGGGGTGCCAAAAAAAAAAAAAAAAGAGAGATGTATTTTAGGATAAAAATTGAAGCTTGTATTGTGGTGGTTGATTTAACCATTTCTGAACCAATTTTCCCGAGAAGGCAATAGCAACCCACTCCAGTACTCTTGCCTGGAAAATCCCATGGGCAGAGGACCATGGTGGGCTGCAGTCCATGGGGTAGCTAAGAGTCGGACATGGCTGAGTGACTTCACTTTCACTTTTCACTTTCATGCATTGGAGAAGGAAATGGCAACCCACTCCAGTGTTCTTGCCTGGAGAATCCCAGGGATGGGGGAGCCTGGTGGGTAGCACAGAGTCGGACACGACTGGAGTGACTTAGCAGCAGCAGCAGCAGCAGAACCAATTTTCAGTTGTTTTGTTGACTCAATTCATCTAGCTGAACTATGATCTGATGCTAATCTTTCCCCAAATAATATCCTTCGGTGTTCTGTTCCTACCTGGTACTCCGATTTCTCAATATCTTAACCCCAGCCTTCTCCCTTCTAAGCTGCCTCCATGTGCTTCTATAATACACAGTTATGTGTTCTTGCTTAACTCCACGATTGCTTTCAAGTCATTGTAAGACCTGCTTCTTCTTAAACATATTTAGATTCCTTCTCCTTGTTTTAGGACCCACTCTTCATTCTAGAAATTTGGCAACATTCTCTGAATTTTTTACTACCTCTATGTATCAGTCCCAAATTTCCCATAGCTCACTAGAAATAACTATTTCCTAATACAGTGTAATGGTCATCTGAGTTAAATTCACCCATTCCAGTCCATTCTAGTTTGCTGATTCCTAGAATGTCGACGTTCACCATTGCCATCTCTTGTTTGACCTCTCCCAATTTACCTTAATTCATGGACCTGACATTCCAGGCTCCTATGCAATATTGCTCTTTACAGCATCGGATCTTGCTTCTATCACCAGTCACATGCACAACTGGATATTGTTTTTGCTTTGGCTCCATCCCTTCATTCTTTCTGGAGTTACTTCTCCACTGATCTCCAGTAGCATATTGGGCACCTAATGACCTGAGGAGTTCCTCTTTTGGTATCCTATCATTTTGCCTTTTCATACTGTTCATGGGGTTCTCAAGGCAAGAATAATGAAGTGGCTTGCCATTCCCTTCTCCAGACCACCTAACCTGCCTCTTGAGAAATCTGTATGCAGGTCAGGAAGCAACAGTTAGAACTGGACATGGAACAACAGACTGGTTCCAAATAGGAAAAGGAGTACATCAAGGCTGTATATTGTCACCCTGCTTATTTAACTTCTATGCAGAGTACATCATGAGAAACGCTGGACTGGAAGAAACACAAGCTGGAATCAAGATTGCTGGGAGAAATATCAATAACCTCAGATATGCAGATGACAGCACCCTTATGGCAGGAAGTAAAGAAGAACTAAAGAGCCTCTTGATGAAAGTGAAAGAGGAGAGCAAAAAGTTGGCCTAAAGCTCAACATTCAGAAAATGAAGATCATGGCATCCGGTCCCATCACTTCATGGGAAATAGATGGGGAAACAGTGGAAGCAGTGTCAGACTTTATTTTGGGGGGCTCCAAAATCACTGCAGATGGTGATTTCAGCCATGAAATTAAAAGACGCTTACTCCTTGGAAGAAAAGTTATGACCAACCTAGATAGCATATTCACAAGCAGAGACATTACTTTGCCAACTAAGGTCCATCTAGTCAAGGCTATGGTTTTTCCTGTGGTCATGTATGGATGTGAGAGTTGGACTGTGAAGAAGGCTGAGTGCTGAAGAATTGATGCTTTTGAACTGTGGTGTTGGAGAAGACTCTTGAGAGTCCCTTGGACTGCAAGGAGATCCAACCAGTCCATTCTGAAGGAGATCAACCCTGGGATTTCTTTGGAAGGAATGATGCTAAAGCTGAAACTCCAGTACTTTGGTCACCTCATGTGAAGAGTTGACTCATTGGAAAAAACTCTGATGCTGGGAGGGATTGGGGGCAGGAGGAGAAGGGGACGACCGAGGCTGAGATGGCTGGATGGCATCACAGACTCAGATGGACGTGAGTCTGAGCGAACTCCGGGAGATGGTGATGAACAGGAAGGCCTGGCGTGCTGCAATTCATGGGGTCGCAAAGAGTTGGACACGACTGAGCGACTGAACTGAACTGAACTGAATACAGTGTAAAATTATTGATTGCTCTTTTGTTTGACTCCTTCCTGCACAGACCCTGGCCTTTGGATTTGTCTCCTGGTTAAGTTACTCATTTGTGATAAATAATTCAGTGAAACCATTTAATAAAGTGTTCTTCATAAAAAAAAAAAAGTGTAGTTATCTAGGTTAGCAACTATGGACACCAGTATCTTGATATACATGTCAGCTTATCCTGCCTCGATACATATATCTAATAACACCTAGAGATGTTTATAACTCTTGATATTTATATTGGTACCAGGTGAATCTTTAAAAATCATTGCTTATGATTTTGGTGTGAGATTACTTGGAAAACATTAGCAATGATAAAGTTACAAAGATGTTACATGCAGAGGGACCTACTAGATCTTTATGATCTCATTGCTAGGTTCTAGTAAAATGGTTTTGCTGGCTATAGAAAATGATTACTGTTTGGAATACTCTGAAGTTCTCTTCGCATTGTGCTTGTCTTGATTTTCTTCTGTATCCCTTGGGTTCTTACATAAAATTGATTCTGGGCTAGAATGTTGTTTTCCCACTTTAGGCCACCTAAAGGATATTATTAAGATGGTACAGCTAAAAGGGTTTTTTTTTTTTTCTTAAGCACTGAATCTTAAATAAATGACTTGTAAGTAAATATTGTGAATGCCAGTTCCCCTTTTTTTCTCTCTCTCTTGTTCATCAAGAATAGATTCAAGATCTCTCATCTGAACAACTTTTGCTAGAAGCTTTGCCTGTCCCCTGCATTCTCTCTACCACGATCATATTAATATGTCATCAAGGAGTGGGCAAGGTATCTAAAAGTCTGCTTCCTCTTTTTCTTCTGAAAAGACTCTCTCTATGGCTCCTTCTTCCCAATTTGCAAATTGATCACAGACTCTCTTTATAAAGAGAGAGCATTTATAAATTGTCCTGCATATATGAGCTGGGACTTTTCCTTAATCAAAACCTGCATCCTTGCCTGAAGCTAATATGCCTGGGGCTTGCTTGGTCCATATGTATCAGTCATAAATTGAAGGAAGAACTTTCTGTACTCTCTTCATTTTTTTTTTTTTTCTTATTTAAAACTCCCACAGTGAATCTGAGCTAGTAAGTTTCTCCCTCGAGGCACAACCGATGTATATCTTGAGTTCTCCCTAAAATTCTAATTTCCTAGGATATTTCTTTTTACAGTAATGGCAACTCATTAAATGGACCCAAAAAAAGTGAATTTAATGTTTATACAATTGTAAAACTTTTCATCCATATGAATTCACACATACTTTGTGTTTTAAAAAATTCTTTTTCATACCATGCATTTCAGTTTGGAATTCAAAAAACCTGGTCATCATTTCTAGAGGACATATTCTTCAGTGTACTTGTATGTCAAAATAAGGTTAATATTCTTGGGCAGTTGCTTTCTGATGAAACACAGTTATGACACAGTATTGCAATTCATTCTTAAATTTCAAGACTGATTTGTTTGCCAAGATATATAGGATCATTCCTTGAGTGTAAAAGATGTTCTAGTTTTGCTAATTGTAATTAAAATCAGAGAATGACTGTTTCTCCTGTTCACAATGTCAAAAAGAGATGGCATTAAGTCATGGTCTAGACAGCACTGGCAAACATGTGGTTATAAGGACACTGACATATAATTTTAATTAGATGAGTCACATCAAATTTTCTGTAATTTAAGGGATAAAGTCTTTCCTTTGGGGGAGTCACACGCTGTAAAGATTGGTTAAATGACAGTATGAAGTTCCACCTGGGCTGGAGCTTATGCTCATGTACTAATTTGATAGGAATGCCATAACCAAGTACCACAGACTAGGTGACTTAAACAGCAGAAGTTTATTTTCTCAAGAGAAGCTGGAAGTCCAAGATCAGGTATTCATCAGGGTTGGTTTCCTCTAAGGACCATTCTCCTCTAGCTTGTAAATGGCCATCTTTTCTCTGTATCTTCCTGTGGTCTTTCCTCTGTGCATGCCTGTGTCCTAATCTCTTCTTATATAGATACCACTCTTATTGGATTAGGACCCACTCATCTGGCTTCCTTTTTCCATTATTACCTGTTTAAAGGCCCTGTCTTCAAATATAGTGGCGTGCTGAAATACTGGGAAATAGACTTCAAGATGTGAGCTTTTTAACACACAATTTAGCCCCTAACGGTCCTATCTGGGGTCAGTTCTTTGGCCTGATAATTGAGCTAAGGGACTTCTCAGTCTTGTGGCACCTCTGCACGGTTCAGAGCTTCATGAAACCTCCAGTCTGTCTAACTTGTATCTCAGTCAGGTTTATGTCACATTGCATTTGACTTTTTGTCAGCAAGTACAATTCCTGGGCAAGGTGAATTTCATCATCAGTGCTGCCACTTTATTTCTAATGAGGAGACATGAGTTAGCTACCTAGGGAGCTATAACAGAATATCATAATGATGAAATGCTCTTTTGATTCTAGCAGACATTTGTTTGACACCAAAATTCCCATCAGCACTTGAAGGGAAAAAAAAAATCTCTTTGTGAATACCATTTAGACTGTCAGCAAAACTAATCAGGAGTTAACTCATTTTTAATATTCTTCATTTAGCCTATGAAATTTTAACAGATAGTGCACACTCTAATGCTACAGTTACATTTGAAAGTAATAACTAAATAATAAAAACTTGATCTATCATTCAGAAACAACAGGTATTGACAAACATGAAGCTTCATTTTAATCTAGTTGTAAGTTTGTTTCTACTTAACAGGTTTATACCTTTTAAAAAACCAAAAAAATAGCAAGTGAAATCAATATTTTTATGTTCCAAAAACTAATATAGTTTCCTTAAAAAAAAGAAAGAAAGAAGTAGCCTATAAATGCTGTAAAGACTGCCAAAATATTCTTGTGGATTTTCTTGTCAGTAGCTAAAGTTACTGACAGTAACTAAAATAGTGGAGAGAACCATCCTCATCATTTGTATTTTGGCCATTTAAACCAGAGGTAGTAGGAGATTTCATTATTTACAATCACTGACTTTGACATTTAATTACTTACTGTCTTTTATAAAAGCCTAAGAGCTTGAAAGAAAAGCTATGACCAACATAGATAGCATATTAAAATACAGAGGCATTACTTGCTGACAAAGGTCTGTCTAGTCAAAGCTACGGTTTTTTCAGTAGTTATGTATGAATATGAGAGTTGGACTATAAAGAAAGCTGAGTGCTAAAGTATTAATGCTTTTGAACTGTGGTGTTGGAGAAGACTCTTGAGAGTCCCTTGGACTGCAAGGAGATCCAACCAGTCCATCCTAAAGGACATCAGTCCTGGGGCATTGGAAGGACTGATGCTGAAGCTGAGGCTCCAATATTTTGGCCCCTTGATGTGAAGAACTGACTCATTTGAAAAGACCCTGATGCTGGGAGAGATTGAAGGTGGGAGGAGAAGGGGACGACAGAGGCTGAGATGGTTGGATGGCATCACCAACTCGATGTACATGAGTTTGAGCAAGCTCCAGGAGTTAGTGATAGACAGGGAAGCCTGGTGTGCTGCAATCCATGGGGTCACAAAGAGTCAGACATGACTGATCAACTGAACTGAACTGAAGAACTTCGTTGTTTACCCATGTTCTTGTGTGTGTTCAGTCACTTAGTCATGTCCCACTCTTTGCAGCCCCAGGGACTGTAGCCTGCCAGGCTCCTCTGTCCATGGAATTTTCCAGGCAAGAATATTGGACTGGATTGCCATTTCCTTTTCCAGGGGATCTTCCTAATCCAGGTATTGAACCTGTATCTCTAGCATCTCCTTCATTGACTGGCAGATTCTTTACCACTAGCACCACCTTTCTTGGCAGGGTTCTAAAGTCTGTGAGTGCAGTTGTAAGTTTGTCTTTGAAAAAATGCAAGCAATAATCCATTCCAGAATTGCTTAATCAAAAGTTTAGAACCACAGTCCATATTCAGGAGCTATTTGTAATACTGGACTTGAAAATTGGCTATAATTATCATCTCAACTTCTAGCACAGTAATCCTCAATGTGAACCAGATTTTTCAAGAATTTCAGAAGATAAAAGTGGAATCACTGAATATACTTCTTTCCTTGGGAAAACCTTTTTCACTGAAGTTCAAAAATTTTTTAAGAGGATTTTATCATGTTGATTGAGGCACATGCGTCAGATTCCCCTATTTCCCATCATAGTCCTAAATTCAGTCAATTACTAAATCTGATCTGTTCTGTTTGCTTCAAAATTATCGACCTCCCTTCTTTCTTTTTCAGTTTCATTTGTTGTCATTGTCATAATTCAGGCTCTTCTGATTTTTAATTTGATTCTGTAGTAATTATCCCACTGGTCTGTGTTTTTCTCACCTAAATGTCTAGTTATATTACTCTCCACATAGGACCCAGAGTGATCCTTCCAAGGGCAAATCAAACCTTGCCCAAGATCAAAAAAGACTCCACAGGGGCTCTCCTTGTTCTTCATGCTAATTCCAAACTTGTTTCAGTACACAGAAAATTTGTCAAAATCTGCTGCTTGCTTACATATCTACCATGTTATCTTCTCTGGTAAACATTATTTAGAATTCAATTTTTTTTGTTGTGTTTTTTCTTGTTTTTTTTTTCAATTTTTATTTTATTATTATTATTTTTCTTTTTACTTTACAATATTGTATTGGTTTTGCCATACATCAACATGAATCCGCCATGGGTGTACACATGTTCCCAATCCTGAACCCACCTCCCACCTCCCTCCGCACACCATCCCCCTGGGTCATCCCAGTGCACCAGCCCCAAGCATCCTGCACCCTGCATCAAACCTAGACTGGCGATTCATTCCTTATATGATATTATACATGTTTCAATGCCATTCTCCCAAATCATCCCACCCTCTCCCTCTCCCACAGAGTCCAAAAGACTGTTCTATACATCTGTGTCTCTTTTGCTGTCTCGCATACAGGGTTATCATTACCATCTTTCTAAATTCCATATATATGCATTAGTATACTGTATTGATGTTTTTCTTTCTGGCTTACTTCACTCTGTATAATTGGCTCCAGTTTCATCCACTTCATTAGAACTGATTCAAATATATTCTTTTTAATGGCTGAGTAATACTCCATGGTGTATATGTACCACCACTTTCTTATCCATTCATCTGCTGATAGACATCTAGGTTGCTTCCATGTCCTGGCTATTATAAACAGTGCTGCGACAAACATTGGGGTACACATGTCTTTTTCAATTCTGGTTTCCTTGGTGTGTATGCCCAGCAGTGGGATTGCTGGGTCATAAGGCAGTTCTATTTCCAGCTTTTTAAGGAATCTCCACACTGTTCTCCATAGGGGCTGTACTAGTTTGCATTCCCACCAACTGTGTAAGAGGGTTCCCTTTTCTCCACACCCTCTCCAGCATTTGTTGCTTGTAGACTTTTGGATTGCTGCCATTCTGACTGGAGTGAAATGGTACCTCATTGTGGTTTTGATTTGCATTTCTTTGATAATGAGTGATGTTGAGCATCTTTTGTGTCTGTTAGCCATCCGTATGTCTTCTTTGGAGAAATGTCTATTTAGTTCTTTGGCCCATTTTTTGATTGGGTCGTTTATTTTTCTGGAATTGAGCTGCATAAGTTGCTTGTATATTTTTGAGATTAGTTCTTTGTCAGTTGCTTCATTTGCTATTATTTTCTCCCATTCCGAAGGCTGTCTTTTCACCTTGCTTATAGTTTCCTTTGTTGTGCAGAAGCTTTTAATTTTAATTAGATCCCATTTGTTTATTTTTGCTTTTATTTCCAGTATTCTGGGAGGTGGGTCATAGAGGATCCTGCTGTGATTTATGTCAGAGAGTGTTATGCCTATGCTTTCCTCTAGGAGTTTAATAGTTTCTGGTCTTAGGTTTAGATCTTTTGGACTCTGTGGGAGAGGGAGAGGGTGGGATGATTTGGGAGAATGGCAGTGAAACATGTATAATATCATATAAGGAATGAATCACCAGTCTAGGTTTGATGTAGGGTGCAGCATGCTTGGGGCTGGTGCACTGGGATGACCCGGAGGTATGGTGTTGGGGGGGAGGTGGAAGAGGGGTTCAGGATTGGGAACACCCATGGCAGATTCATGTTGATGTATGGCAAAACCAATACAATATTGTAAAGTTAAAAAAAAACAAACATCAATTCTTCAGCACTCAGCTTTCTTTGTGGTCCAACTCTCGCTTCCCTACATGAGTAATGGAAAAAACATAGCTTTGACTAGATGGACCTTTGTTGGCAAAATAATATCTCTGCTTTTTGCTGTCTAGATTGGTCATAACTTTCCTTTCAAGGAGTAAGCATCTTTTAATTTCATGGCTGCAGTCACCATCTGCAATGATGTTGGAGCCCTAAAAAATAAAGTCATCACTGTTTCCAGTTTCCCCATCTATTTGCCATGAAGTGATGAGACCAGATGCCATGATCTTAGTTTTCTGAATGTTGAGTTTTCAGCCAACTTTTTCGCTCTCCTCTTTCACTTTCATCAAGAGGCTCTTTAGTTCTTCTTCACTTTCTGCCATCAGGGTAATATCATCTGCATATCTGAGATTATTGATATTTCTCTCAGCAATCTTGATTCCAGCTTGTGCTTCCTCCAGCCCAGTGTTTCTCATGATGTACTCTGCATAGCAGTTAAATAAGCAGGGTGACAATATACAGCCTTGACGGACTCCTTTTCCTATTTGGAACCAGTCTATTGTTCCATGTCCAGTTCTAACTATTGCTTCCTGACCTGCATACAGGTTTCTCAAGGGGCAGGTCAGGTGGTCTGGTATTCCCATCTCTTTCAGAATTTTCCACAGTTTATTGTGATCCACACAATCAATGGTTTTGACGTTGTCAATAAAGCAGAAATAGATGTTTTTCTGGAACTCTCTTGCTTTTTGATGATCCAGCAGATGTTGGCAATTTGATCGCTTGTTCCTCTGCCTTTTCTAAAACCAGCTTGAACATCAGGAAGTTCATGGTTCACGTATTGCTGAAGCCTGGCCTGGAGCATATACGTCTTATAGATTGCAGTAAAAGCCAAAATATTGTTGTTGCTTTCTATTAAATGCACCATTAGCAAACCACCATTTTGCATTTGAAACTGGTGTTTGCATCATGAGTTTGTTATGTTGATTCTCCCATTTTTAGATGCAAACTCAATTAATTTGTTACTAAAATCCGAAGGAACGGTGAGGTCCTTCAAATGATGTTAGTTTTCCCTTTTTACACATCTGTTAAATGCATCATGCTTAGATGTGATATTCTCTATACCATTTTTTCCCAAGTCCATTTGACTTTCAGAAATAAATAATGGAAATATATGTGTGTATATATATGTCCATATATGTATATATATATACACATATGGGGAAGATCCCCTGGAGGAGGACATGGTAACCCACCCCAGAATTCTTGTCTGGAGAATCCCATGGACAGAGGAGTCTAGTAGGCTATAGTCCATAGGGTTGCAAAAATCAGACATGACTGAAGTCACTTAGCACACATATATGTATATATATATATATTTATGTATACTGTGTCTATCAATCTATGTCTATACCTGTATCATCTCTCTCTTGCTCTCTCATGTCCACCTTTGCTGCTGTTTATAGGCTTTCATCCTTAGAATTTTCTCATGACTTAGAAGAAAAGTACTTTCTTCAGAGCTTTTCAGACAATAAATATATTGCATCAGGCTTTATGAACACTTCTTAATTAATATATGCATTTGTTTTCTGGAAAATGTGGAAGAGAATTGTGCTTTTGAAAGCCTGAGGTCATCTAGAAAAAAATTTTGTTATGTTTAATAGATTTTTTTTTTCAAAACAAGATTTTATGAAGAGTAAAGCTGAAGAGAGGACTGGGGGGAGAAGAGCTTTGGAAAAGAATATATAGGAATATATATATACACACACACACACACACACACATACAGTATAAGAATAGAAGCTTATAACCGAATTCATCAAGTTTTTTCCCATAACATGTAGAAAAACCAGATAAGAGCACCAATAAAATTTATTTCAACTTTCAATGTATATGTATGAGTGGAGATGGACTGTAGAGTTTAGTTAAAATTTTGTCTCTCTGTTCCAATAAACATTAAATTGATCATTCTCATCTTCAATTAACTGAATGTAGGAGGTGAGGAAGTTTCTAATTCTCTTAGTTTTAATGTGGGAAAAGTCATAACACATCATTTTAAATTACACTGTTACTTAAACTACCTCTGGTGAGGAGAAATATTTCCTTTGAAATCATATAATGAAAAATATGCTCTGGAATAAGCATTCTTAGGCCTGTACACTATAACATTTTAAAAAATTATTTATAGATATTAAATAATTACTTCTGATCTTTTATCAAAGGTCAGGACCATGAAGTAGGGAGTTTATAGAAAGTCTTCTTTGCCAGATTCATTATAACTTAATTGAATAGAAGTAGAAGGATTTTGGCCTTGGAGTACAGAATGAAGCAGGGCAAAGGCTAATAGAGTTTTGCCAAGAGAATACACTGGTTATAGTAAATGCCCTGTTCCAACAACACAAGAGAAGACTCTACATATGGACGTCACCAGATGGTCAACAACGAAATTAGATTGATTATATTCTTTGCAGCTGAAGATGGAGAAGCTCTATACAGTCAGCAAAACCAAGACTGGGAACCGACTGTGGCTCAGATTGTGAACTCCTTATTGCCAAAGTCAGACTTAAACTGAAGAAAGAAGGGGAAACCACTAGGCCATTCAGGTATGACCTAAATCAAATCCCTTGCGATTATACAGTGGAAGTGAGAAATAGATTTAAGGGATTAGATCTGATAGACAGAGTGCCTGATGAGCTATGGACTGAGGTTCATGACACTGTACAGGAGACAGGGATCAAGACCATCCCCAAGAAAAAGAAATGAGAAAAAGCAAAATGGCTGTCTGAGGAGGCCTTACAAATACCTGTGAAAAGAAGAGAAATGAAAAGCAAAGGAGAAAAGGAAAGACATACCCATTTGAATGCAGAATTTTAAAGAATAGCAAGGAGAGATAAGAAAACCCTCCTCAGTGATCAATGCAAAGAAATAGAGGAAAACAATAGAATGGGAAAGACTAGAGATCTCTTCAAGAAAATTAGAGATACCATGGGAACATTTCATGCAAATATAGGCTCGATAAAGGAAAGAAATGGTATAGACCTAACAGAAGCAGAAGATATTAAGAAGAGGTGGCAAGAATACACAGAAGAACTGTAAAAAAAGAGATCTTCATGACCCAGATAATCACAATGGTGTGATCACTCACCTAGAGCCAGACATCCTGATATGTGAAGTCAATGGGCTTTAGGAAGCATCACTATGAACAAAGCTAGTGGAGGTACTGGAATTTCGGGTTGAGCTATTTCAAATCCTAAAAGATGATGCTGTGAAAGTGCTGCACTCAATATGCCAGCAAATGTGGAAAACTCAGCAGTGGCCACAGGACTGGAAAAAGTCAGTTTTTATTCCCATCCCAAAGAAAGGCAATGCTAGTCAGAGGGGGCTTCAGGATTGGGAACTCATGTACACCCGTGGCTGATTCATGTCAATCTATGGCAAAACCAATACAGTATTGTAAAGCAAAATAAAGTAAAAATAAAAATTAAAAAAAAAAAGAAAGGCAATGCCAAAGAGTGCTCAAACTATGGCACAATTGCATTCATCTCACACACTAGTAAAGTAATGCTCAAAATTCTCCAAGCCAAGCTTCAGCTATATGTGAACCATGAACTTCCAGATGTTCAAGCTGGTTTTCAAAAAGGCAGAGAAACCAGAGATCAAATTGCCAACATCCACTGGATCATCAAAAAAGCAAGAGAGTTCCAGAAAAACATCTATTTCTGCTTTATTGACTATGCCAAAGCCGTTGACTGTTCCACAATAAACTGTGGAAAATTCTGAAAGAGATGGGAATACCAGACCACCTGACCTGCCTCCTGAGAAACCTGTATGCAGTTCAGGAAGCAACGGTTAGAACTGGACATGGAACAACAGACTGGTTCCAAATAGGAAAAGGAGTACATCAAGGCTGTATATTGTCACCCTGCTTATTTAACTGCTATGCAGAGTACATCATGAGAAACACTGGGTTGGATGAAGCACAAGCTGGAATCCAGATTGCCAGGAGAAATATCAATAATCTCAGATATGCAGATGACATCACCCTTATGGCAGAAAGTGAAGAAGAACTAAAGAGCCTCTTGATGAAAGTGAAAGAGGAGAGTGAAAATGTTGGCTTAAAGCTCAACATTCAGAAAACGAAGATCATGGCATTTGGTCTCATCACTTCATGGCAAATAGATGGGGAAACTGGAAACAGTGATGACTTTATTTTTTAGGGCTCCAACATCATTGCAGATGGTGACTGCAGCCGTGAAATTAAAAAACGCTTACTCCTTGGAAGGAAAGTTATGACCAATCTAGACAGCATATTAAAAAGCAGAGACATTACTTTGCCAACAAAGGTCCATCTAGTCAAAGCTATGGCTTTTCCATTAGTCATGTAGGGAAGTGAGAGATGGACCACAAAGAAAGCTGAGAGCTAAAGAATTGATGCTTTTGAACTGTGGTTTTGGAGAAGATTCTCGAGAGTCCCTTGGACTGCAAGGAGATCCAACCAGTCCATCCTAAAGAAGATCAGTCCTGGGTGTTCACTGGAAGGACTGATGTTGAAATTGAAACTCCAATACTTTGGGCACCTGATGTGAAGAACCGACTCATCTGAAAAGATCCTGATGCTGGGAATTATTGAAAGCAAGGGAGAAAGAGACAATAGAGGATGAGATGGTTGGATGGCGTCACCAACTCAATGGACGTTAGTTTGTATAAATTCCCGGAGTTGGTGACGGACAGGGAGGCCTCGCGTGCTGCCTTCCATGGGGCCACAAAGAATTGGACACGAGTGAGTGACTGAACTGATCTGAGAATGATAAAGGATATGTTTAGCTTCTAAACCATGTTCCACTCTTAGGCCAACATTAAAATGCATAGTTCTGGGAATAAAATGGTGCCTGGTGAGGGTAGGTGGTCAGAGATTATTGCTATCTCAGTTTAGACAGGATGATTTGGGGCTATTTAGACAGACCTGTGGCTCTGGAATGCCTCATGCAAATTTGTTAGATGTAAATTATTTGCTTCAGTTACAAGTATAGTACTTTTTAAGATTTAGAACTGTTTACTTAAGGGACTTCCCTGTATTTCAGGTGGTAAAGAATCTGCCTGCAATGCAAGAGACCCAGGTTCAATCCCTGGGTCGGAAGATTCTCTAGAGAAGAGAATGGCAACCACTCCATAATTCTTGCCTGGAGAAAGTGAAAGTGAAGTTGCTCAGTCGTGTCTGACTCTTTGCGACCCCGTGGACTGTAGCCTACCAGGCTTTTCTGTCCATGGGATTTTCCAGGCAAGAATACTGGAGTGGGTTACCATTTCCTTCTCCAGGGAATCTTCCCAACCCAGCGATCGAACCCGGGTCTCCCATATTGGAGGCAGGCACTTTAACCTCTGAGCCACCAGGGAGAAAAGTAGCCTGGTGGACTACATTCTGTGAGGTCACAGAGTTGAACACGACTGTGTGATAACACTACTATTACTACTGTATTTAAAAACAACAAAAGGGCTGTTAGTATGTAAGATGTTCCATTTCCCATGAGTATGTCATCCAAGTGTAGAGCCTGTGAGAACAGAGCATCAAAGGAGAATGTGTATTGCCAAAGTAAATCATGCTGTTGTCAAACTATGACACCAACTTAGCCTGTATTACTTAAGGAAAATAGTATGCAAAGTAGAACCCAGAGAACTCACTAGGAAGCTGTGACTAGGTATTGTCTGTACTGTTGTTGTTTTTTGTTTAATTGCTGAGTCATATCTGACTCCCTTGGGGCCCTATGAGCTGTAGCCCACCAGGCTCCTCTATCCTTGGTATTTCCCAGGCAAGAATACTGGAGTGGGTTGCCATTTACTACTCCAAGGGATCTTTCCAACCCAGGGACCGAACCCACATCTCCTGCATTGGCAGGTGGGTTCTTTATCACCAAGGGAGCCAGTCTATACAGTTGAGTGCAAATAATTCATAAATGTAACTCATCATTTGAAGTACCAGAATTTGGAGACCAAACTGATTTAGTGATGTTGAAATGATGAATTTACAAAGAGATTTGCAAGAATTGTCCATAACATTACTTACAGCACTAGATTTTGTCACAGTTGGAGAGTTTGGAAGACTCTGTCCCGCTTATGTTCATGTTTCTTCTGTAAACCTCCTCCCCATCTCATCACTTCCCTAAGGTAAAAAGTATATGTCCTTAGCCTTGGAAGTTAGGGCCTGTGAATTTTGACAGCTTGAGTATGTTGCATGAAAAACAACTAAACAAGATACTGAAGTAACTCTAATTTTAAAACATTCATCAGGCACTTTCTCAAGTACTTTGGTAAAACTCTGAGATAGGAAATGAATAAGCATTTTTTGCCTTGAAGAGCTCTGTGTCTGGTTGAGGAAGTATGCTGTGCAAACAAATAAAATACAATCCCAAACAGACAGAAGAAAGAATGGGGTTCTAAAGCAGGATGGGACTCAATATCAATAGTTAAACTAGGCATGGGTGACTGCTTCAGGGTCAGCTCACTGAAAGGCATTTTATCTGAGTTTGTATTTTAAATGAAAATAGAAATTTTCCTGGAAAGCTAGGAGTAAAGCTGTTCCAAGATGAGAAATCCCCCTAAGCAAAAAAACAAACAAACAAACAGTTATATCAATTCTAAGTATCAGATGGAAGACAAAAGATATGAAAAAATGTAAGGACACCAGTTTCGGACTTTGATATCATGTGGATATACGCTTTACCGTCTGAGCCACCAGGGAAGCTCATTGGAGCAGTAGGACAGGGGAAATTAAAGGAATAGTTGTGGGAAGAAAAGGCATAAAAATGAATAACATAATGAGCTCCATTTAGTGATTAAACAAAGCAAAGGACATAGTTTGTTTATCATTCACTGTCATGACAAGGAACAGATGGCATACTCAAATTTGGGTAATTCATGGAAAATGCATGATAAAGGAACAGCTTCCAGAGGAGTGGGTAAGTTACAGATAAGCTACCAGCTACGGTGAGGTACAAAGGGGACTCTAACAAGCAGATCATGGTCACAACACCATGGGTAAAGGCAGGCAGCCTGAACGTGGAGACAGATCTTTGTGGATAAAGCCATCTTGAAGGGTGTCTGATTTTTGCTCAAAGGATGATCAAGATTTCCCAGGCAGCCCTGCAGGAAGGAACCTGGAGAAACACATATGTTGTCCTTAGTTCTTTCTCTTTTCTGTATATTGTTAGTGTTCTCCATCGGTCAAACCCAAACAGCCAGGGTGTCACTGATATCTGCGTACTATTCAACTGTCCTGGGTACAGAGTACAGAATTAAAAAAAAAAAAGGTTAGTATTTATTTAGCGAGGCCAACAGAAGATTTTTCAATACATGGGTCAACTTCCACCTTTAAGATTTGGTTGAATACAAATACCCTTTTCCAAGCAACTATTTTTCTCATAAAATACATTTCTATTGTTTTTTTAATAACACTAGCAGTAGGAATATATATTCATAAGTTATAAATATGTCATCATAATATAAATGTGTTTTGTTCACATACACAGAATCAACTCCCTGAAATTTCCCTTGTGTCTCATGAACCCATGTTAGGGTCAATTTATTCTCTTCCAGTGAAATATTTGTTAGATTTTTTCCATCTGTTCCAAGCTGCACCATACTTAATTTGCTATAAATAATCCATTTAGTGTGACTTAGATACAAAGTAATTATTATTGACTAGGTTCTAATTTCCCAAGGAATATTAAAAGTAAAATTATCAAATTATCTTTTTAGGAACAGTCCCAGACACAGTGCTCATGGGGCAGTTTGTCTGCTATAAATGCCAAATGTGTGAAAATTGTTTTCAAATACTGCCAGTTACCCAGTGCTATAAACACCTCTATGAATTATGAGGCTCTGTAGAGGAGAAGCAATCATTTGTCAGAATTTATAGTCTAGAGAACCTTTACTATGAAAATACAATTTCATAAGATGACTGTGGGAACAAATATTAGAAATTTCTATCAACATGATACGTAAGGATCGCTAAAGCCTTTTGCCATTTCTTGAAACTATAATATGGTAATTGGTGTGAATTATTCTTTTTGGTACTACTCAGTAAAGTTGTTTAAAAAGAATATAAAAAAAGCAAAATAGGTATGTTTTCCATATAATGAACCACTTCTGAGAAGCTTATATTTTTTATAAATACTTGCAAAAAATGGCAAGTCATTTCAGAAGAGTGAAGAATGACATAAGGTAATGTTCAGTTACTTGATAAAAGTGTTAATAAATTATGGTAGAGCTTTAAAATAAAGGGTGCATGGGCCTGAAGACACTGTGCCAGGAGGGATGTGGCAAGAAAACTTACTTGACTAAATAGTGAAGGTTGAAACCTCAAATTACAGATTTGTTGAATTTCCAAACTGCTCTATTTCTTATGGATAGGATATTCATGTCAATTATATTTTGAAAAGAATTATTGGATTTTTGATATCATAACAAAATCTCAACAGATAAATCCTATAATTCTTTAATTATATAATAAACAGTATGGTATGATAAGAGGTGTGTTAAACTAATATTCAAAAGAGTTTAAGTTCTGATTCTGAAGTCATGAAGAACTGTGACTTTGGAAAAGTCATATTAGTCTGGATTGCTGATGTATAAATTATTCTGGGCAGACCTTGTTAAAAAATGTATCATCTCACTTTTAATATTAGTTAATATTGATTTTATAACTTGATCCTGAAAAAGACTAGTTTATTCATAAAAATTATAAAAAAGAAAATAATGCAAAAGATGATGCAGTCTTTGCTTTGTCTTTCTTTTATTTTACTTATGATTAGCTAGAAAGTATTTGAAGGTAAAGGCTATAAGTGAATTTTTACTCCTAAGAAGCAGAGTACACAGTTCTTTTGAAATGTACAATAAAATGTACTTAGTAAGTATATTAAAATGTAAAAAATACAACAAAAATAATAAAAGTAAAATAAAATAAAATAAAGTACAATAAAATGTACTTACTAAACTGATCAGAGACAACAGGTTTAGTGGGATCCAGATAATTTTTCCTTAAATGCTAGTTTACATACTTGTTTCACAAAAATTCTTGTAGATGTTTTAAAACAAACAGATTCCCAAGCCTTAACTTTAGACACCTAGAATCAGCCATGTCTGATGTAGTCAGAATTTAAGTACAAAACCTACCCAAGATAATTCTTATGTGCAGACATAGAGAATGAACTTTCTAGACCACCACTACCACCACCACCCCATAACTACTACCACACTCGGCACCTCAAACACAGTGATCCTTTTTTAAATTTATTTATTGCTAATTGAAGGATATTTGTTTTACAGTGTTGTGTTGGTTTCTACCAAACATCAACATAAATCAGCCATAGTTTTACCCATGTCCCCTCCCACTTGAACATCCCTCTCACCTCCCTCCCCATCCCACCCCCTAGGTTGTTACTGAGGCCCAGTTTGAGTTCCCTGAATCATACAGCAAATTCCCATTGGCTATCTATTTTACATATGGTAATGTATATTTCCATGTTACTCTCTCCATACCTCCCACCCATTCCTTCCCCCGCAACAGCCATATCCATAAGTCTGTTCTCAGTGTCTTTGTCTCCATTGCTGCTCTGTAAATAGGTTCATCGGTGATGTCTTTCTAGATTCCATATATACGCATTAGCGTGAGATATTTGTTTTTCTCTTTCTGACTTGGATTGCTGGGTCATATGGTGGTTTTATTCCTAATTTTTAAAGGAATCTCCATAGTCTTCTCCATAGT
Organism: Oryx dammah; assembly: GCF_014754425.2. Taxonomy (NCBI): domain Eukaryota; kingdom Metazoa; phylum Chordata; class Mammalia; order Artiodactyla; family Bovidae; genus Oryx; species Oryx dammah. The sequence continues at coordinate 18,663,385 of NW_024070199.1, forward strand.
GGCTGTGTCAATTTGCATTCCAACCAACAGTGCACGAGGGTTCCCTTTTCTCCACACCCTCTGCAGCATTTATTGTTTGTAGATTTTTTGATGATGGCCATTCTGACCAGTGTGAGGGGATATCTCATTGTAGTTCTGATTTGCATTTCCTTAGTAATCAGCAGTGTTGAGCATCTTTCCATGTGTTTATTAGCCATCTGTATGTCTTTGGAGAAATGCTTCTTTCAGTCTTTTCCCCGCTTTTTGATTGGATTGTTTCTTTTCCTGGTATTGATTTGTATGAGCTGCTTGTATATTTTTGAAACTTAATCCTTTGTCAGGTGTTTCATCTGCTATTATTTTTTCCCATTCTGAGAGTTGTCTTTTCACCTTGTTTATAGTTTCCTTTGCTGTGCAAAGCTTTTAGGTTTAATTAGGTCCCACTTGTTTATTTTTGTTTTTATTTCTATTACTCTCGGAGGTGAGTCACAGAGGATCTTACTATGATTTATGTCACAGAGTGTTCTGCCAATGTTTTCCTCTAAGAGTTTTGCAGTTTCTGGTCTTACATGTAGGTCTTTAATCCATTTTGAGTTTATCTTTATGTATGGTGTTAGGAAGTGTTATATTTCATTCTTTTACATGTTGCTGTCCAGACAAACAGCGATTCTTAATTGGGGAGGCACAGACACTCTTTAGACTCTAAACACTAAATGTAGTGAAGAATAATTGTAATTGGAGGGATTTCAGATCAGAGTTTTAATGGTCCCTGAGGCTGCCTAGTTAATCAAAGTCCTAATCCCTATAGAGACTTAAAAAAAAAATTAGCAATGTATGTTGCTCTGCTCCTATTTTCATGCAAGAATGGAATTTAAATGTTTGGATTGTAATATACTGCTGCTGCTAAGTCGCTTCAGCCGTGTCCGACTCTGTGCAACCCCATAGACGACAGCCCACCAGGCTCCGCCGTCCCTGGGATTCTCCAGGCAAGAACACGGGAGTGGGTTGCCATTTCCTTCTCCAGTGCATGAAAATGAAAAGTGAAAGTGAGGTCGCTCAGTCGTGTCCGACTCTTCGCAACCCCATGGACCGTAGCCTACCAGGCTTTTCTGTCCATGGGATTTTCCAGGCAAGAGTACTGGAGTGGGATGCCATCGCCTTTTCCTTTAATATACTAGAAAGACTCAAATTCTAGTATTCTCTGGGAAGAATATAAAGCAAGAGAAAAGAGAGAATGATGTTTTCTGACTGATAAGAGACAAAGATGTAACAGTAGACCAATTTTATAATGATAATTAGGCCACATGCAGTGTTGTGTAAATTCTAACAAACGTGGTGAATGTGTTTATAGCATAAAGGTAAAAGTACATCTTCCTGAAATAAACATTATGTAGCCAGATCAAGGATGTAGTTTACTAAAGCAGAAGTATTTTACTAGTGTTGCTTCATTACCAACCTCATGATATACATTAAGCTTTTATATGTTAAGTAATAAATAAATTTTTTTGGTTAAGGTTAACTCTCACAGCAACAAGAATATATTAAGCATTTACACATTTAACCTTAAAAAGATCTTTACCCTCCAAAGTTGTTTCTTTTTTTAATTTTCCACTTTTGTGATAATTAGAATAAAAAGATATACTCTACCGTCCTCTTTGTTTAAAGTCCTAAAGAGAAACCCCTAAAAAACAGATGAAAAAGGGAAAGAAAGCTTCTTGGCTGCTTGAGTAAGAGGATCAGTTTGAAGTGAGCATATCCTGACTTCTGGCAGTAAGCAGATATTTTGTATGTTACAAGCATTAGGATGATCATGAGAAAAGAATACTAAGAAACAGAAGTGTGATGTAGGCCAAAGCAAAATATTTCCCTGAGGTTAGTTATAATTGATCTGTTTTCTCAAGTAGATACATAAGAGTAAGAAAAACTGGGAAACTGTGTTCTGCAATTTCACATTTGCAAAGAAAAATGTTTGGCTTAGGATCAAGGCATATTATTTTTGATCAAGGACTGCAAAAACCCTTAACCCTTTAACTCTTGAATTTTATGAGAAATGTAGTAACTATTTGATTAATTCAGTAAGATAATTGCCTTATAGTAGTGATCTTTAGTTTCCTATAATATTAACCCCGAATTAGTCCATGTTGTAGTCTTATTTTATTTCACAACAATCTTATGCAAAATGAATATAAAACAGAAAAAGTGGGGGAAAATTTGCCAGTAGATTCCATTTCATATATATATTTTTAAATAAAAGACTGAAGTAAACAAAGATGAATTTATTTCAACAGTATTTCGTTATTTTCAGTGTATAATTATTCTCCTTAATTAAATTTATTCTTAAATATTTGTTCTTTAATGCTATAAAAAATGGAATTTTTAATTTCAGTTTTTATTTTTAATTGCTAGTGTATAGAAGTTCAGTTTTTCATATTTATCTTCTACCATTGCAAGCAGTGTACTGAAACTTAATAGGTCTAGTTTGTGTGTTTGTATTACTATTTCTCGTGGAAAATATCATGCCATTGTGAATGGAGATAATTGTGTTCCATCCTTTCCTGTCTGAATTGTATTGCTTTTTCCTACCTAATTGCCCTGAAAGACCCTCTAGTATATTGTCAAATAGAAGTGATGGAAGCAGATATCTTTGCCTTGCTTTTAATCTTAGGTTGTGGTATATTCAGTCCTTCACCATCAAGCATGATGTTAGCTGTGTGTTTTTCATAGATACCTTTTTTTAATATTAAGGAAATTCCCTATTATTACTAATTTTTGAGTGTTTAAATCAATGAAGTGTGCTGTATTCTGACAAATGTTTTTTCTTTGTTAAGATGACCATGGGCTTAATTTGTACAGTATATATAATAACATATATTATACACACAGAGAATATTAAGATGTTTGTCTTTAATCTCTTTAGGTTGAAGAAAATGAATTTTTGCTATTGAGAGTTGAAATTAATATAATACAATATCACTGCTAAATATACTTACTTTCTACAGTATTTCTGAAAGTTTCTCCTCCACAAATGCCAACATTTTGATATATTTTATCAAAAATTATACGATTCATATGTAATTGTATACAGTGAATCAAGAGTATGCCTGACAAGAATGAAGTATCTTTTCCATTAAGCCTTGATGAGAACTGAATTTTCCACTTAAAATTTTACGAGTCTGATGACCATAAGAACTTATGTAGGGTAGCTTTTACTCTGTAATTTTCAAATCTTGTATTATTTTTACTACTCATATTCAGTGCTAAACACAGATGATGTGGGGCATACTGGTACTATAGTACCTCTGGCCTTGCATTTTTTTTTAACAAAGGAAAGTTTCAACACAGTGGTTGGTTATAAAACTGTCAGGTGTTATTCCAGTTCACATATGTTTTGTCATAACTAAGGTAACAAGTTATGACACTGAGTTAAATAATTGAAAGGATTCTTGGGACTTTGTAGGGCATACACATGTAAGAATTTAAGAAAGGGAAAAGAAACTAACAGTACAAAGAGTACAAGCAGTGTTTGGCAGTTAGGACTTCCGTAGTAGCCAGGGCTTCCCTGCTGGCTCAACTGCTAAAGAATCTGCCTGCAATGCAGGAGACCCCAGTTTGATTCCTGGGTTGGGAAGATCTGCTGGAGAAGGGATAGGCTACCCACTCCAGTATTCTTGGGCTTCCCTTGTGGCTCAGTAGGTAAAGAATCCGCACACAATGTGGGTAGACCTGGGTTCAATCCCTGGGTTGGGAAAATCCCCAGGAGAAGGGACAGACTACCCACTCCAGTATTCTGGCCTGGAGAATTCCATGGAATGTATAGTCTATGGGGTTGCAAAGAGCTGGACATGACTGAGTGACTTTCACTTTTTAAGATATCTGGGCATAGTCCCTCTTTGTCCTTTGTGGGTCTCAAAGAACATGCATTGTTTTTATATTATGAGCACCTGCTGCTGCTGCTGCTAAGTCACTTCAGTCGTGTCTGACTCTGTGCGACCCCACAGATGGCAGCCCACCAGGCTCCCCTGTCCCTGGGATTCTCCAGGTAAGAACACTTGAACACCTAAGAAATTTTTTTTGTGACTGTGCTGAGTCTTAGCTGTGGCACACAGGCCCTTTGTTGTTGTCTGCAGGCTTTCTCTAGGTGGGCTATTTCAAGATTTCGTGCATAGGCTTCTCCTTGCAGGGGTTTCTCTCATTTCAGAGCATGGGCTCTAGGGCACATGGGCTCAGTAGTCGTGTCACAGGGGCTTAGTTGCTCCATGTCATGTGGGATCTTCCTGGACAACGGGTCGAATCCATGTGCCCTGCATTGGCGAGTGAATACTTAATAACCGGACTGCCAGGGAAACCCCCTAAACTTTTAGTATTGACTCTATATTGGACAGTAGGCAATTAGGAAGGTTTCTCAGCAGAAACTAGACATAAGAAGAACTATAAGTAAGCAAACTCAACCCAAAAGCTGTGAGAGAGAAAGCTGAAGAGAATAAAGGATCAGTTAAGATACCACTAAGACAGTGGAAGACCAAGTGAAAGGAATCAAAAGGCAAGTAGCTAAGAGAGATACGAATAAGCTTGAAAATAAAACTTTCTGTTGACCTTTATCAGAATGTTGAAAAAGATCTATGATGTCAATACCTAATTGAAAAGGTAAAATCTTAAGCTATTTAAGAGACACGCACCCAAATCTCATGTCACATGAGGCTTCACTGAATTTTACATATTGGTCTTACTAAAAACAAGTTTAAACTTCTACCTACCTAATGATCACATTTGGATCTTTTCAATGCTCACTTGTAGATATTCACTGCAGATCAGAGATATTAGGAATTAGAATCATAACACATTTCCCATGTTTAACTTGGTTTAGTCCGCCATTACAAATTTAACATAGCAACTTATTTCCTAATGGGCATATATTTTATCATTATGCATGAATTTTTCAATGAAATGTGCATTATTGCAAAAGAACCATAGATACACGTGCTTATACTCAGTATCAGCTGTGCAAAAAATGAATAAATTCGAATGACATGTGTCTCTTTTTGATAACTAGACCTATAATTGAGATTTTCCTGGAAAAAAATTCAATCTCCTCTCCCTCAGGAATTTGGAATAAAACCTAGCAAACATCCGAGTTTTCTGTCAAAGGCAAATAACCTATGCTTAGAATCGTCACATTCCCAGGATACTAAGGTTTTGTTTTACTTTATCTTCATTGCAAAGTCATTCCATCGCAAGTATTTCTTGAAGTTGCTAATAATGGTATGACCACTGACTGGACAGGCAATTAATATCGTTTTCTCCCATAATCTAATTATGTATTAATATTGCAGCAGTGATGCTTGTAATGAATAAAATTTCTCATGACACCCAAATAATCATTCAGAATAGTGAGGAGAATAAATTGATATACATTGATTTTCTACTAAATGCCAGGCACTGTGGTTAATGATTCATATTTATGATCTCATATATTACTTGAGAATATTCATGGAATAATATATTACTATTCTCAATTGATTTGTGAGTGAATTAAAACACAGATTATACAATTTGCCCAAAGTCACAGATATAGCAAATGAAGCAGAAATGTGGATCTGTCAGTCTAATGGCATAGCCTGGCTGCTTCTACTATAATGGCATAATTTGAAATAAACTTTTATTGAACACCTCCCAAGATGGTGCTTCAGAGTTCATTGTTGCTAAAGAGAAAGTGATTTTGTATTTCTTTTTTCTCTAGTCCCATAAAAGTTAGATGGAATCAGATAGCAATGTACAGAATAATCAACCACTGATGACTCTTTTTTTAAAAACTGTTTCATCTTCCAAGTTATTCTACTGATCTCTAACAGCAATACTTTATGCTTCAAGCTTACCTATTCCCACTGTAATAATTTTTTAATTGTGGTAAACATGCTTAATGTGAGATCTAGTCTCTAAAAAAAAGTATTAAATACATCTACAGTATTGTTAATACTTAGGCACAAAGTTGTACAGCAGATCTCTAGAACTTATTAATCTTGTATAACTAAGACTTTATGCCCACTGAACAGCAACTCCCCATTTCCCCCCTCCCAACCACCTCTAGAAACCAGCATTTATACTCTCTATTTCCTTAGGTTTGACTATTTTAGTAACTTCATATATGTGGAATCACTCAGTGTTTGTCTTTCTGTGACCAGTTTATTTCTCTTATCATACTGCACTCCAAGTTCATCCATGTTGTCACAAATAACAGAATTATCTCCCTTTATCAACATTCAAAAAACAAAGATCATGGCATCCGGTCCCATCACTTCATGGGAAATAGATGGGGAAACAGTGGAAATATATTTTTGGGGGCTCCAGAATCACTGCAGATGGTGACTGCAGCCATGAAATTAAAAGACACTTATTCCTTGGAAGGAAAGTTATGACCAACCTAGATAGCATATTGAAAAGCAGAGACATTACTTTGCCAACAAATGTGCATCTAGTCAAGGCTATGGTTTTTCCTATGGTCATGTATGGATGTGAGAGTTGGACTGTGAAGAAAGCTGAGCACTGAAGAATTGATGCTTTTGAACTGTGGTGTTGGAGAAGACTCTTGAGAGTCCCTCGGCCTGCAAGGAGATCCAACCAGTCCATTCTAAAGGAGATCAGCCCTGGGTGTTCTTTGGAAGGAATGATGCTAAAGCTGAAACTCCAGTACTTTGGCCACCTCATGCAAAGAACTGACTCATTGGAAAAGACTCTGATGCTGGGAGGGATTGGGGGCAGGAGGAGAAGGGGACGACAGAAGATGAGATGGCTGGATGGCATCACAGACTCAATGGATGTGAGTTTGAGTGAACTCTGGGAGATGGTGATGGACAGGGAGGCCTGGCGTGCTGCAATTCATGGGGTCACCAAGAGTCAGACACGACTGAGCGACTGAACTGAACTGAACTGATGAGGCTGAATAATATCCCACTGAATGTGTATACTACATTCCGTTTATCTGTTGATGGACGTTTAGGTTCCTTTCATATTTTGGCTATTGTGAATAATGCTGCAGTGAACATGAGAGTGCAGAAACCCATTTGAGATCCTGATTTCAAGTTTTGGAGCCCTACACTTTGAAATAGGATTGCTGAATCTCACGGTGGTACTATTTTTCTTTGTGGAGGAAACTCTATATTGTTTTCCATACTGGTTGCACCACTTTACATTCCAACCAACAGTGTATAAGGCTTCCACTTTCTCCATATCATTACCAACATTTTTTCCCTTATAATAGTCATGCGTCTACTAACGTAGGCTTTTAAAAAAATTTTGGCTGTGCTAGGTCTTTGTTGCTGTGCAGGCTTTTCTCTAGTTGCAGAGAGCAGGGTCACTCTCTAGTTGCAGTGCACAGGCTTCTCATTGTGGGGACTTCTCTTGTTGCAGAGCATGGACTCCATCCAGTAGTTGCAGCTCCCAGGTTCTAGAGCACAGGTTCAATAGTTGTGGCGCATAGGCATAGTCATTTTGTGGCATGTGGAATCCTCCCAGATCAGGGATTGAACCTGTGTCTTCTGCATCGACACGCAAATTCTTTACCGTAGAACCACCAGAGAAGCCCTAAAGGAGGGTTTTGATTCCCTGAAGTATAGAGGAATTAATTCCCTATGGAATGAATTTTGAACAGTGACAGACAGGAAATGGGAGGGAGCCAGGCAAATGACACTGATGCTAGGAAAGATTGAAGGCAGGAGGAGAAGTGGGCAACAGAGGTGAGATGATTAGATGTCATCATTGACTCAGTGGACATGAATCTGAGCAAACTCTGGGAGATAGTGAAGAACAGGGGAGCATGGCATGTTGCCGTCCCTGGGGTTGCAGAATCAGACATAGCTGAGTGACTGAATAATACCAGGCAAGTGCATTCCTTTGATCCCCCTTTCCATGTAGGAATGGTTTCTCTGTAGTCCACATGCAAGATTTCTATGCGCCATACCTCTTTCCTTCATCCTCACTGTCCTATATTTGTGATGGCCAGATAAAATGCCTGCATTCTACTCTTGGATTTGGGCTCTGCAGTCTAACGCTTTGAATTTCTGAAATGAAACACTGTCTCATCCTCCTTCTCATTATTACTCTTACTAATGTATATCAGTTGCTACATATGTCTTAGCTTGAGTTTTGCAGAGATACTATAATATGAAGTGAGCCTATATTAATTTTAATTAGCTAACATACATCTATATTTGCTTTACAAGCTTCTCTTTTAAAATAACAGATGTTGGTATAAATAATCAACCTGAAGGTTAACATAAATTATACATGTTTTCAGTATATGTCTTTTTTGATTTTTTTTTTCAATTTTTTTTCAGTTCTATCATCTCACCTCAATTAAACCCCATAAGAAAAAACAAAGTAATTGTAAAATTACAGTTAATAGCTGAGATTTGAGTTATGACTCCCTCTTATTTCCTGAGTGTCTTAGATAATCTATTTACTCACACACTCCACCCCCTGTGCTCTGTGTTAATTTAATTCTTTACACATTTTCTTACCCAGATATTTTTTGCCATGATAGTTTTACAGAAAATGTGTCATATACATATTTGTTTGACTTTGTCTTTTTTTTCCTATTTATAACATTATAAAAATAAGGGGTTTGGTTTAGGTCATAGCTGAATGGGGCTTCCCTGATAGCTTAGTTGGTAAAGAATCTGCCTGCAATGCAGGAGAGCCTGGTTCATATTCCTGGGCTGGGAAGATCCTCTGGAGAAGGGATAGGCTACTCACTCCAGTATTCTTGGGCTTCCCTTGTGGCTGAGCTGTAAAGAATCTGCCTGCAATGTGGGAGACCTGAGTTCAATCCCTGGGGTGGGAAGATTCCCTGGAGAAGAGAATAGCTACCCATTCCAGTATTGTGGTGTAGAGAATTCTCCACGGGATCACAAAGAATTGGACATGACTGAGGGATTTTCATTTTCTTTCATGTTTATTATCAAAATACTAACATCTTTCTATTTTTCCTGTTTGTTCAAAATATTTTCTTTAAGAGATAAAATAATACATTTGGAGTTTGTCTTCTTTATACTTCTTCAGAGTCTTTTTCTAGATGCAATTTAGAAACCTGACAATAGAGTATATTTTCCCCATTCATATTTTATGCTTTTGTTCCATGCATGTTTATTCACAGGCAAATATTTTTCAGTGAATTGGGCAAATTTATATGAATTTTGCACTGTACATGTATTTCTTCACCTTGCCAATTTTCCTCAGTATCTTCTGAAAATATCTATCCATCTTTAAACATCTATTCAATCTAATTCATTGATTATAACACCTGTGTTGTATTCAAAGCAGTTCTCCTGGGTTTCCTTACCCTCCTGCTCTCCACCCGGGTGCTTTTTCCCAATAAAATCTCTTGCTTTGTCAGCACATGTGTCTCCTCAGACAATTCATTTCCAAGTGTTAGACAAGAGCCCAGTTTCGGGCCCTGGAAGGGGTCTGCCTTCCTGCAACAAGTGGTGACTCTGGCGGGATTCTTCTTTGCTGAGACCAACATCCTGACCACTCAGGGTACTCAGGAGCCAGCTTGCCTGCCAATGGACCAAACCCAGTGGCCACAACTGGGACCCTTTTGTCCCTGGTCTCCTCCTGATGTGGACAACTGGCCAGAGTGCCCCGACTGGTAAGGAACAAGAGACTTTATTGACCTCTCTCCCCTTCCCTCTCTCTTTCCTCTCCTTAACCCTTCCTATCCTTCCCTGTTTTTCTAGTCCCCCGGTCCTGGATGCAGGAATCTGGTCAAAGGGCCCTCAGCCTGAGCTGAGGATTGGAGACTGATCATCTCCTCTTGGCAGAGAACTCGAATTCTGGTTCTGGTCTGGTCTGATTTCTGGTAGGGCCGAGTTCCAGTCCTCCCTTCTCTGGAGGCCCAGGCTAGGCATCTGTAGGTGGCAGGCCTTACATCTGTAAGGCCACCCCTTTCGCGCCCCGCCTCCTCTCCCTTCTTCTTTCAACCTGGCTTCCTTTCCTCCCTTAAAATCTTTGATGTTAGTACTTGGATCTGAAGTTCTGTGTCTCTATAGGAGGTTTTCTGAGAGACTGTATTCTTGTATTTAAGGGCTTCCCTGGTGGTGCAGAGGTTAAAGCGTCTGCCTGCAATGTGGGAGACCTGGGTTCCATCCCTGGGTCAGGAAGATACCCTGGAGAAGGAAATGACAACCCACTCCAGTATTCTTGCCTGGAGAATGCCATGGACGGAGGAGCTTGGTGGGCTACAGTCCACAGGTCGCAAAGAGTCGGACACAACTGAGCGACTTCACTTTCATGTTGTATTCAGGGGCTATGTTTTTCTTTCGAGTTTGTATTGTTTTTGAAGCTTCTATAAAAGGCCACACATAAGGATGGATTATATCTACATTCAGAAGACAATACTTAGTCAAACAGCCATCTGTTCATTCCTTGTTTTTATGCAAATAACTTAGGTCATCTATCTGAAACTGAGACAGAAAAGATAGATTTCAAGAAAATAAAAAAATATGAAATTATTGTATATTCTCAAAAAGTAGAGGTGATGCTCACAGAGTCATAAAATCATGTTCTAAAAGGGACTTGGGAATTTTTCTCCTCTTTTGTGCAAATCTTTGAAACTGGGTTGATTGTGGTCTCCTTACCATAGTAGCGTGTTTTTAATTTTTAAACAGGAGTGTACTCCCTCCTACATTCAATTCTTAACTCCTAAATTCTTACCTCCTTTTCTAGATTCTTTCTTTGTTGCATGTACATTACTTTTTATCTCCAAACTGAATGCCTCTTTTGGCTTTTCAATAAAAGGCAGCTTCTTGTATCATTGTGTCCTTGTCCTGAGCAGTTAAGTTGGGTTTTCAGTGAGCCAGGTCTCTGGAGTTAATCTGACCCTCTGCTATGCAGACATCTGATTTGGGGCAAGATATTTTACCTCCTTGTGTCTCAGTCATTTCAGGTATAAAATGGAATATAAAAATAATTTCCTCAAGGTGTATTATATGAATTCTGTTTAGCCATCATTATGTTTAAGCAGCTCAGGCAAGTAGAATAAGCTTGAGTCAGTCTTAGTTTTATAACCCAGTTTTACTATTTACCATTTATTCTTTGACACTGGGTAAATCATAATTTCTGAAAATCTCAGTTCTTCAGCTTATATATAAGAGAATTTATATATACTTAATATTTTTAAAAATGTACAAAATGAATGAAGTACTGATGCACACTGCAGTGTGGGTGAATCTTGAAAATACTATGCTAAGTGAAAGAAGTTAATCACAAAAGCACATGTACTATGTGGTGAAGGTGAAGTAAACATTGATATGAAATGTCCAGAATAGGCAAAATAATACTTTGGCCATTGATGAGAGGAGCTGAACCACTGGAATAGACCCTGATGCTGGCAATGATTGATGGCAAAAGGAGAAGAGGGCAGCAGAGGATGACATGGTTAGGCAGTGTCACTGACTTAGTGGACATGAATTTGAGCAAATTCCAGGAGATAGTAAAGGACAGAGGAGCCTGGCATGCTATAGTCCATGAGGGTCACAAAGGGTCAGATACGACTTAGTGACTGAACAACAACAATGTATAGAGAAAATAGATTCATGGTTACCTAGGACTGGGGGAGATAGGGATAATCGGGAGGTGGCAGCTAAAGATTTGGTGTTTCTTTTGGCACAATGAAAATATTTTGATTGTCATTGTATAGCTCTGTAAACATAGTACAAAAAAATCTTTATACTATAAATGTGTGACTTATCTCAATTATATTTCAATAAAGCTGTTCAAAGCACTGTAGAAAAAATCAGTAATCCAAAATTGGTTATTCAAAAAGACAAAAAAGGAAATTGACAAATTACTATCCAGAAGCCAGATTAGGGGCAAAATGAGGGAATATCCAAGATACTAAAATAAGGCACGAAAAGACACATTACTGAGTTTATAGGGATTAAATGGCATAAAAGGGACAGCTTGAAATGATGTTGTTGAAAGGTCATTTATTTCCCACATTTAAACTCTACAACAAATGTTAGTCAAAGAGGAAGTTAGCCCTCCTGTTATTAACTACTCTTTAATTTAGTAGTCAGCTTTGATATAGGCATAAGCTATCTGAGAACATACACTGAGTTTGAAGGGGAGTTGAGTTCCACTCGAGGTTCCTGCAACTTTGAGTAAATTATCTACTATATAGATACATAAAAGATATTCATCTCTGAAGTAAAAATAATATCATCCTTTATAGTATTGCTGAGATAATTCACATGCTAAATTATATTATGCAGTTGTTGTGAGCCACTGCATTAATTGATAGGAAGTTTTATATGATAGAGCAGTATTTTGAATAAAGAAATTAATAGGTTTTGATGAGCAAAGGAATAAAGGGAAAGATGGAAAAATCAAAGTGACATTGAATAGCAAGTAGGTGAGACCCATTAATAGCATCCAAGGAATAAATGGTAATATCACTAGGGAAATAAATTTAGATTTTCCTTTGAAGAAAATGGGATTTTGCAACTTGAGTTTGAATTTATGTTAAGGTATCTAATTGGATTATTCCAATAATGGGAATTATAAGCAGATACAAAGGAGACCTTGAGTTTTAAAATTTTAAATCCAGAACTTTGCACATAAAACTAAATGTTAAAATAATATGATTTGGTGAGTTTTACATTGAACTGAGTATAAAGAAATAAAGGCCAGCACATCAGACTGAAATTTCAACTAATGCTCAAATTTGAAAAGAAAAAGTATGAAATGTTATCAAAGTTAGAGAAATAGAAAAAATAAACATTATTTATAATAAATCAGAGAAAATTGATTTATTGAAATAATTGTACTAGGTTAAGGCTAGTGAAGCATATTAGAGAAATAAAATTTTGGAAGTATTTTAAAGAGTAAACAGAGTGGCAAGAAAGGAAGTTATATTGATTTCAATATACAAGGTGAGATTGATAGTTGAATTAAAATGGGAAGTTACACAAGTATATATGTAAATTTAATTTTGTCATACATTCTTCTTAAATCTAGGAACATTTTCTCAACTTTCTCTGGCCATGTTTTGGCAACTGTGGCTCCATAAACTACCATTGTTTCACTTTGTCTGCCAGCCACACTAGGCTACTTGCTGTTTCTCAGCCATGCCAAGTACTGTCCAATTTCAAGGTATTTGAACACAAGGTCTGTTCTGTGCCCACAGTACTCTTCTACCTGGTACTTGGATGTCTAGTCTCTCAATTTATTTGAAATCCTTTAAAAATGTCACCTTTTCAAAGCATCCTTTCCTAAAACTCATATAAAATGTCTTTTACTCTGATCACACTCCTTATGCTCATTTCTCCTTTATGTTTTTCTTTATAACTCAATACTATCTGATCTCATATAACTCATATAATCCTTAAACATCAATGATTCAGTATTTTCACCACTGTATGTCTGACATTAGAAAAGTATTTAGAACATCAGTTCAGTTCAGTTCAGTTGCTCAGTCATATCCAACTCTTCGTGACCCCATGGACCACAGTACACCAGGCCTCCATGTCCATCATCAATTCCTGGAGTTTACCCAAACTCATGTCCATTGAGTTGGTGGTGTCATCCAACCATCTCATCCTCTGTTGTCCCCTTCTCCTCCTGCCTTCAATATTTCCTAGCATCAGAGTCTTTTCCAATGAGTCAGTTCTTCGCATGAGGTGGCCAAAGGATTGGAGTTTTAGCTTCAACATCAGTCCTTCCAATGAACACTCAGGACTGATCTCCTTTAGGAAGGACTGGTTGGATCTTGCAGTCCAAGGGACTCTCAAGAGTCTTCTCCAACACCACCGCTCAAAAGCATTAACTTTTCAGTGCTCAGCTTTCTTTATAGTCCAACTCTCACATCCATACATAACCACTGGAAAACCATAGCTTTGACTAGATGGACCTTTGTTGACAAAGTAATGTCTCTGCTTTTGAATATGCTATCTAGGTTGATCATAACTTTCCTTCCATGGAGTAAGCATCTTAATTTCATGGCTGCAATCACCATCTGCAGTGATTTTGGAGCCCCCAAAAATAAAGTCAGCCACTGTTTCCCCATCTATTTGCCATGAAGTGATGGGACCAGATGCTATGATCTTAGTTTTCTGAATGTTGAATTTTAAGCCAACTTTTTCACTCTTCTCTTTCACTTTTATCAGGAGGCTTTTTAGTTCTTCTTCATTTTATGCCATAAGGGTGGTGTCATCTGCATATCTGAGATTATTGATATTTCTCCTGGCAATCTTGATTCCAGCCTGTGCTTCATCCAGCCCAGCGTTTCTCATGATGTACTCTGCATAGAAGTTAAATAAGCAGGGTGACAATATACAGCCTTGATGTACTCCTTTTCCTATTTGGAACCAGTCTGTTGTTCCATGTCCAGTTCTAACTGTTGCTTCCTGACCTGCATGCAGATTTCTCAAGAGGCAGGTCAGGTGGTCTGGTATTCCCATCTCTTTCAGAATTTTCCACAGTTTATTGTGATCCACACAGTCAAAGGCTTTGGCATAGTCAATAAAGCAGAAATAGATGTTTTCCTGGAACTCTCTTGCTTTTTTGATGATCCAGCAGATGTTGGCAATTTGATCTCTGGTTCCTCTGCCTTTTTGAAAACCAGCTTGCACATCAGGAAGTTCACGGTTCATGTATTGCTGAAGCCTGGCTTGGAGAATTTTGAGCACTACTTTACTAGCATGTGAGATGAGTGCAATTGTGCAGTAGTTTGAGCATTCTTTGGCATTGTCTTTCTTTGGGATTGGAATGAAAACTGACCTTTTCCAGTCCTGTGGCCACTGCTGAGTTTTCCACATTTGCTAGCATATTGAATGTAGCACTTTCACAGCATCATCTTTTAGGATTTGAAATAGCTCAACCCGGAATTCCATCACCTCCACTAGCTTTGTTTGTAGTGATGCTTTCTAAGGCCCACTTGACTTCACATTCCAGGATGTCTGGCTCTAGGTGAGTGATCAAAACATCGTGATTGTCTGGGTTGTGAAGATCTCTTTTGTACAGTTCTTCTGTGTATTCTTGCCACCTCTTCCTAATATCTTCTGCTTCTGTTAGATCCATATGATTTCTGTCCTTTATTGAGCCCATCTTTGCATGAAATATTCCCTTGGTATCTCTAATTTTCTTGAAGAGATCTCTAGTCTTTCTGATTCTATTGTTTTCCTCTATTATATTTGGAACATAATTGGTGCTTATTATGGGTTGAGCTGTTTCCCCGCACAAAAGACAATTAAGTCATGGCCCCCATGCCTCAGAATGTGACTTCATTTGGAAACAGAGTCTTTAGAGAAGTAGCCAAGTTAAAATGATGTTGAATTCCTGAATTCAATAAGCCTGGTTAAAATATAGAAGGAGAAACTTGGACACAGAGATAGAAACACAGAGGGAAAATGTGAAGACACACTGGAGAATGCCATGTGAATACAAATAATTAGAGTGATAGTCCTACAGGCAAAAAAAAAAAAAAAAGGATTGCCAACAAACTACCAGAAGCTAGGAAGACACATAGAAAGATTCCCCTACACTTTTCACAAAAGGGCTGGTCTGCCAACACTTCATTTTGGAATTCTAGCCTCCATAGCTGTGATACAGTAAGTTTCCATTGTTTTCTGTCACCCAGTTTGTGGGACTTTGTTAACAGTATCCCTGGGAATCTGTTTCCATGGCCTCTGAGACTTCATTTCTGCTTCAGAGACTCTGATGCTGGTTTCAGAACTAATTCCAACCTACTGACTCTATCAGGCCTCAAGTGCTGTTCCTACCTGCTTACTTTGATTTCCCTGAAATTAAAGTCTTAACCTGTTGAAGTGCATAAAAGAAAAAGACTCAGTTTTGAGTTTAAGAAATGCATGAAGCAAAACTTAAACACTTCTGGCTATTTTATTTCCTTGGTTTCAAATCTCAGGTACACAGACTTGAAATAATCACAGCTTTTGCTTCATGACTCACTTGCAGCATTGATCCATCAGGATCCACTTTATTCATTTATTGAACTGAATGAATATATCAGAGTAAAAATTATGACTGAATTTATTTGATTCTGAAGAAACTGATCATTTGTATGAGACATCAGACAAAAAAATAACCACATTGATATTTTGTGTTCATTTATTTTTTGTTTTACTTTTTTTCAAAATCAGTAAACCCATACATTTGACTGGATGATGTCAGAATGACACTTCAACCTTAACTACAATGGCAAATAGATCTCAAAGACATTCTTTTATGCAATCATAATACCACTTTTCACACCGATGAAAAAATAATCAATCTAACTCAAACTTCCCTAATTTTCTGCCAGTTGTTCATTTTTAGGTACACACACACACACACACACACACACACGGGACTTTGATCATCTGGGTGATTCATAATCGCTCAAGGTCATTGATGTTTTTTCCAAAATTTAGAGTCTGGGACTGGTGTCATTTGAAAGTATTATGGTTTTTTAACCACAGGTTTAAGTGAAGTTCAGTTAGTATGAATTAGACTTTGGGGATGGCCAGTTCTTGGCTCTAATTTGAGTCTGTTGGATTCCAAAGTAGAGAGTAAGTTACAAGAGGAATTTCTCTTTTGATTGTAGCAGTATATACCATGTAAAATACTATCTGCTTATTTCTGTAAGAAAAAAAAATCTGTATATATTTAATAAAATTAATACTTTTGTGTTTTCCAGTTAGGTGGTCTTAAACTAGTTATTTTATTAAAAACAAAATGAAAAGAACTCACTGCAAAACCAATTTCAAGTGATGTACTGAATCTGTATAAAAGGAGTCCAGATAAAAACTTTTACTCTTCCATTACAGCTAAATGAATTTAACTACATTCTGGAGATGTTCCTGTGCAAAATAGTAAAAAGTGTACATATCAGAGTCAAAGCTTTGACCATTGAAAGAGAGAATTCCCATCTGAAAGATATTTTTTAAAAGAATGGAAAAATTAGAGACCTATGTCACTTACTCAGAAAGCATGTCTACATTTATCTATTTACAAATATACACCAAAGATGAAGCACCAAGGAGGTTGATGCATGCCTAAATTTCACTTTGGATTATTTCAGCCAGATTGTACCATTTTAGGTGCTGCTATTTTGGTCTTTGTGGAATATTGCTTTTCTGTCACACTTTGCTAACTTTATTTTTCAAGGTTAAGCACTTCTGAGAAGTCTAAGATGAGTCACTAATAATCACAGAACAGTGATCAGCATTGCTTGAATTCTTCATGCAGGAAGGATAAATAGTGGCCAGAAGTATGGATTCAAGTCATTGGCACAAATCCTCTGGCAGAAAGAAGTCATTTCCAGTCTAATTATGAAAGTGACTTGACATGCTTTCTAACATAGGCCAATTATCCTTTATAAAATAGAAGTGCTATCAATTCTGATCGTATTTTTTTGCAGAAAACCATTACTTTTTTCTTTATCACAGCTTCTCTCAAACACATAAATGGTGTGGCTGAAAGTTTGCACAATAAGGTCTCTTTCAGAAAATGGCAGCACATCCTGTTCACTTTATAGCAGTTATGGCACCTCTATACATTTCTAAGTTTCTTCCAAATGATTCCATCATTCCCTTAGGTTGGACTACACATGCAAGATTTCTACTCATCACTGGAAATGTCTGGGAAGAGCAGTGATATATTGTGCTGAAAGGGAGTCATCAATCACCATGTGTTTTAATCACCTCCTTGGTCAGACAAGGAAGTTAAGAGGAAAGTAATTGAAGGATGACATATATCTCTTGATTCTGGAATTTTCAGCCCGCTGTCTTAAAGCAAAAAGTAAACACACACACACACATATACACATGAAGGTTTTTCTTTCTGCTAGTTTGCAGTGGAATTTGTTGACACTCCAAACACATAAATTTCAGTATGTCTTCAATGAGTCAAGTGACTTGGGGGTCATGCATTTTTCCCTTAGGCATCTCTAAAATGGTGAGAAGGGAAACATATGAATGAATTCTTCTGACTTATTCTCTGAATCAGTTAATATTGCATGAAACCAAAAATAGGAAACCTTGATCTTTATATGTCATAATGAGAATGCACTGTAGCATTCCATTCAAGTGGCTGTGAGCTAATTAATTTTGAAGATGCTAATGAGCAGAGAAATGATTCTCTGAAAAATTTTCAGTGCTATTTGCTGTCAGGCATGGCAATTAATTCCTTTGGTAAAATCACTGGAGTAATTTTATCTCCTAATTCTGAAACTTACAGCAGAATTTCCAAAATTTGGAGTGTGACAAAAGATTTCTTACAATAAACCTATCTCCCACTCACTGCCTCATTTTGTAATTCATCAAGATCAGAAAATTTGGCAGCAGTTGCCCTTGTAAATCAAATGAGATTATTTATACAGGCAACTATATCTTGGAATCCTTACACTGGAACAGTAAGCTGTGTGCTCTGTGTGTGTGTGATTCTTCCAGAGTCAAGAGATATATGTCATCCTTCAATATTTATTTTAAAAAGTTGCCATCATAGTAATGATAGATCAACTAAAACTCAATTAAAACAAAAATAAAAATAAGTTAAATAATAATATTCAATAGCAACTGTCAATTATCTTTAAAGCAAAGCAGAATTCTCAAGACCTCAGACCTCTTTGAGGTTTATTTTATTGTGCAAATTTAAGTAGGATGAAGAGACCTTCAAATATCATGATCAATGCATGTTGTGTCAGTATCATTCTCCTTTCCTTTTAAATAGCCACTGTATTTAATATGATAATTCATTGTGAAAAATCCATGCCTCTGTGCATGTATCAAGTTAGAAAGCTGTATGTTTGCCTGTACAGTTTGGTGATTCAAAGAAAAAACACTCCCAACCCATGATCATGGGAGATATGGTTTAATCACTTTATTATTGTTCTGGCATATCAACCAGGACTAAGTTTTGTAAATGACCTCTTTTAAAATGGAAAGTTTCAGAAAGCAGTAGGGGCAGTAGAGGCAAAGGTAAATCATAATAGCTGGTAAATATGTCTACCTGTCATAAGACTGTTCTCCCTGAACATATTTAGTGTTGCTGTGGCTTTTATATTACATAGAATACTGAGCTAACTCCCAAATGGGGAATGGAAAAGGTTTACTTATACTGTGATCTCTGTTGTGGCTGTTTAGCAATTTTTAGTGAGGGCCTCAGCATCCATTCTCTTGCTTAATATATTGATTTTCTTTGATAGAAAATTACTCCTAATTCTCATGTTATATGATATTATTGGGGAGAATGCCTCTCACTAGAGAAACATATCCTCTTATTATGCTAATAGAGAAAGAGGATTGGCTCCTAACATAATCTTCCCTCAACATATGCTCTATTATAGATTTTAATCGTGAACAGATACAAAAAATAGAAATATTTCTTCTCAGCTATGGCATTATGGTTAGTCTTCTCCTTTATGGCATTGTAAACTACAAAGCTCTGATTCACATCTCAGAAATGTAATCTTCCTCAGGTCATGAATGACTATAAATATCTACTTTACATAGATTATAAAATATGAACAATTTTGGAAATTAAATTTTAAATAGACATGTTGTTTAGGTTGCTAAGTTGTCTGACTCTTTTGCGACCCCATGGACTGTAACCCACCAGTCTCCTCTGTCCATGGGATTTTCCAGCCAACAGTGGGCTTCCATTTCCTTCTCAGGGGATCTTCCTAACCCAGGGATTGAGTTTGAGTTTTCTCCATTGGCAGGTAGATTCTTTACCACCAAAGCACCTGAAAAGTGAAAGTGAAAGTCATTCAGTCCTCTCTGACTTTTTGTGACTCTGTGACCTTACACAGGTCATGGAATTCTCCAGGCCAGAATACTGGAGTGGGTATCTTTCTCTTCTCCAGGGGATCTTCTCAACTCAGGGATCGAACCCAGGTCTCCCACATTGTAGCCAGTTTCTTTACCACCTGGACCACAAGGGAAGCCCAAGAATACTGTAGAGGGTAGCCTATCCTTTCTCCAGTGGATCTTCCTGACTCAGGAATCGAACCGGGGTCTCCTGCATTGCAGGTGGATTCTTTACTAACTGAGCTATCAGGGAAGCCCCTGAACCACCTGGGAAGCTCCTAAATAGAGATAGCATTTTAAAAAATCTTACAACAATATCTATTATGTAGGTTCTTCTAGAAAGAGTGTTGCAGACTCTCTTGAGTATTTTTTAAAAATTCTATCCTTTATTTATTTACAATAGATAGAATACCAAACACTGCTTAAAGCCTTATCACATTGATGGCTCGTATGATCTCCCCACCTCCCATTCCCTAAAACTGAACAATTCCTACCCATCCTCCAGGTTTCTGCTAGACAGATTAGGTATCACCTGCCCTGTCCTCAATGTACAGATATTTTAATACTGTTCATGGGGTTCTTGAGGCAAGAATACGGGGGTAGTTTGCCATTTCCTTCTTCAGTGGACCACGTTTTGTCAGAACTTTCTACCATGACCCGTCCATCTTGGGTGGCCCCACATGGCATGGCTCATAGCTTCATTGAGTTACACAAGGCTGTGATCCATATGGTCATTTCGGTTAGCTTTCTGTGATTATGGTTTTTGTTCTGGAGGCTGTGGGATGTAGTTCTTGCTTCTTCTGTCTGATGGATGTGGATAAGAGGCTTGCGTAACTTCCTGATGGGAGGGGCTAGCTGTGGAGAAAACTGGGTCTTGCTCTGGTGGTCAGGGCTATGCTCAGTAAATCTTTAATCCAATTTTCTGCTGATGGGTAGGGCTGTTCTCCCTCCCTACTAGTTGTTTGGCCCAAGGCAGCCCAGTCCTGGAGTCCACAGGCTCTATGATAGGGCTGAAGGTGAACTCCAAGAGGACCTATGCCCACATGTGCCTCCCAGGACTGTTACTACCAGTGCCCCTGTCCCACACTATTTGGTTCCAAATAGGAAAAGGAGTACGTCAAGGCTGTATATTGTCATCCTGCTTATTTAACTTATATGCAGAGTACATCATGAGAAACGCTGGGCTGGATGAAGCACAGGCTGGAATCAAGATTGCCAAGAGAAATATCAATAACCTCAGATATGCAGACGACACCACCTTTATGACAGAAAGTGAAGAAGAACTAAAGAGCCTCTTGATGAAAGTGAAAGAGAAGAGTGAAAAAGTTGGCTTAAAACTCAACATTCAGAAAACTAATCATGGCACCTGGTCCCATCACTTCATGGCAAATAGATGGGGAAGTAGTGGAAACAGTGGCTGACTTTATTTTTGGGGGCTCCAAAATCACTGCAGGTGGTGATTGCAGCCATGAAATTAAAAGACGCTTACTTCTTGGAAGGAAAGTTATGACCAACCTGCTGCTGCTGCTGCTGCTAAGTCACTTCAGTTGTGTCCAACTCTGTGTGACCCCATAGACGGCAGCCCACCAGGTCCCCTGTCCCTGGGATTCTCCAGGCAAGAACAATGGAGTGGGTTGCCATTTCCTTCTCCAATGAATGAAAGTGAAAAGTGAAAGTGAAGTCGCTCAGTCGTGTCCGACTCTTTGCAACCCCGTGCATTGCAGCCTACCAGGCTCCTCCACCCATGGGATTTTCCAGGCAAGAGTACTGGAGTGGGGTGCCATCGCTTTCTCCGATGACCAACCTAGACAGCATATTAAAAAGCAGAGACATTACTTTGCCAACAAAGGTCCGTCTAGTCAAGGCTATGGTTTTTCCAGTGGACATTTATGGATGTGAGAGTTGGACTGTGAAGAAGGCTGAGCACCGAAGAATTGATGCTTTTGAACTGTGATGTTGGAGAAGACTCTTGAGAGTCCCTTGGACTGCAAAGAGATCCAACCAGTCCATTCCAGAGGAGATCAGTCCTGGGTGTTCATTGGAAGGACTGATGTTGAAGCTGAAACTCCAATACTTTGGCCACCTGATGTGAAGAGCTAACTCATTTGAAAAGACCCTGATGCTGGGAAAGATTGAGGGCAGGAGTAGACGGGGACGACAGAGGATGAGATGGCTGGATGGCATCACCAACTCGATGGACATGAGTTTGGGTGAACTCTGGGAGTTGGTGAAGGACAGGGAGGCCTGGCGTGCTGTGGTTCATGGGGTTGCTGCTGGGGTGCAGCCCCGGTGGATCCAGGGAAATTTGAAGCAGGGACGGCGTGGGTGAGGAAAAACTTATTTATTTGATTAGAAATATAATGAGAGATTAGATTAGGAAGAAATAGTCCAGTACTCTTGCCTGGAAAATCCCATGGACGGAGGAGCCTGGTGGGCTGTAGTCCATGGGGTCGCTGAGAGTCAGACGCGACTGAGTGACTTCACTTTCACTTTTCACTTTCATGCATTGGAGAAGGAAATGGCAACCCACTCCAGTGTTCTTGCCTGGAGAATCCCAGGGACTGGGGAGCCTGATGGGCTGCAGTTTCTGGGGTCGCACAGAGTCAGACGAGACTGAAGCGACTTAGCAGCAGCAGCAGCAGTGTAGTAGGAAAATTAAGTGGAGAAAAGAGGCTGAATAACTTGGTTTACGTGGAAAGCCAATAAAACTTCGAGACAAGAAGTTTGCACCATCTACGTTAGGCCACCGGTGTCCGTTTAAATATCGGAGAGTGCCCCCCCTTGGGCTCCCTCTCTTAGGGATCTTAGAAGCCAGGGCAAGTAAGTAGACATGGCGAGCCTCCACGCCCCAGATGGGAATTCAGCCAGAAATTAGAGTAAAGAGAAGACACGGGGGAAACCAGTCCAGCGACTGGCCCATCCTCTATTGTCCAGAAAGGCCTTTTATACCTTTTTTTTTAACATAGAGATCAATGGATAAAATTATGCAGCGTCAGCAGCCCTGACTCTTATCAAGACTTTCTATCTGCATACCTAGTTGTATACACAAGTCTTAGGTGATTTACATCATCTTCTGGCCAGAGGACCAATTAACATTTTACAGCCCTTTTTCTCATAAGGATTTGTCAAGAAGAAGACTTATTTGTGTTGTTCTTCCCAAAGTCTGGTGCCACTCTCAGAAAGCACTAAATAAAGTTACATTCTTACATAGCAAGGACACAAGAGGAGTGCAGTGATATATAACAAAAGTAATTAACTCAAAAGTCTAGCGTTGCTAACATCAAAACTACTATATTCCTATTTCTATATCCCAATTACATTGATTAATATCCTTCAGGTGCCTAAAAGATAAAGAATATGGAGGTCTGGCAGCAGTCATTGAGTCAACAGTGAAAACCCATCACCAATATAATTTTTAGCTCTTAAGAAAAGGCTCTGTATCTTTAAGATGCTTTAAGCTTCATGCCTCTTGTGGTTGGGGGGCTGTAAGCAATTCACAAATTGTAAAAAGTCCGGGGGGAACCTTTCAGGCAAGTTAGAGAGCCATCAGAGAGGTTTGAGCTGAAACACCTTTTTTTTTTTTTTAATATGCAGGAGACTGTTAACTGGAGCCCTGAGTTAACTCTTTCCAGAGAAAAGTGGTGGTGTGCAGGCAGACTCTGGTTTTTTGGGGGTAGATGTTCAGGAAAACTCAGGGGGAACCCCAAAAGCTAGATCACGCCTTTGCATTTTGTCTGGCTTCCTTCCTCATGACCATTGCCATGGGCAGGATTCCTCACGCTGGCTCCCGGCAAGTCGCGGAGTCAGACAAGACTGAGTGACTGAACTGAACTGTCTCACAGAAGGCCACTGGTGACTGACACCTCCACAGGAGACCCTCAAACACTCACAGGCAGGTTCTCTTGTGGGGTCACTGCTCCTTTCCTCTGAGACCTGGTGTGCATATGGTTTTGTTTGTACCCTCCAAGAGTCTCTGCTTCTCTCAGTCATAAGGAAGCTCTATAATCAAATCCCTCTGTCCTTCAAAGTCAGATTCCCTGGGGATTCCCAACTGAAAAAAACTGATGTGGGGCCAGGAACCTTTGCAAAAGTGTGAGAACTTCTTTGGCATTACTGTTTTCCAGTTTGTGGGTCGCCCATCCATTGGGTATGGGATTTGATTTTAACATGATTGCACTCCTTGTACTATCTCATTGCGGCTTCTCCTTTTTCCTTGGATGTGGGTATCTTTTTTTTGGTGGGTTCCAACGTCCTCCTCTTCATGTTTGTTCAGCAGGTAGTTGCAATTTTGGTGTTCTGGAAGGAGAAAATGAGCACACTTCTTTCTACTTAACTGAGCTAATGTCTTTTTAACATAACAATAGGAGTTGTGAAAACCTGAAAGGCTATAGGAAGTTGAATTAGGAATCATCCAGGGGGAGAGAATAACATTAAAGTGCCAGGTGATTACTGCAGATCCAGTAACCCAAAGTTAACCTTTGACCCAAAAACAGAGTAAGAAGATTTTTGTAGAATAAACTACCCAAAGAGAAAGTTGAGGTAGGTTAACAATCTAGGCATAGAGATGAGGGCCAAGGGGAAGGTATAGAAAGACACAGCAGATTTGTTTGAAAATCTAATTATAGATTTATATAGAAGCCAACTAGGCATGAAATGGGAGAGGAGTCTTTTATCTCTGCCTTCTGGAAATTTAAGAAATTGATATTATCAAATTTATTGAGTGAAATTAATATGTAATAAACACATCCATTTCAAGTGTGTAGTTGTAACTTTTGACAAGTATATAGAGTCAAATCACCATCACAGTCAAGAAACAGGATACTTTCACTACTCCCTAAAACTTCCATGTGTTCTTTGCCACTTGGAATCTCTACTTGCAATCTTAGGCAACTGCTAAGTCTCCTAAATGTCACTATAGTTATATTTGTCTTCTGACTGTATCAATGGAATCATATGGTATCACCATTATGTCTGGCTTATTTCACTTCAGCATGATATTTTGAGATTCATCCATGTTTCTGTGTATAGCAGTAAATTTTCATGTTGATTTCTGAGTAGAATTCCACTATATATTACAACTTACTTTTTAATATTTACCAGTTGAAGTACATTTAATGTGTTTCCAATTTTAGAGTATTATGAATACAGCCAGTATAAATGTTTATGACCAATTCTTTGAGTTGACATATTTTAATTGTCTGATCTAAGATATCGATTCCTCTCACTGAAAATTCAATAGTATGATTTATAGGTTGTATAAGTATGTGTCTAACATTTAAGGAATTCCTAAACTCTTTTCAAAGTGTTTCTACAATTATATATTCCCAACAGCAATATATATATATACATTTCAGTTGGTTCATATCATTGCCAGTGCATAATATTGTCATTCACCTAAATTTCATCTATTTTAATAAATGTGTAGAAGAATCACATTGAGGTTTTAGTTTAGATTTTCCTGATGACTAATGATTTGCCATGATTTTTCATGTGCTTATAGGCCACTGATATGCCTTCTTATATGAAGTATATATGCAAATTGACATATTTTTATTATTATTGCATTGAGAGGATTCTTTGTACACGTTAGTAAAATATTTTTTATTAGATATATATCTGTTACAATTTCTCCAATTGTTGACTTGCCTTTTAATTTTCTCAATAGTATCTTTTGAGGGAAGAAGTTTTCAAATTAAATGAAATTGAACTTATCACTTTTAAATTTATGCATGTTTTTGAATTGTAAGAAATAATATCTTAAACCAGGGTCACAAAAAAAAAATCTGATATATTTTGTTTTAAAGGCTACTTGTTCTAGGTTTCACATTTAGATCCATGATATATTTAGAGTTAAATTTTGTGTGTGCTGCAAAGCAAAGCTCTAGGTTATTTAATGTGTTTTGAAGTGTGGATCTATAATTGCTGTAGAAGAATAATTTTTTCTCTATTGGCTTAAATTGTCTGCCTTTTAGAAAGATCAACTGAATACTGAGATTGCTATTGTTCAGTTGCTAAGTCATGTCTGACCTGACTGCAGCATGCCAATCTTCCCTGTCCTTCACCATCTCCTGGAGTTTGTTCAAATTCATGTCCATTGAGTTGGTGATGCCATCCAACCATCTCGTCTCTCTAGTACCCTTCTCCTCCTGCCTTCAGTCTTTCCCAGCATCAGGGTCTTTTCCAGTGAGTCAGCTCTTCACACCAGGTGGCCAAAGTATTGAAGTTTCATCTTCAGCATCAGTCCTTCCAATGAATATTCAGGGTTGATTTCCTTTAGGGTTGACTAGTTGGATCTCCTTGCTATCCAAGAGACTCTCAAGAGTCTTTTCTAGCACCATGTTTGAAAGCATCAATTCTTTGCTGCTCAGCCTTCTTTATGGTCCAACCCTCACATCCATACATGACTACTGGAAAAACCACAGCTTTGACTATATGGGCCTTTTGTTGGCAAAGTAATGTTTCTGCTTTTTAATAATGGGTTTGTCATAGCTTTTCTTCTAAGGAGCAGGATACTGAATAAGTATTTACAAAAAAAAAAAGAAAAGAGAGAGAGAAAGTGTTGGTGAAGATCTGATATGCTGAGATCTGTTCCAGTTGCAGGAAAGTTGAGAACAATGATCCTGGTAGAAAGCAACACATGGTGTGAGTGCCACACACAGGAGAGGCCAAAATCATAAGAATGCCATTTTGATCACATCGGAATCAATCAGTGCTAAATATTGTTTATATAAATGGATCTGAAATGCTAAAAGTTGACTCATTGGAAAAGACACTGATGCTGGGAAAGATTGAGGGCAGAAAGAGATGGCAGTGACAGAGAATGAGATGATTGGATGACATCACTGACTCAAAGGGCATCAGTTTAAGCAAACTCCAGGCAATAGTGAAGGATGGTGAAGCCTGGTGCTCTGCAGTCCATGGGGTCACAAGGAGTTGGACGTGACTGAACAACAAGGTCTGCTCTAAGAATCTGAATGTTTCTCTAGTAGAACACATTGTTCCATACATTTAACCCATTTAAGCCTAGTCAGTTAGAAGACTGGCATCATGGAAACTCCGAATGTGTACTAGTAGAACAGTTTTTTTGTTGTTTGTTTGCTTTTTTAAATTTATTTTTTCCTCTTTGAAAATACTATCAAACATAGAAAAAGATTAAATAGATAGCTCATGCTTGGTGGTGAATTTTGAAAAGATAAACAGGCAGTGAACATATGAAAGGCAAATAGTAAATCACCCTTGTGAATGATCAAAGAAATGCGTATTTAAAACAATATCCCAGCACTGGTTTTACTCTAACCAAATAAATATAGTTGTTATCATAAAGTCCATAGGACCATAGCTTTGTTACTGTTTCTATGGTAAATTGGTATATTCTTTTTAAAAGAATTGTTATGCAGAAATTCAAATGCTCTACTCAGGAAAGCTAATTCCAGGAAATAACTCTAAAATTACAACTAGAAGCCCAAAATTCAAAACAGAGAGGATGCTTTTAGATGCATTCTCTCTGTTTCAAATTTAAAAATATTAGAAATAATTAGAGTGTACAATATTATGAAAATGGTACATTGATATGAGGCCATTAATTTTTAAAAATTTATTTATTTTTTAATT
Organism: Oryx dammah; assembly: GCF_014754425.2. NCBI lineage: Eukaryota > Metazoa > Chordata > Mammalia > Artiodactyla > Bovidae > Oryx > Oryx dammah. Next base: position 18,690,774 of record NW_024070199.1, read on the forward strand.
GAAGGATAATTGCTTTATAGAATTTTGTTGTTTTCTGTCAAACTTCAACATGACTCAGCCATAGGTATACATATATCTCATCTGTCTTGAACCTCCCTCTCATCTTCCTCCCCATCTCACCCCTCTAGGCTGATACAGAGCCCCTGTTTGAGTTTCCTGAGACATATAGCAAATTCCCGTTGACTATCTATTTTACATATGGTAATGTAAGTTTCCATGTTACTCTATCCATACATCTCACCCTCTCCTCCCCTCTCCCCACGTCCATAAGTCTGTTAAATGTTTAATTAACCTGAAGTCAAAGCAGAACAATGAGAGGAGGAAGATGTGTTCTTTTTAAATGTTAGCTAAGATTGTAAATATATTTATATTAATAGAGTGATTATATTACATAAATGTATGTAGTGTATGTGTCTAAGTGTAAGTTTCATCTTACCCTTCTGAATATAGGGATGAAGTTGTATCTAACTTCTAGGATCACTCTGAGAATTAAATTTCAAGAAGAAAGTATGCATCTAAGTAAATTACATTCTACAGCTATAACAAGATATCTATAGTTAATAAATTACTTTCTAAGTGGGTTTTAGGTAAATAAAACTAGAGAGTCGAAATAACAATATATTCTCAGCTCTCAGCTCAGTATTTTATGTTGATTTAAGAGGTGTGACTTTGGTTCAAGGAGTTACAAAGTAGAGGTATAATCATATTGAGAATAATATCATTTGTTGCATAAAAGTCAGTGGAAACCACTTGTGCTGTCCTCTAATCTGAATTCCACAAAGTATAGCAGTGACATGTTATAAAGTATGCTAAGTCTCCATATCTCATTAGTATTCTACTCAGTGCAATCTCACAATTCATAAAATGAATATATCTCTGCTCAACAATTCCAGAAAATGTGAAATTTTGCCATTTTCCATTTCAAATGGCATTTGTATTTATTGTGTTTATCTAAATATCTCATTTTTTTTCTGATAAAAATGATTTGAAGCAGCTGCATTAAAGGGAAAAACTTAATAGTGGGGGAAAAAGGGACAATTAGGGATAAAAACCAGAAAGATACCCTTGAAAGTGTTCTGCGAGGTCAAAGGAGCCTCCAGTACTTTTTCATGAAGAGGCTGGTGGTTAGAGCTGTGCATTGTTCTCACTTCCTGACTAACAAAAGTGGTTTTACTAAGGCAATTTTGGATATCTGAAAACAAAGTTGATTAAGGCAGGGTCAGAGTCTCAAGACAGAAATTCCTTCTCCAAGTACTAATTGATGTGTAATGTCAGTGTCCCAAATTCCTTCCAACCTTATATGACTTTGCTGACAAAAGATAATTATAATAACGAGATGTATTTAGTACTCATTTTGTGACAGCTTAATGATGCTGCATATAGTTGAGCATGCTGTGTTTTGCACAACACTGGCACTCTATTCATATTGTAGTCAAATGCAGATATTCAAATTATGTTTTACTGGCAGTAAGACATCTTGGGGAAGGGAATTTTTCAGTTAACAGAGACACTATATGGATAAACTGAGGCCCTGAACTGTGCTTGGAAGGCGAAATAAATTATCTATTTTATTTTTATGGAACTATCTTATAATGGAACATTATCTTAATTTAGAGATGAAGACATTGAGCTTCAAAAAGACTGAAATTTGTCCAAGGTCATAGGTAGTCATTGATAGACCTGAGACTTAAGACCAGATTATTCTAATTATAAATTTCATAAATTTTGAAAAGTCTTATTATTATGGAAGTTCCAAATTTATTCAGTGTAGAAACAGGCTATATTGAATATCCACCACCCAACTGCAGCAACTATTAGTGGTCTTGTTATCATGCTTCATTTATGGACAGGGAGGCCTGGTGTGCTGAGATTCATGGGGTCGCAAAGAGTCGGACATGACTGAGCGACTGAACTGAAGTGAACATTTTTAAAGGCTTATATTTCCTAGGTTCTTCATCTTACGTTTTTTAAAAAACCTCATACAATATGTGATTAAACTATAAGCTCCCTCTAGAATTTTATTTATAAAAGAGAAGTGCATGAATGCACACATGGATAGGTTAAAAGAGAAATGAACTGAGATTGACCTTCTTGACTATTTATTTTAGAAGTAAAGAAGACTAAAAAAAATATCAAACTCAAAAAAATATAATATATATTATAATGAAAAGCAATAAAATTTCAAAGATTTTGAAAGGCTTACCTAAAATTCTAGCAAAATGAGTACTAACCACATGAGATTTTTAGCAGCTGTATCATCAGAGTTGATTTAAACTCAAAGAAAAATTACAGATTCATACATATTTGAGATAGGAATGACCACTGAAGTCATATAGTCAGTTCTTTCTTATAAGATTGTTTACTTTGCTTTAACAGTATATTTGCTTATCTGATATTAAAGTCAGACAATATAAATAAGCAGGCTTATACAGACAAATGGGCTTCCATAGTGGCTCAGTTGATAAGAATCTGCTGTTTGATCCCTGAGTCAGGAATATCCCCTGGAGAAGGAAATGGTAACCCACAACAGTACTCTTGCCTGGAGAATTCCATGCACAGAGGAGCGAGGCAGGCTATAGTCCATGGGCTTGCAGAGTCGGACTGAGTAACTAACTTTCACTTTTCATTTTATATAGGCATAATAAAAGGATATTACAAAAGTTGTCAATTGTTTGATAATCATACACTGACTACTGACAAGTCAGAGAGATGATGCCTTCAGAGATGTATGCTGCTGCTGCTAAGTCGCTTTAGTCGTGTCCGACTCTGTGCGACCCCACAGATGGCAGCCCACCAGGCTCCCCCGTCCCTGGGATTCTCCAGGCAAGAACACTGGAGTGGGTTGCCATTGCCTTCTCCAATGCATGAAAGTGAAAAGTGAAAGTGAAGTCACTCAGTCGTGTTCGACTCTTCGAAACCCCATGGACTGCAGCCTACCAGGCTCCTCTGCCCATGGGATTTTCCAGGCAATAGTACTGGAGTGGGGTGCCATTGCCTTCTCTGAAATAGGAGGTCATATTTCATTTATTAGAACAAAAAATTAGACTGAGAATATTCAGTAAGTCAGAAAAGCTCTAAACATGGGATATGGAATTAAGAGTGAAACATAAATACTAGAAATGTATATATATTTATATGAATATTAAGGTTTCTATATCTTCACAACCCTACCCCACCCCACCTTTGAATCTGTTGCTGAATATTATGCAGAGGGGATCAAACAGTACCCCAGAAGAAAAACAGATGGATCCTTTAGTTTTGAGAAAGTCATAGGCATAATAAAACATTACAATCTTGACAGAAGTTCAGTTCAGTTCAGTTCAGTCACTCAGTCATGTCTGACTCTTTACGACCCCATGAACTGCAGCAGGCCAAGCCTCCCTGACCATCACCAGCTCCCAGAGCCTACCAAAACTCATGTCCATTGAGTCAGTGATGCCATCCAACCATCTCATCCTCTGTTGTCCCCTTCTCCTCCTGCCCTCAATCTTTCCCAGCATCAGGGTCTTTTCAAATGAGTCAGCTGATCGCATCAGGTGGCCAAAGTATTGGAGTTTCACCTTCAACATCAGTCCTTACAATGAATACCCAGGACTGATCTCCTTTAGGATAGACTGGTTGGATCTTCTTGCAGTCCAAGGGACTCTCAAGAGTCTTCTTCAACACCACAGTTCAAAAGCATCAGTTCTTCGGTGCTCAGCTTTCTTTATAGTCCAACTCTCACATCCATAGATGATTACTGGAAAAACCATAATCTTGACCAGACAGACCTTTGCTGGCAAAGTAATGTCTCTGCTTTTCAATATGCTGTCTAGGTTCGTCATAACTTTCCTTCCATCTGCAGTGATTTTGGAACCCCAAAGTCAGCACTGTTTCCCCATCTGTTTCCCATGAAGTGATGGGACCGGGTGCCATGATCTTTGTTTTCTGAATGTTGAGCTTTAAGCCAACTTTTTTACTCTCCTCTTTCACTTTCATCAAGAGGCTTTTTAGTTCTTCTTCACTTTCTGCCATAAGGGTGGTGTCATCTGCATATCTGAGGTTATTGATATTCCTCCCGGTAATCTTGATTCCAGCTTGTGCTTCTTTCAGCCCAGCGTTTCTCATGATGTACTCTGCATAGAAGTTAAATAAGCAGGGTGACAATATGCAGCCTTGATGTACTCCTTTTCCTATTTGGAACCAGTCTGTTGTTCCATGTCCAGTTCTAACTGTTGCTTCCTCATCTGGATACAGGCTTCTCAAGAGGCAGGTCAGGTGGTGTGGTATTCCCATCTCTTTCAGAATTTTCCACAGTTTATTGTGATCCACACAGTCAAAGGCTTTGACGTCAATAAAGCAGAAATAGATGTTTTCCTGGAACTCTCTTGCTTTTTTGATGATCCAGCAGACATTGGCAATTTGATCTCTGGTTCCTCTGATTTTTCTAAAACCAGCTTGAACATCTGGAAGTTCATGCTTCACGTGACAGAAGACCTACCCTCAACCCTAAAAAAGACATACAGAAACATTAAAATTGTTATATATACCTTGTATTTATTAATAACAAAAAATAAGTTTATGCAAAAACATTAAACATTAAAATACATACATTTTTGTTTGTCTTTTTTAGGGTTGGGGGCAGGTCTTTGGTAAGGATTGTAATGTCTTCTTACACCAGTGACTTTCTCAAAGTTAGAGGATCCATCTCTTTCTTTTCTGGGAAACTCAGTTTGACCTCCTGTGTATAAGATTCAGCAACAGATTCAAAGGTGGGGTAAGGTAGGGTTATGAAAATTTATGGAGCCACTTTTCTGAGTAACTCCATCCTATAGGAAATAACCTGTGTGCTCTACTCATCTGGCCACTTCTGCCTTTCTATACTACAGACTTCTCCTGTCAGCTTAGGGAACTCACTGTGTTATGTTCAGATCCTCATCCTTGTGCAGTGGCTCAGAAAGCATCTTTGGGCAGAAAGCCAGGGTTGATCATAGGGGCTCACCTCATTCTTTTCTCCTTTCTCTTAATCAAAGCCCTGCAATTCTTATTTTTCAGTGTTTGAGGAAAAGTTTCAAAAATGTATTTCCCAGTTTTCTTATTATTTAGAGGGCGAAGCTAAGACTTATGCCAGATTCCCTATTATGACTGCAGGCATAAATTTTATGTATAAGGTTCAGCCCTTGGAGTATGTATGCATGCATTTGTCTCTTATAAATGGACTGATGTATGTATTTGTCTCTTATAAATGGACTGATTTAAATGTACTTCCTAAATACAGTCTTCCTGGATCCCTTAGCTATAATTAAAATTAGATTATCCCCTTATCCTTCATAGTACTTAGTCACATCCCAATTTTGAATTGTGCTGTGTTTTAGTTAGTTATATATCAGTCTTCCCATTACAAGTTCAGGAAGAGATACATCTCTAATCTTAAAGGTGGTGATGGAGAAGGAAAAATACATCCACTTGCATGGTATCCTGCTTGAGATTACCTCCTAAAATTAGTCACAAAATCTGCTGGGACAATCAAAGTTGATAAGTTATTGAGTTGAGAAGTCCACAGATTATTAAAGTCATTGTCAAGCTCTGGGCCATTTTGGAGTTGCCTCAATAATACAATGAATAAAACATCATATTTGTATCTTGTTAGTAACATTATGGAGAGTCCAGTCTCTGATATTCCAAGCGTATGGAAAAAATAAGCTTAATTCATAAAGTAGCAAATGCTGCTTTATCACTCTAAACAGTGAAGCATTATCTCTATTTATGAGAAATAACATATACTGAGCAGCAGCACTGTGAGCAGACTATTAAAAATAATTTTTTTTTGTATTACAAACATCTCTATTGCAAGTCACTGGATGTATATTAGTCTCCTTATTTATCCTCTGTTCCATACTTGTACAAAGCAGATATTTAATAAAAATATTGTTAATCTAGGAAATTAAAGTTCAGCTATTTAAGCCATCATCCTGTAAATTCTGGAAGTAGTTATATATCTAAAATCACGATAAAATAAATATATTTGCATTATGTAAGAAGGCAGTAATTAAAACATACTTAAATGTTCATATTCAAATCTTTGACAGTCTCATAAAATGAGATATGGATTCTTTGCTGGATAAAGTACCCATAAACTTACACATCATTTGCTTGTGACCTGAAAGAATTCCCTATTTATTTACATGTAAATGATATTTTCAGTTTATCTAGAAGAGAGGACAAACCATGTTGGTCTTTGCTAAGCAGGAGTCTAAGAAACAAATGACACTTTTTTTTCCTTGCTAGAATATTTGGACATTTGTACATGCTTTTGTCTTATTTCCTACTGAGAGAATAATAAATAGCTTTAAGATAATAATAACTATGAGGGCATGGTTAGTTTATTTCCTCTCATTTAATCTATTTAATAAATATTTAGTGCATTTATTTCTACTACACCTGGACACTGCAGTATGTTTTAGGAACACTTCAATGAACAAAACAACTTTGGGCTTTCTTTTATGATTCTTCAGTTTTTATTTGGGCAGATAAATAATGATCAAGTGAGCAATTAAATAAAGTTGTATGCATTTTTTTACTAAGCGTTCGTGTATGCTAAGTCGCTTCCGTTGTGTTCAGCCCTTTGTGACATGGACTATAGCCTGCCAGGCTCCTCTGTCCATGGTATTCTCCAGGCAAGAATACTGGAGTGGGGGTTGCCAAGCCCTCCCTCCAGGGGATCTTTCTGGCCCTGGGATCAAACATTTGTCTCTCAAGTCTTACATCTCCGGCACTGGCAGGCAGGTTCTTTACCACTAGTGCTCCCTGGGAAGCCCCTAACATAAGGAATATAAATAAAATATAGCATTGTGATAGAAAATGTCTTTGGAGAGCTGAAGGATTCAAATGCTGCAGGTAATTCATATATAACAGAAGAGTGTTCTCAGTATAGAGAACAGAACCTAAAGCACTTGAGGTTGGGTAAAGTCTCATACTTTTGGAAATATGGTGTAGGAGTATCAAAACTCTCCACATATCTCAGAATTAGATCCGGGATAGGGGAATATAGTCAATATTTTATAATAACTATAAGTGGGTTGCCATTTCCTTCTCCAATGCATGAAAGTGAAAAGTGAAAGTGAAGTCACTCAGTCGTGTCCGACTCTTAGTGACCGCATGGACGGCAACCTAGCAGGCTCCTCCATCCATGGGATTTGCCAGGCAAGAGTACTGGAGTGGGTTGCTATTGCCTTCTCCATAAATGGAGTATAGCCTGTAAAAATTGTGAGTGACTATGTTGTAAATGACTAGAGCCACCGCTTTCCAGCCAGACAGGTAGAAAGAAAACCAGGAGAAAGAGTTGTCACAGAAATGAAGATGATAAAGGTGTTTGAAACCAAGCAAATCTTTAAAATGAAAAATAAAAACAGCAATGATTTCTAATGTACAAGATGAGATAAGAATTTTATGATATATATGGAAAGATGCACCATAGCATATTTCAGAGAAGTTAACTAAATGCCATAATCAGCATGTTAGAAGTTTCCATGGCTTATTAAAATACAAGGATAAGAACTCATAAGCATCCTGAATCTAAGTATCTTCCCTGGCATGTGATCAAAGAGAAGATAAAAGAGAGAATCTACTATTTTCACATACTCTGTGCCATTGAATAAAATAGTGATTAAGAACACAGAAGTAATGGCTGGATTGACAGTGTTCAAATTTCAGTGTTATTGTTGATCAGCTCTGTGTCCTTGGGCATGAGGCATCCAAACATCAGAGTCCCAAAATACTGTTGTGTTTTTGTGTAGATCATTACTTATATCACTATATATGTGGGTTCAGTAAGTTATTTAAATAAACTTTTTTTCCAAATAATTAACGTATCTCATTGGAGATATAATGGAAGAATAGTGAGCTGTTGTTTAAGCCATTTTTCAGCTACAGCATTTATGTATTTTTCTTTAGCGTACATTTAGATAATACAATTGCTTCCTTCTTTTGTTTTAAAGATGTAATGTGCTAGCTCTAGATTCTTTGCAAATCAAACACTCCCAAAACCAAGCTGTGGGTAAAAAAGCACAAATGCTCTGTTCAGGTCACCTGTGGGTAAGTTTAAAATCACTGTGAAAAAAATATAGCTAGGATCCCTGTCATAATGTGTTTTACCAGGCTGAAATCAAGGTGGCCACAGGGTAACATTCCTTTTAGGCTGTTGATAGAATTCAGCTCCATGCAGAGATCCCTGTTTGCTTGCTGGCTGTTTCCAGGGAGATTCTCTCAACTCTGGCCACCTGCATGCCTCTGTTTCCTTCTTCATTTCCAAGCCAGCGCAAAGGGAATTGAAATCTCTCACTCTGAATCTCTTTCACCTCGCCTTCTGTGTGGTCTCTTCTACCTCCAGCAAGAGAAAAGTCTCTCTTCACAAGGGCTCGTGTGATTAGATTGCATCTACCCAGAAAATCCAGAATAACCTCCCTTTGAGGGTAAGAAAACCTTAATTACATTTTAAAAGTCTCCTTTGCTATGTAACAAAACATATTTACAGGTTACAAGGAATAGTTATGGGTATTTCAGCTTCCCAGGTGGCTCACTGGTAAAGAATCTACCTGCCAATACAAGAGGTAAGTTCTATCTATAGGTCGTGAATATCCCTTGGAGGAGGAAATGGCAACCCACTCCAGTATTTTTGCCTGAGAAATACCACGGACGCAGGGAGCCTGATGGGCTACAATCCATGGGGTTTCAAAAGAGTTGGACATGACTTTGCAATTAAACAACAATCTTTGGGAGACCATTCTGTTTACCATATTGGTTCTTCAGAGTCCTTTATTAAAAGCAAGTAGTTGTTTGGAAATCAAATCACATATTTTCCAATCATGTTTATTTACTAAAGATGTTTATATATCAGCCTGTAGGAAAAATACTTTTTAATTCATAAATCCCCAGAGTATTTAAACTCAAACTTATTAAGAACTGTTATAAAGGATAATATATCACAATCTTGATCTCTTAGGTATAAAGTATAATGGCATAATGCATTGTCTTCAAAGAACATTAACCTGGAAGATATATTACTAATAAATTCATAACTTACAAAAATCATTATTTATTTTATCTTAATTGAATCAGTTGATGTACTGAGTCTAATTTTGAAGAAATGAGAGGAAAATTTTAGTTAACAGTAGTTGCTTTAGGTAAAAAGACAGGTAACTATCAATGTCTTTGTCCATTTTCATACAATCTTACTTTTGGGTAAAAGAATCAATTTGCCATGGGTGATAGAGAAGGAGCTAAGCCCTTCATTAAGGAGAAATAACTAGGATTCTAAGAAACTGTACAATCAGTATGAGTCATATGCATTTGTGAGGCTATATTATTGAAGGTGGAACATGTACAATAAATGAGTAGATAATCCTTCTCAATTCTGCAGTCAAACTACACCTAGAATATCATATTCAATATTGGAAATCATGCATTGTAGAAATAAATATGGTGGATTTTAGTATAGAGCTTCCAACATTTTTATGAGAAACTAAATAGGACATTTGAGGCATAAAGTAACTGGAGATGATGAGGATAAGAATCAAGTCCTATTTGCAATTATTTAAAAGACATTCCTAAAATTTAAAAAGGGGACTAAATATTTTCTGAGTGACTTGAAGGGAAAGATTTTTGACTAATTAGGTGGAAGTAATAGAGAAGAATGTCTTTACCTTAAAAAAGCTAAGAGATAACTTCTTTATTTGGGGAGCTGTTTAATACTGAAAAAGCTACCCCGGAGAGTGATTACCTAGTAACTGGAAGATGTTCAAGGAAGCCTGGAGGAATATTTGGAGGTGATGCTGCAGAACAGCAGTGTGTCTCAAACTTTAGTGCAAATACCAACCACCTGGGGATCTTGTTAAAACTGTAGCCTGTGAATCAGTTGATCCAGGATAGGCATAAAATTCTGCATGCCTAACAAGTCCAAGGTGATACAGGTTGAAGCTGCTCCCCAGATCCCTCTTTGAGTAGTAATTTTGTAGCAGGATTGCATGTAGCATGACAATTCATCAGTGATCTAAGGATCATTTCACCCCAATACCTTATTAAATCCTGTTTGGCATAGCAGGGACACGATTTCTCTGTTGGGTAGGGAACATCTATCATCCCACTTTGGCAAGAGAAATAGGCACACTTTCACACAGAAAAGTCAGAGAAAGTGAGATTATCTTGACTAAGAGGACATTTGGAACTTGGTGTACATTTCTCCTCACCATATATTATTTCTGTTTCTTATATTGAGGTTTTTGTTAGCAAATGATGATAGGAACTGTTTTCTGGTTCCTTTAGTGGTATCATTTCATCTTTCATAACTATCTCTTGGCCTTATTTAGTATATTTGAAGTGAAACTTTTCATTGGGATGTTTATGTTTGGATCGTACTTAAACGTCAAATGAATTTTGGAAAATTCCATGTGGTAGACAAAAACATTAAACTTCCATAGCCTTTGTTCTTATTTTATACTTTCTGTAGTTGAGCTGTAATGAGACGGCTGACTTCAGTCACTGACTATAAGCAGAAGAATGGTGACTGAATTATATACATCTCTGGACAGAAACATCTTAGCCTTTTATCTGCACTAGCACATGGATTACGGGCCATATTTAGCTTTCCCATAATTAAATATTTTCTTAAAAATGCATTTTATACTACATTGAGAAGGTTCCATTCAAAGAAGGTTATGCAGTATGACTGATTCAAGTTACTTGTTTTGGCATTGGATGGGGGCCATCAAAGTGGAAAAAGTTAAAATTTTCACATATTTTTAAAAACCTGTCACAAAACAGACAAAACAACAAATTATTCTCCCTTTCTCTTTATACTCTAATTTGAAACTTTGTAGATTCAACTTAGAATTAAGATGTTATTAGTATAGTTTAAATTTTATCTCCTAGTGCTAATATCCAGGCTAAGAGCTCTACTAAAAGTGAGAAATTATCTGCATTCGACAGTTTGAAAAAGCCAAAAGGAAGATAATAAAAATACTAAGAAATGTTCTAATTCTTGGCATTTGTTTCCAATGTTTCTATTAATCATTAGAGAGTATGAGTACATAATTTAATAGATTTGTTACAGACTACATAGAAAATCATGATAAATTGGCCCAAGAAGCTAGGTTTCAAGCTTTGTGCTCTGATTAATGGAAACCATTCTTTTATTTTAGAATGGTGAAAGGGACAGTGGGTTTAGGGGACCTTAGATTGACAGATTTGCTTCACCTCAGTGGGAGGAAATGAAACTGTATTTACTTTGCATTTAGATGCCAATCATTGAAAAATCAATTCCTACAAATAAATAGTTTTTTGTTATCTCATCTATCTTCCTGTCTGTTTTAAAAGGAGACTGTCACAAAACCATTTTAGAAGAATAATCGTGATGTAGGTCCATGTTTCAGAGGCCCAAAATGGTCTATCAAAAACAGATTCATAGTTGAAGAAATTTAAGTTTTGAACAGTTGGGAAAATAAAATTTCCACAGAACTCAACCAAGGTGGACAGGTAGTCTAATTGATTTGGGACCATTGAGACATACATAATATGATCCTAATATATGAGACTATACTAGGATACATGGTTGTATATATTATATATATATATACATGCACATATATAGTTCAAATATGTACATGTATACATGTATATATACATACTTCAAATATTTGTTTTGTTGAGGATGTCTTTAGTACACAATGCTTAGCAACAAGTAGTGTATTTGGAGATGGGATGTGATAGGAAAAGTATTTCCAGGAGAATATGGAGGCAGATGGTAGAGACTGGGGGAAGCTGGGACCAGATGCTCCTTGTGGAGGCCAGCATATAAGGGAGAGGCGGGGAGGAGGGAGGGATGGAGAGAAGGAATGAAGATCTGAAATTAGGATATTTCTACAGCAATTGTTCAAGGGTAATACAACCTAATATTAGATCCATTTCTTATGTGTCTCTTGGAAAGAAAAAATGAAAACACCAGCTTTAATTTAAAAGGGTTATGAATCATTTTAAAAGATATTATTAAATCAGAGAGATAAATATTCACTATTAACATTTAATAAGTTCATTTTTCTCAAAATACCATCATTATACCTCTCTTAAATCCTATATTATCCTATTATTTCTCTGTCAGTATCTCAGAGTTTTACTTTGTTTATATTAAGATATCACTTAGTTCAAGATCATACCTATCTTATGTACATCCACATGAGCTGCACATTTTTATGGCTATTTTAATGAGATAAATATGAGCTTGACTCATAAAAGCCAATAGAAATTCTAGTTGGGAATTGGATTGAGATTGCAATGAAATAATAGTTAATTTTATTCCTAGATTCTGTAACCTATTTTAATTTTGATGAAATAGGAACCAGGTATTCCAGATATGTGAAAATCTTACTTGTTTCTCACCATTCTTCAGTAGAAGCTCAAGTTCTTCTATTTAACTCTAACTCTTTAACTCTTTTATTCTAACTCTCAGGTTAAAGTGCCCTCAGATTTTCTATGCCCTGTTAATGGGTCCATCTAGTCAAGGCTATGGTTTTTCCTGTGGTCATGTATGGATGTGAGAGTTGGACTGTGAAGAAAGCTGAGTGCTGAAGAATTGATGCTTTTGAACTCTGGTGTTGGAGAAGACTCTTGAGAGTCCCTTGGACTGCAAGGAGATCCAACTAGTCCATTCTAAAGGAGATCAGTCCTGGGTGTTCTTTGGAAGGAATGATGCTAAAGCTGAAACTCCCATACTTTGGCCACCTCATGCGAAGAACTGACTCATTGGAAAAGACTCTGATGCTGGGAGGGATTGGGGGCAGGAGGAGAAGGGGACAACAGAGGATGAGATGGCTGGATGGCATCACTGACTCGATGGACATGAGTTTGAGTGAACTCCGGGAGTTGGTGATAGACAGGGAGGCCTGGCGTGCTGCGATTCATGGGGTCACAAAGAGTCGGACACAACTGAGTGACTGAACTGAACTGAACTGAATGCCTTCCACAGAAGGTGGATTTCCTTCATTGTTTTCAGAAACAATTTTGAGTTCTATTTTCTGTCTCCTCTTGAAATTCCTAATGCTTATAGTCTTACAAAGAATTCGCTGTTAATGAGAAGGGGTCCTGCAAAAGCCCACTGAAGACATGAGAGATCTGTAGTCACTCACTGAGCAGGGTGACAGGAATGGGAAAAGTGTCCATGTGTCTGCTTCTTAGCAGATGTGAATTCTTGGCTTTGTTATGATTGCATAGGCTTTGTCTTATGTACAGAGGTATGGGTTAAGTGAGAGGGTTTTTTGTTGTTGTTTTAAGATGGTGGAGTTAGCAAAGATGTAAAGAAAGTTTAGGGTTGTTAAGTACACCTTAAAAAATGTCTTCTGTTAAAATAAACTTTCAATTGAGTGATTTCACAAAATGTAAGCTGTTTTCATACGTACTAATTTATGGACTAAGTGTGCTGATGCTGAGTCACTTCAGTCGTGTCCGATTCTGTGCGACACCATAGACGGCAACCCACCAGGCTCCCCCGTCCCTGGGATTCTCCAGGCAAGAACTGTGCTAGGAGAGTATATTAACTTTCCATATTCTCAATTTTACAAACATTACTGATTCTAAACGATTTAAAAACCTAAAAATATTGTTCTAGGTGATTATGAATTTTTATTATATACTGTATTTATTCTATACACATGTCTTGGAGAATTGTAAGATGAGGGAGTTAGAGAAGGCGAGGTTCAGAAAAAGAACGAGACCGGCACTTTGCAGGAACAGATTGCCTTTAATGAGGCGAGAAGGGGCAGCAGTCAGATTAGTGAGCTGCTGCCCTAACCCAAGAAAAGAGTAAGCATATATATATAGGCATGTATGTGGAAAGCTACTGTCTTAAGGGGGCCTGTTCTTCTCCAAGGTTGTTCGGAGTAGATATCTTTTAAAAGGCTGGGGCAAGGAATTTTGGAAATTGGCCAGAGGCTGGACCAACTGGGAGCTGGGCATAACCAACCTTAATGTCCATTTTTTCCTTCGGGGGAGAGAATTCTTTGTTTTGCATAGAATGGTGGGGAGGACCTGAAGGGGAGTTTTAACTCCAGGCTATTTTGAGCAGTGTAACTTTCCTTCAATAATAACCCCAAAGGCACTATGTTCTGGTATTGAGTGGCATATACTAGCACTAGGGGCTTCCCAGGTGGCACTAGTGGTAAAGAACCCACCTGCAAATGCAGGAGACAGAAGAGATGCAAGTTCGATCCCTGGATCAGGAAGATCCCCTGGAAAAGGAAATGGCATCCTATTCCAGCATTCTTGCTGAGTGAATCCCATGGACAGAGGAGCCTGGTGGGCTACACTCCATGGGGTTGCAAAGAGTCACAAACAGCTGAACATCTGAGCACAACATACTAGCAATATCTTGCCCTCTCTCACTTCTCTCGCACCATCTCTGTCTCTCTGCATGTGTGTGGAATGTGTGTGTCTCCCTTCCTCTGTTCTTCATAGCTGCAGCTGATCCTTTCTGGGTTCAAAAGCAACTAGTATCGTTGCTTTTGTGATACAGTGGCAAGATTGATTAGTTATAAGAGAGAATGGCCTGCAATGCTAACATCATTCCCTGCCGCTGCTGCTAAGTCGCTTCAGTCGCGTCTGACTCTGTGCGACCCCACAGACGGCAGCCCACCAGGCTCCCCCGTCCCTGGGATTCTCCAGGCAAGAACCCTGGAGTGGGTTGCCATTTCCTTCTCCAATCCAGGAAAGTGAAAAGTGAAAGTGATGTCGCCCACTCGTGTCTGACTCTTAACAACCCCATGGACTGCAGCCCACCAGGGTCCTCCACCCATGCGATTTTCCAGGCAAGAGTACTGGAGTGGGGTGCCATTGCCTTCTCATTCCCTAGTTGGCATTAAAAATGTCTTCCAATCTTTGATATGCTGTAAAGCAGAACATTTTAGGGAGAGAGAGATGGATTAGAAGCATTTCTAAAATTCTACTCCCTATTGTAGCTAGGGCGGAGCTCATTTACTACTATAAGACAGTACATATTGTACTGCCATACGGATATGGACTCTTTTTTAATACTTTGAGATCTGGGACAAATAACAGTCTTTAAAATTATTTTTTCTTATTTGTAGTATAAGGATAAAACCACTTACTTTATTAATTGGAATATATACATAAAATGTAAAGTGTAGTTTTCAATAACTATATTATTATATTATTAATATATTATTATATTTAGTCATATTATTTATAAATGTTTATATTATTTATAAATAAATTTATATTTACAATTTTATTTATAAATATTTACCATATTTATATTATTTATAAATTATATTATTTGTTTCTTTATATTATTATATTATCAATATAATAATATATAATTATATTTATTTATATGATTATAAATGATTATTTATCTCTCTCCCAAATGTTTTTCATTAAAATATCATGTCAATAGAATGAATAAGGAGTCTTAACAGGAATGCATGTTCTTATTGGATCCAAATAAGTATGTATCTTACTTGACTGTCTTGGTCCGTACAGTCCCCATTGCTAGGATGCCCATCTTATTAGTAGCTGACTGTCAAAATACATGTCTCCATTTGTTCTTGCATGTTTAGCACAAAAAATACTCCTCTATATAATTTTTTTCACTTTCAAACCTTGAACAACTCCAGAAAATATGGAATTTTTATCTTGTCATCACTCCAGCTAGTGTTAGCCTAAAATTGGAAATAGAATAGAGACAAAAACTCTCAATGAAAACTATTTTATGCACAAAGAGCTGTTATTTTGCAAAATGTGTTTGAAGGTGGAATTAAATAGATTAACTCTTGATAATCTATTTGATTGTTAATTGTTGTATTAAATGACTCCTCAGTTTGAAGAAAATTATCATGAGCTAGTAGCCATTAGTTGAATAATTATATTTAAACTATCAAAGCGTGAACCATTTGTTCAAAGATGAATTCCATTGCATAATTTTTATGTCACTATGATAAAAATATCCATTCAAGGAAATTTATGTGTGCATTACATTTATACATTGCCATGTATGTTGGAAAAAAGTTTCCCAGTTACATTTGTCATCTAAAATATAAATCAGATCTAGAAAGTGTAAAATTTTCTTCTAAGCAACAGATGTCATGAAGTTCATGCACTAAAAATGAGGCCCTTGAATAATCGGTGAGTTCATAAAAACTGTTCCTGAAAACCTACTTACTCCATTTTAGAAATAATTTTAACTGTTCCTGCTATAGAAAATCTGAGTTGTAGGGATGACAATTTTAGCAGGAAAAAAGGAAAATTGACTATGAGAGATGAAAAAGAAATTTCAAAGGGGAAAGAGGAAGATGAGTGCAGGGAGAAGACGTAGGAAGAGGAGGGAAGAAGGGAGAAGAAAAGAAATAGAACTGAGCATTTTATGGCCCGATGACCAGTTTTTTTTTTTAAACTTAATAAAGCAACCTAGGTATTTCTACTAATTCACTGAGGTCTTCCTACAAGTGACATAAGTGACTTGTTGGACGTTCCCATCCTTTCTTGAAAGTAAAATGGAAGCTAGAGTCAAGTGAATTAGCTTCTTTGTTCTGAGCTATTGCCAAATTTAGCTACTTATTATGTCAGATAGATCTTTGAGAACAAGCGATTACTTCTGCTAGAAATCAATTGCCTTTATGTAAATTTATTCAGCTTTTCCTTTTGCCCCTCAAATAAATGATGGCCTGAAAGATTAATATGAACCCACAGATCCTGAAACAATATATAGCAGCAGACAATTTTTTAAAAAAATAACAGCTCTTGGTTAAAATACATAGAATGTTTACACAAGTATTCAGAGCATACACATTTTACCTTAGAAATCCATCCCCAAGAAATTTGAAACATACAATCCCTTGCCCTGCATCTATTCATAAACTCACATATTATCTTCCACCTCTAAGGAAGACATTCACCCATAATTTCTATTAACATTTTATGCTGCATTCATAGAAGAAAATATTTCTACTAGGAAGTTTACTAAGCACTCTAGCAATGTGTCTCTTTGTTTTAAACCAGGTGCTTTTCTCAAAAGATCACCCCATTTATTCCTTCACACATACAGGGGAACTTTTACTAAAGAATTTGTATGCAAAGAAGGGGTTAGAAGGGAGAAATCGAAGCTTAGCTATATTTCAAAAACAAAGGCAATATGGCAGCTGTTTGTGATCCTTTTATCACCTGGAACCCAGCACTTACTGAGAATTGCCTGTTATGTTATGTACATGGGATGCCAGCAGAGAACAGAAGAGAGACTATCTTCATTTCATCTGGTTGTCAGGTGAGGGGAAATGTAGGCATTGGAGCCTTATCCATATCGTCAGCTAGTTCAGTATAACTGTGGTAAGTGTTCTAACAAATACACGTAGCCTTGAAATAATGAATGAAGATGATTAATCTGTCTAGGATCAGGGAAATCCTCCCAAAGGAAGTGAAAATTAAGATAAAACGTACATGTTAGCTGGAGAAGAGTGTACTGGGTAGAGTTAATACATTGTATTAAAGTCCTGGGGTAGAAGGCAGTGTAGGAAGTTATCAATAGCTACATGAGATTGTGGCTTTCCTGGAGTAATAGCTATGGAAATGGAAAGATATGGATAGATCCAAACATACTGAATTTCATATCCATGAAGGAAGACTCATTTCTCTTCTGTTCTTTACTGTGACCCTGTGTAATACACAGCAGCTAGCTCTCAGTAAGGGCTCAATTCCAGGTTATGAAATTACCATAGATGGTTGCCATTGTTGTCTCTTTAGTCTGTTCCTAAACAAGTATGGCAAATGTTAATATCTGTTAAATAACACTGTCATTGTCTGTTACGTTACTGCATTTTCTATGTATTTATATATGTATGAAATATTTCATGAGACACAGCACTGCACCGGCATTGCCTATTAGCTTGTCTGTATCTCCAACTAGTCAGACTGACCTCAAAATACCATCTGAAGTGTAGTCCTTTGACTCACCACAGACTGTATAATTGTTATGCTCACAACCATTCATTCTTAAAATAGCTTATGAAAAGCTCTCTGGAGAGTAATTACAGACAACTAACACATGATGCAAATTAATTGGAAGAAATCAATTCATGTAATTAGCCTCCAGACAGAATAAAATAGGCATGTTTTTCTTTACCTTCTTTGTTCATGTACATGCACAATAAACACAGTTTTAAACAAAGGTATATATATTTTCTCTGCATATTTTAGTTTTAGATTTTAAATTTCATTTTAAAATATCATGATTTCATATTATTTGGTCTGGTTTCTGTTCATTTACAATTATCTCTGCTCTTACAATTATCCTCCTTTTACCATTGTGCCTTATTTTTTACCTAATAAACACAGGGCCTTATTGTTTCTTCTTTTACTCATGGACATTTCTGTAGCTTTTCCTGTCCTTCCTGAATCATTAGTTTCTTTTTTCATTTAGAAGTCATTTTCTATGTCAGTTTGGTCACCAGAACTCGGGCACTGAAACCAAGTTAGGGATTGATTTCTATGAGAGACAAAAGTGAGAATGAGCAGCATCGAACAAAGAAAGCCTTCAAAGTATGATGCAGGTTTGAGATCTGGGAAAAGAAAGGGAGGAGAAATCAGGAATTGATAGGGAGATCCTTCATGTTAATGCTGATCTGCAATATTTCGGTCAGTTCAACAGGAATGTTTAAAGCACGGACTGCCTGGGAGAGAGGTTATGCAGGGGACAGAAATGGTCAAACCATTTCTCAGTCACTGATTCAGGCTGCCTGGCATGACCATGGTGTTGCAAATGGAAGCGGGTGCAGAATGTTAGAAATTATCAACTAACTGTACTCTTGCAATATCATAGATTTGTTTTCTCTTGAAGGGATATAAAAATAGCAGATGACCTTGAATGTTACTGTCTACCCTTTGTGCTGCATTAATCAACTTGTCTATAAATGTTCAGGACTCATCTCTTACCAAGCTTTCTAGGTCTTTCTTCCTGTAGAGATACTTAGAAGACATAAAGTAGTGGCCTGAACCATACCTGCTCACTACAGTTGGTTTCTGGGTCACAGTTGGTACCTGTTCTCCCCCTCTGTTTTCCATTATTAATTTCCCTTGCCATTGAGCTGGCTCCAACAAATTGCTTGGTCTTTTGGCCCAAATCCTCTTCCAGAAGGGTCTTTAACCCCTTTCCCCTCCCCCCATTTACAGTCTTAACAGATTGGATAATGCCCACCCACATTGGTAAAGGGAGATCTTCTTTGCTTTCAGGCTACTAATTCAAATGCTAGTAATCTCTACCAGCAACACCGTCACAGACACACCAGGAATAATGTTTTATCAGATATTAAGCAAGTCAAATAGACAGAAAATTAACCATTACATGGATAAATAAATTTCTGGTACACTTTGGTCATACTGAACAAAAAGCAGTATAGATTTTGCAGTTGAATAGCAGACTAATAATGCCACCCTATATGTATATTTATATACCCCTCCTTGTCATTTTCAAAATATCTTAATATCTTTCGTTCATAAAATACCCTTATGTGATTGTTGTTGTTCGTTGCTCAGTTGTGTCTTACTCTCGCAGACCCCATGGACTGCAGCATGCCAGGCTTCCCTGTCCTTCACCATCTCCCAGAGTTTGCTCAAACTCATGTCTGTTGAGTCAGTGATGCCATGTCAACCATCATACCTTCTGTCATCCCTTTCTCCTCCCATCTTCAGTATTTCCCAGTATGAGGGTCTTTTCCAGTGAGTTGGCTCTTTGCATCAGGTGACCAAAGTATTGAAGCTTCAACTTCAGCATCAGTCCATCAAATGAATATTTATGGTTGATTTCCTTGAGGATTGGCTGGTTTGATCTCCTTGCAGTCCAAGGGACTCTCAAGAGTCTTCTCCAACACCGCAGTTCAGAAGCATCAATTTTTTGGTGCTCAGCCTTCTTTATAGTCCAACTTTCACATCCATACATGACTCCTCGAAAAACCATAGCTTTGACTATTCTAACCTTGGCTGGCAAAATAATGCCTCTGCTTTTTAATATGCTGTCTAGTTTTGTCATAGCTTTTCTTCCAAGGAACAAGCGTCTTTTAATTTCATGGCTATGGTCACCATCCACAGAGATTTTGAAGCCCAAGAAAATAAAGTCTCTCATTGTTTCCCCATCTATTTTCCATGAAATGATGGGACCAAATGCCATGATCTTAGTTTTTTGAATGTTAAGTTTTAAGCCAGCTTTTTCACTCTCCTCTTTCACTTTCATCAACAGGCTGTTTAGTTCCTCTTGGCTTTCTACCATAAGGGTGGTGTCATCTGCATATCTGAGGTGACTGATATATCTCTGATTATCTTGATTCCAGCCTGTGCTTCTTTATGTGATGGTCTGCCGGTTATCAGTTCATTCTTTAATTCAAATTTAGTCTCCTTTGTCCTGCTTTATGATACCAAACCTGGGCCTATAAAACTTTCTTCTTTGCCAAATGGGATGATATCCTGCTTTTCCATTGGAGAGTGCAGAGTGAACGGTGGGGGAGGAAGGGTCTTCTCATACTGGTTCAGGTGTGCTCCTCTCTTCAAGCTCTTGCACGATTCAGTGTGTGGAGCATCTGGTGGTCATCCCTTCCCGTGAATTAATTTCTTTCTTTTAGGTTTTGTTTGCCTTTCCTTTTGACTGCACTGTGCAGTGCACATAACTCTCCAGTTGGATGGACCTTGTGCCCCCTGCAGTGGGAGCTCAGACTCTTAACCACTGGACCACCAGGCGAGTTCAATTTTAGAAATGTTTTTTTCTTTTGGTCCAGTGAATATCAGTGGCATCCTAGTGGGCAACATCTCAACGAGTTCCTCTGGCCACAGCCTGTGGCACCTCCTTAAACCTTTCCATTATTCAAAAGCACAGGCTCTCCAACAAAATCTTAATTTGTTTAGTTGAGGGTGGTTACCTTCCAAGTTTCTTTCTTTTTGGACATTCTCTCTCAGTCATGAACAGTGGCTGTTCCCTATGTCTGTTATTCTTGTATTCTTTGTGGCTCTTTTTTATCTCTTGGGAATTATAGAATTGTTCCTGATTTATATTATTTTTTCCCATTCAAATTGTGAAGCAGTTCTGTGTTCTGATAATCTGTACAAAAAAGCATCAGATGTCTTATTTTACCATTGAGAGGCAGCTTAACCTTATGTAAGCCATAGATTTCTCATCTGAATAATACAATAGGATACTTCTCTTCTAAATTCACTTTGGACATTGAGTTATTTTATATCTGTGATAGGGTTCTGTATTTGCAATGATATGCCCTTTTATTATATCATTACTAAAACTGTGTCCATTATCTCACATTCCTGATATATTTGTTTATAGAAATCACAGACTCCCAAAACCTGTTTTCAGAATATTCCCTGGGTAATCAGTGTGTAAAATTAAAACCTGCCTGTTTAAGAGAAAATCCTTGCAAGAAGGAGCCTCTTCCTTACCAGAAAGGGTACTTGTATTTAGGCTAGCTTTCATTTTATTTTTTTCACAACTGCAGATTAGTCATCTTTCTATAACTTGTGTAGTGAATGGTTCATCCAATTCTCCATGACTCACAGACTGCATCCTGTCCTATCCTATTTATATTTTGTCGTGTCCTATTCTTTTGAGACTCCATGGATTGTAGCCCACCAGGCTCCTCTGTCCATGGGATTTCCCAGACAAGAACACAGGAGTGGGTTGCCATTTCTTTCTCCAGGGCATCTTCCCAACCCAGAGATCAAACCTATGTCTCCTGAATTTTGTTACTGCTGAGCAACCAGGAAAGCCCATTAATATATCAGTCTACTCCATAATCTATAGCCTTCATTATCCACAAGCTTAAAACTAACACTCTTAACATTCATATATAATATCGCTCAGTATAATATATATACTAACTGAAACCAATTAGCCAAAATACATAAACTAAGATAATTTCTGAATGATGTTCTATAATGAATAATTAGGTCATTTTAAAATGCTTTAATTATGATAAAAATCTATTCATGGCCCTCAATCCTAGACAGTTTCTCTGTGAAGCTCATAGTCACTCAATATCTAAAGATTAAGAGGTCTTCTCCCCCAAACATGAGTTATTTCAACAGATAAAATCATCTTTGAAGAAGTAGACCAGTTATTCATGGTGGACCCTCTTGAATGTATTTCAGATTAGATCACTGATTAAAGTCGTCTAAAGTGGGCAGTTACATTTCCGTGCTAGGACCAATACCTTCTTGGAGCCACAGTTTCTTTTACTTTAAAATGGGTAGCTGTGATGAAAAAATGACACAATCCGGGGAGAATTCAGATACACACACACATGCACACAGATATAATTCTAATTTTAAAAAGGCTCATTTGTCTATGTACAATGTTAGGAGGTAATTTAACCTCTCTAAACCTCTTTTACCTTGCATGTAATTAGCGATAATACTAACAATGGTTCTCTTCTTAGTGCTGTTATAAATGCTTAGCCAGTGAAAGGGGCATAGAAAACATGCATAAATTATCCATTATTGTTAATACTACTGTATGTGTGTGCAGATATGTCCTTTTTACTCTTCAGCACTGCATACAGGAAAGGCATGGAACACACTGTGGAACTGAATATACTTGTTCTCCTGCTTGACCGAGTAGTGCAGAATCTTTTTTATGAAATCTGGGTTCAGTGACAAATCAGTCACTTGATTGAAAATTGTCTTCCAACTGTAAGACTTCAGTCAGCTACTCATGATCTTGGTTCCCTGCATACCCCAAATTTAGGGTAAATGGCAGCACCTCCCATCAATTTTCTTTCATTTATCATCTGTGACTGTGATTGATCCACATTTACCTTCTTGGTGATGCTGCCAGTGAGGTAATGCAGGTACTCTGCAAGAGCTTGATTGCTGAGAGCCGTGAAAATAGATAAAGAAGTACAGCTTACTTGAAAAGGTGGATCATTGTCATAGCTCTGTTTTAATGTGCTCTGTTTGGTATGATTGTTTCATACAGCATGGACAGTCATTCAAACATCAGGTTATCCTCCAGCAGCCTATTGAATGCAGGCTAGTATTATTTCAGATAATGTCCTTTTCTCCCAAATAATGTTGTTTCTTTTTACAAGGTTCATTTAAAACTGAATAAGTTGACATTGATACCATTTCCTCATTGCAATTTTCAAAATAATTGGTTATATAAAAGTTATTCCCCAAAAAAGTAACAGTAATTCTTAACAAATTCCCATAAATACAGGATTCAAAACACAGTGTTAAATCATTACCTGCCTCTTTTTTGGCTCACATCTGAATTTCCATTTATAGCTTTAGAATTTTTTACAGAGCTACCCTCAGCTATTAAACTTCTACTCTCATGCAATTTCAGGCTCTTTTGTGTGGAATTATAGTGATTACACGAACCTCAGTCTGACATAACACTCAAGTCCATTATTAGCCTCAAGTTCTCTTTATTTTTAAAGGAGAATTAAAATGTCTTTTGAGTAATGTTTCCTCTAAATGATAAAGTTTTATTATATGCTAAACTTAGAAAAACAACAATCAACTCTTCTGGAGATAGATAGTTTTGCATTGTTCTAAAAGGAACATGACCCTTAAGAAATTCTACCTTCAAATCACTGAACTGCCATTTGTAAATGTGAAGTCCACAAGAATTACCTTGCTGTCTTGCATTTCAATTTTGTTTATAAACAAAAAGTATATCAATATTATAATAAATAGTTTGCAAGAAAATAAGGTAATCACACAACACAATTATAATCAAATAATAAAAATACTCCTGGCACTTAAGTATTCTATATTAATAATATTCTATTTCCTCTGCAGCTTAGGATTACATTTTATGTATATACCACCTATCCATCCAGCATTTTTTTTATTAATTAATTTATTTTTGATTGCACTGGGTCTTCGTTGCTTTGTGTGGTCTTTCTCTAGCTGCAGTGAATGGCGACTACTCTTTGTTGCAGTGGCTTCTCTTGCTAGGGAACACAGGCTCTAGGCATATGGGTTTCAGCAGTTGTGGCGTACAGGCTCAGTAGTGTGGCTCACAGGCTCTAGAGCTTGGGCTCAGTAGTTGTGGTGCATGGACTTAGTTGCTCCATAGCAGATATAATCTTCCCAGACCAGGGATTGAACCCATATTCACTGCTTTGGCAAGCATATTCTCATCCACTGTACCACCAGGGAAATCTCCATCTGGCATGTATTAATGACATCACTGTCAACAGTGGACAAAACATTCACTTTAATTCATAAAATGATGCTCAGTGAATTGTTAATATAATAAGCTCAGATAATGACTTCATACTATTAGGGATCTAAGATGCAATTTTAAGTTTCTATTAGAAATAATTATAAAAGATGGAAATCTCGTTCCATAAGAAGAGCTAGAAAAGAAATGCCTAGCAGGGTAGGTATAGATATTTACACTGAAGAGGGAAGAATAATATAAAATTGAGGCAAAAAACACTAAGCTTTAAATAGACTCCTGCCTAATATGGGGTGGATGTAAACTATTTTAGTCCCTTCATGTAGCTAAGCCAACAACATAGAAGGGGTTGCTGTATTGGCTGGGACACTAGATTCTGATTACCAAAGAGATTCGAGGTTGCTACTTTACAGTGGTGGCATGGAGAACTTCGTCTGGAAACAAGTTATATCGCAATACATTATTTCTAAATAATAACAGTTTTCATTGGAAAATAATTAAGATAGAGATTATTTCACTAATTATTATAATGACTCATTCATTTCAATGATGAAGTTATTTCTGTGAGAAATAGCTCTTGTAGAAACATAGGGAAATCAATGTGCTGAGGTGTTAGAAGGGGCAAGGGTAATATTAAATGAATGATCGAAAAAAGGAAGCTATGATGAAGCAAAAACAACACCCAGTTGTGGATGTGACTGGTGATAGAAGTAAAGTCTGATGCTGTAAAGAGCAATATTGCATAGGAACCTGGAATGTTAAGTCCATGAATCAAGGTAAATTAGAAGCAGTCAAACAGATGGAAAGAGTGAACATGGACATTTTAGGAATCAGTAAACTAAGATGGACTGGAATGGGCAAATTTAACTCAGATGACCATTATATCTATTATTGTGGGCAAGAATCCCTTAGAAGAAATGGAGTAGCCCTCATAGTCAACAAAAGAGCAGAAATGCAGTACTTGGGTGCAGTCTCAAAAATGACAGAATAATCTCTGTTCATTTCCAAGACAAACCATTCAATATCACACTAATCCAAGTCTATGCCTGAACCACTAATGCTGAAGAACCCAAAGTTGAACAGTTCTATGAAGACTTATAAGACCTTCTAGAACTAACACCTGAAAAGGTGTCCTTTTCATCATAGGGGACTGGAATGCAAAAAGTAGGAGGTCAAGAGATACCTGAAGTAACAGGCAAGTTTGGCCTTGGAGTACAAAATGAAACAGGGCAAAGGCTAACAGAGGTTTGCCAACAGAAGACACTGATCATAGCAAACACCCTTTTCTAACAACACAAGAGAAGACTCTACACATGGACATCTGGTCAATACTGAAATCAGGTTGATTATATTTGCAGCCAAAGAGGGAGAAGCTCTATACAGTCAGCAAAAACAAGACCAGGAGCTGACTGTGGCTCAGATCACGAACTCCTTATTGCCAAATTCAGACTTAAATTGAACAAAGTAGGGAAAACCACTAGACCATTCAGGTATGACCTAGATCAAATCCCTTACACTTATAGAGTGGAAATGACAAATATATTCCAGGGATTAGATCTGATAGATTGCCTGAAGAACTATGGATGGATATTCATACATTGTACAGGAGGCAGTGATCAAGACCAAGCCCAAGAAACAGAAAATGCAAAAAGGCAAAATGGTTGTCTCAGGATGCCTTAAAAATAGCTGAGAAAAGATGAGAAGCTAAATGCAAAGGAGAAAAAGGAAAGATATACCCATTTGAATGCAGAGTTCCAAAGAATAGCAAGGAGAGATGAGAAAGCTTTCCTCAGTGATCAGTGCAAAGAAATAGAAGGAAACAATAGAATGGGAAAGACTAGAGATCTCGTCAAGAAAACTAAAGATACCAAGGGAATACTTCATGCAAAGATGGGCACAATAAAGGACAAAAATAGTACGGGGCTAACAGAAGCAGAAGGTACTAAGAAGAGGTCACAAGAATACACAGAACTACACAAAAAACACCTTCATGACCCAGACAACCATGATGATGTGTGATTACTCACCTAGAGCCAGACATCCTGGCATGTGAAGTCAAGTGGGCCTTAGGAAGCATCACTATGAACAAAGGTGGAGGTGATGGAATTCCAGTTGAGCTATTTCAAATCCTAAAAGATGATGCTGTGAAAGTGCTACAATCAATATGCCAGCAAATGTAGAAAACTCAGCAGTGGCTACAGGACTGGAAAAGGTCAGATTTCATTCCAATCTCAAAGAAGGATAATGGCAAGCAATCTTCAAACTACCAGAAAATTGCACTCATCTCACACACTAGTAAACTAATGCTCAAAAGTCTCCAAGCCAGCTTCAGCAATACGTGAACCATGAACTTCCAGATGTTCAAACTACTTTTAGAAAAGGTAGAGGAACCAGAGATCAAATTGCCAACATCTGTTGGATCATCAAAAAAGCAAGAGAGTTCCAGAAAAACATCTATTTCTGCTTTATTGACTATGCTAAAGCCTTTGACTGTGTGGATCACAATAAACTGTGGAAAATTCTGAAAGAGATGGGAATACCAGACCACCTGACCTGCCTCTTGAGAAATCTGTATGCAGGTCAGGAAGCAACAGTTAGAAGTGGACATGGACCAACAGACTGGTTCCAAATAGGAAAAGGAGTACGTCAAGGCTGTATATTGTCACCCTGCTTATTTAACTTATATGCAGAGTACATCACGAGAAATGCTAGGCTGGCGGAAGCACAAGCTGGAATGAAGATTGCTGGGAGAAATATCAATAATATCAGATATGCAGATGACACCACTTTTATGGCAGAAAGTGAAGAAGAACTAAAGAGCCTCTTGATGAAAGTGAAAGAAGACAGTGAAAAAGTTGGCTTAAAACTCAACATTCAGAAAACGAAGATCATGGCATCCGGTCCCATCACTTCATGGCAAATAGATGGGGAAACAGTGGAAACAGTGATGACTTTATTTTTTGGGGTTCCAAAATCACTGCAGATGATAACTGCAGCCATAAAGTTAAGAGACGCTTGCTCTTTGGAAGAAAAGCTATGAACAACCCAGACAGCATATTAAAAAGCAGAGACATCACTTTGCTGACAAAGGTCTATCTAGTCAAAGCTATGGTTTTTCCTGTGGTCATGTATGGATGTGAGAGTTGGACCATAAAGTAAGCCAAGCACCAAAGAATTGATGCTTTTGAACTGTGGTGTTGGAGAAGACTCTTGAGAGTCCCTTGGACTGTAAGGAGATCAACCAGTCCATCCTAAAGGAGATCAGTCCTGGGTGTTCTTTGGAAGAACTGATGCTGAAGCTGAAACTTCAATACTTTGGGCACCTGATGTGAAGAACTGACTCTTTGGAAAAGACCCTGATGCTGGGAAAGATTGAAGTTAGGAGGAGAAGGGGATGACAGAGGATGAGATGGTTGGATGGCATCACCGACTCAATGAACATAAGTTTGAGTAAACTCTGGGAGTTGGTTTTGGACAGGGAGGCCTGGCATGCTGCAGTCCATGGGGTCACAAAGAATCGGACACAACTGAGCCACTGAGCTGACTGAGTATAGAGTTGAATCTGAGTTGTTTGTTGTGCAATCATCAGTTGGGCTTAAAGAAAAAAAAGAACCCCTTTTATGTGACTAAGACTAAGGAATATAGGGAGAGAAAAAAAAGTTTATTGTTTCCTCCTCCTTGTGAATTCCAGACCTCTATCTCACTGAGAACTCCAGACCCCTCTCTCTTTGGGGACCCTTGCACTTCTTATCGACCTTCCTAAGAATTGACTTTCTCAGATTTATATGTATGATCCCTATTGGTATGATCCCATCTTTTGGGTTTCTGGACCTAATTCCAATATGGCAGGGGGCCACCCCATGCAATACTAACTAAACAGTTGTAGGACACCAGCAGGATGTCTGAGAATTGTACTCAATTCTGACACTATTTACCTGGACATAACATCATATTCCAGTGGCTAGGGGTTCAGCTCTACAAGAGTACTTCCACCCTGCAACCTCAGATTTCAGTTGCAAGCCCACGTTATCACCTGTGCTTCTGTTTATAGATTGGAGATTCCAAAGACTCCCATCCTTCAATTTCAGACACCAGTTTCACGTCCAGGTTGTTACTTGTACTTTTGATCAACTGGCAGTAGATTAGATGTTCCCACAACCTCCTCCTTGGGTTCAATTAATTTTCTAGAGCAGCTCACAGAACTCAGAAAAATATTTTATTTATTAGATTGCCAGTTTATTATATAAGAATGTAACTTAGGAACAGCCAGATGGATGAGATGCATAGGAAAATATAAGAGCAAAACATGGAGCTTCCATGACCTCTTCGGGGTGTTACTCTTCTGGCATCTCCACTTTTCATCAACACAGAAGCTCTCTGTACCCTGTCCTTTTGAATTGTTATGGAGGCTTCTGTGTGTAGGCATGATTGAATAAACCATTGGCCATTGGCAACTGATTCAACTTCCAGCTTCTCTCCCCTCTTTTGAGGTCAAGGGATGGGACAGAAAGTTTCAACTCTCCAACACTAGGCTGGTCCCCCTGGCAACCAGCCTCCTGCCTTAAGTGATCTAAGGGCATTCTAAAAGACACATTATTAACATAATAAAAGACATACTTAAGAGATTGCAAGATTTTTAGAAACTCTGTGCTAGAAACTGGATGGACCAAATATGTGTTTCTTATTATAAATGACAGTGTCACTCTTCAGAATTTTAAAAATTCTGTAGAAGTAGTGTAAGTATTTCTTTAATACAGTATAAAAAAGTTGTGATTTAGAGACCATCGTTATATATTAAGAACCGAAGACAATCGTTTCCTAATCTCAAATAAAGGAATTCTGGTAGTTATGGAGAAAATTTCCACGGACAGATTCACAGGAATATTAAAAAAGAGTTGTATGTATCTCAAAGAATTCTAAGTTCAGGAAAATAATCTGCTCTGGGACACTGCTAACAATGCAGTCCCAGGTAAGATAGCATCGTATAAAAAAATTTTTTTTTCCTCACAGAATATGAAAGTAAATAAAAACCAAGATGTTATTAATAATAAGTAAACACATGAAATCAGGAAATTATGATAAAGGAGCTTAACAAAGATGGACGGAACCAGAGATGGTCTCCAGGAGGAAGCTATACTGATTGACAGTTCGTGATATACCATGCAGAAAAAGTGACATTGAACAGAAACACACGAGAGTATGGAGCAGTATAATAAACACTCCCCTCTCCCAGCTGGAACAGACTTGTGAACTGAAATACACTAAAGTTATTTAACCAATCTTTTTGACCTGCATCCACCAACTGCATTCATTGTTTGTTTGTCCACTGACTCATCTAATTTACCAAGTCAAATGCCTCACATTTTTCAGTTCGGTTCAGGGTCACTCAGTCATGTCCAACTCTTTGTGACCCCATGGATTGCAGCACACCTGGCTTCCCTGTCCATCACCAACTCCCAGAGCTTGCTCAAACATATGTCCATCCAACCATCTCATCCTCTGTCATCCCCTTCTCCTCCTGACTTCAATCTTTTATCAGGGTCTTTTCTAAGGAGTCAGTTCTTTGCATTAGATGACCAAAGTATTGGAGTTTTAGCTTCAGCATCAGTCCTTCCAATGAACATTCAGGACTGATTTCCTTTAGGATGGACTTGCAGTCCAAGGGACCCTCAAGAGTCTACTCCAACACCTCAGTTCAAAAGCATCAATTCTTCGGTGTTCAGCTTTCTTTATGGTCCAACTCTCATCCATACATGACTGCTGGAAAAACCACAGCTTTGATGTACAGACCTTTGTTGGCAAAGTAATGTCTCTGCTTTTTAATATGCTTTCTACGTTTGTCATAGCTTTTCTTCCAAGGAGCAAGCATCTTTTAATTTCACGGCTGACAAAACATGGTCCACTGAAGAAGGAGATGGCAAACCATTTCAGTATTCTTGCCTTGAGAACCTCTCATTATATAAAACAATAAAGGATGGAGATAGAATGGAGGAAGACAGGAAAAAGACAAAGATACAGGTTGGGCTTCTCTTGTGGCTCAGCTGGTAAAAAATCTGCCTTCTATGCACAAGACCTGGGTTCAGTCTCTGGGTTGGGAAGATCCCCTAGAGAAGGGAAAGGCTACCCACTCCAATATTCTGGTCTCAAATTCCACGGACTATGTCTATGGGGTTGCAAAGAGTTGAGCAACTTTCAATTTTACTCTCAAGATACAGGTAAATATAAAAGGGGGTAGACAGAAAAAATATATATATGGCAGACCCATTCCTTGAAGAGTGTCACACAGGTAATCTTACTCATTGCTTATTCTATACAAAGATAACTTGATCTTGTGTGCTCCTTGTCTTAGTAAACACATTAATCCACCTCCTTATACTGTATTGATTTGAAGACAAGATCAGTCAGTTCAGTCCATCAGTCCTGTCTGACTGTTTTTGACCCATATTCTTTGCAATCTTATCTTGAATACAAGATAGACATGGAATAATTTTATCTCCCACTCACTTATTTTCAAAGAAGTTTTGACAACCCTTTCCTTTCACTTGAAATGTATCTCCTAAAGACCTTGAGAATGTTTCTTCTTACTCACTCAGCAATGTAGTCATACTTGAAACACTAAATAAAATATTTTCCTTACATTTAGCCAGGAAACTACTTGTTCAAATCAGTACCCATATTTCTACCAAATTCTTAGCAAGTATTGGGCATATGCAATATATAACTGGAAAAAGTAATAGGATAATTGAATTATGTGTTTTTTTAAACTTTATTTTCTTTAATATTTTCACTTTTGTTTTAAAATCACTTTATTAAGTTCTAATTTGAAAACAAAAAGCTATATATACTAATGTATATAACTTGATAAGTTTGGAGATAAATTTGTAATCATCACCACCATAAAAACCAAAGATGTATCCATCACACTTCAAAGTTTCCTCTTGCCTCCATTATTATTATTGTTGTTATTATGTGTGTTGAAAGAACTCTAAACAAGATCTATCATCATTAAAAAATAATTTAAGTATGTAATACAGCATTGTTAACTGTAGGCACCTTGCTGTGCAGTGGATTTTCAGAATTTATTTTGTGTAACTGAAACTTTGTATCATTTGACCATCACTTCCCATTCCCTCTTCTTCTCAGTTCTTGTCAAGAATCATCTCTTTTCTGTTTTAAATTTGAGTATTTCAGAGTCCACATAATTATATCATAATGTATTTCTGTCTTTGTTCCTTTGGTTTATTTCAATTAGCATAATGTCACAACTGGCAGGATTCCCTTCATTTAAAAAGTTGAATAGTATTCCATTGTATGTATATGCAGCATCTTCTTTATCCAATCATCTGTTGATGGACATTAGGTTGTTTCCATATCTTGCCTATTGTGAATAACGCTACAATGAACCTGAGAGTGCAGGTATGTTTTTGAGATCCTGATTTCAATTCCTGTCGAAAAATTACCAAATGTGGTAGTGCTGGGTCATATGGCAGGTCTATTTTAAATTTTTTGATGAAATTCTATATTGTTTCCCATAATGACTATACCAAATTACATTTTCACTAACCTGGGTTCCCTGTCCCTATGTCCCCACCCACTCTTGTCTACATTTTTTTTTTTAAATTTTTCCATGATAGCCATCCTAACAGATGTGAAGTGATATCTCATTGTTGGTTTCATTTGCATTTTCCTGATGAATGGAAAGGTTGGATACCTTTTCATATACCTGTTGGCTATTGGTATGTTTTCTTTGGAGAAACATCTACCTGAATACTTTGCCCAATTTTTAATTGTATGTGAGTGTCTATGAGGTGTATGAGTTTTTATATGCCTTGAATTTGATATTAACCCCATCAATGTATTATTATTTGCAAATATTTTCTCCCATTTCTGTTGTCTTTTTACTCTATTGTTTCTTTTGCTGTGTTGAAGATTTTTAGTTTTATATAATTCCATTTGTTTATTTATTTACTAATTTCTTTGTCTTGCTGTGCCTTTGCTGTTATATCGAAAAAATTATTGTAAGACAAGTATCAAGGACTTTCCTTCCTAGGTATTATTCAAAGTGTTTTATGATTTCAGTCATAGGTTTTTTAAGTCTTTGATCCATTTTGAGTTGATTTTTTGTATAGTATTAGGTATGGTCCAATTTCACTTGTTTGCATGTGGAGATCTAATTTTCCCAACACCATTTATTGAAGAGATTATCCTTTCCCCATTTTGTATTCTTGTCACTCTTGTCAAAGACTAATTGACTGTATATGTGTAGGATTATTTCTGAGCTATTCTTAAGTTTTTTAACTTTTTCTATTTTGGTAAAATATGTATAACATAAAGCTTTCTATATTAACTGTTTGAAAATATATGGTTCAGTGGTATTAAGTACATTCATGGAGTTGTTCAACCATGGTAACTATCCATTTCCAGAATTCTTCATCTATCAAAACTAAAACTCCTCACCCATTGGTCTCTGTTTCTATTTTTATAACAATATAATACTGTTTTAATTCTATAACTTTGTAATGTACTTTAAAATCAGAAAGTGTGATGGCTTTGAGCATTCTCAAGATTGCTTGACTCTTTGAGGTCTTTTGTGATTCAATACAAATTTTAGAGTTGCTTTTTCTATTTCTGTGAAAATGCCACTGGTATTTTGATAGCTCTTGTCTTGAATCTGTATATTGCTTTGGGTAGTATGGATATTTAATAATAGTCATTCTTAGAATCCATGAACTTAGAATACCATTCCATTTATTTGTGTCTTCAATATTTTTTGTCAGTGTTTATAGTTTTCATTGTACTGTTCTTTCATCTCCGTGGTTAAAGTATTCTTGTAGATTCTACTATAAATAAGGTTGTGCTCTTCATTTCTCTTTCTGATAGTTCATTTTGGTGTATATAAATGCAACTGATCTTTGTATATTAACATTGTATTCTAAAACTTTACTGAATTAATTTATTAGTTCTATTAAACAGCACTTTTGGAGTCTTTAGGGCTTTCTATATATAATATGCAATCTGGAAACAGAAACAGTTTTACTTCTTACTGTCTAATATGGATGCCTTTTATTTTTCTTTACTTAGCTAATTGCTTTGCTAGGGCCTCTAGTTCTATATTGAATAGAAGTGGTGAGAGTGGGAACTGTTGTCTTATGACTGATCTTGGAAAAAAAGTTTTCAGCTTTTTCCATTTCTGTGATGATAGCTGTGGGCATGTCATTCATATATATATATGTGTGTGTGTGTGTATGTATATATAATATATATGTTATATATATGTATATACACACACATATATATAAAACATATATATAAATATATAATTAGTTAATATTGGGCTTCCCTGATGGTTCAATTGGTAAAGAATCTGCCTGCAATACAGGAGACCCCAGTTTGATTCCTGGGTTGGGAAGATCCACTGGAGAAGGGATAGGCTACGCGCTGCAGTATTCTTGGGCTTCACTTGTGGCTCAGTTGGTAAAGAATCCGCCTGTAATGCAGCAGACCTGGGTTCAACCCCTAGGTTGGTTAATGAGTTAACCATTACTCAACCATAACTGGGTTGGTTAATGAGTTAATATTATTGATTATGATATGTGCTTAGTCTCTCAGTCATGTCCAACTCTTTGTGGCCCCATGGATTGTAGTCCGCCAGGGTCCTCTGTCCATGGGGAATTCTCCTGGCAAGAATACTAGAGTGGGTTACCATGCCCTCCTCCAGGGGATCTTCCCAACCCAAGGATGGAATCCAGGTCTCCTGCATTGCAGCCAGATTCTTTACTGTCTGAGCCACCAGGGAAGCCCACTGATTATTATATGATCTTTATTATATTGAGATATACCCTTTTTATATTAATTTTTTTAGTTATTTTTTACCATGGAGCTGCTCTGGCTAAAGAATACTGGGGACAGTGAGTGGTGGTGGGACATGAGGTCAGAGAAATAGCCAGAAGCCAGATCTCTCAGTGCCTTATGTTGGTCGTGGGGGGATGTTTGAACCTTCAGTGACTGGGAACCAATAGAAGTGTAAGAATAAAGTTATGTGATCTGATTTTTCACTTTATTCTCTTGAGTTCTCTATTCTTTTATTTAAGATTTAATTTAGTGATTCAGCTCAGAGTTGTTCCAGTATATGGTCCCTCAGAAACCAGTTTCTAATGTTGAAATTAAAATCACTATGGTATCTGATTTTTTTTCTTTAACTTTTTATTTTACATTGGGGCATAGTTGATTAATAATGTTTTGTTAGTTTCAGGTGTGCAGCAAAGTCATGCAGTTAGACACGTACATGTATCTATTAATTTTCAAACTCTTTCCCCATTTAGGTTGTTACTTATTACTGAGCAGAGTTCCCTGAGCTATACAATAAGTCCTTGTTGGTTATCCATTTTTAATATAGCAGTATAAATATGTTGCTTTTTCTTAAGGAGTACAAAATAGAGCTTCACTGAATTTCAGTCTGGCCATACTTCGTAACCTTCCTTGTAGTCACAGAAGGGCCTGAAGCAAACACTATATTCAAGAAACTGTACAGTTTCAGGTACTTTAATGATCTACCAAATGGCTAGCTTATCACAAATTGTCACTATATAATCCCTTTCACGACCATTGATACTGGCCTAATTGTTACTCAAAATGCATTCTAAATTAGATAAAGACAAACTTTCTGCTCCTGAAGCTTATTCCCTTCTGTCAGAATAATTATCTGAAACTTGGAAATGAGCAAACAGGTTTCTCAGTGTTTTTTTTTTTTTTTTAGTGCAGTTCTGAACTTGCAACTTTGATAACATTTACATTGATTGGGCTGCTTCATAATTTCGTAAGCATAGATATTAACCTGCAGATTTTGGTCAGGTAGAGAGGCAAATAATTTCTCTCTAGCAGAACAAATAATCCCAGGGATTATGGTGTATGGCCTCACTAGGCATTAATTGATTTCTATATAAAGCACTCTTGGTATTTCTTTGTCAAATTTTTTATGTACACTTAGCTTCCCAAGTACTCTTTGAACTGTTCATAACATCTTACAACTTTTATTCTTAATTAATGAATTGTGTAGAATCTTTGAATATGCATTCTACATGTATGTGGAGTGATTTTTTTTTTCTTTTTGAAAATTATACTTTAACATTCATCAGATTTCCTTTTTGAAGATCAAGTCTCTAGTTCCTTCTTATCCCCACTCCAACAGATATCCTCAGGTTTCTGTAGTACTTTAAATACAATGTCAAATTGCAGTAATTGCGGTAATTGCAGTTCATGGTGATTTACAAGCACATAGCAAAAACCCATGAAACTCGTAGCTTCCAGAAGGGGCCACTGCTAGGGAGACCTCATCACAGATATCCTGCATGGAGGATGACTAGATGATTATTAGAATGATTATTATTTTCAGTGATCAGTTAACACCTTTAACACTATTACAGATTCAAGCAGAAAGAAAAATAAAGCCCATTAAGTTGCTAATATGAAGACGTGGCGATTTACACCTCTTCTTTAATTTTCTACGTATTCAGACTCTTTAATCTTGTCTAATTTCTTTAATATTTTGTCTGGGATATTCTAGTGACTTTGAGAGGAAGATTAAAGTGACAACACTCACATGTCCATAAAATGCTACATGCTTATCACAAGCACCCACTGCTTTTATGAACACTTTTCCAATATTCAAAACAGACCACAAATTTACCTTCTATTGCCACTGGCATGCAAATTTGAGTGCTTTAAATGTGTCAGTTTATTATTATAGTGGATGCATCTAACCATCTTTTAAAATCTGAAGAATAGTTGTTGATGCACATACATGCACCTAGAGTAAAATCTACTCGGAATACCAGTTACATCAAAACAGGCTGTTAATTATACCAGGAAAAATATATTGTCAGTTGTCCCAGAAAAAAAATGTTGTGAAATGATGTTGAATGATGGAAGAAAGTTGCACCCCTAAAATAAAACTGTTCAGTGTATCATTCCATGTATTTCTAGCTAACAAGATATTAAACTCAATCTAAAACTAAACTAGATGTATTTGTTATGCCATCAGTCACCTTAAATATAATCCTTTTGGAACCATCCTTAGAAGTTTTACCTTTATCTCATTTGGCCATCCTAGCAATCCTGTGAGGGAAGGAGGATGGCTGTGGATCTTATAGTTTACAGGCAAGGGTAATTTCAGGGAGGGTGCAAGACTTGCCTCAGTTTAACAAGGCTAATTAACCTGCAGGGGTCAGAACCAGGATCTGGACTGAGAATATATTAATTTCAGAGTGATTCTCACTGTAATACCAATGACAAAGAAGCCATGGGACCAGTAAGAAAGTGAGCTTTCCATTCATTTTTCCATCATTATTTAGTGAGGCACTACTTTGTGTCAACTGAGAAAACAGCCATAAACAAAAGAGATAAAGTCTGTCCTTTAAAGGAGAGTGTATTTTGGACAGCTAACAAATCAATATTAAGTGTAATGTTAAGTATAATAAATATTATCAGGACAAACTTGGAGGTAGAAAGTGATAGGATTGGGGTGGTAGAGTGGAGGATACTATTTTACATAGGATATCATCATACACATCTCAATAAGGTGATATTTGACTAGAACCTGAGAAGGAGAAAAACATGTGATACTGGAAGAATAGCAGCCATGGAAGGAAAAAGGAGCAGAGACCTAGAGGCAAGAGGTGTTTGGAAGTTCTATGCACAACATAGAGACAAGGGTGAGTGGAGTTGAGTGAGCCATAGGTAGAGTAGCAAAAGATGAGCATATTTTATTAATTTAATGGGAGACTATTGAATAGTCTTAAGGGGAAGGATGGTATGATTTGAATTATGTTTAAAAGAGTTATAATATTATGACTTTTTGTGCTGTAAAGAAAGGAAAAGAGATGAATGATAATTTAAGAGACAAGTATAGTCATTCAAGAAAATTAAAAGGTTTAATTTTACAAGCTTTGAGCTCCAAATCTTTATGAGCTCCAAATCTTTCATGAATTGTTCAGTTCTACAAAGAACCTGTCTTATTAACTTTTTTCAAATAAATTTTAATGTGTATCAGGGAGGGTTCTCTACTCAAGCAATCCTTTAAAAAGAGGTACTAGAGGGAGAAGAATTAAATATGTCCATTAGGCCTTGAAGGTTTGAAGCAGAAATAAAGAAATATTGAAAATATTCAAATGCTCAATTTCCCAAATGAGAATAAAAATCTCATATGAAAAATAGATGTAGAAGCTACTAGAATCATTTCCACCATAAAATTCAAAATATGGTTCTTTTCATTTATCAGTGTTTTAAAACTCTCCTGTTTATTTTTTTCTATTAAATGTCAAGTAAAAGTTGTAATTTTAAAATTTTATTCTTTTTCCAAAACAATTAAAACCTTTACAGTTTTTTTGAATTATATGTTAATGAACACAGAGTAAAATTAAATAAAAATATTGTAATTGCTACTTTGAAACTATGTACTAAACCAATAGGTGTACACAACACTACTACTGCTATCTTTTTACCAGTATTTCAGAAATGAAAAGTGTCAATTCTCAAAACAAAGAAAGAGAGAGAATTTCATAGAAAAATCACTTTATCATGTTTCTCATTTTTTTTTGGCTGTTTGTTCTACATGTAGGAATGTGGAAGATTTCAACACAAGCAACATTTACACATGGTTCAGTGTTTGAGAAACAAAATTTGTATCTACTAATCTCCCTACCCTATTTATTAGTTAGAAAAAAAGGACACTTATTCTCATTGTTGACCTCATAGTAAAATGAGATGATACATGCAACCTAACTCAAGAAGTGAATGAAAATTGCTCAAAAATGTGAATTAACGACTGGCCCCTTCCACAAGACAATTCTGTATAATGGAAAGAACTGTGTTAGACTCTCTCAGATTATAGTTCCTTTCATACTTATTAATTGTATGAACTTGAGAAAGTTATATCATTCCTTTGATGTTCTGTCTTCTCAACTGAAAAGCAAGCAAAATAATAATACAAAAGATTATTCAGTTCAGTTTAGTCGCTAAGTTGTGTCCAAATCTTTGTGACCTGATGGACCACAGCATGCCAGGCTTCCCTGTCCATCACCAACTCCCAGAGTTTACCCAAACTCATGTCCATTGAGTCAGTGATGCCATCCAACCATCTTATCTTCTGTCGTCCCCTTCTCCTCCTGCCATCAATGTTTCCCACCATCAGGGTCTTTTCAAATGAATCAGCTCGTCATATCAGGTGGCCAAAGTATTGAAGTTTCAGCTTCAACATTAGTCCTTCCAATGAACCCTCAGGACTGATCTCCTTTAGGATGGACTGGTTGGATGTCCTTGCAGTCCAAGGGACTCTCAAGAGTCTTCTCCAACACCACAGTTCAAAAGCATCAGTTCTTCAGCACTCAGCTTTCTTTATAGTCCAACTCTCACATCCATACATGACTACTGGAAAAACCATGATCTTAACTAGACAGACCTTTGTTGGCAAAGTAATGTCTCTGCTTTTTAATATGCTGTCTAGGTTGGTCATAACTTTCCTTCCAAGGAGTAAGCATCTTTTTATTTCATGGCTGCAGTCACCATCTGCAGTGATTTTGGAGCCCTGAAAAATAAAATCTGACACTGTTTCCACTGTTTCCCCATCTATTTCCCATGAAGTGATGGGACCGGATACCATGATCTTCGTTTTCTGAATGTTGAGCTTTAAGCCAACTTTTTCTCTTTTTTTTTAATATAAATTTATTTATTTTAATTGGAGGTTAATTACTTTATAATATTGTATTGGTTTTTCACTCTCCTCTTTCAGTTTCATCAAGAGGTCTTTAGTTCTTCACTTTCTGCCATAAGGGTGGTGTCATCTGCATATCTGAGGTTATGGATATTTCTCCCAGCAATCTTGATTCCAACTTGTGCTTCATCCAGCCCAGCATTTCTCATGATGTACTCTGCATATAAGTTAAAAGAGCAGGGTGACAATATACAGCCTTGATGGACTCCTTTCCCGATTTGGAACCAGTCTGTTGTTCCATGTCCAGTTCTAACTGTTGCTTCCTGACCTACATATAGATTTCTCAAGAGGCAGGTCAGGTGGTCTGCTATTCCCATCTCTTTCAGGATTTTCCACAGTTTATTGTGATCCACACAGTCAAAAGCTTTGGCATAGTCAATAAAGCAGAAATAGATGTTTTTCTGGAACTCTCTTGCTTTTTTGATGATGCAGAGGATGTTGGCAATTTGATCTCTGGTTCCTCTGCCTTTTATAAAATCTTGAACTTCTGGAAGTTCATGGTTCACGTATTGCTGAAGCCTGGCTTAGAGAATTTTGAGCATTACTAGTGTGTGAGATGAGTACAATTGTGCAATAGTTTGAGCATTCTTTGGCATTGCCTTTCTTTGGGATTGGAGTAAAAACTGACCTTTTCCAGTCCTGTGGCCACTGCTGAGTTTTCCATATTTGTTGGCATATTGAGTGCAGCACTTTCACAGCATCATATTTTAGGATTTGAAATAGCTCAACTCGTATTCCACCTCTCCACTAGCTTTGTTCGTAGTGATTATTATTGTTCAAAAAAGATTATTAGAAGGTTAAATAAAAATATGTGTTTCCTTATATGAAGATTTCTGCACATAGAAGATTGAGCAAAATTAAGCTCAACTGAGCATTTACATTTAGTATTTTTTCTATGACTTCCTCAGCCTTCCATCAAAATCTCTTGTATAATAATAAATGTTTGAGAGTGGAAATGACAACATGCAATTATTTTACTTTTTATAACCCCAGATATCACCATATTAACTACTATCTCCAAGTGTCCTGGAATTGTCAAAAGTGAAAAATGAAGTCTCTCAATTGTGTCTGACTCTTTACGATCCCATGGACTGTAGCC
Organism: Oryx dammah; assembly: GCF_014754425.2. NCBI lineage: Eukaryota > Metazoa > Chordata > Mammalia > Artiodactyla > Bovidae > Oryx > Oryx dammah. The sequence continues at coordinate 18,730,851 of NW_024070199.1, forward strand.
TACCAGGCTCCTCCATCAATCGGATTTTCAGGCAAGAGTACTGAAGTGGGTTGCCATTTCCTTGGGTTTCCTATTACTTTTCTTATAAGCACATGCTTTACTTTTTCTTTTTTTCTATTTCCTTTTTTTTTTCATTCTTTTTTTAAAAATTTTACTTTATTTTACTTTACAATACTGTATTGGTTTTGCCATACATCAACATGAATCCACCATGAGTGTACATGTGTTCCCAATCCTGAACCCCCGTCCCACCTCCCTCCCCATATCATCTCTCTGGGTCATCCCTATGCACCAGCCCCAAGCATCCTGTATCCTGCATCGAACCTAGACTGGCGATTTTTTTCTTATATGATATTATACATGTTTCAATGCCATTCTCCCAAATCATCCCACCCTCTCCGTCTCCCACAGAGTCCAAAAGACTGTTCTATACATCTGTGTCTCTTTTGCTGTCTCGCATACAGGGTTATCGTTACCATCTTTCTAAATTCCATATATATGTGTTAGTATACTATATTGGTGTTTTTCTTTCTGGCTTACTTCACTCTGTATAATCAGCTCCAGTTTCATCCACCTCATTAGAACTGATTCAAATGTATTCTTTTTAATGGCTGAGTAATACTCCAACCATTAGCCAGACTCATCAAGAAACAAAGGGAGAAAAATCAAATCAAAATTAGGAATGAAAAAGGAGAGATCACAACAGACAACACAGACATACAAAGGATCATAAGAGACTACCATCAGCAATTATATGCCAATAAAATGGACAACTTGGAAGAAATGTACAAATTCTTAGAAAAGTACAACTTTCCAAAACTGTACTAGGAAGAAATAGAAATTTTGACAGACCCATCACAACCATGGAAATTGAAACTGTAATCAGAAATCTACCAGGAAACAAAAGCCCAGGTCCAGATGGCTTCTCAGCTGAATTCTACCAAAAATTTAGAGAAGAGCTAACACCTATCCTACTCAAACTCTTCCAGAAAATTGCAGAGGAAGGTAAACTTCCAAACTCATTCTATGAGGCCACTATCACCCTAATACCAAAACCTGACAAAGATGCCACAAAAAAAGAAAACTATAGGCCAGTATCACTGATGAACATAGATGCAAAAATCCTTAACAAAATTCTAGCAATCAGAATCCAACAACACATTAAAAAGATCATACACCATGACCAAGTAGGCTTTATCCCAGGGATGCAAGTATTCTTCAATATCTGCAAATCAATCAGTGTAATACACCACAATAACAAACTGAAAAATAAAAGCCATACGATTATCTCAATAGATGCAGAGAAAGCCTTTGACAAAATTTGACATCCATTTATGATTAAAAACTCTCCAGAAAGCAGGAATAGAAGGAACATACCTCAACAGAATAAAAGCTATATATGACAAACCCACAGCAAACATTATCCTCAATGGTGAAAAATTGAAAGCGTTTCCCCTAAAGTCAGGAACAAGACAAGGGTGCCCACTTTCACCGCTACTATTCAACATAGTTCTGGAAGTTTTGGCATGATTTAGTTTTTATTTTGTTTTGTTTTCTCATTCTTTTTCCTTTTATGTTTAACAGAGAAAGTATCTTGTCAATAACTACCTTGTCTTTTTGAGAAGTGTTCTGTTAGTGGGTGCTTTTTTTCTTCCCATTTTGCTTCTGTTTTTTAGAGCGGTCTGTCCCAAAGGATCTTTAATTTGGTTCTTTTGGTTTTCATTTATTTTTAACTATTTTTTTCCACCTCAAAAAATAAAATCTGATAATTTTAAAATTTATTTCTGGTATACAGAATTTATTTCTAACAGAGTGATTTGTCAGTTTTTTTATTGTGAATTTTTGTTTTGATTCTTCACTTTCTGCCTATTGTTCTAATCCCATTTTATGTATTCATTATTGTTCTACATTGCAAAAAAGGCCAATTTAATCTCATGAGTTTTCTCAACTACATTTAATAACTCAGAATAATGAAAAGTATAAGTAAGCAGTTAATTAGACTGCCTTGTGTTTGTACATAATTAACTTGACCATCTCTCTGTACTTCCCTGGTGGCTCTGTCAATAAAGAATCCACCTGCAATGTAGGAGACTTCCTGCAATGCAGGAGACCTGGGTTTGATCTCTGGGTTGGAAAGATTTCCTGGAGAAGGAAATGGCAACTCACCTAGGTACAGAGGAGCCTGGCAGGCTACATGCAGTCCATGGGGTCACAAAGAGTCAGATATGACTTAGGGACTAAACCATCTCTCTATCATATATCTTAGCATAGTTTATATATTTTAAATTGTATTCCCTCTAACTAATAAGTAATCCCTCATTTCTAATAAAAAAAAAATTAGAGTAACATTATGGCACACTCTGAATTCAGGTGTTACATGACAGATAGACAATGAGAAAGCAGCCAATTGATCCAAAGAACTTGGAAGTTATACATCAGCTCTGCAATTGAGAGTCAAGACTGTTTCTTTAAAAATTCCACAGTTGTCAGAATTCTATGTATAAAATCAAACTATTCAGATGGTCTGAAGAATTGTTGCCCAAAATAATGATAGTACGTGATCTCTGGCCAATACCAGAAGTTGTGAAAGTCATATATAATTTCTTTCTTTCTTTTTAACCAAGTGTCTGCCAACAACTTATTTGAGCCAGCAAACAGCACACAATAAACATGGCCTGTAAGCAAACAAGAATTTTGCAAATCTCTGCCAAAACTCAGTTTTAACTTGAAAAGCCTGACACAAGTTTCTGTTCTCTGTTGTAGGATTTATTACTTTTGACAGATTCTCTCTTCTCATTGTCCCTAAACAACATCATCCTATTGAATAAACTCCCCCTGGTCAGGGATGGGCAAGCAAGTGTAACAACAGAAAACTAAACAGGGCTCCCAGGGCTAAGCAAAAGCCGTTGTTGTTTTTCATTTCCCAGTTTATCGAGAAAAATTAAATGTATTTTACCTCTAGGAGATGGAGGCATTACCAGACCCATTTAAATTGAGCATTAAGTCGTATTCCCTAAGTTAAAATAAAAATGCACACTTTGTTTAATTGTAGATATGCTATGAAACAATGTGAGGCACATTTACAAGCTGTAGGAAATGGGATGAGGGAAGGTATATTCTTTTCTCCCTTCATTTGATTTCAATATTATCATTTAAGCAAAACTATTGAGAATAACTACTCATTTGAAAGTAATTTAAACATACCTCAAACTGAAAATGTAATATTTCCCTAAGCTCTTGATGATCCATTTCAAATTTTTTGAGTCTATTAAAGGGAATCAAAGGATCAAGGCTAATTCCTATATTCCTTGAAGAGTACAGGCAGCCTATGGAATCTGGAAAGATATCTGAGAATATGATCCCTGACACCATCCCTGACCAGCCTGTCCCTGGTTCACAAATCTTCAATTAAATTCCAGACCAAGATTTTTGTGAGAACTAATTGTGAAATATATATATGTGTGTGTGTATATATATATACATACACACACACATATATATTTCATGTACATAAGATATATATAGATATGGTTATAATAAACATGAAAGGCATGAGTGTCAACAGTTCTTAAAGCATGAGCATACATTAATCAAAGATTAACCTAATTCTATTTTATAAATTGTTTTAGATTCCTGAGCCCAACCCCTGACCTACTACATTCTAATAAGGAAAAAAAATAACGCTACCTGTGTATACACTTTTTTTAAAAAAAGTTCTTTCCAGGAAATGTTTAACTACTATGGAGTTTGAGATCTACTGTTTTTACATTATATAGACAAGGAGAAATTCAGAATATTGAAGCTACTTCCTCAAAGTATTACAATTAAACATCAGTAAAAGCAAGATTAAAACATTTTCTCTTGAGTTCAAGGCCAAGTGTTCTTCCTTGTATGGGTTCAGAGTTGGACGTGACTGATAGTGGTTAGATGGCTCACTTTGCTTTTTACTTACAGAGAACTCAGGTCTGTGAGAAAGGACATGGTGTAGTCACCAGCCCATAGACAGCTTGGAGGGCCTTTTGTTTCATGATTTCATTTTTTTTTTTCCTTAGTCAAAGACATTTTCCTCCTATTGAACCTCAATAAAGGTATGTGAATTTTCATTTGGTTTTGTTTTCCAAAATTAGAGTGAACAAGATAACTGAGTGATCTTAAATAAAGGTAACTGTGGTTGTTACTATTTGAAACTGGAACTAGATTTGAACTGTTGCTGCTGTTGTTTAGTCACTCAGTCATGTTGGACACTTTGTGACACTATGGAAAGCAGCACCCCAGGCTTCCCTCTTTTTCACTATCTCCTGGAGTTTGCTCAAACTCATGTCCATTGAGTCAGTGATGCCATTCAACCATCTCATCCTCTGTCTCCCCATTCTTCTCTTGCCCTCAGTCTTTCCCAGCATTAGTGCTTTTCCAATGAGTTGGCTCTTCACATCAGGTAGCCAAAATATGGAGCTTTAGCTTCAGCACTAATCCTTCTGATGAATATTCAAGGTTGATTTCTTTTAGGATTGAATGATTGATCTCCTTGCAGTCCAAGGGACTCTCAAGAGTCTTCTCCAACACCACATTTCAAAAGCATCAATTCTTTAGCACTCAGCCTTCTTGATGGTCCAGCTCTCACATCTGTACATGTTCCTGGAAAAACCATAGCTTTAACTATATGGATCTTTGTCTGCAAAGTGATATTTGTTTTAATACACTGTCTAGGTTTGTCATAACTTTTCTTTCAAGGAGCAAGTGTTTTTTAATTTCATGGCTGCAGTTACCATCTGCAGTGATTTGGGAGCCCAAGAAAATAAAATCTGACACTGTTTCCACTTTCTCTCCTTCTATTTGCCATGAAGTGATAGGACCAGATGCCACGATCTTCGTTTTTTGAATGCTGAGTTTTAAGCCAGCTTTTCACTCTCCTCTTTCACCTTCACCAAGAGGCTCTTTAGTCCCTCTTCGCTTTCTGCCATTCAACAGTCATTTTTCTGCTGAGATATGAGATGCGCCCCTGTCAGCTTTCATTGAGATTTCTGATGGTCATAGAATCTTGGAGCTGAGAATGGTCTCTTTAACACTACCTGATTCTGTCTCCTATCAACAATGCCTCAGTGTTTAAAAACATCCCTTAGTGTCATATGCGTGTGTGTATGTGTGTGTGTGTGTGTGTATCAATAGATAGAATACATTCTCTTATTTCAGAGTTGCGGTGTACCTTCAAAGGAATAACATTAAATGTAAGAAAATAAAATAAGTAAACTGTTAGCTGATATACCCATTCTAAATAGTCATTTAAGATCATAGTACAAAATTCTGATTGAAAACAATAATGTATAAACTAACATTTACCAAATACCTACCATGTGACTGGGCCTGAACACATTCATTCAACTTTTCACTCTTCAGTGATCTATTGGACTTATAGCCAGACACACTTAAAGAAACCAAGACCTTGGTCATCTAGCAAAAACAAGCTGCATTTGAACTCAGATTTTTTTTTTCTTCTTTCCAAACCCTTATTTTTCCACTATATGATTTCCATCGAGTATTTTTATAAATTCACTACTATGAGTTAACACAGTTAGTAGAATTATAAGGAAACCTCTTTTATTCATAGTCTGGGTCTGCCTGCCTGGTCTCTCTTGGTCCCTGTTACTTTGTCCTGAGCAGAGCTGCAGATCCCTTCCCTCGTAGAGAAATGCATGTTGGGGTTTGTGATCACTGCAGGAAAGAGTGAAAAGACTGCAGAGACAGACTCCCTGGGTTTAACTGCCAGCACTGTCGTTTGTCATACAAGGCTTTAGGCACATTACTCAATCTCTCTAAGCATCCATTTCCCCATATACATCCTAGGGTTGTTTTAAGGTGCAGAGGAGATAGTTTGTATAAAATAAAATACTGAATAGAATAATACCTCAGCATGTGGTGCTTTATTGTTAGTAGTATGGTTGGTATTACACTATGCATCAAACAAGTGACCTTGGGCACATTGCTTCACTCCTCTTAGCTTGAGTTTTCTTGAATCTTAGAAAAATAAAATAACAGTTCTTTCCCACTTGTAAAGGGGAATTAAATTGGATGACTTATATAATAAGATGTCTAGCAAAAGACCGGGAAAGGAACAGACAATAAATGCTACCCTTCTGCTGCTTTCTACTTGGTTGTGGAGCCATCCTCTTCCTACCCCATTATGGTGTTTTTTGTTTTTCTTTTTTTTAAATATAAGGGCTGAGCTGAGTATGTTGCTTTTTTGTGCTCAATACAAAACAAGTAGGTTAGCTAAGACCCTGCCCAGGAGATACTGTATTCACCTCAAACTTGACTTTAGTTCTTTAAGTGCAAAAAGGATGCTTCTTCTGGTGAGATTATATAAGATTTGTCTCTCACATCAACTTTTTGATCAGACTTGCAGCCTTGCAATAGAACATAACAGACATGTTGTTACATAAAACATGAGTCTGGGATCAGTCCCACTTACCCACTATCAAGTCTAAAATCCATAGTCTCAAAGATCATAGTCTACCATTTCTACCAACAAACTCACAATATAGGAGGTTTATTAAGGTTTTGGCCTTTTAAAAATGAATATATATCAGGGGAATTTTGAGCACCAGTAACTGAATATTGACACATCTCTAGGAAAGATGTGTCTATCTAAAATTGTCTTATATATTGGTCAACAAGCCCTCTACATCAAAATCAGTCCTAGGATGTTTGTGGGGCAGGGGATGGGGGTCAGTTGCACTAAAATGACTATTTCTGAGTATCATTTATTGCTTTCATTTAGAATTTGCTGAGAAATTACCTGTAATCTGAATTTTTAAACCTTTTCAAGTGATTCTTATGCTTATTTACAGTTAAGAACAATTGATTCTTTAGCCTTGTCTATACATCTGTTCTCTGAAAAAACAAAAATATAAACAATATGCCCTGACACTTTGATCAGAGATCCAGATTTAGTTGTTCAGGGATGGCTCCTGGACATCAGTATATTGTTAAAAAACTGAAACAAAAACAAGCCCAGGTGATATTATTATATAGCCAGAGATAACAACTAGTGACCCAGGCTTCCAAACATACCCAATCCTAACGAATGGCTTCCTTCATTTCATCCAATTTCATCGCTCACTTGGCCCTTAACTGTATTTGATCTTTAAATATCTGAAGTTTGAACATTTCCTGCACTAGAACATGTAGGTTTTTGGAAGTAGAGATGCACAACACACTGAGGCAGGGTTAGAGAGAGCACCTCCGATTGGTACCATGGAGTCAAGATTTCTGAAATGACCCAGAGGAGGACTGAGAAACTTGGTGATGGGAAGAGAGATTAGAGAGGAGCGGATAACTGACAGAGAGGAAAAGTGAATGAATTGAGGAGAAAATTGCAAGTTTGTGTAGACTCTCTCCTTGCCACATAAAGCAGACATTGAAAGTCTTTCAAGATAGCAGATAGCAAACAGATTCAAAGGTGTCCCTTATCAGAATCCCACTTAATGATTTCACACGTTTTTCAAAGTTTCATAAAAATGGGACAAAACACAGACACATTTTCCCTATATAAAATCAGCTACATAATTTGTGGGACCTAGTGCAAAATTAAAATATGGACCCTCCTTGTAGAAAAAGCAGGAAAAAAGTGCTATTAAAGGTACTGAACATAAACTATAGCTTTTTCTGAAACAAAAGTACTCCTTTTTACTATGATCTCTCTCTCTCAACCTGGCATGGTGACTTTGTGTGTGTGTGGTGGTGGTGGTGTTTTTTAATTTCATGATTTTATAAACTTTTTAAATGTAGAAATAATGATAGATCTACATGCAGTTTCTAGGAAACAATCCAGAAGGACCCCATGTTCCTTTACCCAGTGATCCCCATTGATGACACTTTGCAAAGTTACAGTGATAAGGATTTCTCATGTTGGCCTTTTATAGTCAGTTGCACTTTTTTTCCAAACTCACACTTCCTAGTACTTAACCCGTGGCAGTGACTAACTACTGCCCCATTTTATAATCTTATCATTTTAAGAATATTATATAAGTGAAATCACAAAGTAAGTAATCTTTGGGGCATGTTTTTCCCCTCCAACTCAGCATAACTTCCTGGTAGTCCATTCATGTTGGATATCAATAGCTCATTCCTCTCTAGTGCTGAATGGAAATCCATGTTATAGATATATCAGTTTCTTAACTGTTTACCTGTTGAAGGACACCTGGACTCTTTCCAGCTTGGGGCAATTTTGAATAGTGTTGCTAGGAACAACAATGGACAGGATTTTGTGTGAGCATAAGTCTTCATTTCTCTGGATAAATGCCCAGGAGTGTGATGGATATCATTTATGGTAATTCTGTGAATATTTCTTAAAGAAATGATAGACTGTTTCCCAAAGTGGCTGTGTTATTTTACATTCCCACCAACATTATATATGTGATCAGTTTCTCTATATCCTTGCAAGAATTTGGTGTGTCACTATGCAGTTGTTTTGTTTGTTTTTATTTAATTTTTATTTTTATCTTAAACATTTCAATAGGCATGGCGTCATGTATCATTGTGGTTTTAATTTATATTTCATCAGTGGCTAAAATGTTAAACATCATTTTATATGCTTATCTGACACTTCTGTATCCTCTTCAGTGAAAGAGCTGCCCTTATGTCATTTTCAAATTGGGTGGTTTACACTTTCACAGTTCAGTTTTGAGAGTTCTATGTATAATCTAGTTAGTAGTCTTTAAGCAAATGTTTTGAGTTTGCAAATATTTTATCTTAGACTTGGTTTGTCTTTTCATCCTCTCTCAACAAGTTCTTTCAGAGAGCAAAGGTTTTTAATTTGGGTGAAGTTTAATTCATCAATTTTTCTTTTTATGAACTATACTTTTGGTGTCAAGCATATGGAATTTGAATAACTAATATCCCAAAAATGTTTTTATGGTTTTTATTATAATGGGCTTTTTATTATAATGAATGATTCTTTTTGAAGAGTGTACATTTTGGTGATTATGAGATTCCAGATCTTATTTAAACCTCCTGTTTTAGCTGGCTTCTTCCTACATTCATCATTTCCTCATTGTTTCCAGGTGGGAGTAAAAGTTCAGGTTCTGGGAGTAGGGGAAGGACAAAGCAGAAGTGATTTTTAACACATACAAATGACTATACATAAAATAAGCAACAAAAATTTACTGTTGCTTATTTTATAGTACAGGGATAATGCCCGAAATTTGTAATAACATGTAACGGAATATAATCTGCAAAATATTAATAACTGAATCACTATGCTGTACAACTGAAACTAACACAGTATTGTAAATCAACTAAATTTCAATGAAAACAAACAAAAAACATCCAGATTCTCTACTTGGTCTTTGACCTCTGATATGGGGAAGGGGTTTCTTGATATGAGAGATGGGAGTGACAATTCAGCTCTTTGTCAGGTCTCTGAGGACACTACCCTAACTGGGAGCTGTAGGAGCTCCTAGATATAACTCCCCACGTGGCACCATAGAGGAGGTGGACTTGTCATCATTATGAGGTTTGAAAGTCCTGAATCTGCACTAAGTTATTTCTGACTTCACCCTAGCTGGGAGAGGAAGAAGACTCCATTATTCCCAGGTGGTATGGAAGTCCTTTGTTGACATGAGTGAAGGTGGGGACTCAATTATTTCCTGCAGTGTTTGGCTGGAATAGAGAGAATTGTCTAAAACTTTCTGTCATGCTAAACTACTTCTGGTGCTTTGAATAGAAAGAGATATGATATTGTGATTTATCATAAGAAATAAATATTTGGTCTCTGTTCTAATTCCGGCCCGCTGCTGCTGCTGCTGCTAAGTAGCTTCAGTCATGTCCGACTCTGTGCGATCCCATAGACGGCAGCCCACCAGGCTCCCCCGTCCCTGGGATTCTCCAGGCAAGAACACTGGAGTGGGTTGCCATTTCCTTCTCCAATGCATGAAAGTGAAAGTGAAGTCACTCAGTTGGCCTAGAGCTCTTAAAACCTCTGGACTTTCATAATGAGAAAGAAAGTTGTCTTGATATTTCTAACAACCCCTTTAAGCACACTTGAGTTTCTGTTAATAAGGTGACTTTTGGAAACCATCTGAGGATGGGCATTGGTTGGCAGGGAAGCCTACCATGTGATCAGAGGATTGAAACTTCCGGTCCCATCCTTCTGATTTCTGAAGAGGTAAGAAAGGCTTGAAGTTGAATTGATAGCCTGTGGCCAGTGAGTTAATCAGTCATGCCTTTGTAACCAAGCTTCCACAAAAACCCAGGAGAATGGGGTTTGGAGAGCTTCCAAGTTGGTGAACCACAGCTCTTCCACATGCCACCATGCTGGACTCCAAACTCCACTAGGATCTAAGCTGCTTTGTTTGGGATCTCACCCTGTGTACCTTTTTATCTGGTTGCTGTGTAATAAACTGGTAACCTAGTGAGTAAACTCTGTTCTTGAGTCCTGTAAGCCCCTCTCTCAAATTAATCAAACCTAATGAGGGAGGCATGGAAACCTCTGTTTTATAGCCAGTTGGTCAAAAATGCAGGTAAAACTTGGGTTTCCAGTTAGCATCTGAAAGTGGAGGACAGTCTTGTCAGTTGTTGCTGTTGTTCAGTTGCTAACTCGTATCTGACTCTTCACAAGCCCATGGCCTGCAGCACGCTCCTTTTCTCTCTTTCAGTCCTTGGCATTTCCAGATTGCTGGCTTTTTTCAGTTCCAAGTCTTTGATATGTAGAACATAAAGAAACCCCTTGGGAACTCATTCCTTGGGTCCAGTAGACTCCAGCTCTTCTGCCTTTTCTCTAAGATTTCCATCTTCTTATATTTGCTTTATACATAATGTTTAAGGACTTCGGTCATACTCAGTGGGGGAATAAGGATTCCTTCTTCCTACTTCCCATGTTTGCTTGTTTTTAGTGACTATTTAAAGTATGCCTAATTAAAGTTAAAATTTAAATTATTAGCAGTACTCTTGCCTGGATAATCCCATGGACGGAGGAGCCTGGTGGGCTGCAGTCCATGGGGTCACTGAGAGTTGGACACGACTCAGTGACTTCACTTTTCGCTTTCATGCATTGGAGAAGGAAATGGCAACCCACTCCAGTGTTCTTGCCTGGAGAATCCCAGGGACGGCGGAGCCTGGCGGGCTGCTGTCTGTGAGGTCACACAGTGTCAGACATGACTGAAGCGACTTAGCAGCAGCAGCAGCAGCAGCATGAGTTCTGTTGTTTATTTTTATTCATGCCAGTGTTTCAAATAAATACCAAACCTGCATACAAGTCACCAGCATTACACACTTGGTATTTTGTGGCTTGCATATGTGTGCATATAGCTTGCACAGTATGCACGTGTGTCTTATCAGAATGAAATGCTGGACGAAACTAACTACAAGTTTTTACTTTCATTTAATTATTGGTATATGCTCTTTCTACTAACATACTCTACTTTTGGTTTACTGATAGGGAAGGAAAGATTGAAGGGAAAAGGTCCTGTGTGTTGCCTTTTGTTCTATATCATCATTTTCAGCCTAAATGATTGGCTAATACAGAGTATAACCAATAAGAAAGATTATGACAGGATTTCCTGGTTGTTTGTATTTCTTAGAACATATTTCTTTTCATTTTGCGTTTGATGCTTTCTCTAGATAAAATGGTAATGTGGCCTCTTGGGGCTGTCTGTGCCCCTTCTTAATCACAGACAAAATATACTTACATTGTACTCACTTTATTTCTGGCTAACTTTCCACACAGCCTAGGTCAGCCAGAGTTGTGTGATCATGGGGTATCACAAATGGGATGACAGAAATGGTACATATTACAAGCATGTTTTCTCTCCTGCCATGCATGTTCCTCACCAGATGTCACTTAGAAAGATAAAGTCAATACAATGTTTAAGACAGTGACTGCATAAGTATGGCACCCTTCTGAATAAGAGTTCTGTGCAAAGGCACAGGTCGCAAGCATGCAAAGCTGTTTTTTGTCCCTAAAATCAAGTTCTGACCATTGTATTCAATTACACACAAATGCTGACAAATCTCTGCTACTGTCTAACCACTTCAGATACCTTACCTTGCATTGCAAGGTCCTCTCCAAGCTAGTCAAACTCTCTTTTCCTGTGCTCACAGCCACCTCATGGATGCTATACCCTGGCTATACTGAATGCAATCTGATACTTCCTGTCTGCACATTTGCTCACACTCTTAAAGATATACCCACCTTTCAAAGTACAGCATCAGTGCCCACTCTTGTTCAAAGTCCTCTTGGATTTCCTTTCCTTTTGCCCCATTAAAGTAAATTATACTTTTCTTGAACTGCAGAACACCTTATGTCTACTTCTTATTAACTCTGTTATATCCTATCTTGTATCATTGGTATATTTAAGTAAATACCCTAATCCATTCATTAAAAAAATGAAAATATTTGACAACTGGCTTGAGAAATAGAGGCTGAAAGTTTATTTTTGTTATCTGCCTCATTTCCTTAGATTCAACCTCACTTCTTTCCAAGTATCAAGAGTTTCAGCAGACTAGTTCAGGTTTGTGAATTCACACCACTGAAGCGCTGGTTCTAAATCTTTTTCAATGTGATAATTATTCCTTCTTTTTCAAGTCCAAATTGGACTGAATCTGCCAAAATCCTATAACCAAAACTACTATATCTACTTTGTCTAGAAGAAAATAGGGTTCAGCTTCACATTTTAAAAAATATTCTTTTTTTTTTTTATCATTTTAAGGTTAAAAAAAAAAATCCTCTCTTCTTCTTCTTCTGCTGCTGCTGCTGCTAAGTTGCTTCAGTCGTGTCCAACTCTGTGCGACCCCATAGACGGCAGCCCACCAGGCTCCCCCGTCCCTGGGATTCTCCAGGCAAGAACAATGGAGTGGGTTGCCATTTCCTTCTCCAATGCATGAAAGTGAAAAGTGAAAGTGAAGTCACTCAGTCGTGTCCGACTCTTAGCAACCCCATGGACTGCAGCATTCCAGGCTCCTCCATCCATGGGATTTTTCCAGGCAAGGGCACTGGAGTGGGGTGCCATCGCCATAAGATGCCTCTATTGGGGCTTCCCAGGTGGCACTAGTGGTAAAGAACCCGCCTATCAATGTAGGTTACATAAGAGACGCAGGTTCGATTCCTGGGTCGGAAAGATCCCCTGGAGGAGGGCATGGAAACCCACTCCAGTATTCTTACCTGGAGAACCCCAGGGACAGAGAAGCCTGGCAGGCTATGGTCCATGGGGTTGCAGAGTCGGACATGACTGAAGCAATTTAGCATGCACACATCATACAAGTTATATTTAATTTCTGGGGAGAATACTGCAAAATCCCATCTTGTTTTATTTGTATTTCAATAGCTTGCATACAGTGGATATAGAAATGAGCAGGTGGCTAAGTCTGCTTATCCTGCTCTCATCTCTCTAAGAGCTCGGGTCCACGAACGACTTAAAACCTGCTACACCTTCTAAGGGGTCACCTGCGTACGTCACATCCCCAAAGCATGTGTTTCTCATACTTGGGGGTGACATATATATGATATATGAATAGAAAGTTTCATGATGGTATGCATTAGCATTATGAAAATGTTTATGTCACTGTTTCATGTTAAGTGCCAAGAAGCCCTTTATAACATTAATTTTACATTTTTAGAGTCATACATGGTGATGTTGAGTTTTCTTCCTAAGCTGGATTCACACGATGTTACTTCTAACATCACACGATAAAGACTTGAGAAAAGAAAATTAGAAAAATATGAAACAAAAAATAGATTTAGTTTCAACATCTAGATATATATGGTTGATGTAAAATATGACATAATTGCAACATTGCAAACGAAGGTTGAAGCTAAAGTATATTTTTATATATCAAAGGCATCGAATGATGTACATTATACAGTTCTTAACTTTGAAATTGTATAATTTCATTGAAATTTGAACTGCTGGTGTTCAATGGAATTATATCCCAAATGAGATTATCACATTATTTTCATAAATTTATTTGAGCTCAAAGTCTTCTGTTCTTCTCCATTTTGAAAGGGAAAGTTGCTCAGTTGTATCTGACTTTTTGTGACCCCATGGACTATAGTCCATGGAATTCTCCAGGCCAGAATACTGGAGTGGGTAGTCTCTCCCTTCTCCTGGGGATCTTCCCAACTCAGGGATTGAACCCAGGTCTCCTGCATTGCAGGCGGATTCTTTACCAGCTGAGCAACAAGGGAAGCCTGTTTTGTTTTTTGTTTTGTATCCTCTTAAATGCTTAAAACATAGTAAGTGTTCAAATATATATATTTAAAGGAAGGATAGAAAATTTTGTACTATTTCATGGAGATATACATAGAGGATCACACACATGCTTTTGCTTCACTAACAAACCAATCTGTGATTTACAGCAGATTCCCTCTCCTGCTGCTGCTGCTGCTGCTGTCACTTCAGTCGTGTCCGACTCTGTGTGACCCCACAGATGGCAGCCCACCAGGCTCCCCCGTCCCTGGGATTCTCCAGGCAAGAACACTGGAGTGGGTTGCCATTTCCTTCTCCAATGCATGAAAGTGAAAAGTGAAAGGGAATTCGCTCAGTCGTGTCTGACTCTTCACGACCCCATGGACCGCAGCCTACCAGGCTCCTCTGTCCATGGGATTTTCCAGGCAAGAGTACTGGAGTGGGGTGCCATCGCCTTCTCTGGATTCCCTTTAATGATTCTTAAAGAAAAATATTGCAATATTTTTCAGTTTTCTAAGTAAGAATATGCTATGACTAATGGATAGAAACATCCTTATTGTCTTGGCAGGTCTAGTCTTATGGTGAACATATTTATATAAGACTTGTACAGACTGACACAATACATTGAGATTTCCTCAGATCGCTAGCTCACTCCATGGATGAAAGCAATCTTTCTATAATAATAGGAGAAAATCAAAAGAAAGAATGCGTTAGTTTGTACAGCTGTTTGGTTCATGTACAGTTAATTGTCAACTATAAATTAACAATGTGCTATTTTCCTCATGTGGTCTATTGTTTGAACATTTTTAAATTAAAAATAGGAGTGAACTTTATCTCCAGCAAATATACATGCACATATACACAATTAGAAGAAACTCATGAACACCCCAGGAAGTTGCTTTCTCCATTTCCGCCAAGAAAATGTGATAAAATCTCAGTGTTAGGATTTTGGCAGAATTAAGCATCTAGATCTCTCCTCCCTGGATTTGTGAAACAACATAGATTATTAATATAAATTTATTTGAAATAAATGGATCTACTCCAGAAGAGCATCATACATTCTGTCTTGGTGAACCATCCTTTTATTTAAAGAAAAGAACATTGCAAAATTCCTTAGACCCTTTCTAGACCCTATTATCTGTGATTAGTTGATCTCAACATTCAGGTCTGGAAGTAAAATTTGGAAGGTAGGATTTGGAGTCATAATAAATGCTACTTTAGAAGTTTCTGATTCTGGGTCTTCATCGTCTTTCTGAAGACAGAAAAAATGTTGACTTGCCTACTGCAATTGATTATCCACTGAAGCCTTGTCTCAAGAGTTATAAAGTCCAGGACTGGCACTGATACTGCAGGGCCAGATTGTATTTTTTTCATAAAGATCTTTTTCATTTCTTGTCTCACCAGTGTCAGGCTTGGAAGAGTCAAGTCAAAGTAGGATATGGGCCCACTCTCAATACTTAGCCTAATAAACAGGTCTTCCTATAAAATCTAATCTTGGGACTTGTGTCTGTATAAATGCTTTGAAACTTCCTTTCCACTGGCACTCTGCCTGGGGCTGCTCTTCCAAAGGAGCTGGTAGCCCTGTGTCCTGTAGGAATGGTCTGGGGTTCTTCTAGTCATTCACTGTGTGCCTTCAGACAAGCTGCTTTCTCTGCCAGTGGTCCATTTCCTCATTTATAAAATAGACTGTTTGTACTAATGAAGTCCAAAATTTACTGTAGAATCACATAGGTTGCATTTGACCTCTCTCATGTCTCCTCCTGATCAGAATGCCCAAGATTGTGTAATGTTTAGCTTTGGCTTGTGTCTGTGGTATTCCTCCCCTCACACACACTGACTATCTCAAAAGCAAGTATCAGTAGGGATGAATACACAAGCTCCAGAGGTTCCCGTGTTGGGCTTTCCAGTCTGGCAGCCAGTTACATGTGATTATTTTTTAGTTTTGCTAGTGCAACTGAGGATTGAATTGTACATTTTATTTAATTTTAGTGAATTTAAAACTGCTACTCAGTTCATTTGGTACAAAGCTTAAGCATCTTTGGAGCAACTTGGGTATCTAAGTTGCCTTTGTCAACTTTGAATTTCATGAAATCTAAATACTGATTAATTACATAGATAAACATTTAATATTGGAATTGAGATGGTCTGTTAATCTGACATAAACAGCAGATTTTGAGGACTCCTCAACAGAATTGTCTCATTAATAATTTTCGTATTGACTATATTCTGACATGGCATTATTTTGGCTATTGGGTTAAAGTATAGCATTAAAATTAATTTCAGTCAGCTTAGTTTTAGGGTTGCTGCTGTTGTCATCTTTTTCTTTTTTAACACATTGTTGTTCAGTTGCTCAGTCATTGCAACCCCATGGACTGCAGCCTACCAGCCTCCTCTGTCCATGGAGTTTTCCAGGTGAGAATACTGGAGTGGGTAGCCATTCTCTTCTCCAGGGGATCTTCCCTGAAGATTGAACCTGAGTCTCCTGCATTGGCAAGTGGATCCCTTACCACTGACCAACCAGTGAAGCCCTTTCTAGCATATGGCTACTATTCAATTTGAAGTTACAGCTGTGGCTCTCATCATCTTTCTCTTGAATAGTACTGTTCTAAGGAAAGGCAAACGTAGATAATACATGTATATCTGGTTCTAAAGAGGTTTGGATTTGGTGGCTAACTTTGAAGATGTGTTTGTTCTTAGTTTTCTTAGTTTCCTTATGTATTTCCTCATGGTGGGGGTTTGCAATGTTGGAGAGGATGAAAGTTGGCATCAACATGGATTTAAGATTCCACAGTTAAAAGACCAAGTATCAATATTCACAAAGTTTAGGAATGATTTCCTTTGGATGATTTAATCTTGTCCTTAATTGAGCACAATGGGGAGAAAATGTCACTCTATCCTGTATATAGATGAGAAGGATGAGTCTCAGAAATGCTAATCCCAAGCAATATTATAGAATCCAACATAGAGACTCTAGGTTCTACATCACACTTGATTGTTAGAGTGACCGCACATCTTTACAACCCTACTTATTCTGAGTACGCCACAACAATCCCCAACTACAAAGTGTGTGTGCTCAGTCATGTCCGACTCTTTAGCTACAGCCCACCAGGCTCCTCTGTCCATGGAATTTCCCAGACAAGCCTACTAGAGTGGGTTGTTATTTCCTCCTCCAGGAGATCTTCCTCACCCAGAGATCAAACCCACTCTCCTGTGTCTCCTGCATTGGCAGATATACTCTTTACTCCTGAGCCACCTGGGAAGCCCCACAACCACAATGGAAGTCAACTCAAACTGATGACTAAGTGTTCAGGCCTTGTAATAGGCTTCTGGGGTCTGAATCTGGGTCCATGACTCACTAAGTTGGTGGGCAAATATCCATATTTTTAACCTCTCTCCTAGTTAATCTCTTTTTATTTTTAGAATGGTGGTAAAACACACACACAATATATGAAATCTACCCTCTTAGAATTTTAAGTGTTGAGGACAGTATTGTTAATTAAATGCACATGTTATACAGAAGGTTTCTAGGAATTCATCTTGCATGATTGAATCTCTATATCCATTGAACAACAACTCTCCATTTCCCCTTCTCTATAGCCCCTGAAAACCACCATTCTACTTTCTGCTCTTCTGAGTTTGACTATGTTAGATACCTCATATAAGCAAAATCACATGGTATTTGTCTTTTTGTGACTGGCTTGTTTCACTACTATAATGTCTTCAAGTTTCATCTATGTTATAACATATGACAGAACTCCTTTAAGTTGGGATTATAGTACACATAGTCTGGATTAATTGTAAAGACAAAATGATATTAATGCAAAAGGATCATTTTATTTTCACTTTTAATACTTTCAATAGTAACTTCTAGAGACTTCCTTGATGATCCAGTGGTTAAGACTCCATGCTCAGATGCAGGGCCGTGAGTTCAATCCCTGGTCAGACAATTAGGATCCTACATGCCACGTGGTACAACTGGAAAACTAAAAACAAACAAAAAAAAAACCCAAAAATAAAGAACTTCTATGCAATGTGAAAAACAACTACTAAATAACATTAGATGTGGGGAAAAAAAGTACATTCTAAGACTCAGAGGGTGTACCCGCAGTTTTTAAAAAGAAAAAGAAGTCCTTAATGTCCCTCTAACTTGAATAAGCTTTAGACAGTCTTCTTTCTGACTGTATCCCCTGACTTCCTTTTTCTTAGAGCACTTACTTTAGAAAACGTGTGAGTCATTTCCCTGCCCCTTTGAGGCATGTAAAAAACTTTTTAAAAAATCTCTTGTCGGTTTTAATACCCAGGGGTGTCTTTCTTAAGGACCTGAGAACCATTGCTTTGAATTACAAGCATAAGGAAGATATCATCCCATCTCATAGACCCAATGGAGAGTAGGAGTCTTACTTTGATAGGCACCAATTAGCAAACACAGATGGCCTAATCACAGAGAAGAATATTAGCGAACTCAAGAATAACTACACTCCAAACATTTCATTAGTAGACCTCTCCCAAAGTCCTCCAGTACTTTTCTACCAGCTCAGCCCATTTGCCTTTGTTTCAGCTGAGTTGAGTTCAGATTTTAGTTCTGGCCTGTGTCCTTTACTGTTATAACCTTGAATAAAGTCTTTCTTGCCAATTTAACTTTTTCTGGTGCACCTTTTGCTTTAACAAACAAGATATGTTAGTACGTAAACATTCCTATAAAAATAATACTGCTAATAAATTAAAATCAAGGGCCCTTATTAAAAAAAAATAAACCTAAGAAAAATAATTTCTGGCAAAACCTCAGAGAAACAAGAGAAACTAAAGTCTATTATTTTACTAAAAGATTATAAATCAGGTCACCCAAACTTCTTGGTTTGTGGTTAAAAAATAACTAAATAAAAGATATTACTTTTATTGATACTAATGTTTTTTAAGGTAACTTAATCATGGACTCTTAAAAAGGCACTAAATCTGCCCTTCTTATTTCCTTTTTTGATTATTTTCTTAGTTCTAGAGGGCCCCTGCTTTTTACATGTCATATACATGTATATTACCTCAAAATTCATAGAAAATTAAGTTGAAAATAAAAGGTTTTTTTCTCTCTAACCACATTAAAATTTTCAACATTTTTGGAGTCCACCTTTAATTAAAAACAACAGACAGATCAGGGCACTGAGAACGGCTGCTGGGGATACAAAAGTAAGTAAGGTATGTCTTTGTACTCAGTGTACACACTCCATTTACAGATATAACTATACTGCAAAGGGGATTCAGATGATAAAAGAGGATATAAGCACATTTATATTTGGAATGAAGAAATAGATATAACATTCATTTTGGATAGTAACAAAAATATATTAATATTTTATGCTTATTTAAGAGAGAGGGGATTTTGAATGTTATGTAAAGAATAAAGGAAAGCATTTTAGTAAAGAAAACAAAGCAAAGATAAGCTGTTTTAATCAGAAGGATCCAGGAACAAGAAGGTTGACCGGTTTTGATTCACTATAGGGAAAATAGGGTAGTCCTGGAAGATAATGCTACAAGGGTGAATAGGGGGTTCAGAAATTGAACTACATAGCGTGTACTTAACTGAAAAACCAATCCATAGGATTTCTTATAGTTTTCAAAGCTGGGGTGTGTAATGATTAGAGCCCTTGTCAAAATGATGTGGTAGTGATGTGCGAGCAGAATTGGAACATAAACCAATTCAGGGTGAGGAAAGCAAAGAAAGTTTACTTTAAAAAAATAAAGTTGTTATGGCCTAACTTCTGACTTCAATGCTTAGACTAAAGCTACAGCAATCTGGGCAGTGTGGTATTAGCTAAAGAATAGACCAGTGGAACAAAATAGCCTAGATATAGACCCATGTAACTATAGTCAACTATATTCCAGATCAACTAATCTTTGACAGAAAAACAAAAGCAATACAATGGGAAAAATCAACAGTCTTTTCAGTTAATAGTACTGGAAAAATTGAACATCCACATGAAAAAAAATCTAGACAAAGACTACACCCTAAAAAAAAAAAAAAAAAGATTACACCCTTCATAAAATTAAACCAAAATGAATCATGGACCTAAGTGTAAAATTCAACACTCTGAAAGTTCTAGACTACAACACAGGAGCAAACCTAGATGACCTAGGTATAGTGATGACTTTTAAGATGCAACACTGAAGTCATGGTCCATGACATAAATAATCAATGGGCTGGACTTCATTAAAATTAAAATCTCCTGCTGTGAGAAAGGTAGTGTCGAGAGAATAAGATAGGCCACACAGAGTGAGAGTCAATATTCGCAGAAGACACCTCTGATAAAGGACTGTTATCCAACATACACAATAAAATTTTAAAATTTAACAATAAAACAAAAAACTTGATTTCAAAAGTCAGCAAAAGTCTTGAACAGACATCTCACCAAAGACGTACAAATGGGCAAATAGGCATATGAAAAGATGTTCAATATATATCGTTCAGTTCAGTTCAGTTGCTCAGTTGTGTCCGACTCCTTGCGACCCCATGAACCGCAGCACACCAGGCCTCCCTGTCTATCACCAACTCCTGGAGTTTACCCAGACTTATGTCCATTGAGTCAGTGATGCCATACAACCATCTCATCCTCTGTTATCCCCTTCTCCTCCTGCCTTCAATCTTTCCCAGCATCAGGATCTTTTCAAATGACTCAGCTCTTCCCATCAGGTGGCCAAAATATTGGAGTTTCAGCTTCATCATCAGTCCTCCCAATGAACACCCAGGACTGATTTCCTTTAGGATGGACTGGTTGGATCTCCTTGCAGGCCAAGGGACTCTAAAGAGTTTTCTCCAACACCACAGTTCAAAAGCATGAATTCTGCACTCAGCTTTTTTTATAGGCCAACTCTCACATCCATACATGACCACTGGAAAAACCATAGCCTTGACTAGATGGACCTTTGTTGACAAAGTAATGTCCCTGCTTTTTAATATTCTGTCTAGGTTGGTCATAACTTTCCTTCCAAGGAGTAAGCGTCTTTTAATTTCATGGCTGCAATCACCATCTGCAATGATTTTGGAGCCCAGAAAAATAAAGTCAGCCACTGTTTCCACTGTTTCCCCATCTATTTGCCATGAAGTGATGGGACCAGGTGCCATGATCTTCGTTTTCTGAATGTTGAGCTTTAAGCCAACTTTTTCACTCTCCTCTTTCACTTTCATCAAGAGGCTCTTTTTTTCTTCATATATCATTCTTCCTATATATATATCATTCTTCTTCCCTATATATCATTAGGGAATTGCAAATTATAACAGTGACACACTACTACATGTCTATTAGAATTATCTAAAACACAATACCAAGTGCTGAAAAGGATGTGGAGTGAAAGGAATTTTTATTAATTGCTGGTGGGAATGCAAAGTGGTAAAACCACTTTGGAAGACAGTTTGGCAGTTTGTTGCAACCTAAACATATACTTACAATATGATTGCCTAGCAATCATGCCCGTTGGTATATGTTCAAATGTGAATATCAACTCAAGTACTACTCAAAAGTTAAAACTTATATGTATGCAGTCTTATTCACAGAGGTTTATAGTGACTTTATTCATTCATAATTGCCCAAACATGTAAGAAACTAACTTGTCCTTCAGTAGATGTGTGCTTGTGTGCTTAGTCACTCAGTCATGTCTGACTCTTTGTGACCCTGTGGACTGTAGCCCACCAGGCTCCTCTGTCTGTGGGGATTCTCCACGCAAGAATACTAGAGTGGGTTGCCATGCCCTCCTCCAGGGGATCGAACCTAGGTATCCTGCTTTGCAGGTGGATTTTTTACCAGCTGAGCTACCAGGGAGGTCTAGTAGATGAATGAATAAACAAACCCTGATATGTCCATATGATGGAATATTATCCAGTGCTAAAATGAAAGTGAGCTAATAAGCCATGAAGAGACATGGAGGAATTTTAAATGCATATTAGTAAGTAGCAGAAACCAATCTGAACAGTCTGCATAGTGGATGATCCTAACTATATTACATTCTGAAAAAATGCAAAACTATGAAGACAGTAAAAAGATCAGTGCTTGCCAAGAGTTAGTTGAAGGAGGATGAATTGGCAGAGCACAGAGGATTTTTAGGGCAATGAAACTATTCTGTATGATACTACAGTGGTAGATACACATATGCTGTTATATATTTGTCAAAACCCATATACTGCACAGAATCAAGAATGAACTGCAAGGTAAACCACTGACCTCTGTTAATAACGGTGAGTCTATGTATGTTGATCAATTGTAACAACTATACTACTGTAGCGTGAGGTGTTGATAGT
This sequence comes from Oryx dammah, assembly GCF_014754425.2. Taxonomy (NCBI): domain Eukaryota; kingdom Metazoa; phylum Chordata; class Mammalia; order Artiodactyla; family Bovidae; genus Oryx; species Oryx dammah. Next base: position 18,753,315 of record NW_024070199.1, read on the forward strand.
GGAGGAGTTTATGCATATGTTGGGACAGATCATATATGGGAACATTCTTAACTCAATTTTTATATAAATTTAAAACTGCTGTAAAACCAAAGGCTGTTAGACAAACTAACACAAAACCTTTGGGTAACAAGGAAATGAACTAAAATAGCAATGGAAATGAGGTAGAATCTATGGAAACTGAGAATTCATCTTAAACTGGGAAATTAAAAGAGGTTAGAAATTGCGTCATTTAGAGAATTCAAAAGGAAGTACAGAACATAAGGGGAAGGAATGACTTAGAAATGGTTTGATTTCAGTTTGGGTAAAAACAGCTTAAAACTTTGGAATGCCTGGATAGAGATAAACTATGGAAGAGCTGCAAAAACCAAAACCTTAGAAAGAGTCAAAAGCATTCATTTACTTTGGCTAAAATGAATATCCAATACATTTTCTCCTCATAGCCCCAAAGTACATGTGCTCCCAAAGAACAAAACCAATAAAAACTCAGGAGAATTAAATAAACACTAGCTTGAACAATCTTCTGAGGCATTCAGACCAAAAATTATAGTTACCCAAAGGGTAAATTAAAGAATAGGATTAAAACACCATTTGTGACACAAGAACAATTCTATTGTATTTTGGGTTTTTTATGTGAGAAAGCTAAAAAAACAATCTCGCTTCTCCTCTATAAATTGTGTTTGCTTTCTCACAGTATTGGAATAACATTAAAGTAAATTGAAAATTAAACTCATCTATTATTGTAGCAATAGCTGCTTTCATTTCTTAGTGGTGACACCTAGTCTTGGCCACATCCATATACATGCAAATTTATAAATTTTCTTTACATGCTAATTTTTAGTGCATTTTAAAAACATGAAATATATACACATACATTTTCAACTTCATAAAAAAACCCAGTTTCTTTAAATGTTTGTGATTAGAGAACCAATAATCAATATTGATACATTATTATTATTGTCTATATGCAAGGCTTTATTCAGATTTTACAAGTTTTCCCCTCACATCCTTTTCCTGTTCCTGGATCCAGTCCAGGAATCTATGTTGTATTTTTTTCAAATTTATTTATTTGGCCGTGTCAGGTCTTAATTGCAGCACCCAGGATCTTGCTTGTGTCACGTGGGACCTTTTATTGTGGTGCAGAGACTCTAATTGTGGCATACAGGCTCCTTAGTTGTGGCATGCTGGCCTGTTGCTGTGCTGCACATGGGATCCCAGTTTCCTGGGAAACCATGTCCCCTGTATTGCAAGGCAGACTCCCAACCACTGGACCACCAGGGAAGTCCCTACATTGCATTTTTTAAAAAAAATCATGACTAGGAATCCTCCATCTGTGCCCATTTTTCAAGTACCTTGCTTTTCATATCTTTGAGAATTCTGAAGAATACCAGTGCAGTATTTTAAGCAATGTCCCCACATTTGGGATGCTGTGATATTTTCTCATGGTTATATTAAAGTTATGGGTTTTCAGGTAGAATAGCACATAAGTGAAGTAGTCTTCCCTGGTGGCTCAGAAGGTAAAGAGTCTGCCGGCAATGTGGGAGACCTGGGTTCAACCCTGAGTTGCAAAGATTCCTTGGAGAATGGAATGGCAACCCCCTCCAGTATTCTTGCCTGGAGAATCCCATGGACAGAGGAGCCTGATGGACTACAGTACATGGGGTCACAAACAGTCAGACACCACTGTGCAACTACCAACATACATTATGATCTATCCTTCGTCTTGAATTAATCTCTTTTTTTCCTTTTTCTTTTCTCTTATCCAGAATAATACATTTCATAGTCCTGTCTTCTTAGGCTTTTAACAAACTTTCATGTTTTTGATGACCTTGATAATTTTGAGGTATATTGGTTGAGTATTTTGTAGAATACCCCTCAGTTGAATGTTGACTTTTTATTCTCCCATGATGAGACTGAAGTTACGGATGTGGAGGAGGAAGAACACAGAAGTAAAGTGCATTATTGCCAAATCATACCAAGAGCAAGTACTCTCAGCATGGAGTGCTTGTAAATGCTAATCACCTAACAGGAAGGGTGGTTTCTCCATGGTAAAGTTGCTCTTTCCATACATTTTCCCTTGCAAAGGAAGTTAGTATGTGTATCCCACATTTAAGGAGAGGGACTTCCCATCACCTCAAGTTGTTGTTTGGTCACTCAATTGTGTCCACCTCTTTTCGACCCCATGGACTGCTGCACGCCAGGCCTCCCTGTCTCTCACTATCTCTTGGAGTTTGCTCAAACTCATGTCCATTGAGTCAGTGATGTTATCTTACCATTTCATCTTCAGCCATCCCTGTCTCTTCTTGCCTTCATTCTTTCCCAGCATCAGGGTCTTTTCACATGAGTTGGTTCTTTTTATCAGGTGGTCAAAGTATTGGAGCTTCAGCATCAGTTCTTCCAGTGAATATTCAGGGTTAATTTCCTAGAAAGTAAAAGCTTTGATGGTGATTTATGTCTAACCAGAATCCATAATTAATATATATGTGTATCAAATATATTTATGGCAATAGTTTTGGATCTTTTATTTTGTTTCTAATTTCTTCATTCAAGAATTTGCTCCACTGCTTTAGTTCTAATTCTGTTGGGCTTCTGTTCATAAATTTTTATATACTGATCTTGTTAAGAGTCCCCCTAACTCTTCTAAATCAAGATGTTGCAATTTTCCTTTCTTGTGGGGCTTCACTGGTGGTTCAGAAAGTAAAGAATATGCCTGCAATGCAGGAGACCTGGGTTCAATCCCTAAGTCAGGAAGATCCCCTGGAGAAGCGATCACCCTAACTCTTCTAAACCAAAGCTTTGCAGTTTTCCTTTTCTGTACTTACTCCTATTTCTCTGGAAAAGTAATAGCTGTTGATAATTCTGGAGACAAATAAACAAAGATTTAAGTCTTGCCTCTACTGTTTGCCAGATCTGTATTCCCAATAAATCATATACTTTCTTTATGCTTCAGATTTCTTTTAACTCGTTAAATGTATTTGATAACAACTGTAAAAACATTGTTTTGAGGATCAACCATCCCACCCTGTGTATTTTTAGCATAGTGTTGTTGTTGTTAGTTGCTCAGATGTGTCTGACTCTTTGTGACCCCACAGACTGTAGCTCACCAGGCTTCTCTGTCCTTGGAATTCTTTAGGCAAGAATACTGGAGTGGGTTGCCATTTGCTGCTCAGGGGATCTTCTTGACTCAGGAATCAAATCCAAGTCTCCTACACTGCAGGCAAATTCCTTATCATCTGAGTCACCAGGGAAGCCCAGCCCAATTACTGTCAAATGCTAAGATATCAATTGTTATTATGGATATTGCTATTAGTAATCAGACTTCAGAATTCCACACTGCCCATCAGCCTGGTTCTCCTCAGTGGACCTGACATTGTTACTTAACAGTGAAGCAGAGTAAGGGAGAGTGTCTTAACCATGGCAAGCAGACCCCTAACATTCTTGCAATATGGCCTTATTTATTGAATAAAATAATAATAAATGAAAAACAATAATGAAGCCTGGCATGTTATCTGCACAGAAAACCATGAATTGTCTTTTTAGGACATTACATGGAATTATGTGAAACTGAGGAACTAGATGAAGACATAAATTAACTTTCCTAGTGGCTCAATGATAATCTGCCTGCCAATTCAGGAGATGCAGGTTTGATCCCTCGGTCAGGAAGATTCCCGGGAAGAGGAAATGACAACCCACTCTAGTATTCTTGCCTGGAAAAATCCCATAGACAGAGGAACCTGGCAGGCTACAGTTGGGTTGCAAGGAGTCAGAAAACAAGAAACTAGAGGTATAGTTAATATTCTGTGGAAGAATTTTTGCCCTCAATTATGTTTATAATATTCTGTTTCCCACTTTATTAGAACAGCTGTAATATTTTACCGATAACTGAATAGAACTGCACTTTAGGTAAAAGTTTTTATAGTCAGAGCCTTATTTAATGAAGTTTACATGAGGATATAACACTAATTTCAAAAACTGGCAAGTAGTAGTAAAGATAAGAACACAAGACAAAGCTTGACTTTGAATTACAGTTAGAGGTGTTCCTGTTATTGTAACATTGATAAAAATATCTTTTGCTTTTAAAGTGTAATACTATTTATTTTTAGGTATTCCAATTTCAGTTGTATCATAGAATTTAAAATGAATCTCAAAACTATTTTCTTATTAGAATTGTTAGAATACTTATCAAACTTTTGTGAAACTAGCTTTGGCTTTCAAATTAGTGATAACAGTTTAAATATTTTCTACTGTCTAATGAAAAAGTGCCAATCTTTTAGTATTGGGAAAGAAAATTAAATCATTTCAAAGGTGCTTTCTGAGATACAAGTTTCCATAATAACTGGATAGTGTGTGAGGGAAAACAAATTATCTTAGAACAAAAGTGTTATTTGTGAGTAATTCTAAAGGGAAATGATACATTCTGTGTTAACATGCGTATGTGACAAAATTTGGAGGGGCAGTGATTTGATTTTAGGAGTTACAAAGAGGAGAAAGAATGTACAGACACATCATTTAACACTATGTCTTGATTTCCTATAAAGTCTTACAAGATGTCATTTAAAACTCACCTATTATAAGACTCCATTTAATAGTGAATATTTTTATTAATGTGTTTCAAATAACAGAATTTTAAAAATATATTTAAAAGATAAAATCACATATAAAACTTTAATCCATATATATATATATTTAATCAGCTGTACTTCAATCCAGATATATATTTTTTAATCAGTTGTTTCTTTTCTCAAATTTGTGTTTGATGGTACATATGATTTGCTATCATTCATATATGCCTTAGAAAGAATCCAATTTCTGTTGAGTAATATATTGGAGCATTTCCCAAGCTCTCCAATATTTTGTTTTTAACACATTTAATGGCTATTTAATGATGCACTGTATGAATATAAATTTTAATTTAATCTGCATTCTTTTAAATAAGTGAGCTTTCACCAGCATAAATAATGTTATTATAAATAGTTTGGCAAACAAATATTAGTGTACTTCACTTACTCTGATATGTTAGCCTTTCCATATTTAAAAAGCTAGTAGTAGAATATTCTGGACTTCCCTTGTGGCTCAGCGCTGGTAAAGAATCTGCCTGCAATGCAGGAGACCTGGATTCTATCCCTCAGTTGGGAAAATTCCCCTGGAGAAAGGAAAAGCTACCCACTCCAGTATTCTGGCCTGGAGAATTCCATGGATAGTATAGTCCATGGGGTTGCACAGAGTCAGACACAACTGAGTGACTTTCACTTTCAATAGAATATTCTGAGCCTACTCATAGTTCAGCTGTTTCCTGGTCTTCTTAATTAAGAATGTCACACTTGCTTCTTTTGCCTCAGTATCTACTATAATTTTCTCATCAATAGGAAACTTTCAAGACAATGATTTATAAATGTGCTCTGTGACAAACAAAGTTAGAGGTAAAACACAATGTGAAAATTAGAGAAAAGCGACGGAATTCAATGTAGTCATTAAGTGGATGGTTGAGAACTCTTCAATGGCATGGAAACATATTTTAGTTATTTGTAGATATTAAATACTGTGTTCTTTTTAGTTTTAAAATATATACATGTGTTAATATTATTTCAAATGTGCATACTTCAAATTAGTCATCTCTCTCTAAATGCTGGTATTATGAATGCTTATCAGTATTTTACAAATGTTAGAAAACAAAAACAGTATGTATGCTTAAAAAATATCTAGGAAGTAGCACGCTTTGTCAAGTACTAACTCAAAAGCATTTCCTCAAGAAAACATTGCTCTAAAAATAGACACATATTTTTTAATATATTATATGTATCAATATTTCCTTTAGGAAACTGATCATCTGTAGCACTTGTTATTAAAAGACCATCATTTTGTTAATTTCATATCTTAGACTTCTCATTAAACAGGTGACTTACAATTTATAGGAAAGCTTAAAAAGATTTCCTCTGACATCGCATTCTCTTTTAAAAGCACCAATAGTTTCTATGGCTAAGGTCCTCTCCCCTGCCTCCCTTTCCCCAGAGGAGTCTTCCTTCAGTTCCTAGAGTCTAATGAACTTTTTCCTGAAGCAAAGCTTTCTCAGTTACAAGAGTGCTCAATAAATACTAGCTGTGAGAGCATGTGAAGCAACAAATACAGTTTTCACCCTTGTTTTTGTTAGAATGTCTATAATGCATTAAAGGTGTGTACATAAGACTATGAGGAAAAATGCCTAGACTTGGTTCAAAAGACTGGATTTAGGGTTTCATTTTTTTGTTGTTGTTTAAAATATGGTATAAATAGAGATACTCTGTTTTGTTGTGATAACATTAAAATGTATGCATTGTAAGATATTTTAACTAGAAAGGTCATGAAAGTGAAAGTGTTAGATGCTCAGTTGTGCCCAACTCTTTGTGACCCCATGCTCTGTAGCCTGCCAGGCTCCTCTCTTCATAGGATTCTCCAGGCAAGAATAATAGAGTGTGTAGCCATTCCCTTCTTCAGGGGATCTTCCTGACCCAGGGATTGAACCTGCGTCTCTTGCATTGAAGGCAGATTCTTCACTGTCTGAGCCACCATTTTCCTTACTGCTACTGTTTCTATTGTTGCTGTTATTGTGGATGGCATATTTGTTGTTGCTATTGTTACTGGTATAGGTTCTTTGTTGACCAAAAGTTTTAATGACATTAAAAATGCAAAACATGGCAATAAAAACTCTAAAAATACAGGTTTCAGTTGAACTGACAAGTTACTCATTTGGGATCTAGCAGTGATGGTCTTCCAGAGAAGGCAATGGCACTCCACTCCAGTACTCTTGCCTGAAAAATCCATGGATGGAGGAGCCTGGTAGGCTGCAGTTCATGTGGTCACTGAGTCAGACATAACTGAAGCGACTTAGCAGCAGCAGCAGCAGTGATGGTCTTCAAATATCCCAATAAATTTTATACACTGGAGTTAAGTTTACAAGTAAAATGAGACCTCTAATTCCAAAGCATATTTAACTTATAATTTTAGAAATGTATCTACTATTAATTTTCCTTTCCACTGTCCCTCCCTTTTGTCCACTCTCTCATCTCAAATGTCTGCCACATTCCAGGTCCTAGATATATAAAGATAAAAAAGAGCCCAGTTTTCTAGTTTAAAAGTTTAGGCAGTTAGAACTACACAAAGTATTTTATTACCTGTGTAATATTATTACTGATAAAGAAAAGTATTTAAAAATTATTTCCCAACATAAACAAAAAGAAAAGATTACTATGCAGTTTATATGTCTGAAAAATTATAAATAAATCAGTTGCCCAATCTATTAAATATATTATGCTATCTGGTAAAGTCTGTAATTTTATTGATCATGTTCAAAAATAAACTTGCCACTATCTTGTAACAATTGAGGTTCCCTTAAGGAAAATTATATGTAGTTTATTGATGCATGCACAGTGGTATCATCTCTTAACCTGCACTAGGTACAGAATACATCAAATTTATAATTACACAAAAAATAATGCAAATGCTTGCAAATGGGCAGAGTTGCTGATAAGATTATAATTGATGGGCATAACTTCTTAGTATAGGGAACACATCCATTTGATTTTAAGAATTTTTCAAGACTCAAAATGTTTTTGCTTTTATAAATGGAAGATCAAAGATAGCTACATATAGGATATGATTGCCTAAAGCTAGCACCATGGAAGACTCCCAAAACTCTGCCACGATTTCATAAAATCTTGAATAATTCAACCATCATCACAAGAACAAGGTTCAAATTTTCTTTGCAATCATTAAGATTTAACTGTCACTAAATCGGGGATGAAATAGTAATGCAAGTTCCCTAAAGTTTAGTCAGCGTGCATGCATGTTAGGTCACTTCAGTCTCTTTGCAACGCTATGGACGGTAGCCAGCCAGGCTCCTCTGTCCATGGGATTTTCTAGGTAAGGGTACTGGAGTGGGTTGCCATGCGCTCCTCCAGGGGATCTTCCCAACCCAAGAATCGAACCCAAGTCTCCTGGGTGTTCTGTATTGTAGGCAAGTTCTTTACTGGCTGAGCCACCTTGGAAGCCCCATTTAATCAGCATGATCCAAAAAACTAATTTCAACACATACAAAAAGCTCTTGTTTCCTGTGGTTTTGAGAAGTCCTTTTGGTGAAAGTTGGAGTTGTTTTGATTTATATTTGTTTTAATTTTAATTGTTCAAACTCCATTTAGACTTCTACAGTGGATACTTTCACATGGATGGTTATGTAATATTCTGTTCACACTAAGAGGTTTGAAACAAATAATAATTTTAATGATAGCATTGAGTTATAAAATGAGAATATTGGTCTATAAGGATGTTTTTCAAATTAATTCTTTGAATTTCTGGATTTATACAGGAATGTCAGTGATCCCCAAGAGGGAAGAGGAGATTGAGTACAGAAGGAATATGCAGCCACTTATCACCTGCAAGAAAGGAGTGAATTCTGCTCTTTTTGTGCTGTGTGCTTAGTTGCTTAGTCGTGTATGACCCCATGGACTGTAGCCCACCAGGCTCCTCTGTTCATGGGGTTCTCCAGGCAAGAATACTGGAGTGGGTTGCCATGCCCACCTCTAGAGGATCTTCCTGACCCAGGGATCGAACCTGGGTCTCCTGCATTGGCAGGCAGATTCTTTACCATCTGAGCCACCTTACCTAAGTTCAAATACTAGACTTCTTGCTTAGGATTTATTTGAAAATGTAAAAATAAAAGAATTTGTCTTGCCATAAAAGCACAAAAATTCCTTTTCACTTTGATTTTAAAATATAGTCTTTTTACATGCAGCTAGTAAATGGCAGTGGAGAAGGCAATGGCACCCCACTCCAGTACTTTTGCCTGGAAAATCCCATGGATGGAGGAGCCTGGTGGGCTGCAGTCCATGGGGTCGCTAGAGTCGAGCATGACTGAGCGACTTCACTTTGACTTTTCACTTTCATGCATTGGAGAAGGAAATGGCAACCCACTCCAGTGTTCTTGCCTGGAGAATCCCAGGGATGGGGGATCCTGGTGGGCTGCTGTTTATGGATGGGGTCGCACAGAGTCGGACACGACTGAAGCGATTTAGCAGCAGCAGCAGCAGCAGTAAGTGGCAGAACCGAGATTCAACCTAGATAGTATAGCTTCAGAGTCTGCTCTTAACAGCTAGGCATGCTCCATTCCTAGTTTCCCTGTGGGTTTCCCTGGTGGTGTAGTGGTAAAGAACCCGCCTGCCAATGTAAGAGACTTAGCTTTGATCCCTGAGTTGGGAAGATCTTCTGGAGGAGGGCATGGCAACCCACTCCAGTATTCTTGCCTGGAGAATCCCATGGACAGAGGGGCCTGGAGGGCTACTGTCCATGGGGTCTCAGAGTCAGATGTGACTGAAGCAAATTATCATACACGCTATTGGTAATGCTCCATTCCAGAAAGTGTGCTAGAAATGTAACATATAATCCCACTGAATTATACTCAATGTTTTTGAATCATCACATTAATAGTTAATGATTCAAAACTTCAAGTAAACTGTACAGAGTGTCACACACCCAGCAATGAAGGAGAAGAAAACAGGATGTCAATAATCTGTCAAACTCCACAGTCTGCACTCACACACATTGCTTGGCACTAAATTTCTTACACTGATGTTGAGTTCTTTAATATCATAGCAGAAAAGGCATTTGATAATAAATTCCAAAGCCATTCTCCAGGGTTGCATAAAAGAGAGTAGTGAGAGTGTCCTCATCAGTGCAGCTTGCAAATGACTTGCAGCACAGCAGAAAGTCAGCATCAGCCAAAACTCAGAGCAGTGCTAGCTTCTCTCTACCTGCATACAAAATTACTTATAGACATCCGATTAGAAACAGTGCCTGTCTTTAGAAGAGGCTTGAACACTCAAGAAGGTAGTGAATTCCGAGTGTGTTTAATCTCATAGTGTAATCTGTTAGAATTTAAGGCATTCATATTTTTAACTTACTAAACTTATACTGAATTAAATGTTTAAGTTTAGTGTGCATCACTTTTTGGTATCACGGTTACTTTTTTTCTTTGTCTACCTGTTCAAAGGCACTTTCAATTATATCACTCCTTATCTATTCTAATATCCTATATTTCACTCTTGGAGAGCAAGTGTGCTTCCTTATACTTGTGTTTTTCAGCATTCGGAAACAACGTAGAAGCTGGACACCTTAGCAGAAGTGAGAAATTCTCTAGGAAAGATATGAATGATAGAGTTAGAGCACTTGGTATGGGGTCAGGATTTAATATGGAGATCTTCAGTGTTTTTTTTATCAAGGTCAAAGACTCCTCCAAATGTACATTTTTTCCCTGAGAAAATACAGGTCGTTGGCATCTCAGTTGTTTGTTTCTTTGATTGACTTTTACATCAAAAGTTACATGTTCTTTACTCATCCTTATCAAATTGTCTCTCTTCTTAAGTGCCAATATGTCTCCTTTCATTGTCTAGCTCCTGTATTTGGTCTCATGGCCATATTCCTTACAGCTGCCTATGGAACTTGCACTAATTTCTCTCACATAGGATTTCTATATCTCCTTCCTCTTCTTCCTTTCTAATTAAAAATGTGGTCACACCATTGATCTAAAAAATTGGAGCTTCCTTTGATCTGTCTGCCCTTATCTTCACTACCAAATTTCTTAGAAGAATAATCCTTTTTTTTTTTTTTTACTGCTTCCACATCCTTGCAAATTCTTACCATTATCACACTTGAATTTCTCAAATCCAACTCCTTTTCTCTTTTTAGTTACCACTGCCCCTCTATTGATTACCCAGAATATGGCAATCTTTTTTACTTTCCCTGCTTCCAGCTTCCTGTCCCTTGATCTTGTCCTCTGTTTAACTACTTGAGGTATCTTTCTAAAACTTTAATCTTGTCAATGTTTCCCCTGCTTAAATTCTTTTATTGACTTTCTAGTGGCTTCCTCTTATGGCCTAAATAATAGATTGATAGATAAGCCCTGGAGAGGAAAACATAAATCACATCAAATATTCTTACCACATGTTACAAGGAAATAAAATTTTATACTTGGCATTTTATGCTTAGTGATTTTTATAGAAGAAAAAGAAGCAGAAGGAAAGTAGGTCAATAATTTTTATCTCCAAAGCAAAATATGCCCTTAGGTTTAATAAGACTATGGTTTGCTTCATCATCAATGAGAACATAAGGGGAAGTAGTTCTGATTTATGCCTAGGTAATTGGTATACAAAAATAATCTGAATCTGAATCACCTTTATTAGTTGGTATTTGCTACTTTAGGGACACCAAGCAAGACTTTACTCCTGGGAGGGATTCTGTAACAATTATAATGATAATATTTTCTAAAAATTGGAATCAGATAGGTATTATATGACAGTCATAAGAATTCAATAACAGTCATAAGAATTCAATAGTGCTATTTACTCTGAACATAAATATTACTTATTGGAATTATATACAGTAAAATCTCCAGCAAAAATATTGTTTCTTTATATACTTTTTTAATTTGGTAGAAGACTAGTTAATTTTCTCTTCAGATTGCTACAAATGCCTTTGAAAATAGTTCAAAGCTTATATCCCAAGGAATCTAGTTCTATGAGTAATGTTCTTATTTGATAGTTCCCAAGGTAGATGAAACAGTGAAAACTTGCTAGCATATGCTCTCAAACCATTCTCAGACACCAAGCAATACAATAGTGGTATGTGCTAAGTTGCTTCTGTCATTTCCAACTCTGTGACACCATGGACATGGCTCCTCCATCCATGGGATTCTCCAGGCAAGAATACTGGAGTGGATTGCCATTTTCTTCTTCAGTGGATCTTCCTAATGATCAAACCTGCGTATCTTATATCTCCTGCATTGGCAGGTGAGTTCTTTACCACTAGCGCCACCTGTGGTGGTGGTGAAGTCGCTCAGTCGTGTCCCACTCTTTGCAACCCCATGGACTGTAGCCTACCAGGCTCCTCTGTCCATGGGATTCTCCAGGCAAGAATACTGGAGTGGGTTGCCATTTCCTTAGAAAATCTAATAACAGTGTTGCTGCTGCTGCTGCTAAGTCACTTCAGTCGTGTCCGACTCTGTGCAACCCCATAGACGGCAGCCCACCAGGCTCTGCCGTCCCTGGGATTCTCCAGGCAAGAACACTGGAGTAGGTTGCCATTTTTCCTTCTCCAATGCATGAAAGTAAAAAATGATTAAAAGGTCATAAAGTTTAGCTTCAGTCAATGTATTGATATTTACTAGTTCAATGATATTAGGACTTAAACACAAAAATGTTTAACTTACAACCAAAAAAACACTGAAAAACTGAAAACTTTAAAAAATTATGCACATAATAATGTACATATATTGATGTGAAAAATAAAGAATTTTAGGATTAAAAATGTTTGTCTCTAAAATGTTATATCTACTAAGATGTAGTTGTGTAAGACATCAAAGCCTACCAAAAATAAACAAATATATAGATTTACAAATAATAACTTTGCAGTTTTTGTTCCTATGCATTCACTGTCACCCTCAAAATTATCTTCCTCATATCTTGGAAAGATATATATTTAAATTCATATGTTTAAATAGATAGCATGTAGAGAAAAGAGTTAATTAAAGCGTAGATCCTGGAAGGAGTGGAAGGACCAGCTAATAGCAAGCAGCTGATCAGAAAACAAGCTATCTTATAACTGATATCTGGGCTCAGTAAGAGATGATCCTACCTAGTGACAGGAATATGGGAAAAATAAATACACTTATTTTTAGAGTCTCCTTTAATTCCCAGGCTGAGAATATCCATTATTCACAACGTTGGCTGTAAATTAGAATACCTAGGGGCTTTTAAAATCACTTCCCAGAATACACTCCAGCTCAATTAAATCAGCATCTCTGGAGATGAGACTTTGGCATGAGAATATTTATAGCTCAACAGTGATTAAAATGCATGGCACAGGTTGAGAATCACTGATCTATAATGACTTCAGGTGTACCTATTGAGAATTCTTGGAAAATTCTCTCCCAACAGATTTTTGGCAGAGGAGAGAAAAATGCAAAAAGTCCTTTCTCCAAGCCTCCAGGTGCCAAGCAGAATGTAATTTGCACTTGGATGACTTCTAGCTCCTGGATAGGACACTGATACCCTAACATGACTTTAGCATTCCTGACAAATTTGAAAATTGGCAAAGAGCCTTTGTCCCATTAAGCAGGTTCAACAGTCACGGCCTTTAAAGTTCAGTTTAAGTCTAAGCTAGTGAGTAACAAGGGAAGGAAGAAAATAGCCCTGCATTGAGGTGTTCTAATAACATTGTTCCATTGCTTTTTAATCTGCATTTCTTGTCCAAATTGCTTTTCACTGGTATCTTTTACTTCTGCTGTATCTTACGTCATTTGCTGTTATAATCCCTGAATTTAAATGTACTGTGAGGATTCTGTTGTACTTTTAAGAATTCATACTTACTGTTTAGATATATTTTCACATGAACAATAAAATAAGGTGTAAAGCTTAATTGTGAAGGAAAAAAAATATTATCCAGTCAAGAAACCTTCTTTATATCTTTTCAGAGTACTACACAAGTTTCCAGATACAGTAATGACACTGATATCATACTTCCATCACTTGCTTTCTTGGTGCCAGTTTGATCACATTCAGACCAATTTTCAGTAAGAACAGAATTTTGTGAAATTTCAACTAACTCCAGTTTCATTCCCATCCCCTGCTCAGTGGTAGTTGTGAAAATAACAGCCTGCATTCCCAGGACTGGAGGGGGAAAAGAGAGTTTATTCTCAAAGAATTGTAATTAACTAAATGAATAAATAAATAAATGACATAGGAAAGACAAATCTCCTAAGTGAAAGAACTTCAGATAATTCATGTAGATGCTCTTCCCTCAGAGAAGTGATTTTTTTCCCCTCTATCTGGACTGTGTATAAGAAAGATTTCTTTCCAAAAACTACAACACAGAAAAGGGGATAAATGGTAATTTTGCAATGAAAACCTGACAATAACTCTTTCAGCCACACAATATCAAGGTCTGCATCAACAGACATAAATCATGTCCATAGTATGTGTGTAATAAAAATGATGTATGATGTAATACAAATTGCATTTTTATCTCTGTGATCTTTCTCCCCAAAACTTCTGAACTCGGTTTTATCATGAGAAAATATCAGACATAACAATAGAGGAGCATTCTACAAAATATCTGACTAGTACCCCTTAAAACTATCAGAGTCATCAAAAACATAGGAAGTCTGAGAAACAGTCACAGCCAAGAGCAGCTTAAGGATCAGTTCAGTTCAGTTGCTCAGCTGTCCAACTCAGTTGTCTGTGATCCCATGGACTGTAACAGGCCAGGCTTCCCTGTCCATCACCAACTCAGGGAACTTACTCAAACTCATACCTATTGAGTTGGTGGTGCCATCCAACTATTTCATGCTCTGTTGTCTCCATCTCCTCCTGCCTTCAATCTTTTCTAGCATCAGGATCTTTTCCAATGAGTTAGTTCTTTGCATCAGGTGGCCATGGTATTGTAGTTTCAGCTTCAGCATCAGTCCTTCCAGTGAATATTCAGGACTGATTTCCTTTAGGATGGACTGGTTGGATCTCCTTGCAGTCCAAGGGACTCTCAAGAGTCTTCTCCAACACCACAGTTCAAAAGCATCAATTCTTCAGCGCTCAGTTTTCTTCACAGTCCAACTCTCACATCCATACATCACTGCTGGAAATACCATAGCTTTGACTAGATGGACCTTTGTTGGCAAAGTAATGTCTCTGCCTTTTAATATGGTCATAGCTTTGCTTGCAAGAAGCAAACATCTTTTAATTTCATGGCTGCAGCTATCATCTGCAGTGATTTGGGAGCCCAGAAAAATAAAGTCTGTCACTGTTTCCACTGTTTCCCCATCTATTTGCCATGAAGTAATGGGACTGGATGCCATGATCTTAGTTTTCTGAAGGCTGAGTTGTAAGCCAACTTTTTCACTCTCCACTTTCACTTTCATCAAGAGACTCTTTAGTTCTTTTTTGCTTTCTGCCATAAGGGTGGTGTCATCTGCATATCTGAAGTTATTGATACTTCTCCCAGCAATCTTGATTCCAGCATGTTCTTCATCCAGTCCAGCACTTCTCATTATGTGCTCTATATGTAAGTTAAATAAGCAGGGTGACAATATACAGCCATGACGTACTTCTTTCCCAATTTGGAACCAGTCTGTTCCATATCCAGTTCTAACTTTTGCTTCTTGACCTGCATACAGATTTCTTAGGAGGCAGGTCAGGTGGTGTGGTATGCCCACCTCTTTAAGAATTTTCCAGAGTTTGTTGTGATCCACATAGTCAAAGGTTTTGGCGTAGTCAATAAAGCAGAAGTAGATGTTTTTCTGGAACTCTCTTGTTTTTTCCATGATCCAACAGATGTTGGCAATTTGACCTCTGGTTCCTCTGCCTTTTCTGCCTTCCAGCTTGAACATCTGGAAATTCACGGTTCACATATTGTTGAAACCTGTCTTGGAGAATTTTGAGAATTAGTTTGCTGGCATGTGAGATGAGTGCAATTGTGCAGTAGTTTGAGCATTCTTTGGCATTGCTTTTCTTTGATATTGGAGTGAAATCTGACCTTTTCCAGTCCTGTGGTCACTGCTGAGTTTTCCACATTTGCTGGCAAACTGAATACAGCACTTGAACAGCATCATTTTTTAGGCTGAAATAGCTCAACTGGAGTTCCATCATCTCCACTAGCTTTCTTCATAGTGATGCTTCCTAAGGTCCACTTAACTTTGCATTCCAGGGTATTTGGTTCTAGGTGAGTGATCACACCATCGTGGTTATCTGGATCATGAAAATCTTTTTTGTATAGTTCTTCTGTGTATTCTTGCCACCTCTTCTTAATATCTTCTGCTTCTGTTAGGTCCCTATCATTTCTGTCCTTTATCATGCCCGTCTTTGCATGAAATATTCCCTTGGTATCTCTAATTTTCTCAAAGAGATCTCTAGTCTTTCTCATTCTATTGTTTTCCTCTATTTCTTTGCATTGATCACTAAGGAAGGCTTTCTTATCTTCCCTTGCTATTCTTTGGAGCTCTGGGTATACCTTTTCCTTTTCTCCTTTGCCTTCAGCTTCTATTCTTTTCTCAACTATTTGTAAGACCTCTTCAGAAAACCATTTTGCCTTTTGCATTTCTTTTTCTTGGGGATGATCTTGATCATCCCTAAGCTGATATTAGGAGAAGGCAATGGCATCCCACTCCAGTACTCTTGCCTGGAAACTCCCATGGACGGAGGAGCCTGGTAGGCTGCAGTCCATGGGGTTGCTGAGAGTTGGACATGACTCAGTGACTTTACTTTCACTTTTCACTTTCCCCGCATTGGAGAAGGAAATGGCAACCCACTCCAGTGTTCTTGCCTGGAGAATCCCAGGGACGGCAGAGCCTGGTGGGCTGCCGCCTATAGGGTCTCACAGAGTTGGACACAACTGAAGCGACTTAGCAGCAGCAGCAAGCTGATATTAAGCTTAGGGAAAAACAAAGAATAAATGTAATGCATTATCCTGCACAGGATCCTGGAACAGAAAAGGGACAGTAAGCAAATACTAAGGAAATGTGAATAAAATACACTTTAGTTAATAATAATCTATCTGCATAGATTCATTAATTGTATCCAATATACCATACTTATATAGTATGTTAATAAAAGGGGAAACTGGTTTTTGAACATTTGGAAACTTTCTGTACCGTCTTTGTAATTTTTTTGTAAAAACCATTTAAAAACTGAAATGAAAAAAAATAAAATAAAAACTGAAATGTATTTAAAATGTACTAAGAAAATGGTTGACACATTTATTTATTTAAAATTAATTACTTAATTCTGTAAGATAAACCAATTTAAAAAATTATGTGAAACTTATGCCCATCATGTGTCCTTTCCTCAGCACTTCCCTATGTTCTATCATGTTCTAGAAGCTCACAGATTAGAGCAGAGATCTTTAGTACTTGTGTCATTTAACCACTCTGAGACTCATAGGAGGTAACATAGTTGTGATGGAGATTAAGTGAAATAAAAAGATGTGTGGTGCCCTTTGTGAACTCATGACCCAACAGATTAGCACAGCTCAATAACATGTAAACAAAGTATTATATATACAACAATTTTAAGGCAAAATAAGTAGGTAAATAAAAATGCATTTAAATATGTCTCTTGAAGAAAATTAGAGATACCAAGGGAATATTTCATGCAAAGATGGGCACGATAAAGGAAAGAAATGGTATGGACCTGACAGAAGCAGAAGATATTAAGAAGAGGTGGCAAGAATACACAGAAGAATTGAACATAAATGTCTTAACAGCTAGACAACCATGATGGTATGGTCACTCACCTAGAGCCAGATATTCTGGAGTGTAAAGTCAAGTGGGCCTTAGGAAGCATTACTTCTCTTCCTTGTTTTACTCTTGGGAAAGTGTCTACTTTACACCTGCAGATTTAGAAATATTGAACTTCATATATAAGAGGCAGCAAGCATCTCAAGTTTAAAATTTTAGCACTTTTCTATGCATGGGAAGATGCAAGAGTCAGGGTTCATTAAATCTAATTTATTTATCTTATCTAACTGGGGCCTGTAATCCTGCTTCCTCAGTTTCCTCAAGGTTAACCATAGGGAGTGGTTGGAGTGGCTGTAGTCTAAGGATTGCTAGGTGTCAGGCATTCCCCTTTCTCAGGGCTCACTGGCTCACACTGAAGGGCTGCATTCGCTGATTCCATTTCTCTGGTCTTCCGCTCCTTGTCATGAATGACTATTATTGGGAAACATTTCATGATCAACATTTGTCCCAATCCACTGGGAGGCTCATCCAAGTTCATTTAAAAAATTACTGATATGTCACTACAGGTGTTAAGTTTGGGACCAGGCCTCATCAATAATTAAAATTGTCTGGATTCTTTCTAACTCAAATCCATCAGACATTTTCCCTTGTTGCTTCTTCCCATATCTAGAATCACACTATTATAATTATTTCCTTTGAATGTTTAGTCATAGAAGTATTGTTGGAGGCCTGATTGACACACTGGTTACTGTAAGAACAACAATCTTACAAATTAAACAGTATATAAGTAACACAGACAATGACATAATGCAATGCAGAGATACAAAGCCAGTTTGTAAACAACGAACAAATTTAGCTAATGATTAGTATAACTAGTTATAGCCCAGTTTTAATAATCGAGTGACCAAAGGAACCATAACTGATTTAATGAGCTACCAGCAGTTTCATTGTACTGGCCATGCAGAGTTATGCACAGCTTAATCTTTGAGACAACCATATGTTACTGGCAGAATCAACCAGGTAGAGAGGAAAAAGATTAATATTCCAAAAGGCATGATCTACCAATTTATTGCAAGTCATAATTAATTGAAGTTTTTTTCTTACACCTAGAAAACACAGATTTAAACCAGTAATCCTTTGAGGTAGAGACCATAAAAATTACAACCATATTTACCAGTTTCCTCAGTTCCACGTAACTAATCCCTTTTGTTAACAGCTTTATGAAATCTTGAGGTTTCGTATTCAAATTCAGTTGTTTTTTTACTCAGTTCACTATTATTTTCTAAAAGTCAGAAACTTGTATTTATCTGAAAGTCTTTTTCATAAATTTTCTTGAAGAGGAAGCATTTTTACAAAGGCATCAAAGTGAAACCATAACTGTGTATATTAACAAAGACTTAAAGAAGGCAAGTTTAAATCTGCTTACTGCTATAATATACAAAACCTTCAAGCCAGAAAGAAAAACACCAATACGGTATACTAACGCATATATATGGAATTTAGAAAGATGGTAACGATAACCCTGTATGCGAGACAGCAAGAGACACAGATGTATAGAACAGTCTTTCGAACTCTGTGGGAGAGGGCAAGGGTGGCATGAAATGGGAGAATGGCACTTAAACATGTAAATTATCACATGTGAAACAAATCACCAGTCCAGATTCGATGCATGATACAGGGTGCTCAGGGCTGGTGCACTGGGATGACCCAGAGGGATGGGATAGGGAGGGAAGTGGGAGTGGGGTTCAGGATGGGGAACACTTGTACACTCATGGTGGATTCAAGTCAATGTATGACAAAACCAATACAATATTGTAAAGTACAATAAATAAATAAATTTTAAAATATTTAAGAAAACCTTCATAACGAAAATTATGACATAATATTCTATCAGGACACATTAGATTCTTAGGAACTCCATATACTCTCTAGAATATCTGTACCATTTTCTACATAAAGTTTATTATTCATTTGACATCTCTTCCCTTGTAGTTTAATATATCAAATGAACACGATTAGTTTAATATCTCCCTTTGGGGTCCCTCAGGGGCCCCTTTGAAGCACTCCAAAGTTAGCTGGAGGTCAAAGGAACTTTATTATAATTTGATTTGGGAAGCCTTGTCAAAGGAGCACCAAGTAATGTTTTACCATGGGTCACTGTGAAACTTAGCCAAAATGACAATAAAAGACTTTGAAGGCAAATACAGATTAAATACACTTGAACTCTGTATCAAGAGGCAGTTTAGCATCTTCAGAAAATGTGTCTGTTTTAAGAGAGAGAAAAGTCAAATTTATGTTTTACATTAGCTTAAAGTTTCATTTATTAATTAAACTTGTTTTAAACCATAGTTAATCCTAACTGATCATGTAGAAAAACCCTTTTATCATTTAATTTAACATAATTTTAACTTTTAAGTTGTAGACTATCTGGAGAGATCCTAAAACATGTATTTCTAAAAGTTTCTTTACATTTAATTGGGCCTCCACCCACTTGTGGGTGTATCACTTAGCTTGCTGACATATTACAAACAGCGTATATTGAGGCTCAAGGTCTAGTGGAAAATGACCACTCCACCATCCTGGGCATATTTGCTTATATTCAGCCTGTGTAATGTCCTTGGGTAATATCATTCTTTCAGAGCTTGGGTCCTGCCCCATTTCCTGTTTCATTTCCCTTCTCAGATTTTACTCCCATATTCTTATGGGAAGAAGAGGGGTGAAGGTCTGCCTTCTGTAATTGCTTTAAGGCTGAGTGGGGTGTCGACCCTGATGTCAGGGAGCAAAAATCTCAGGATACCTGGTCTAGGGGCCCAGGGGCAGGACAGCCTTGTTTTAAACTGTATGGGCTGAATTCTCGAACAGTCATCATGTTGATGTGGAACTGCTGCAACTCTTCCACTGCCTTCCTGTAAATCTCCTTGATAATGAAGCCCTTTTTGTTCAGCATCAGAGTACAAAAGTATCTATAAATGACAAAAGACTGGAAAGTCATGGTTAAACATCTGATCAGTTGACAAAAGGCTTGGATAATATTTATTTCTTAACCAAAGTAACCAAAGATCTCAAAGTGAATACACATCACTTAAAGGCAAAAAACTCATTTACTCCATCATCAAAATGACATTCCAAGAGAGCTTTTCTCTGAACAGAAAGAAAGACAAGTCCATGTCCTAGTTTACTCCCACACAAGATCCATTCACTAAGATTTACTCACCCAACCAAATTCAATCTGGTTTTAGGAAATCCACGCATAACTCTTAATGGCAACCCACCCCAGTACTCTTGCCTGGAAAATCCCATGGACAGAGGAGCATGGTGGGCTACAGTCCACAGGGTTGCAAAGAGTAGGACACGACTGAGCAACTTCACTTTCACTTTCACTATGCATAACTCCTGTTTTTTTTTTTTTTTTATTTCTCACACCTTCTTCTACTGAAAACATGTGTCTTCGTTTTCTTAAAGTTTTTTCCACATTGAAGTATATTTTGGCTGACAAATTTGTAACAGATATAGTAACTTATCTATGTTAAAGTGAAGTGGCTCAGTCATATCCAACTCTTTGCAACCCCATGAACAGTAGCCTGCACCAGGCTCCTCTGTCTATGGGATTTTCTAGGCAAGAATACTGGAGTTGGTTGCCATTTCCTTCTCCAGGGAATCTTCCCGACCCAGGGATGGAACCCAGGTCTCCTGCATTGTAGACAGATGCTTTACTGTCTGAGCCACCAGGGAAGTCCTAATTTATGTTAAACCTAAACAAAATGAAAGTATTATATTTAATATTATACTTAACATGTTGATGACTCAAGACATGTCTATATTATTATTATATCAACAAACTTAATCATTAATACCAGTTACTATTTCCCAATTCATGTGAAACTTAAACTCATTAACCACGGCTGTTGCTGCTGCTGCTGCTAAGTCGCTTCAGTCGTGTCCGACTCTGTGTGACCCCATAGATGGCCTCCTACCAGGCTCCTCTGTCCCTGGGATTCTCTAGGCAAGAACACTGGAGTGGGTTGCCATTTCCTTCTCTAATGCATGAAAGTGAAAAGTGAAAGTGAAATCTCTCAGTTGTGTCTGACTCTTAGCGACCTCACGGACTGCAGCCTACCAGGCTCCTCTGTCCATGGGATTTTCCAGGCAAGAGTACTGGAGTGGGGTGCCATTGCCTTCTCCGCATTAACCATGGCAATGTGGTTTTAAAAAAAGCAAAAGACACAGACAGACATGCATTGAAGTCTCAGTTCTAATTTTGGTTTCAACCTTCAGGCAGGTCCAGTAATATAAAACCCATTAGTTTACAAAACGATTGTATTAAAATTGGGGTTCTCACAGATGAAACAAGTCAGGCTCACTTGGCTAGGTGGCTAAATATTAATATTTATAGAAAAATCGACTTTTAATTATGTCAGACAAGCCAACTTCTAAATTCTTCTACTCTTTTCAAATTTGCATTAAAAAGACAACAGAGAAGACCAGAGAGGATATTTGCATCTCAGAGATAAAGCCAAGTTCTTCCTAGGATGACTTTGTTTCCCCTTTGTTTAATATTGGCAAGCTTCATAAGATGGATAGGGAAGCTTTTGGGAGTGGTGAAAGGACTTTTGGAGCCACCCTTCTGGTCCTGTGAAAACTACACTTGTAAACCAAGGACAGTTTTGCTTTTCCCTCCTTTGGGAAAGAATTGGGTAGCCTCCCCAATAAGGACCGATACATCTACCCACCCATATTGGAAAGCTTCACCTCTCCTCCTATAACCTGAGGGAGAAGGCCTCTCAGGAAGGCCTAGGGGCAACACCCAGGCTCCCACAAGAAAGAGGGAAAGGCGAGAGGAGAGATAGGGAAGAGGGTCTGAGGAATCTGCCCTGTAATCCCATCAGCTTGGTCCTCAGCTTAAGGGAGGAAGAAGAAAGGAGAGCACTTACCCACTTGAGTGGCAGCTACTGGGGTACAGTGGGTACACACAGAGAGTAATACTGGGCAGAGTTCCTCAATTGTTTCTATAGCCACTCACCTGTTCACAGAGGGTTCAAGGAGAAAGAGATGAGAAAACCATAGAGGAAGCCCTTAGTACCAGATGTCTGCTCATTACCAAAAGTAGAAAAGTATTGGTTGCTCAGTCATGTCCGACTCTTTGCGACCCCGTGGAATGTAGCCCGTCAGGCTCCTCTGTCCATGGGATTCTCCATGCAAGAATACTGCAGTGGGTTGCCAAGACCTTCTCCAGGGGATATTCCTGACCCAGGGATTGAACTGAGTCTCCTGCACTGCAGGCAGATTCTTTACTGTCTGAGCCACCAGGGAAGCCCATTACCAAAATAACCAGAATAAACCCAAACCTAGCCAGCCAGAAAGTCACATTAACATGACTTCCTAGTCCCATTAGACCAGTGACCTTTCTCCAAAGTGCCTTATAAACAGTTGCCCTTCACAGGGAGAACACCCCAAATTGGAGCCAAAGCCCACCAGGTAGTAGCTGAAGCTCCCCAGACTGGACAAGGTCAAAAAGGCCCCAGTGGGACCCTGATGTCAAGCTGTTGTGGGGAAAAGATTATTCAAGCATTTAATTTACAAAGGAGAGTAGTAGCTATTAGAGAGTCAACCAACTTGTTCCTCACTGTCAAAGTTATCCAGGGCTTCTGTAGGGGAAATTAGCATTGGATGCCTCAAGTCCAAGGGAGACCCAGGTCTTTTTCTTTTCAGAGTATTCCTCGCCTTTGTAAAGCGCTCTGATTTCCAGTCAGTTCATTCACTCACTCGTGTCTAACTCTTTGAGACCCCATGGACTGCAGCACGCCAGGTTTCCCTGTCCATCACCAACTCCCGGCGCTTGCTCAAACTCATGTCCTTCGAGTTGGTGATGCCATGCAAGCATCTCATCCTCTGTCGTCCCCTTCTCCTCCCGCCTTCAATCTTTCCCAGCATCAGGGTCTTTTCCAATAAATCCATTCTTCACATTAAGTGGCCAAAGTCTTGGAACCTCAGCTTCGGCATCAGTCCTTCCAATGGATATTCAGAACTGGTTTCTTTTAGGATTGACTGGATTGATCTCCTGGGGCTTCCCTGGGGGCTCAGACGGTAAAGCGTCTGTTTGCAATGCGGGAGACCGGAGTTCGATCCCTGGGTTGGGAAGATCCTCTGGAGAAAGAAATGACAGCCCACTCCAGTATTCTTGCCTGGAAAATCCCGTGGATGGTGGAGCCTGGTAGGCTACTGTCCATTGGGGTCGTAAAGAGTCAGACATGACTGAGCCACTTCACTTTACTTCACTAGGTTGGTCATAGCTTTTCTTTCAAGGAGTAAGCATCTTTTAATTTCAAGGCTGCAGTAACCATCTGCAGTGATTTTGGAACCCAAGAAAATAAAGTCTGTTACTGTTTCCATTGTTTCCCCATCTATTTGCCATTAAGTGATGGGACCACATGCCATGATCTTTGTGTTTTGAGTGTTGAGTTTTAATAGATGTGACTGCCAGATTGTTTAAATGTGAGCCATTCAGAGGCCATTGCTCTTCTGATCTTACCATATCTAATATTCACCCCAAAGATCTTTTCTTTGGGATAGATGAAATATTTCCCATTTTATAAGCTTTATAACACCAAAGCCCAAAACATGCAGACAAATTTCAGCAAAAATGACACAAATTTCAGCATCCATGCACAAATGAACTGATTCCCTCAATCAGGTAAACAAGTTTACCCTACTAAATAAATGAACTAATTACAGCTAGGCTACCCACCCTCCCAAAAAGACTAGCTCCCCAATGGATCGCTTTCAGCTGAGCCAATTCCCAAATCAGGTCAATCTACCCTACAAAACAAATGAGCTAAATCCAACTAGGGTGGACTTGCCCCACAAGAACTAGTTTCCAAATGAACCAGTTCAGAGTAGAGTCCAACAACATTTTCCCTCTCCAACAGGGTACCCCAACAAAGCTGGCTTGTTCCATAAAGGAAAAGCACAAATGGGGGGGCTGGTGTGGATGGAAATGTTCCCAGTGTTCACACTGGAGCGACTTACCCTCCAAAATTGAGCCCATGGGCTGTTAACACAAAAGGGTACACAAAACAGGCAAACTGGCTGAACTGGCTGTTGAATTGGGTAGACTTACACTACAAATGAAATCAAGTCATCAACCCTTAGAAGTTTGTCAGTTCCTTGTTTCAACTGCCAAGTGCTGGGGGCTGCTGGTACCATTACAGGGAATCTTGAAGGAAAGACCCTCAGGACAAATGGCCCCAGCAGCTGCCAGGGTCTTGCCCCAATATTCCCTGATTGGGCCCGGCTAGCCACCGGCAGTGAGGCTCCAGGCTGGCTAAGCCAAGTTGTTAGGAGTCCAGGCTCGCTCTGCTCACCATATGACAGGTCGATGAATCTGTGAGATGAGGGGATGAAGCAAGGAAGATACTTTATTCAAAGAAAGCTGATCAAGACAATGGCAGACTAGTGCCTCAAAATAACCATCTTGTCAAGGCCTGGTTGCCAGGTTCTTTTCTGGATCAGAGATGGGGGTGGGGTGGGGCGGAAGGTGAGGAAATAAAGTAAAAACTATTCAATCCTTGCAAATGTCCCTAGAATGGCAAGCCTTACAGTTCTTCACAGATGGGTTGCTGAGGTTATCTCCCTCAGGCAGGCCATTATGAATGTTTACAATAACAAAAAAGGGATAAAGTCACAGAAGCAGATCCACTGTAAATTTAAAATTAACCCTTCTCCATTATACTCTGTCCAGGTTGGTGACAGTCCTTTGAAATATGTCTTTTTCACAATATATAAATCTCTGGTTGCAGGTCATTGAGGCATCTGTTCTTTATCTAAAGATAGATTAGTGAGATAAGCTTTAGAAACTTAAGAGTGTCCCTTAATAGCTCAATTAAACTTTTTAGCACTGTAACACAATAGCAAGGAACTAACTGGGAAGTGAGCTTTGCAAACACAAACCTAATCAACAAAACTGGAATTTAATATTTAGCGAAATAAAAATAATTTTTTTCATTGTGAGGGCATTAGCCTTGCTGCCTGGGAAGGCTTTATTCCATTAAATAAAAACGAGCCTGTTAGTAGTAAGGGCAAGTCTCACCCTCACAATCCAACTTTTCCTGGGACCTTGACCCATGCCCCAAGTGCTCTAGTCCCTTGACCAGTGACATTTCTAATACCTCCTTGTAAGTCAAGGATCACAGGCCCATCGCTCCTTTGATGCTCAAGCTGAAACCCACTGCCCCTGCCCTCACCAATCAAGGTCTTTTAAAGACGTCTTGTCCTCCAAGCGGCCTGCAGTCTCAACAGTGAGCAGTTTTCCCGGTTTTCCAGGCCTTCGCCGTCTCAGTTGCCTAGTTTGGGCTGAGACGATTGAGCCTGGATAGGACCACTGACCCCTCAGCTGGGTCTGCACAGGCCTGGGGACCTTGTGATGTTTGGAGGCCTGGAGCCTAGTTGTATTGGTGCACAGGAACCACTGGTCACCTTTCTACAATCGGGATTCCGGGCCTCCCCTGGCTGCCTACGCCGCAGCCCCCCACCCCCGTCCCCGGTTCCCCACGCCCTGCGGCATTGCATCCACACCCCTCATGCTCTCTGTTCCCTGCGTCCACGCCCCGCACATCCACGCCCCCAACGCCCTACAACCTCACGTCCACGCCCCCCACGCCCTGCGTCCCCGCACGCACGCCCCCCACGCCCACACCCCCGTGCTCTGCGACCTCGCCTCTAGCCCCACCCCCACCTGTGTTCCCACATCCACGCCCCCCACGCCCTGAGTCCCTGAGTCCCCGCAGCCCGGGTCAGCAGTTCGCTGCTTCTTTCCTGTGAGTCCTTGGGCTTCGCTGAGGCGTTTTGGAAGCTTGCTGTCCCCTCTCGTCGTCTCGCTGTGAGTAACCCCTCTCCGTGCTTCACCTCAGTTTGTTTTGGGTCAAACAAAACCAGCTTGGTGACGAATTTGGGGATGAATTTGGAAGCGGGCCAGGAAGGAGGAATTACAGGAGGACCTCGGCCTGAGGACTTCGCCTCTCCCAGGGAGCGGGAGGCCCAGCCTGAGCCTCGGGTCTCTCTGCTCCAGGGCCGCCTCCTCGGCCCTTACCGGGCACCCTGACCTGTGGTGTTTCGTTTTGTGGCAGAAAAGTGGTTTTAGAGTTTGGGTAGGAAGATGTCTTCTGGGTGCGTTGCCTCGTTAACGGGACGCACCTGCGCCAGGTCATAGGCTTGTCTCACCAGGGCGGGGCTCGAGGCCGGCTGGAGGGCTTTGGAAACTATTAGGCAAAGTCCGGCAGCTGAGGGGCTTCCCGGGTTGGGGTTGCTCAGCGATAAAGAACCCGTCTGCCAATGCAAGAGAGGCAAGAGACGCAGGTTCGATCCTTGGGTCAGGAAGATCCCCTGGAGAAGGGCATGGCAGTATTTTTCCTGGAGAATCCCATGGGCAGAGGAGCCTGGAGGACTCCGGCCCACATGGGGCCGCAAAGAGCTGGACATGGCTGAGCACACAGCAGCTGAGGCGCCAGGGCTGAAGGCCCGAGCTCTGGTGTTTGGTCTCCTTTGTTCACGTCTGTCTATGTCTGACTGGCACTGTTGAGATTTGGCTTCTGGGTTATTGTTGATGAAAGAATGGCCCCAGATCTTGGTTCTGTGCAAGAAACAGTTATCCAAAATGCTAATAAACTTAATATGCTGCTCAACTCTTAAGAAAATTATACAAGTTAAGAAAATACACTTTAATCTGCATGATGTTGTATAGAGTACAGAAGTGTGTGGATGACACGGCTGATGTGGAGAACTTCTTTGGTTAAACTTTTGTGGATAATTGTTGAAATTGGACAGTTGAAATAATATGAAGATCCTAATATGAAGATGCTCTTTACCCAATTTCCCTCATAATAACTCCTGTGAAAAACTATAGTTAAACATAGGAACTGGCGTATTGACCTTGAACAGTCACTTGAAGCTAAGTTGCTTCAGTTATGTCCAGCTCTTTGTGATCCCATGGACTGTAGCCCACCAGGATCCTCTGTCCATAGGATTTCCCAGTCAAGAATACTGGAGTGGGTTGCCTTTCCTTCTCCAGGGGATCTTCCCGACCTAGGAATCAAACCCGAGTCTGCTGCATCACAGGTAGATTCTTTACAGACTGAGCTTTTAGGAAAACAGAACATGTAAGTGCCCGCAAAAACCTTGTTCATTGCCTGACTTTAAACAGTTACATCCGCTTTCCTTCTGTCCCTGCTACCTCATTCATCCTTATCTCCAGTTCTGTAATTTCCCCATTTTCATAGATGCTGTTTAAATGCAATCTTATGGTATATAACCTTTGGCTTTTTTCACTCAGTAATTCTTTGGAGATTCATACAGATTGAGGGCTTCAGTGGTCTTTTCATTTTCATTGCCAAGTTACTGTATCATTGTATGGGTGTATTACAGTTTATTTACCTGTTGAATGACATCTGCATTGTTTCCTGTTTTGTGTTATAATAAGTAAGGTTTCTGTAAGAAAAACAAAAATTGGCTATTGGGGACTAAGCTTCTTGGTGACCACAGCAAGGACCCTTACATTTCACTGCTGTGATCACTGGAAGCAAAGCCGCTTCAGAATGGGAGGTGCTAATTGCAACCCCCCCTCCTTGTGATTCCCTTAAACTGTGTTCACCAAAGTTGGGTGACCTTGACTTTTGAAACCATGCCCAAGGAAAAGGTGGTTTTCTTCCTGCCCACTTCTGCTCTACCGCCCCTCTGCCTGTCTCTCTCTCTCTGGCCACAAAATCCTTTAGACTCCAGAGGAAAACAGCCTGGAAATAGATTCTTAAGTTACAATACAAGTTTTCAACCAGATTTCTTTTGTAAATGGGAAAGTGAAATGCTTTTTTACAGTCTCCTATGTTGTATCAGAATACACCTGTGCCAGGAAGATATAAAGTCCCACAGGGAAGGAAAGAAACCTGTTTGAAAAGAAGGATGACTTGCTGTCAGTCAAACCCACCGGGGCACCTGATTGGGCTAGAAAGCTACCCAAACTCAGGTGGGGCAACATCTGTTAAAGCAGGTTCCCCTTGGGGGTGTGAATGCGAGGTGGGTGGGATGGATCTAGGTCCACTCTTCTTCTGCAACTTTGAATTTCTTTGGAAGAACAGTATGCCAACTTACAGAGATGACCCTGAGGGGACAGAAAACATGTTTCAATCTGTTTTTTCCCTCTTGCAGTCAGTAGCCTGACCTGGGAAGATGCTCAAAGTGTATTAAACACCCTTCTCACTTCAGAAAAATGTAGGATAGTGCAGGATAAAGCTCAGAAGCAGGCAGATGGGCTTCTACAGAAACCCCTGGTGACTCAGCTCGGGCTGTAACAAGTGTAGCTGTGTGAGCAGATCCCAGTAGGGATGTGAGTGCT
Organism: Oryx dammah; assembly: GCF_014754425.2. Lineage (NCBI taxonomy): Eukaryota > Metazoa > Chordata > Mammalia > Artiodactyla > Bovidae > Oryx > Oryx dammah. The sequence goes on from NW_024070199.1 coordinate 18,781,940, forward strand.
GAAGACAGGCTGAAATGTGAACATCATAGAGATTGCATTCTTGCAATGCTGTGAAGAGGGGGCCAAAACAAAGAAGCCTTAATGAAATACAAAAGGTAAACCAGAAACTGAATGAGGAGCCTTCAGAATTTCTAGACAGCGTCCGTAAAGCCTACTGGCAATACAGATACAGACCATGAGGACCCAGGGAATTTAAAATGGTCCCGTGGTTCTCATTTTTCAGAGCAACTCTGACAACAGAAAAAGCTGCGAAGGATGGTGGGGGGGTGGGGTGGGCTTTAAGGATGCCGATGTCTCAACTTGGAATGGCGTTAAGTTTGTGTTTGCAGGGACCAATTTCAGGAGAAAAGGAAACACTGGAGAATGAAATGGGCCATTGTGCTGGCAGCTGCCTGAACTCATGAAAGAATGAGCCAAACCACGACCCCCACAAGGGACTTGGCAAACAGTAGGAGGCCTTAAATCCCCATTCAAATGGGGCATCTAGGAGTGGGACCTTACTAATGTGCATACTGCAGGCAGGAGGGACCCTGGAATAGTGTCCCACACTGCGACTCTTGAAGAAGCTAAACAGATGGCGCCTCCATTGCCCCAGGTAACTGACAATGACAGCGACCAAGGGTGAGGCTGCCGGATCATCACTGCCTCCCACCTGGAGCTCTGGTCACCTGGCAGATGGAAATCACTACGTGGGAGTCAGGGAACTTGGTTTTAACTACCCGGCTTTCTAAACTTTCTTTGAGACTGTTAGTAGTAAGGGGGGGTCAGAGGACCCTAGAGAAAAACTTTTCTCCAGCCGGGGAAGAGCCCCTAATAGTTTTCTGTCCATGCTTGATGGCCTCACTCCCTCTCTGGGATGAGATTGACTGAACTAAGTGCCAGTGTATTCTCTGCACCTGGACACTGGGTGGACTTTAAAGCATACCACCAGAGCAGTCCTGCGAGTTGCAGGCTCTACAGTGGCAGTTCTGGGAGAGAAACCCCAGAGAGCAAGTCTGGGGGATGGGCGTATGGGGTTGCTGGAAGAGGGGAGATGGCCGCAGCTGTATGGATCAGGCTCTGCAGGGGGCAGGCATCCAGACTTTATCCAGTATCCATGAAAAAGAGGAAGCAAAGCCTGAAGTGGATTCCTAATAGCCTTCCTCCAGTATGACCCAGTATGCTTCTGATGGTCACTTTGTGATTGGCTGGTCCACAGCTGAGTGTTTGTACCTGACTGAAGAGCACTTAATAGGTTGTAGGAATACATTGCTGTCCCTAGCCCATCCTCTGCTCATGACTTTGTCCAGAGACTCTTGTTGGATGACTGTTGTGGACTTGAAGAAGGCCTTTTCTACACACCCTTGAGTTTTGAATCCCAAGTTTGCTTTCGAGTTGGGAAGATGGAGATAAAGGAGTTAGCCTACAGTACTGCTGGACAGCGCTTCCCCGGGGACTTAGAAGTTCACAATACTTGAAGTCCTGGCCAGACTTGGGGGACCTTGAACTAAACATGGAGTCCCTGCTCCAGATGCAGGTGATACTCTAATCACCAGTGAGACAGAGGATACCTGAGACGAAGGTACCGGTTTGACTTCAAACTTCTTGGCTGAATGAGGCTATAAGGTGTCCAGGAAGAAGACAGATTCTCAGCCATCTGTTAAATATTTGGGGTTTTGAACTCAAAGAGCTGACAGGGGAGGGGTGGAGCTCTAACCAGGATTGCAGTTGCCACCGGAAGACACTGTAGGGGTCCTGGGAGTGACTGGGCTCTGCCACATCTGGACCCCCAACTTTGGACTCAACAGAAAACCCTTCTCATGACACTTTTAAAGGAGACAGGGGACCTCTAGACTGGAATCTTGGAAGATGAACATCCAGAAGACTGGCTTCATCCCTGCTGGACAAGCTCTCAGGAGAACTGCAATGGGAAATGAAAACCACGCTACAGAAGGAGGACCTCGACCAAAGTCGTCCAAACCTCGCTGGTTCTAGACACTGGCTTCTCCCAGGGGCAGAGCAACCTCAACAGACCTCAAATTGCTGTTCAGAAGCAGCAAGAAAAAAAAAAAAAAAACCTGCAAGAAAGAAACCAAGGTGAGTGGGTTTGCGGCCGTGGTGGCTTTGTTCAAGTCGGACCCTTTGGAAGGGAACATAAAGACTTGCTAGGTTATGAGGAGGACGTATTCTTTTGTGATTCCTTTGTTTCTAACGTCCCAGGCTTGGGAGGACTTCTGCAGTGCTAGAAGTAGGTAATGATGAGGATTTCTGCTACATTGGTTGAAGAGGGTAATCTCTCTGGCAACAGCTCTGTCTTACAAAACCTGTTTCTGTAACAGCTTGTGCTTGGTTGTGCTAGTCAACTTTCTGACCACAGCTAACTTCACTGACTTCAGATGTAACCTATCAATTGAGCTGATCACTTGTCCCCTCCTTTCCTTGGATCACTTCATTTCAGTTGTATCTGACTCTTTGCAATCCCATGGACTGCAGCACACTGGGCTTCCCTGTCCATCAACAACACCCGAAGTTTACTCAGACTCAATCCATTGAGTCGGTGATGCCATCCAACCATCTCATCCTCTGTCATCCCCTTCTCTTCCTGCCTTCAACCTAGCATCAGGGTCTTTTCAAATGAGTCAGTTCTTTGCATCAGGTGGCCAAGTGTTGGAGTTTCAGCTTTAGCATCATTCCTTCCAATGAATATTCAGGACTGATGGACTGGTTGGATCTTTTTGCAGTCCAAGGGACTCTAAAGAGTCTTCTCCACCACCACATTTCAAAAGCATCAATTCTTCTGTGCTTAGCCTTCTTTATATCTAACTCTCATCCATACGTGACTACTGGAAAAACCATAGCCTTGACTAGACGGACCTTTGCTGGCAAAGTAATGTCTCTGCTTTTTAATATGCTGTCTCGGTTGGTCATAACTTTCCTTCTAAGGAGTAAGCATCTTTTCATTTCATGGCTGCAGTCACCATCTGCAGTGATTTTGGAGCCCCCCAAAATAAAGTCTGTCACTGTTTCCACTGTTTCCCCATCTATTTCCCATAAAGTGATAGGACCAGATGCCATGATCTTCGTTTTCTGAATGTTGAGCTTTAAGTCAACTTTTTCACTCTTCTCTTTCACTTTCATTAAGAGACTCTTTAGATCTTTTTCACTTTCTGCCTTAAGGATGGTGTCATCTGCATATCTGAGGTTATTGATATTTCTCCCAGCAGTCTTGATTCCAGCTTGTGCTTCTTCCAGTCCAGCATTTCTCATTATGTACTCTGCATATAAGTTAAATCAGCAGAGTGACAATATACAGCCTTGACGAACTCCTTTCTCGATTTGGAACCAGTCTGTTATTCCATGTCCAGTTCTAACTGTTGCTTCTTTACCTGCAAATAGATGTATCTGGAGGCAGGACAGTGGTCAGGTATTCCCATCTCTTGAAGAATTTTCCACAGTTTGTTGTGATCCACACAGTCAAAGGCTTTGGCATAGTCAATAAAGCAGAAGTAGATGTTTTTCTGGAACTCTCTTGCTTTTTTGGTGATCTAATGGATGTTGGCAATTTGATCTCTGGTTCCTCTGCCTTTTCTAAATCCAGCTTGAACATCTAGAAGTTCACAGTTCACGTATTGCTGAAGCCTGGCTTGGAGAATTTTGAGCATTACTTTACTAGCATGTGAGATGAGTGAAATTGTGCAGTAGTTTGAGCATTCTTTGGCATTGTCTTTCTTTGGGATTGGAATGAAAACACACCTTTTCCAGTCCTGTGGCCACTGCTGAGTTTTCCAAATTTGCTGGCATATTGAATGCAGTAGTTTCACAGCATTATCTTTTAGGATTTGAAATAGCTCAACTGGAATTCCATCACCTCCACTAGCTTTGTTCATAATGATGCTTCCTAAGGCCCACTTAACTTCATATTCCAGGATGTTTGGCTCTAGGTGAGAGATCACACCATCATGGTTATCTGGGTCATGAAGGTCTTTTTTGTATAGTTCTTCTGTGTATTCTTGCCACCTCTTCTTAATATCTTCTGCTTCTGTTAGGTCCATACCATTTCTGTCCTTTATTGTGCTCATCTTTGCATGAAATATTTCCTTGGTATATCTGATTTTCTTGAAGAGATCTCTAGTTTTTCCCATTCTATTATTTTCCTCTATTTCTTTGCATTGATCACTGAGGAAGACTTTGTTATCTCTCCTTGCTATTCTTTGGAACTCTGCATTCAAATGGGTATATCTTTCCTTTTCTCCTTTGCCTTTCACTTCTCTCTTTTCACAGATATTTGTAAGGCCTCCTCAGATAACCATTTTGCCTTTTTGCATTTCTTTTTCTTGGGGATGGTCTTGATCACTGCCTCCTATACAGTGTCACGAACCTCTGTTCATAGTTCTTCAGGCGCTCTGTCTATCAGATCTAAACTCTTGAATCTATTTGTTACTTGCACTGTATAATTGTAAGGGATTTGATTTAGGTCATACCTGAATGGTCTACTGGTTTTCCCTACTTTCTTCAATTTCAGTCTGAATTTGGCAGTAAGGAGTTCATGATATGAGCCACAGTCAGCTCCCGGTCTTGTTTTTACTGACTGTTTAGAGCATCTCCATCTTTGGCTGCAAAGAATATACTCAGTCTGATTTCCATATCAACCATCTGGTGATGTTCATTGTGTAAAGTCTTCTCTTGTGTTGTTGGAAGAGGGTGTTTGCTATGACCAGTGTATTCTCTTGGGAAAACTCTGTTAGCCTTTGCCCTACTTCATTCTGTACTCAAAGGCCAAATTTGCCTGTTACTCCAGGTGTTTCTTGACTTCTGCTTTTGCGTTCCTTTTCCATGGATAAAACCCCTAAAAATCCTGAACGTTAGACATGGCTGGCATTCCCTGTGCCCCTTGAGGGTCCATCTTTGCAGTTTCAGTTACCAGCCTTGGGCCTGTGGCTACCTTGACAGCTGGTGCAGGAGGTATTTTTTACTGGGGTGAATGTTAACATGGAACCAGAAATAAGAAAATACACTCAGATGAGTGCTAAGTAGTTTGACTCTTCAAGCCCTTGTTGGGTCTCCTTACAGCAGAAAGTTTCCAAAGCTGCCCTCACCCCTTTCCCCGGATTGAGGCACAATCACAAATGGGCGGGTCATTGAACCCAGAGCCTGCGGGCTATACCCGTTCTACCTGCTGTCCCTAATCAAGGTTGTGAAGGCTTGCATGTCCTCCAAGCAGCTCAAAGCCTAATCAATTAGCTGTTTATCTGAGTTGTCCTCTAGGGACTTGGAGGCAGCTCTGTTGAGGGTGGGCTGAGCTGGTTGAGATGGGATAGGACCGTCTCAACCACCACCACCTTACCTAGTGAGGTGAGCTGGTGACCTTGTGAACATGCAGAGGCTTGGAGCCTACTCACGCCTGTGCACAAGGATGTTTAGGCACCTTTTTAATCATAGTGCCCACGCGGCCCTATTCACTGTCCCATCAGTACTCCAGGTCCGTGACTCCTGGGAGGCAGATCTGAGATTTGTTCTCCAGTCACCTTGCTTGGCTGCCTCATAAATAAGCCCTGTTTGCTGACAACCTTGGCATCTCAGTGTCTTGGCTTGCTGTGTGCCCAGCAGAACAAACCTGGTCCACTAGCAGTGACAGTACTTCACCTGTAACATGTTGTCTAGGAGGGTGCCTGCATGCTTCATCCCCAGAAAGCCACTGATGGGCAACCTGGTGCAGCTGGGCTCAGCATCCTCAGATGCCAGGCGTTGCCAGTCAGTCCTGAAGACCATGTACCTCATTATCAGAAGTGACTAGTCTTCTAGTTGTTCAGAGCTTGGCGGCAGTTCCATCTTCTGTCTTGTCTAGAGCACTTCCTGAATGGGGGATCCTGAGTGGGAGACCCAGGGCAGGAATTCTGTGTGACTAGGATCCAGGAGGGGGGTGTGGACTGGTGTCAGGAGTGCTTTTCCAGACCCAGGTATCCAAAGATGCAGGGCTCTGAACTTGAAGGACGAGGGTCGAGTCCCTTGACCACTCTGGGAAACGCCATCATTTGAGGGGCTGGGGGTGAGGGGTGGTCCTGCACCAAGGGTGGATACTCCTCAGGGGACCCTGGGTCAGTAAACAAACATCTCTCCCGGGCAGCTGCTGCCCATGCAGGGGGTGTCCCATGGATGTAGGTGCCCTCTGCTCTGTAGATGCTGTGTTTCTTACTAATGGAAGGTTTGTGGCAACCCTGCCTTGAGCAAATATGGTGCCAGTTTTCCAATAGCATTTGCTCACTTTGTCATATTTTAGTTACTCGGGGTATTTCAGACTTTCATTATTTGATTTGTGATCAGTGATATTGCTTTTCTGACTTGGAAAGCTCAGTTGCTGGTTGGCATTTTTAGCAGTGAGGTATTACGGTGTGTGCACTGTTCAGACCTAAGTCTGTACACATAGAAGACTGCAGTGTAGTGTCAGCTTTATATGCACTGGATACCAGTTCACATGAGTCACATTGTGTGGTCAAGTCCTGGTGATCGACACGAGCCCGAGTCCTCCCAGGTCTGCCTGTCATTTGCCTCAAGGGGAGCCTGTGGAGTTCTAGGAGCAGGACTGGGGGTCCAGGAATGCTGTGGGCACCCCTGCACTGTGGAGAAGGGACAGTCTGGGCCAGAGTGACAGTGACAAGTGGGCTGGACAGGGGAGGGTCACAGTCTCTTGCGGACCGGACTCTAGTCGGGCTTCTCTGAGTGGCTGCCAGCGAGGTCCTGACTCCTCAGGCTTCGGGGTCTGTCTCTTCATTGTCCAATTTTAGCAAGATTCCTGTTGAGTCAGAGCTCACCAGGCTCAACATCAGACCAGACTGCTCGTCCCCCACCCCCTGATACTGAGGTCCGATCCCTGCCTGCCTTCAGCATGAATCCTGTACATCAGTTTAGTGGGGTCATTTTGCTGCAGTCTGAGTGTGTATCCCCCCGAAACTCAGGTTGAATCCAAATGCCCAGGGTGGTGGTGTTGGTCTTTGAGGGTGATGGGGTCATGAGGGTGGAGCCCCCGATGAATGGGATCAGAGCGCCCCCAACCCTTCTGCCACTTGAGGACACAGGGAGAAGGCACCGTGTGTGAACTGGGAAGGGGCCTCACCAGACACTGAATCTGCGGTGGGTTGATCTTGGACATCTGTCCTCCAGGCTCTGAGGATTCAGCTCATGGTCCTGCTGTTATAGGGGTTCAACAGATGCACCCCCACCCTGCCATTTCCTCTCACCAACTTCCTGTGGTGGCCCCACCCTGCTCCTGGCTGTCACCGCCAGAGTGGGATGTGAGCATGACCTCGCCCCCACATCAAAGTCACGGCAGGAATGAATCTCTCTTTCCTGGATCTTCTGCTGTCCTGACAAGCATCTGGGGGTGGACATGATGGGACCCAAGGATGGAGGGGTGGCCACCGTGTGTCCTCTCGGGCAGCATCCTCACATGCCTGCTATTGGGACCAGCTGCCTCCCGACTTCACAGAGGAGAGCATGGGGCTGAGATTTGCTGGGCTGGGTCCATACTTGCCTTGGTTTTCGTTTGTAGTAACCATTAAAATGTATTCAACCCACTACATATTGACATAACATTTCCTGTCTTATAGAATTGCTTTCCAGAACCAACGGTTCACTGAGAAGAGTAAATTATTGTTTATTTTTGCCAATTTATCCTGAACTTAAATAGTGAGGAGAGATCACACCTGTTTCAGTGTCTGTTGGTAGTACCAGACTGGTGCCTGGAACCCTGGCCCATGAGTAAGGAAATAGTAGGGAGGGAAAGGTACATGGGGCCAGTGGGGACCCAGCCATTCCAGGGAGCTGTGCCAGTGGCCTGGCTGTGGTGTGGGGACTGGGGCTCTTACCCTGAGAGCAGAGTCGCTGGGGGGTTCTTCAGCCTAGGATGCTGTGTGGTGACTTTCAGGAACTGGGTGGCTCTGCCATGTGGACCAGGCTGTGACAGGGAGCCAAGGTGGAGGCTAGAAAGCTGGGGAGACGTGGATGGAGGTGATGGTGAGTGTTCTGGGCACGTCCTGCAGGTGCAGCCAGCGGGACATGCTGCCGGAGTGGAATCCAGGACGGTCCCAGGAGTACTGACTTAAACAACAGTGAGCGAAGATGCTCCCTTTACGGAGGCAGCTGAGGAAAGATAGGAAGAGGCTGGTTTGGGGGTGATGTGGGGCTTGATGGGTTTTAGACACCCTGGAGTCACCTGGGGGAAGCTGGCTGTGCAGCTGGAGCAAAGGGAAAACCTGGAGCCTGGGGGAACAGGCCTGACTGAGACCCACGAGGAAGGGTGGGCTGGCCTCTGGAGCCACAGTGGTGAGGGGTCTTGCGGGGTGGAGGGACCAAGACAAGGTCGTGTCCAGGATCCACAAGGAGGAACCTTGAGATGGGGAAGTGAATGTGTGAGTGCCCTTGAGGGTCAGGCATGGGGGCCGCCATGGCAGGGTGGGAGCCGCCATGGCAGGGTGGGGGCATGCCCCGAGGGAGCCGAGCCCATCTCAGGGAGACCGAGGGCAGGGGCTGCTGGGGACGTGGGATCGCGTATGCAGGAGGCCCTTTCAGGGTTCTCTGGGAAGAGGAATAGTGGCAGTTGAAGACGTGAGATCCAGGAGGTCTCACTGTCGGGAATGGTCACTGCACGTTTGTGGGCTGACTGTCACCAAGCAGAAGGGGTGACTGTCAGGGAAATGGGTGAGTGATGGTGGAGGAGGGCTGCTGAGAAAGGCCTGGACAGGCCTGGGCACCAGCGGGAAGAGGCCGGGGGGAGGCTGGTCCAGGTCCCCTGAGGCAGCTGGAGGGATGGAATGATGGTGAGAAGATGTGGACCTTCTCTCTGTGCAGTGAGAGGCCACATGGTCTTCAGGCCATGAGGACTTGGGCGATGCTGGGGGCCTGAAGGGAGCATTCTCAGACCAGGAGTCAGGACCTTGCAGTTGGTGGCTGTGCGTTTAGCAAGAGGCTGGTAAGTAAGGGCATAGACTCGCAATGCGACTGCAGGCCTGGGGTGGGCTCAGATGTCCCTAGCTGTCTCTTTTGTAAATACTGCTGCTGTGAACTTTGAGTTGCACGTTTCTTTTCCAGTTAGTGTTGTCGTTTTCTTTGTATATGTACCCAGGAGTGGGATTGCTAAATCTCTTGTTCTATTTTTAATTTTTTCCACTATTATGTTCTGCATAGTGGCTGCACCAATTTACATTTCCACCAGCAGTGTAGGAGCGCTCCCTTTAATCCACATCCTCACCAGTGCTCATTGTCTTTTGAGGACATCCAGTAAAGAATCTGCATGCAATGCGGGAGACCCAGGTTCGATCCCTAGATGGGGAAGATCCCCTGGAGAAGGGAATGGCTACCGCACTCCAGTATTCTTGCCTGGATAGTTTTCAAGGACAGAGGAGCCTGGTAGGGGTCCAGGGGGTCGCAAAGAATCAGGCGTGACTGATGACTTAACACTTTTTACTTTTCATTTTGACAAGTACAAGGTGAAACTTCGCTGTGGTTTTGACTTGCATTTCCTTGATAAGCCGGTGATGTTAAGCATCTTTTCATGTGCCTCTAGGGGATTTGCATTTCTTCTTTGGAAAACTGTCTTTTCGGTTCCTCTGCCTATTTTTTAATCAGATTGTTCATTTGATACTGAGTTGTATGAGCTGTTTTATATACTTTGGATATTAACCCCTTATTGGTCATATTATTAACAAATATTTTCTCCCTTTCAGCAGGTTGTCTTTTCATTTTGTCAGTGATATCCTTTACTGTGCAAAAATATTTAGTTTTAATTGCGTCCCATTTGTTAGTTTTTGCTTGTTTGTGTTAGGAGAAAAATGCTAAAGATGCTGCTGTGATTTATATCACATGTCTGCCTATGTTTTCATCTAGGAATTTTGTGGTTTCTGGTCATACCCTTACGTCTTTAATCCATTTTGAGTTTCTTTTTCTCGGTGGTTTTACTGAATGTTCTAATTTTGTTGTTTTACCTGTGCCTGTCCAGTCTTCCCAGCACCACTTATTGAAGAGGTTGTTTCCCCAGTATATATTCTTGCCACTTTTGTTGATTCATCATAAGTGTATGGGTTATTTTCTGGAATCTGTCCTGTTCCATTGGTCTATGTGTCCTTTTTTTTTTTGTTGTTGCCAGTGTTGTGTGTTTTGATCAGCTTTGTAGTCTGAAGTCAGGGAATGGGACCATACTTAAGGTTGTTTTGGCTCTTCAAATTCTCTTGTTTTTCCATATAGACCTCAGAATTATTTGTTCCAGTCAGTGAACACTCCTTGATACCTCATAGGAGGTTGTATTGAATTTCAGGTGACATTGGGTAGTAAGGTCATTTTAACAATGCTGATTATTCCAATCCAAGCACATGGTCTGTCCTTCCACATAGTGGTGCTGTGTCATTCACCAGTGACTCTATTGTTTCCTCACTACAGGTGTTAAGCCACGTAAGGTAAGCTTATTCCTAGTTATTTCTTTTCCTTTTTTGGTGTGATTGTAAATAGGATCACTTCCTTAGTTTCTCTGATAGCTTGTTAGTGTGCACAAATAACAACACATTTCTGTATACTAATTTTGTATCCTGCAAACTTACCAAATTCATTGAGCTCTAGTAGTTGTCTAGTAGCATGTTTGGGATTTTCTGTGTAGAGTATCATGTCACCTGGAAACACAGTTTAATTTCCAATTTAGATTCCTTTTATTGATTTCTATTTAACTGCTGTCATTAGGACTTTTAAAACTATGTTGACTAAAAATGGCTAGGCTGGACATCCTTGTCTTGTTTCTGATCTTAGAAGGTATGTTTCATCTTTTCACTGGTGAGTCTGATGTTAATTGTGCACTTATGTACATGGTCTTTATGCTGAGGTATGTTTCCTGTATACCCACTTTCAGGTTTTATCATAAATGGCTGTTGACCTTTGTCGAAAGCTTTCTCTGCATTTACTGAGATGGTAATATGGCTTTGACTTGATTTGTTACTGTGGTGTATCACAAGGACAGTGGATACTGAGGCATCCTTCATCCCTAAGACAAAACTCACTTGATCATGATGTGTGGTCCTTTTAATGAATTCCTGGGTTTCCTTGCTAATTTATTGAGGAGTTTGCATCTATGTTGATCAGTGTTATGGCCTGCAACTTTCTTATTGCTGTGATTTGTCTGGTTTTGGCCATAGGGTGATGCTGGCCTCAGAATGAGTTCAGAAGTGTTCCTTCCTTTGCAGTTTCTGTGGAATGGTTTCAGTGGGGTCAGTATTAACTCTTCTCTAAATGTCCAGTAGAATTCACCTGTGAAGCCATCTGGTCCTGGACTTCTGTTTGTTAGGAGTTTTAAATTACTGGTTAAATTTCAGTACCGGTAATTGGTCTGTTGGTGTTTTCTATTTCTTCTTGGTTTAGTCTTGGGAGATTGTCCTTCTCAGTTTGGGGTGGTTTACTCTTTATCTGTTCCTTTGGGCATAAGGTTAGAATGTTAGAGATTTTTCTTGTTTCCTGAGGTAAACTGCTATCACTGCAACTTCCCTCTTAGAACTGCCTTTGTTGCATCTGATAGATTTTTTGGATCATCGTGTTTTTGTTGTCATTTGTCTCCAAGTGCTTTTTAAAATTACTTCTTTGACTTCTTCAGTGACCCACTGGTTATTTAGTAGTGTATTGTTTACCCTCTATGGGTTTGTGCTTTTTGCAGTTTTCTTGTTGATTTATAGTCTCATAGTGTTGTAGTCAGAAGAGATCACTGATACTATTTCCTTTTTCTTAATTATCAAGGCTTGTATTGAGGCCTAGCATGTGATTTATTCAGGGGAATGTTCCATGTGCACTTGAAAATAATATGTATTCTGCTTTTGAATGGAATAATCTAAGTGTGTGTGTGTGTGTGTTTACATATATAAAGTCCATCTGAACCACTGTGTCATTTAAGGCTGGTGTTTCCGTATTGATTTTTCTATCTGGGTGATCTGTCCACTGATCATTAAGTCCTCTGTTATTACTTTGCTTCTGTCAGTTTCTCACTTCATGTAAATACTTGTCTTATATATTTAGGTGCACCTACTTTGGGGGCATGTATATTTACAATCAAAGAAAGTGAAAGTGTTAGTCGCTTATTTGTGTCCAACTCTGCAACCTCATGGACTGTAGCCCGCCAGGCTCCTCTGTCCAAGGGATTCTCCAGGCAAGAATACTGGAGTGGGTTGCCATGCCCTCCTCCAAGGGTATATTTTTGGATTCATCTCTTGGTCATTATACACAATCCTTTGTTTCTTGTAACAGTGTTTGTTTTAAAGTCTGTTTCGTCTGGGAAGTATTGCTACCTTGACTTTCTTTTGGTTTCCATTTGTATAGACTACCGCTTTTCATCCCCTCACTTTAGACTGTGTCTTTAGATGTAAAGTGAGTGTCTTGTAGGCAGTATATACAAGGTTTTGCTTTAGCGTCCCATCATTCTGTCTTTGGATTGGAGCATTTAGGCCATTTACTTTAACTTTTGATTTGTATGTACTTAATGTCTAGTCAAGGCTATGGTTTTTCCAGTAGTCATGTATGGATGTGAGAGTTGGACTGTGAAGGAGGCTGAGCACCGAAGAATTGATGCTTTTGAAGTGTGGTGTTGGAGAAGACTCTTGAGAGTCCCTTGGACTGCAAGGAGATCCAACCAGTCCATTCTGAAGGAGATCAGCCCTGGGATTTCTTTGGAAGGAATGATGCTAAAGCTGAAACTCCAGTACTTTGGCCACTTCATGCGAAGAGTTGACTCATTGGAAAAGACTGATGCTGGGAGGGATTGGGGGCAGGAGGAGAAGGGGACTACCGAGGATGAGATGGCTGGATGGCATCACTGACTCGATGGACGTGAATCTGAGTGAACTGTGGGAGTTGGTGATGGACAGGGAGGCCTGGCATGCTGCTATTCATGGGGTTGCAAAGAGTCAGACACGACTGAGTGATTGAACTGAACTGAATGCCATTATGTTTACTGTGTCAGGGTTGTTTTTTATTCCTTTATGTACTTGGAGTTTTAATGACAATCTTCAGTGTTTAAACTTCCTGTGTTCTTTGTATCACTGTGGAACATTGTTGATTGGGGTTTGTCATTACCATGAGGTTATATAATCTGTATATGTGACTATTTTAAGTTGCTTGTCCCTGAATTTCAGATGCCTTTTAACAATCCTGCATTTTTACTGTCCTCTCCTTAGATTACTGCCTTTGTCATATTTTACACTCATTTTGTAGCTGATTATACTAAATTGAATTTTAACCTTCTTACCATTTGGGTGCATAATTTAGTAGCTTTACTAAATTTTTGCCTTTATCATTAAGCGTTTTCCTTTTATAAGAAGTTTCATGTTTTTAGTTGTGGCCTTCTCTTTCTTTGCTTAGAGAAGTCCTGTAACATTTCTTGTAAAGCTAGTTTTGTGGTGCTGGACTTTTTAGATTCTCCTTGTGTGTGAAGTTCTTAAACTCTTCATCAAGTATGAATGAAAGTCTTACAGGACAGAGTATTCTTGGTTGTATTTTTCCCTCTTGTCACGTTACAAATATTGTGCTGCTCACTTCTGGCCTGTCAGTTGGTGTTGAGAAGTCAGCTGAAAGCCTTATGGAAGTTTTCCTTGTTGTTACCTGTTGCTTTTTCTTTGCTGCTTCTAATGTTCTGTCCAACCTTTGCCATTTTACTTATAGTGTGTCATGATGTGACCCTCTTTGGGTGAATCCTGTTTGGGACTCTCAGTGCTTCTTGGATCTGGAAGTCTGTTTACTCTCTCAGGTTTGGGAAGTTTTCAACTCTTTCTTCTAACGTGTTCTCTACTCCTTTGCTCTTCCCTTTCTAGGGGCTTTATAATGTGAATATTAGTTACTTGATGTCCCAGATGTCTCTTAAACTACCATTTCTTATTTTTTCTGTTCAGCATCAGTGATTTTCACTACTGCCTTTCAGCTAACTGATCTGTTCCTCTGCTTCAATCTGTTGATGTCTTCTACTGTACTGATTTCAATTATATTCTTCACCTCTGGTGGGTTTTTAATATCTTTTTAACTGTTTAAAACTTCTCTCTTCTTACTCAGTTAATCTGTTCTTCTCCTTAGTTCTTTAGTCAGCTTTATGATCATCCTCCTCAGGTAGATTCCCTGTCTTTACATAACTTCTAAGAAGAACTGGTTCCTTCCTCTGTCTCCTCATCTTGCCTAAATCGCTGCACTTTGTGTAGGTGATGTTTGGTTCGTTTTCCCAAACTTGGACAAGTGGCCCCTGTAGGAGACATCCTCTGTGTCCCACAAGCACACTCCCTTCTTGTGACCAGAGCTGTATGCTCTAGGGTTCCCCATGAGGGCTGCATAGGTCCTGTGCATGAATACTATGGGTGGTCTGTCTGGTAGGCGTGGCTGGCCCTCCCATCCATTTGGTTGCCAGGCCCTGCCTTGCACAGAGGCCGCTAGATTCTGGTTGTAGGGGGAGGTCCTGAGAGGGTGGCTGCAGAATCACGGGGGTCCCTGGGGCTAGTGCTGGCCCACAGGTGGGCTGAGTCGAGGTCCAGGTACTCCCGGGGCTGTTCCCCACCCACCAGGTGGCGACACCAGGGCCTGGAGCTTGTGCTGGCCCTTTGGCAGGAAGAGCCAGTCCTGGGGTCTGGCTGAGGGCCTCTGAGCTCCGTGGCTAGTGTCAGACTTCTGGTGGGTGGCGTACAGGTGCCCTGATGCTGGTGTTGGCCTGCTGGTGAGTGGGCTGAGTCCTGTTACAGCAGGCTGTAGTTGTCCTGCAGCTGGTCACTGCCCACTGTTAGGTGAGGATGGCTTCAAGGCTGGAGCAGGCTTGCTGGTGGGCATGGCTGGGTCTGGGGTCTCTGGCTGCGGGGCTCTGGGTGTCCCTGATCTAGGGCCTATGCACTGCTTGTGTGTGGGGCTAGGTCCCGGGCCCTCTGGTGGGCAGGGCCATGTCCAGGGCATCTGTGAGCTGGGGGGAGGTGGGGGTAGGGGAGCCTTCTGGTGGGTGGGGCTTGTCCCTGCCCAGTTGGTTGCAGAGCCTGAGCATCAGGGTCCTGGTGCCCACAGGCTGTTGGGTAGAGGCAGTGCTGGGTCCTGAAGCTGACCAGCTAGAGGGAGGATCCTACAGTGGTGGTGGCCAGCACGTGTCCATGTGGGACAGTGAGATCCCAGATGGCTGCTCCCAGTGGCTGTAAACCCAGGACAACCAGTCTCCTAAAGGTAAGCCCTACTGTCCTTCAAAAGCAAACTGTCTAGGGGCTTGTCTCCCTGTTACAAGACCCCCATTCTGGGGAGCCTGGTATGGGACCCAGACCTCTTGCTCCCTGGGGAGAACCTCTGCAGTTGTAACTGTTCTCCCATGTGTGGGTGACCCACACTGGGGGATGGTCCTTCTCTTTTGAAGTATGTTGTTTCGGGTATACAACATAGTGACTCAGTGTTTTTATAGATTATACTCCATTATAAATTCTTACACAATAATGGATATCGTTCCCTGCGCTATATAGTTAATCCTAGTTGCTTATCTGTTTTATCTATTCATATTTGCCCCACTTTGTGTCTCCCTGCTTCATCTCCCCTTTGGTAACTATAAGTTTGTTTTCTGTAAGTGTGTGTGTCTGTTTCTGTTGTACACATACATTCATTTGTATTTCTTAGATTCCACATATGAAGTGATACCATATAATATTTGTCTTCTCTGACTTGTTTCTCTAAGCATAATATTCTCCAGGTCCACCCACGTTGCTGCAGATGACATTATTTCATTTTATTTTAGTCTTTTTCCCATTGTGTGTTGGTACCTTCTTTATCCCTTCTTCTGTTATTGGGCACTTAGATGCCTTCCATATCTTGGCTGTTTTAAGAAGTCCAGCTGTGGACATTGTGGTGCACGTATGTTTTCAAATTAGTATTTGTGTGCGTGTGTGTGTGTTTCCAAAATGAGCCCAGGAGTAGAAATGCTGGATCATGTGACAGTTGCAGTTTTGTTTTTTTAAGGAAACTTCGTGCTGTTTTACATAGTGGCTATACCATTTTCAGTTCAGTTCAGTCACTCAGTCGTGTCCGACTCTTTGCAGACCCCATGAATTGCAGCACGCCAGGCCTCCCTGTCCACCACCAACTCCCAGAGTTCACTCAAACTCACGTCCATTGAGTCGGTGATGCCACCCAGCCATCTCATCCTCTGTCGTCCCCTTCTCCTCCTGCCCCCAGTCCCTCCCAGCATCAGAGTCTTTTCCAATGAGTCAGCTCTTCACATGAGGTGGCCAAAGTACTGGAGTTTCAGCTTTAACATCATTCCTTCCAAAGAACACCCAGGACTGATCTCCTTTAGATTGGACTGGTTGGATCTCCTTGCAGTCCAAGGGACTCTCAAAAGTCTTCTCCAACACCACAGTTCAAAAGCATCAATTCTTCAGTGCTCAGCTTTCTTCACATTTTACGTTCTCATAAAAAGGGTACAAGAGTTCCCTATTCTCTACATCTTCCCCAACATTTATTATTTATACACTTTTTGATGGTGGCCATTCTGACTGATTTGGGATAAAACCTCATTGTAATTTTGGTTTGCATTTTTCTGTTAATTACCAGTTTGGAGCCTCTCTGCATGTGCCTGTTTGCCATTTATGTGTCTTCTTTGGAAAAAATGTTTGTTGGAGTATTCTACCCATTTTTTTGATTGGATCTTTTTTTTTTTTTTTTTTTTTTTTTGGTACAGAGTTGTATGAGCTGTTGGTACATCTTAGTTAACCATTATTAACCCCTTGCTGGTTGTGCCATTTGCAAGTAGTACTTTCCATTCAGCCGTTTTTTTGTTGATGACTTCCTTCATTAACCCCTTGCTGGTTGTGCCATTTGCTAGTACTTTCCATTCAGCCGTTTTTTTGTTGATGACTTTTGTGCAAAAGCTTTTATGTGTAATTTGGTCTCATTAGTGTGTGTTTTTTTAAATTATTGTTTTGTTTGCTTTAATTTCTTTTGCTTTAAGTGACTGAATCAAGAAATAGTGCCACCATGTATGTCAGAGGCTCCTATCTTCTCTTGTATGGATTCTGTGCTTTTATGCCTTATATTTAGGACTCAAAATAATTTTGAATTTAGGATGTTCTGTCACCTCACATAGTAGAATTATCTTTCTTTTCTATATGGTTGTCCAGCTTTCCCAGCACCACTTGTTGAGGTGGTCTTTTCTCCATTATATAGTCTTGCCTCCTTTGTAGATTAATTGACTATTGGTATGTCAGTTTATTCCTGGGCTCTATACTCTGTAACATTGCTGTGTGTCTGTTTTTCTACCAATACAAGACTGGTTCAATTACTGAGCTTCGTAGTATAGACAGAAGTCGTGGGAGTATCATACTTCCACCTTTGCTCTTTTTTTTTAACATTGCTTTGGGAATTTGGAGTGTTTTATAGTTCTCTATCAGTTTTTGGATTATTCTAGTTCTGTGAATAATATTCTCACAGTTTGATAGGGATTGACTTAAATGTAGATTGATTTAGGTATTATGGCCATTTTAATAATTCTTTCAATCTAAGAGCATGAATATCTTTCCCTTTCTTTTAATCATCTTCTATATCTTTTAACAATGTTTTATATTGTTTTTAGCCTATAGTCTTTTCACTGCCTTGGTTGTTTTAGTCATAGGGCTTTTTCCTTAATGTGACTTTAAACAGGATTGGTGGGTTTTTTTTTTGTTTTTTTTTTTTTACTTTCTCGTTCTGATGTTTTATTATTAGTATATAGGAATGCAACTTATTTCTGTATATTAACAAGCTTGCTGAATTCATTAGTTCTCATAGTTTTTAGGTAGAGACTTTAGGGTTCTGGACATTTACACCTCTTTGCTTCCAGCTGGGTACCATTTATTTCTTACTGTGTCTGATTTTCTCTGTCTAGGGCTTCCAATACTATTTTGAATAGAGATGGTGAGAGTAGGCATTCTTGTCTTGTTCCTGAGTTTAGTAGAAAGGCTTTCAGCTTTTCACTGTTGAGTGTTATATATTGGCTGTGGGTTTGTTTTAGTGACCCTTTTTATGCTGAAACATGTTCCTTCTATACCCACTTTGTTGAGAAGTTTTAGCCTGGATGGATGGTGCATTTTATCAAAAGCTATTCTGCATCTATTGAAATGAAGATTATGTTTCAGTCTTCCTTTTTTTTAGTGTAGTTATCACTTTTTGTTTTCATTTTACATATGTTGAACCCTCCCTGCAACCCTGGAATGAATCCAATTTGAGTGGTATTTGATCCTTTTTGTGTATTATTGAATTTGGTTTGCTCATACTTTGTTGAGGATTTTTGCACGTATGTTCGCCAAAGGTGTTGGCCTGTAATTTTCTTATTTTGTAGTGTCTTTGTCTGGTTTCTGTGTCAGGATGATGGGTGGCTTCATGGAATGCATTTGGGAGTGTTCCCTGTGCAGTTAATTACTTGGAAGAGTTTCAGAAGGATAGATAGAAGGCACACAATCCTTTGTGTGCCAGGTAGAATTACCTTGTAGACTAGACTGGGTCAGACTTTTCTTTAATGGGAGTTTTTTTTTTTTTTTTAATTACAAATTCAGATTCACCCCTGGTGATTGGTTCAAATTGTCTAATTCTGCTTGACTCAGTCTTTGCAGTCAGTAGGTTTCTAGAAATTTTTCCATTTTCTAAGTTGTCCTATTTGTTGGCCTGTAGTTATTCATAGAATATGATTTTTTTGGGGGGGATTTTCATGGTACCTGTTATGTATCCATTCATTTCTCATTTTATTTGGGTTCTTTCTTTTTGTGAGTCTGGCTAAAAAGTTTATCAATTTTATCTTTTACAAGAGTGCATGGTTTCATTGATCTCTTATTTTCTCTCTGATCTTCATTTCCTTCCTTCTATTCACATTGTGCTGTTTTTTCTTTTGCTAATTCTTTTGCTTAGTAGGTTAAGTTGTTTGAGTTTTTATTATTCCTTGAAGGTCTATATTACTATGAACTTCCCTCTTAGAACTAATGTGGCAGAATCCAGTAAATTATATAGAGTCGTGTTTCATTTTCATTTGTCTAAGTTATTTCAAATCCTTTTTGATCTCACTGTTGACACATAGATTCTTTTCAGAAGCATGTTTAGTCTCCACATGTTCTTTTTTCAATTTATTCTCTTCAGTTGATGTAACAGTGGGAAAAATGCTTGATATGAATTCTATCTCCTTATATTTGTTGAGGCTTATTTCTTGACCTAGTAGATGATCTATCCTAGAAAGTATTCCATGTGCACTTCAAAAATACTAAAATTCTGCTTTGTTAGATGATATGACTTATGGATATCAATTAAGTCCAACTGATCTATTATATCATTTAAGGTTATGATTGACTTATCAATTTTGTTTAACTGTCTTATACTTTTTTTTTTTTTTTTGGATGTCACTGGGCTGTTAGTCTCCTATTATCAATCTGTCTTCATGTCTATTAATATGTCTATTAATATTTGCTTTATATGTTGTTTATATTTAGTTGCTAAGTAGTGTCTGACTCTTTGCAACCCCATGGACTGTAGACTGGCAGGCTCCTCTGTCTATGGGATTTCCCAGGCAAGAATACTGGAGTGCATTTCCACTTCCTCCAGGGAATCTTCCCAACCCAGGGATCGAACCCACATCTCTTGCTTTGGCAGGCAGTTTGTTTACCACCTAGCCACTAGGGAAGCCCTTTTATGTATGTTAGGTGATCCTATATTAGATATGTATATGTTAACAAACATTCTCTTATTACACTGATCCTTCAAGCATTATATAATGTTCTTTTTGCCTTTTTTTATCCTTTGATTTAAAACCTGTTTTGTCTGATAGGAGTATTACTACTCCTGCTTTCTTGGTCCCACTTGCATGAAATCTTTTTCTATCCTCTCACTTTCCGTCTCTGTGTCTTTCACCCTGAAATGAGTTTTTTGTAAGCAGCCTATTGAAGGGTCTTTTTTTTTTTTTTAATTCAGTCAGCCACCCTATGTCTTTTTGCTTTTCAAAGCTATGTTTTAGCCACTAAAGAGCATATATTTAATGACAGTAATTCATTCAGTGTACATAAAATGACTAAATTCCACAACTCCTTACTATGTTAAAGTACAAATTGCCAGTTGTAAGTAACAGCAAAATGTGCTGAATAATGTTGATTCCAGTTGTGTGTGCATTGATGCATATTTTAAATAGGATTGGCTTACCTGTAAATAAAATATTTCTGTTGAAGGTAAAAGAACATTATTATATAAACTTATAAGCAAAAAAAACAGTATCAAAGTTTGAGCTTCCCAGGTGGCGCTAGAGGTAAGGAACCCACCTGGCAGTGCAGGAGTCAGAAGAGACGTGCGTTTGATCCCTGGGTCTGATCCCTGGGTTGGGAAGATCCCCTGGAAAAAGGAATGGCAACCCACTCCAGTATTCTTGGCTGGAGAATCCCACGGACAGAGGAGCCTGGTGGGCTACAGTCCATAAGGTTGCAAAGATTTGGACATGACTGAAGCGACTTAGAACACAATAAATATCAAAGTTAAAAGAATATAATGATTTGGGTATTTGGGGGCAGTTTTTCTTTGGATATAGTTTATAATCAATGTTATCAATGTTCATCAGTGTAGCAATCATTTCAGGTATAAACAAACATATATCCATCTTTTTCAGATTTGTTTCTCATATAGATAATTACAGAATATTGAGTAGAGCTCCCTGTGCTATACAGTAGGTTCTTATT
This sequence comes from Oryx dammah, assembly GCF_014754425.2. Classification (NCBI taxonomy): domain Eukaryota; kingdom Metazoa; phylum Chordata; class Mammalia; order Artiodactyla; family Bovidae; genus Oryx; species Oryx dammah. Next base: position 18,802,615 of record NW_024070199.1, read on the forward strand.
GATTATCTATTTTATATATATTAGTGTAGTGTGTATATATATATATATATATATATATATGTTAAACTCCTCTATTTATCCCTCCCCTGCCTGCCTTTCCCATTTGGGAACCACTAATTGTTTCCAGAATCTGTGGGAAATCCTACAATCAGAGGAGCCTGGCATGCTATAGCCCATGGGGTCACAAAGCATGCTATAGCCCATGGGGTCACAAAGGTCAGACACACTTAGCAACTAAACAGTGAAAACAATTACAACTTTATTTACTCCTAAATGATACTTTTAAAGGAAGTAAGAATCTACATTTCAATTAATTTCTAAACACATGGTGGATTTTGACCAAAATTAATTATTCATTTAACTGGGCAGTAAATTTTCTAGTTGCCATTGAACAAAAATCAAAGCATATTTTAAAATACACATTACCTGCCCAGCCCCAATCTGGCTGCCCTTACCCCTTGCTGTTACCACTTCCTGCCTGTCATTTGAATAACCAGTGTTTCTACAGAGCACTGGGAAAAAAAAAAAAAATAAAATAAAATACACATTAATCTGTGTTTAAAGACCACTCTTTTAAGGAAATTTAAGATATCATTTATCTTAGTAGTATGTCAAAAGTGTTTATTTTAAAGCTATGATTTCTAAATTTCTGTACATAATTACACACATGTATGCAGAGAAGGAGATTAGATCGATAATAGATGATAGATAGGTGATAAATAGATGATAGAGGAGGAGGAGAGAGCGAGGGAGAGGGAGAGAACTGACAACATCAAGGCTTCGCTGTGCCTTAAGCTGCAGAGACCAGAATGTCATTGATATGTAAAGCTCCTGTATTCTCAATTTTAAATGGCAAACTACGTTTATAGCTGTTTCCAGCTCTTTTGCCATATTTCCTTAGACACACATGCTTAGTCTACAGTGGACTTACTAATGGACTAAATCCCATTTTAGCTCACACCTGCCGCCAGCCTGAAACACCAGCCCAAGCAGACCTAAGAGCCATTGACCTCCCCACCTTTGGCTGCACCTTGGTGTATGCCTGCCATCCAGGATTCTTCCTCTGGGGTGGGTCTGAACACAGGACATATAAATCAGACATGAAATGGACAGGGAAGTCCCCTGTCTGTAAAAGTAAGTCACTGGTGAGAAGTGAGAGTGGGTCCCTGCAGAACAGACTCGTGTCCAGGTGGAAGAAGGAGTAGCCTCTTGGAGGCACTGTCCATCATCCCCCCAAATCCATGCTTGCTGTGTGTGAGCTGTGTGTGTGTGAATATGTGTGCAGTCTGGGTTGGATGCAGAGGTGGCAGAAGCTCAGGAGAGATGCAGATCTCATTATTTGCAGATCACATTTTAAGTCAAAGAGAAACGTTCTATGCTTTAAAAGGAAAATAAAATACATTATATCTTTGGAAAATGTATTTTTTAATGAAAATGGGCAAAGATCACCAATATTGGTGAATATATAACATAGGTCTGTTATCTTGGAGACCACACAGATATTTGAAGTGAGGTGAAGTGAAGTCGCTCAGTCGTGTCTGACTCTTTGCGACCCCATAGACTGTAGCACGCCAGGCTCCTCTGTCCATGGAATTCTCCAGGCAAGAATACTGGAGTGGGTTGCCATTTCCTTCTCCAGGGGATCTTCCTGACCCAGGGATCGAACCCGGGTCTCCCGCATTGTGGGCAGACGCTTTAACCTCTGAGCCATCAGGGAAGCCCCATAGATATTTGGTGGTAGAATATAAGTTTATGTGTCCTTCACATTGGTTCTGCTTTCTAAACTTACAAAAATGATGAACACCAGAATATTGCACTAATGACTCAGAGTTGTGTATTTACAAATAAAAGTAACACCGAGTCAGAGCTGATAGCATCACACCTTCGGCTTCTCCGCCAAACCACAATTAGAGATGATGGCTAAGCATTAGAAATGGATATGACAGTGTTGTGATACAGCCCATGCCTTTAGCGGTAGGTTCTTAGAGCCTGTTGGTAGTTCTCGCTCTCAGTTCTAAAAGAGAGAATTATCTTCCTGTGGGTCAAGATTCCCCAGGAAAAACCCTCTTCTGGCCCTCAGGATCCCACTGGAAACCCCATTCTGCCCTCAGGATCCCAACAGAAACCCCATTCTTCCCCTCAGGATTCCACCAGAAACCCCCTTCTGCCCCTCAGAATTCCCCTTACACACCTTTCTGTCAGGGTTTTCTTGGAATCCTCGGACTTTATGTCGGAATTCCACGGAAACAACCTTCTCTCTGTCAGAATCCCCTCAGAAAGCTTCTCTGTTGAATTCACTTTAGGAATTAAGACACTTAATGTTTGTTTTCCCTTGCCCCTCTCTCACAGAGTCAGATACATACTTTAAAAAAGTGTTAATTTGTAGTTTGATACAGAACTATGAAAGTGAAGAGATTATGAGTTAAATCTAAGTTGACAAACCAAATTAAACATTTTGCAGGTGAAGTGTTTTGATGTTGTTCACTGCTACCTCGTGAGTTCGCTGATGGTAGTGAGCACTTGGAAAACTGAGAGGAATTATGGTGCTTTTATAGTAATTTTGTAAATTACCTTTGCCTTGGAGACAGAATTTCCAAAGAGAAGTGAGAAAGGGTTTAAATACCCTCCTTTACAAGGTCTCTGTTGTAATACACTGGATGCCCAAGTCAGATCCAAGTTGATTTCCACTATGAAACTCAGTTTTCCCACAAAAGCAAAGGATAATCTGCTGTGGATATGTGGGTTTAAAGTGGAGATGTATAACATATTCCTATTTTGTGCATTCAAGAAATCTGGAGAAACAAACCTTGCTTCGGTTTGATATTTTTCAAACTTATTTGAAAATAAATGTTTTTTTGAAAGTGATAATTTGTCTTTTACTTGTAGGTAAAGGAGAGAAGTTAATGAAACAGTTACTAAAACTCCAGGTTTTTAACCCAGAAAAGTTACAGATTTAAGTCAAATAAGGTGATCTGTTTTCTACTATGTGCAGCCATATAAACAAATTTCTGATTCCTTTAGTCCATGAAAAAGTTAATATTTTGTTTATTTAAAACACCAAGCCCACACAGATTCCTGTTTCTTTCATAACTGTGGTCATGTCTGACTCTGATCCCAGGGACTGCATGCAGCACACCAGGCCTCCCTGTCCAGCGCCAACTCCTAGAGTTCACTCAAACTCATGTCCATCGAGTCAGTGATGCCATCCAACCATCTCATCCTCTGTTGTCCCCTTCTCCTCCCACCTTCAATCTTCCCCAGCATCAGGGTCTTTTCAAATGAGTCAGTTCTTCACATCAGGTGGCCAAAGTATTGGAGTTTCAGCTTCAACATCAGTCCTTCCAACGAATATTCAGGACTAATTTCCTTTAGGATGGACTTGCAGTCCAAGGGACTCTCAAGAGTCTTCTCCAATACCACAGTTCAAAAGCATCAGTTCTTCAGCACTCAGCTTTCTTTATAATCCAACTCTCACATCCATACATGACTACTGGAAAAACCATAGCTTTGAGTAGTCAGACCTTTGTTGGCAAGGTAATGTCTCTGCTTTTTAACATGCTGTCTAGATTGATCATAATTTTTTTTCCAAGGAGTAAGCGTCTTTTAATTTAAAGGCTGCAGTCACCATCTGCAGTGATTTTGGAGCCCAGGAAAATAAAGTCTGTCATTGTTTCCCCATCTGTTTGCCATGAAGTGATGGGATAAGATGCCATGATCTTAGTTTCCTGAATGTTGAGTCTTAAGCCAACTTTTTCACTCTCCTCTTTCACTTTCATCAAGGGTTCTTCTTCATCAAGAAGGGTGAAGAAGGGTGGTGTCATCTGCATATGTGAGATTGTTGATACTTCTCCTGGCAGTCTTGACTCCAGCTTGTGCTTCATACAGTCCAGCGTTTCTCATGATGTACTCTGCATATAAGTTAAATAAATAAGCAGGGTGACAATATACAGCCTTGATGTACTCCTTTCCCTATTTGGAACCAGTCTGTTGTGCCCTGTCCAGTTCTAACTGTTGCTTCTTGACCTGCATACAGATTTCTCAGGAGGCAGGTCAGGTGGTCTGGTATCCCCATCTCTTGAAGAATTTTGGAAAAACAATACTTTATTTGAAAGGAAAACCTCTGTCATCCCACCCTGTTTTACTGAAAGGTACCTTGGGCACTTTATAGGCAGAAGTGGACATCAGATGCTAAGCCAGAATGTGGTATAACAGAGAGCCTTATAAAGAGGGTTGTGTGTCTTCTCTCCACATGAGGAAGCCACAGTAAACAACACATCGTAACAGCATCAGCTGTGCATTCCAGCAGTTCAAATGTGGGGCTATATCCTTCCCTAGGTGTCTTCATAATGAGACATCCTCTGCCTCTGATACGTTAATTCTCACTTTCTGTTGTGCGTAATGCCTTGCTTAACGTATGCTGTAGCAAACAGGAAAGGCGCAGGTTTATTTCCTAATGAAGATGTTGGTTATTCCAAATCACCTGGCCTGTTGTATTTGTTATAAATTTAGAGAATATTTAAACAATACAGTGTGTCCCCAAATCACAGTATAAGTCAAACTTAAAAAAAAAAGAACATAAAACACTTAGGTAGTTGCATTTTTTGGTGTTTTCTTCATTCAGGTGTTCACACTGGTTTCTTAGACATAAACTCTGTTCCAGGATCAAATGTGAAGAGGGTATATGAAATGCTATATAGTTCAGTCACAGATGCTGGGTTTTGCATTTAATTTTTAGATGAGGCAAAAAGTTCCAATATGCTTAAAGGAAGTCATGCATTGTATACCATGAAGTATGAAAATTCTTTTCTGGACTGTTCTATGTAAATGTTATTTACAAAGCAAATACAGAAAGCAATGCTGTATCCAGGCAATGTTTTCTTCAATGGAAGGAAATACAGTGGGTGGTGGCAGTGTGTTTGTTCTGTATTTTTGCTGATTTTGTCATGGACAGTGAAAATTCTGCAGGCTCTTTTTAAAAAATTTATTTATTTTTAATTGAAGGATAATTGCTTTACAATATTGCATTGGTCTCTACCAAACATCAATATGAGTCAGTCACAGTGTTGCAAACTTTATCTCAGTGTCCCCTCTCCTCTCTGAAGGGAAGCACTGAAGAAACTGGTTTCTTTGTTGAGGGGCACAGTCTAGCACGTCCGCTATGATGGTTATACCGCGAACCACCAGCAGCAGGTGAGCGGACGAGGACCCCAGAGGATCCTTCAGGTCCCCAGTGGCCACAGCTGAGCACAGCTGACCTGCTCCACAGACCTGCTGCTGCTCCTGCTGGCCCACCTGACCGAGGCACACCTCTGTGCATTCACAGCTTCCACTGAGTGTGTCCCTTCTGACCAGAGAAAACAATCTGGATACCGTTTAAAAGGTATTTATTTCAGAAGAGGAAGATGAGGCATTCTGGGCTTGCTGATTAAAAGTGGGCATCGGTGATGCTGCTGATGATGGGCAGGCTTGTTCAGTGTCCTGATCAATCAGCAGCTGTGTCAGAGGCCTGTGTCGTGTCTCTGCTTCAAACTTATTTGAGTTTTAAAATGATTACTATTAGGAAGCTGGGTCCATCAGAGCCCTACAAGTGCTGACATCTGTTGTTCTGTTGTTAGGAGATGTCTTAGTCAGCCTATTTCGGAAGACAGGCAAACTTCAGTGGAACTGGAAAGAAACGCACAGCCAGGGACACCGTGCTTGTCCTCAACACGTTGTGGCCATAAGTACATTTGCTAAAGAAAAAAAAAAAAAAAAGACACACATAGGGAGACAAGCATCTTTCTTTCTTTCTACCTAGGAAGTCCAAAAATGTGTTCTGACTATTCCCACTCATGGTGAATCTTGTCCAATTAAACAATTTACATATTATCATGAGATGCAAAGCAGAGAGAAATTGAGATTTAGTACATTCACTGATATATATTTGCATCAGTTTGCCTGTAAAATGTTATAGCAATATTGTGAAAATAGCAGGATTTTATACATATTAGCAGAAATGTGAAAAAGAAGTTTAACTTTTTGTAACCAGTGCAAAGAGAGAATAGCTCAATAATCTTTGTAAGAATTCCTGTCCCAGATGAATTGTAATGTTTTAAGAAAACTTTCAGCCTTTTGTTTTTGACGTCATTTAGTCTAGCTTTCTTGCCAATTCTGGACTATTTCTTATAAAGTAGAGTATATTCTCTTATAGATAATATACTTCTCATATATAATTATATATAAATATAATTATATAATTATAATCATATAATTCTATATTATAATTATATATATGTAAAATATAATTCCCTTATAGAGTAGAGCAGAAGAGTTAGATGAGAGATTGGCTTTACTTACAAAATAAAGACCTTGGGAAATAAAGCATCTTTGTTTCTATAAGCTGGGTCTGTGCGGTCAGAGTGGTGCTGTGACGTGTAGGCTTTGAGGGCAGAAGAGCCCTGGCAGATGTCAGTTGCTCTGAGCCTGCTGACTCTTCCCACAGCAAGTGGACTTGGCTCTGCAGTGAAGTAGCAGTAGTGGTTTCCGGTCAGCCTGATGAGATCTTGCCCAGTGAGTGCACCACGCACGCTGGCCCTGGTGGACCTGGTAACACAGGTGCTCTGGTGCCCACCCCAGTGACAGAGGCTCGTCTGCATCTCTCAGTAACCTGCCTGCTCCCCGCTTGGCTCATCTCACTCATAAACCTGCTGTGAGGGGACATGGAGACAGGTCATTTTGGTCCTCACCATTGTCACTGTTGTGATGTCTTAACTGAGCAACACGTCTAAGTGTACTTATTCCTTGTGTGCTAACGTTTGTCTGCTTTTCCCCCCACAGTTCCTTCAGATGTGTTTTTCATCCATTCAGTGTGAAAGGGATATCATGAATATTCAGGGAAAAGATAGCCTGTGACCCCAACTGTCGAACTGTTTCAATGGAGCGAGCAGCAAAGTGAACACAACCTACATTGAAGCCTCCCAGGGGGAGCTGAAGTTGACAGATAGGTGCCCAGGGCTCTCCCTCACCAGACCCTCTGTCAGTCTTCTGGTCGAGGGGGCGCCAGCACCAGGCCGAGTGCTGGCTGACGTCACCTGGGCTTTGCACCTGCTGCCTCTCACTATGTCATCTCAGTGACTGGGGCAGGACTGTTCTGTTTCCTCACTTTAAAGGTTACAAAACCAGTACAGAAAGGCAAATTAATTTGCTCCAGATTACACACAGATCCTGTTACATCAAAGATGTAAGATTTATCTCCAGATAGTCACATCTCCAAAATTCACAGTTTTGATATCTTCTCACTGTCATTCTGTAAAACTTGTTTGCTCCTGGTGAGCTTTTACTGATGTGTCTCAGTTTTAAAAAGCAATTAAAAAAAAAAAAACACCAGCTCTGGTTTATTTTTAAGTAACAGACACTGTTTTAAGCTCTTTATATACATTGTGTTTTTCCTTCTTATATAAATTTTGTGACTTAAGTATTATTATTAAACACACTTTTTTTTACTGGTTAAAAAAGAGAGATGCCCAGGAAAACTAAGCAACCTTCCTAAGTGCCAGTACAGAAGTCGGATTTGAACTCTGTGATCAGAATCTCAGCAATTAGAATCCTGAACCCACACTCTCAACCCACAGGACACAGAAGCACCTTCAGACTGAATCTACTGTCTTCTGTTTTTTTTTAAATTATCTCACTTCTTACAACAATGTATCCTTTTTTTATAGACTTGACTCCTAAAGGGTTCAGACTCTGAGTTACCCACAAGCCCCAGCCCTGGTTCTGAACATAGAGGGCCCCCGAGGGGCACCCACACGTTACTGATGACTAGACAGACACATGGTTCACCTCCAGAAAGTATGAGAGCCACTCAGGACTCCTCGCATTCCTCACATCTTACTTTCCTGCTTCCCTGGCTGGGAAAACATCTAAAAATGGTGCACACATTCTGGATGTAGGAAAAGCAAAATAATTCATACAGATTTTTAATAGGTACTTATTTATGAATTCATGATCTAGGGTCCCCAAAATTTCTTTGCCCCTTGACCCTGTGAATGTATAAATGAGATAGACTAGGTGCTCAAATCTAGTCCTGTGTCAGAATAAACTGAGACTTTGAAAATATTCAGATTTCATAGGCTCACCCAGGTCCTTTGGGTAATATTTCTTTTCATGGAGTTTGAATTTTTTTCCGCAAAGGAAATGCTGTCCAGTGTGATTCGATGGAATTAGGTTTGGATTTGGTAAAGAAGTTGGATCAAGAGTTGTTCGGACTGAGTCCCAGTGGACTGAAGTCCACCTGCCATGTACAATCTGATTGGGAAGGATCATAGAGGAGGAAGGGGAAGTCTCGCTTCTGGAGGACCAGCCAGGACCTGATGTTCTGTGAGGTGCTGAAATTTAAGTGCCATAAAAATCTCCTGAATCTTATATCTGACAGTTTTTAGAAGTGGGATTCAGAGTTTTATATGTTAAACTGGATGCCAGGAACACACAGCTGCTGATGGTGGAGATGGACAGCAGCCCGGAGTCAACTCGTTAGGTGGTCCTCCTTGTCCATGGGTTCTCCTCGTTCACAGGTCTTTCTTATCTTTGGGTTCCCTTCTATCCTGTGCAATTAGCCAGTGGCCACTCTTCTGTGATGTTAGAGGTTTGCTTCTGTGATGGGAGGAAGTGGGAATTAATTGCCGGAGACCCTGAAATGAACAGTGTGACTTTCCCTTTAGCCTGTCTCTCTGCACAGAAGATATTTGGGTTCATTGTTATTTAATATTTGTTCATTTGTTTGTTTACTTATTTATTTGGTTCCGCCTCTGGGTAGGGAATTAGCCATAGCTGCAAACACATCCCTCCCACCCCTGCCACCCCACACATATACCCTGACCCCCTGGACAAAGGCATTCAGCAGTCATTCCAAGGACCTTTGTCCTCGATGCCATTCATTTCATTTTAATAAGTGCAATTGATCTGTATAAGTAACTGTATTTGGGGCTGTTGTTATGGTATATCTCTTTTTTTATGTTGATTTAGAAATATTTATGTTTTAAATTTTGTAAGAATTTTGTACAAACTCTCCACATGTATTTTCAACATAGCTGTATTAAGACTTTTTTTTAGTGATTCAATATTTTTATAGATTCTCCACTTAAAATTATTGTAAAATGTTTGGTATATTCCCTGTGCTATGCAGTATATCCGTGTAGCTTGTTTATTTCATACACGGTAGTTTAATCCTCTAGGTTAAGTCTCTCTTTCTTATACCACATACCCGTGTCCTCAGAAGTGAGTAAAAACTGGATAAAAACGCTGGACTTAAAAAATTAACATAACTGAATGTATGTTGCTTTTGTTCCTTCTGTGGGATAAAGATGTTGAATTGAGTGAAGTAAATGATACTTACTTGAGACAGACAAGGACTTCAGTAAGAGGTGATTTTTAGGAAAAAAGGACTGCAGCTAAATATTAAAAATAAAAATATTAATCTCTGTTATTGAAAACACTATCCTCTCTGTATCATATTCCACATAAATGGGCCGAGTGCCTGCCTTCCTAACTCATAAGCATTCCTATGATGTAAGAATGACACAGTGATTCTTTCCTAGGCGTCTATAAGGAGGAGGAGGCCCACTTATTTCTGAAAGCTTTTCAGATTAAAGAGCCAGTGGATATTTTCATCAGCAACTTTGAGAATGACAACTGGGGACTGGATGGTTATGTGAGTACTTCCTGGAGGGCTGTCTAATCATCATGTCCACGTAGAGGTGGGAGCACCAATGGGTGTTCCTTCCAAGACAACCTGGGTCCTGTCTGTACCATGAAAACTCAGGGCCCTCATCCTGGCCTGACAGCCACATCACCCCTTCATCATCTGACGGAAGAAAGCTGTCCCTGAGACGAGAAAGAAACTGGCCAGGAGAGATAGGCTGTCCCTGCCAGACACACAAGAGCCTAGATGCAGACCACACCCCACTGTCAGAGTGGGACTCTACCCAGGCCTCAGTAACCACCCTGAAAGGGAAATTCCAGATGCACCTTCACAGTCTCCTTTGCAAATTAACCCTTTGCTTCTGCACTAATTCATCATTGAACTTGAACATAAAGGGCCTCACGTGATATGCATGAGACAGTAGTTGTGACATAGTGAGTTTTACATAATATAGGCTCTGAGGTAATTCATATGTGTCCCCATTTACAAAGGATACTCAACCTATAAATAAGGTGTCAAATTTACTACTACTGTTTTTGAGACCAAAATGAGACAGAGTTTGTTAGTTGAAGTTCATGTCTCTATTTTTCAATTTTAACTATAAATGTGAAACTCAAAGTAATGACACATTTTTTAAAGAAGTAACCATTAATGTCTAAATAAGAAATAATATATTATGGTAAAAGGAGAGGTTATGATTAATCCTTGTTGATTTCTTCTCTTTCATGTGTATCAGGTACCATCTGGACTTGAAAGGGAAGGGTTTACTTTTCAAGGTGACATACACAGAAAAGACTGGGAAATATAAGCTGGAAAGGCAAGGTATGCTGCACTTCCTTGATTTTTCAAAGCAAGTATCAGGTTGGTCTGCATATGACTGAGCTGAGTGTGATAGAAAGGATGTGATTTGAAAGAAACAGAAACAAAAATAATGGGAAAGACTCATGTATTTTACAACTGGTTGAAAAAAAAATCCCCTTCACTGGCAGCAAAATAGAAAATATCAGCTGGCATAAATGCAATAAATATGTGAGACACAGAATATCCTTAATTTACCAAGAGATATTTTGAAAAACAGGAAAAAAGCAAGGTGGAAATGCAAAAGAATAAACTACAATACCCTAAGAATATCATTAAATATAAGTAAGTAAAAATGGCCAACAAACTATGAAAAGATCTTAACTTGAAAAATATGTATTATGACAACAAAGCTATATCATTTTCAAATATGAGAATGTTGAAGTTTCTTAAAAATGATTTGGGGTGGACTAGAAAAAGGCACCTGAATGTTCATTTTTGGTGAGTGTGTGAAATGTATACAGTTTGACAGTATTCTTTTATCAATGATTCTATCTCTAAAATTTTTAATCAGACAAATGTGGTCATTATTTTTTGCATATTCAGGTATGTATATAGCAGGATTATTTTTAATAGATGAAATCAGAAATAACCTGGGTATCTCGCACATCTATCTTAAATGAATTGCTTCTTATATTAATCTTATACAGTGTGTTACATTAGATAGAAGACAGTTTATCATATGTCATTAGAGAACAAAGATTACATAATGATGTAGAAAGGTGTTCATGACATAGATGAGAATGAAGTTTGTTCTAGACAGACGGAAGAGACAAATGTGCCTGCCTTCTTTATGTCTTTCTCAAGTACTAATTAGACATGAAAAATGTTTGGAAAAAACAGTAGATGTGAAGCTTACCTTATCTACTTGCTAGTTTTGTGATCCAGGAGGAATTACAACATTCTTGAGCCTGTTTTTTCATCTGAAGTCTCAGTAAAGAGTCAGTTCCCAATTGCTGCCACAGTTGAGAGTCACTATGAGGGTTTGCTTTGTGCTGAAGCTCTTCTCACACACATCTTCACTCGTGTTGCTACTAACACAGATGAGAAGCAGCGTCTCTCATGGAGATGAGATGATGAGCACCACATTTCTCTTGAATAGTATCAGATACTTTCTACTTTACTTACAGAATGCTACTAACATATTAATTGTACACAGAAGAGTACTGCTATGTAGGATTTGACACTGAGCAGCCTTTCAGAGGAAAGTGTAGTACTTGGCGATGGTTGTCACTGATGTACTCATTTCATAAAACCTCTATCAATATCCTGAGGGAAATATATACCAACTGTGTAATATCACACCGCATGTACACCCGTGGTGGATGTCAGTGTATGGCAAAACCAATACAGAATCGTAAAGTAAAATAAATAAATAAATAAAAATTTAAAAATAAATAAATAAATAAAAACAAAAAACTTGACCAAAAGGGATAATGAATCATAAAATACTCTAAATCCACCTTTCCAAATTAAGACCTTTTACATAGCAAAGCTTTAAATTACAGTGTCAGCCATCAATGAGAGGTGCTTTCAGTGGGCTTCTATTATTTTGAGATAATGAAAATAGGCCAGCACTAATGATAGTGAAGTTTTCTCTTGCTCTGAGCCAAACCCTGTGGTTATCTGCCCTCCTCTCTCCAAGATACATGCTCTAGTAATTTGCGTCTAAGGACACCCCAGCAAGCCATGCACTATACTCTGTGGATGTTGGCATTTACTGGTCCAGTCAGCCTGACCAGAACCATCACTTTGCTATTTTCTTCGCACTGCCCCATTTCTTTTTAATCTAACAAAACAGCAGCTCGCTTTAACAAGTAATCTTTCTTCTCATGTGATGATGAGCTTATTGTCAGGAAAAACTATGTTACTCACAAAATAATTTGAATCACAAGCAAGTCTCCCATTCATCTAATGAGAAAAGTCTGTGTGTGTAAGAAATGCTCCAACAGCAGCCATTCATTTCAGAGTTATGGCTACACTGTTTTTATGGATAAAAATAAACCACCTCTTACTTGTCAGTAGATAAACTGAAAAAAAAAAGTGATTATCTTTAAATGGATACTAAAACAAGTTGGTTTGAAAGGCAACTCTAATGCAAAACTTGTGTAAGAAACAAAATAAATTGGGTTTTCCATTAAAGTCAAAGCCCCCAGAACTTCCCTGGTGGTCCAGTGGCTAAGACTCCATGCTCCAGTGGGGGCCCAGGTTTGATCCCTGGTCAGGGAACTAGATCCCACATAGCACAACTAAGACCCAGCACAGCCAAATAAATAAAAATAAATAAATACTAAGAAAATTGAAGTGACCTCTCCCAACCCCAAATCAAATGGGATAAAAGTGCAAGCCATGTGTATACTCAGGGACTTATATTCAGAATACATAAACCCTTATGGCTAAATAGTACATAGGCAGATAACCTAAGGAAAACACTGGCAACCAATTTGAATACACATTTCTCCAAAGATATAAAAATGACCAACAAGCAAATGAAAGATGCTCAACATCATTAATCATTAGGGAAACACAAATGAAAACCACTTCACACCCACTGGGGTGGCTCAGACCATAATGACAAACAAGTGGAGGCAAAGATGTGCAGGAATTGGAACACTTGTACTGTGTTGATGGAAAAGTAACAATGGTAAGGCAGCTGTGGAAAACAGCCTGGCAGTCATTCATTGGGTAGTTGAAACATGGGGTTACCACAAGGTTCAGCAGTTCCACTCCAACACATATGAGCAACAGAACTAAAAACATATATTCACACATATATCTGCACATGAATGTTTATACCAGCATTATTCCCAATTGTCCAAATGTGGGAACAGCCCAAATGTCCATCAGCTAATGAAGAGATCAACAAAGAGTGGTGCTTCCTTACAATGGAGTATTATTTTGAAAACATTACACTAAATACAAGAAGCCATTCACCAAAAAAACATATATTGAATGATTATATTTATATGCAATATCCAGAGCAGCCAAATCTATACAGACAGACAGTAGTGGTTGCCCAAAGCTGGAGGCTGGAGTGAGGAGGAAGAGGACTGCTGAGGGGCTCCGTTCAACTTTAGGGGTGACAGCAGTGTTCTAACATAGATTGTGGTGATCACTGCAACATCAACCCCCCATTTTTAATAGTAAAGAAGAAAAACCTTTCACTTATAAGTATGCATTTAAAGGGTAAATTCTATGAATTCTGTCTCACCTTCATTCTTAAGAAGCATAACTGAGAAAATAACTGTACCCTGCATTTGATTTCCTAGGGCAGCAGCAGTGGTAATAACATGCAGAAAGGGGGCAGTGAGAGGCAAGGATGGAGGTGGAGGTTCGGGGTGAGGCTGGAGGGGAGACTGGACCCAGTGTCCAGGTATCTCTTGAGATGTGTAGGGAGGAGATCAGGACACCACTTCAGAGAGTGATTAGGTAAGACTTAGCAACACTACAAGGTACATGTTCTGTTAGGCAGTGCTTCTTAGAATTCTGTATATTCAGACTCTGACTGATGAATCACTGTAGAAAGATGATTTCATGGTGGCATCATAGAGCAATACTAGAATTGGCCCAAATGATCAACAGCAGAGTGACTAAATTCTAGCTTAGCCAATTAATAGAATACTGCACACATGAAAACAATTACATTCACATGTGCAGATAGAAGAAACACAAATATATGGTTAAGCTTAGTGTACTAGGGAGCTGGCGCCCTTTGAGTGGCACTGAGATCTCTTCAAGAAAATTAGAGATACCAAGGGAACATTTCATTCAAAGATGGGCACAATAAAGGACAGAAATGGTATGGACCTAACAGAAGCAGAAGATATTAAGAAGAGGTGACAAGAATACACAGAAGAACTATACAAAAAAGATCTTCATGAACCAGATAATCATGAAAGTGTGATCACCAACCTAGAGCCAGAATGTGAAGTCAAGTGGGCCTTAGGAAGCATCACTACAAACAAAGCTAGTGGAGATGATGGAATTCCAGTTGAGCTATTTCAGATCCCAAAAGATGATGCTGTAAAAGTGATGCACTCAATATGCCAGCAAATTTGGAAGACTCAGCAGTGGCCACAGGACTAGAAAAGGTCAATTTTCATTCCAATTCCAAAGAAAGGCAATGCCAAAGAATGCTCAAACTACCGCACAATTGCACTCATCTCACACGCTAGTAAAGTAATGCTCAAAATTCTTCAAGGCAGGCTTCAGCAGTACGTGAACTGTGAACTTCCAGATGTTCAAGCTGGATTTAGAAAAGGCAGAAGAACCAGAGATCAAATTGCCAACATCGATTGGATCATTGAAAAAGGAAGAGAGTTCCAGAAAAACATCTATTTCTGCTTTATTGACTATGCCAAAGCATTTGACTGTGTGGACCATAACAAACTCTGGAAAATTCTTCAAGAGATGGGAGTACCAGACCACCTGATCTGCCTCTTGAGAAATCTGTATGCAGGTCAGGAAGCAACAGTCAGAACTGGACATGGAACAACAGACTGGTTCCAAATCTAGAAAGGAGTACATCAAGGCTGTACACTGTCACTCTGCTTATTTAACTTATATGCACAGTACATCATGAGAAATGTTGGGCTGGAGGAAACACAAGCTGAAATCAAGATTGCTGGGAAAAATATCAATAACCTCAGATAATGCAAATGACACCAGCCTTATGGCAGAAAGTGAAGACGAACTTAAGAACTCTTAATGAAAGTGAAAAAAGAGATTGAAAAATTTGGCTTAAAACTCAACATTCAGAAAACTAAGATCATGGCATCCAGTTCCATCATTTCATGGCAAATAGATGGGGAACAATGGAAACAGTGACAGACTTTATCTTTTTGAACTCCAAAATCGTTGCAGATTGTGGCTATAGCCATGAAATTAAAAGACACTTGCTTCTTTGAAAAAAAGTTATGACCAACCTAGACATCATATTAAGAAGCAGAGACATTACCTTGCCAAAAAAGGTCAATCTAGTCCAAGTTATAGTTTTTCTAGTAGTCATGTATGGATGTGAGAGTTGGACTATAAAAAAAACCTGAGCACTGAAGAATCGATGCTTTTGAATTGTGGTGTTGGAGAAGACTCTTGAGAATCCCTTGGACTGCAAGGAGATCCAACCAGTCCATCCTAAAGGAGATCAGTTCTGAATATTCACTGGAAGGCCTGATGCTGAAGTTGAAACTCCAATACTTTTGCCACCTGATACAAAGAACTCAGTCATAGGAAAGACCCTAATGCTGGGAAAGATCGAAGGCGGGAGGAGAAGGGGACGACAGAGGATGAGATGGCTGCCGACTCAATCAACATGAGTTTGAGTAAACTCCAGGAGTTGGTGATGGACAAGGGAGGCCTGGCGTGCTGCAGTCCATGGGGTCGCAAAGCGTTGGGCATGAGAGATCTCTTCAAGAAAATTAGAGATACCAAGGGAACATTTCATGCAAAGATGGGCTTGATAAAGGACAGAAATGGTATGGATCTAACAGAAGTAGAAGATATTAAGAAGAGGTGGCAAAAATACACAGAAGAACTATACAAAAAAGATCTTCACAACCAAGATAATCACGGTGGTGTGATCACTCACCTAGAGCCAGACATCCTGGAATGTGAAGTCAAGTGGGCCTTAGGAAGCATCACTATGAACAAAGCTACTGAAGGTGATGGAATTCCAGTTGAGCCATTACAAATCCTGAAAGATGATGCTGTGAAAGTGCTACAATCAATATGCCAGCAAATTTGGAAAACTCAGCAGTGGCCACAGGACTGGAAAATGTCAGTTTTCATTCCAATCCCAAAGAAAGGCAATGCCAAAGATGCTCAAAGTGAAAGTGAAGTCACTCAGTCGTGTCCGACTCTTTGCGACCCCATGGACTGTAACCTACTAGGCTCCTCCATGGGATTTTCTGGGCAAGAGTGCTCAAACTACCTCACAATTGCACTCATCTCACACACTAGTAAAGTAACGCTCAAAATCCTCCAAGCCAGGCTTCAGCAATACATGAACTGTGAACTTCCTGATGTTCAAGCTGCTTTTAGAAAAGGCAGAGGAACCAGAGATCCAATTGCCAAAATCCACTGGATCATGGAAAAAGCAAGAGAGTTCCAGAAAAACATCTATTTCTGCTTTCTTGACTATGCCAGAGTCTTTGACTGTGTGTATCACAATAAACTGTGGAAAATTCTGAGAGAGATGGGAATACCAGACCACCTGACCTGCTTCTTGAGAAACCTTTATGCAGGTCAGGAAGCAGTAGTTAGAACTGAACATGGAACAACAGACTGGTTCCAAATAGGAAAAGGAGTGCGTCAAGGCTGTATATTGTCACCCTGTTTATTTAACTTATATGCAGCATACATCATGAGAAATGCTGGGCTGGAAGAAGCACAAGCTGCAATCAAGATTGCTGGGAGAAATATCAATAACCTCAGAAATGCAGATGACACCATCCTTATGGCAGAAAGTGAGGAGGAACTAAAAAGCCTCTTGATGAAAGTGAAAGAGGAGAGTGAAAAAGTTGGCTTAAAGCTCAACATTCAGAGAACGAAGATCATGGCATCCAGTCCCATTATTTCATGGGAAATAGATGGGGAAACAGTGGAAACAGTGTCAGACTTTATTTTGGGGGGCTACAGAATCACTGCAGATAGTGACTGCAGCCATGAAATTAAAAGACGCTTACTCCTTGGAAGAAAAGTTATGACCAACCTAGATAGCATATTCAAAAGCAGAGACATTACTTTGCCAACTAAGGTCTGTCTAGTCAAGGCTATGGTTTTTCCAGTGGTCATGTATGGATGTGAGAGTTGGACTGTGAAGAAGGCTGATGCTTTTGAAATGTGGTGTTGGAAAAGAGTCTTGAGAGTCCCTTGGACTGCAAGGAGATCCAACCAGTCCAATCTAAAGGATATCAGTCCTGGGTGTTCATTAAAGGACTGATGCTAAAGCTGAAACTCCAATACTGTGGCCTTCTACTCTTCTCATGCGAAGAGTTGACTCATTGGAAAAGACTCTGATGCTGGGAGGGATTGGGGGCAGGAGGAGAAGGGGACGACCAAGGATGAGTTGGCTGGATGGCATCACTGACTCGATGGACTTGAGTTTGGGTGAACTCCGGGAGTTGGTGATGGACAGGGAGGTCTGGCGTGCTGCAATTCATGGGGTCACAAAGAGTCGGACATGACTGAGTGACTGAACTGAATTGGGTTCTCCCTGCTAGACAGCCCCACCCCTGGTGGCTGGGTTTACTGCAGCATGCTGCCCCCAGTCTGGACTGGCTCACCTGGCAATATCTGGACCCACCACCAGGGAGCACTTTATGCTGTCCCCAGGGCTCTAGCCCCACCACAAGAATCTCTGCATTACTCATGCTAACCCCATGCCCAGGGAGGGAGTAGCTTGTTTTCTCTGCTCACAAGCCCATCACCTGGGCACTGAGATTGAGGAGAGCAAGTATCTGGCATTCCCCATGCATGGCAGCTGGTGAATGTGCTGAAAATAAATTAAGTCTGATTCATACATGCTGATACAGAAGGATTGCAAAAAAGTATGGTTGGTTTACAAGGTGCCAACATCCAGGATCAAATATGTTTACCTAGACCTGAGGTGGAGGGAGTAGCATAATCCTGCTCAGTAGCTCAGTCAAGTTCAACTCTTTTCAACCCCATGGATTGTAGCCCACCAGGCTCTTTTGTCCTTCGGATTCTCCAGACAAGAATACTGGAGTGCCCTCCTCTAGGGGATCTCCCCAACCCAGGGCTTGAAACCACATTACCTGCATTGGCAGGTAGATTCTTTGCCACTGAGCCAACTGAAAGCCCTGAAGAATAGTATGGAGGTTCCTTTAAAAACTAAAAATAGAGCTACCATATGATCCTGCAATCCCACTCCTGGGCATATATCCAGAGAAAACTGTAATTTGAAAAAAACATATGAACCCCCAAGATTCATTACATCACTAATAACAACAGCCAAGTCATAGAAGCAACCTAAATGTCCACTCACAGTTGAATGAAGAAAATGTAATGCATATGTATGTACATACACACACACACACACGTATTACCCAGTCATTAAAAATAATGAAATCCATTTACAACAGCATGGATGAACCTAGAGATTATCATACTAAGTGAGACAGAGAAAAGACAAATATCGTATAATATTGCTTATATGTGGAAAAAATGATACAAATGGACGTTTTCAAAACAGAAATAGCATCACAGACATAGAAAACAAACTTATGGTTATAAAAGTGGGGAGGAAGGGGATAAATTATTTGGGATTAAAATATATACATGACTATCTATAAAGCAGTCAACAAGGACCTACTCTATAGCACAGGGGAGTATACTCAATATCTTGTAATGAGGGATAATGAAAATGAATCTAAAAAAAAAGTGCATGTATATGTATATATATATAGCAAAGTGATATACATATACATATATACATGCCATTTATTAATTTTTAAATGTCATGTCTGTGTGTGAGTGGTCTTGACTACCAAGACAGAACAGCATGGCACACATGAAATAAAAGCATATATATTGTGTATTCTACATTTCAAGCCGTGTTTGGGGGCATTCTGTTCTGTGAAAACTTATTTAATTCTTCAGCAAACCAAATGAGGTAGACAATTTTCTCCATTTTTCAGATGAGCAAACAAACAGGCAGAAATACTTGAGTCTTGCCTGCCATCATGTAACTAGAGAAGCAGAACTAAAATTTCAACCTTCACAGTCTGTTTCCTGTGTATTCTCTTAAACATCCACATTATCTCTTTATTCACATGTTTTACATCTTATTGTGCTATTTGGGCCAAATAAAATATTTATTTTCTTGAATTAATGTATTACTCCAGTACAGAAAATTTAACATAGCATTAAATACATCTTTCTATCTCAGATTTATCCCTTGATCTGACTTTGAGAGAAGTGTATGTAGTATGCTTCTATCTTTGAATAACCTTAATGTATCTCCTTGCACATGATATTATCTATTATATATTATCTAGCCATCTGTCTTTCCTGAGTGAAAAATAACATGTTTTTAGGTGTCAGTTACCTAAACACATGTTAAAAGAGCCTTTCAAAAGGAATGAATTATTTTTGATCTAAAGTGAAAGCTTTTTTGAATAATTAAAATAACTATCAGAAATGATAGCAGTCATTGATTTTTTTTATGTGACACTCATCTTTGTAAGTACTTTCTAGTCATCTTTAGAAGTAATGGTAAAAATTAGTCTGTGGTTCTATAGCCCAATAATGCTCACCAACGAAAGACAAATTCTCCCCAATCTTAATGGTCAACTATATTTGTTTTCAGTTAATCAATAACCTTCATATATTGTCCCACAAACAGCTAAAAATGCCATTCAAAGGATGCAGTGCGACAATATTTAATCTTGTTCTCACTCAGCTAAACATTTGAAATTCCCCTTTGGTAAGCAAGATCTGAGGATCGGGGTTGCAGCCTGTTTGAATATAGTCAGAGGATGTCAATTATAATGTTCATCATGCAAAGGATCAACCTCGAGGTTAATAGAATCACACTGAATAATGTAGGAAAATGCCCAGAGGCATTTTATTAAAAAAAAAAAAGAACAATGAATAATGCAATAAATGAGATCAAAAACACTCTGGAGGGAACCAACAGTAGAATAATGGAGGCAAAAGATAGGATAAGTGAGGTAGAAGATAGAAAGGTAGAAATAAGTGAAACAGAAAGAAAAAAATAATTAAAAGAAATGAGGACAACCTCAGAGATCCCTGGGACAATATTAAATGCCCCAACATTCAAATCATAGTCCCAGAAGAAGACAAAAAGAAAGACCATGAGAAAATACTTGAGATAATAGTTGAAAACTTCCCTAAAATGGGGAAGGAAATAATCATCCAAGTCCAAGAAACCCAGAGAGTCCCAAACAGGATAAACACAAGGTGAAACACCCCAAGACACATATTAATCAAATTAACAAAGATCAAACACAAAGAACAAATATTAAAAGCAGCAAGGGAAAAACAACAACACAAAAGGGGATTCTTATAAAGATAACAGCTGATCTTTCAATAGAAGCTCTTCAGGCCAGAAGGGAATGGCAGGACATACTTAAAGTGATGAAAGAAAATAAGCTACATCCCGATTACTGTACCCAGGAAGGATCTCATTCAAATATGAAGGAGAAATCAAAAGCTTTACAGATAAGCAAAAGCTGAGAGAATTCAGCACCACCAAACCAGCTCTCCAACAAATGCTAAAGGATCTTCTCTAGATAGGGAATGCAGAAATGGTGTATAAACTCAAACCCAAAACAATAAAGTAAATGGCAACAGGATTATACTTATTGATAATTGCCTTAAATGTAAATGGGTTGAATGCCCCAACCAAAAGACAAAGCCTGGCTGAATGGATACAAAAATAAGACCCCTATATATGTTGTCTACAAGAGACCCACCTCAAAACAGGGGACACATACAGACTGAAATTAAAGGGCTGGAAAAAGATACTCCATGCAAATAGAGACCAAAAGAAAGCAGGAGTAACAATATTCATATCAGATAAAATAGATTTAAAACAAAGGCTGTGAAAAGAGACAAAGATGGACACTTCATAATGATCAAAGGATCAATCCAAGAAGAAGATATAACAATCATAAATATATATGCACCCAACATAGCACCACAATATGTAAGACAAATGCTAACAAGTATGAAATGGGAAATTAACAGTAACATAATAATAGTGGGAGACTTTAATACCCCACTCACATCTACGGATAGATCAACTAAACAGAAAATTAACAATGAAACACAAACTTTAAATGATGCAATAGACCAGTTAGACCTAATTGATATCTATAGGACATTTCACCACAAAACAGTGAATTTCACCTTTTTGTCATGTGCACACAGAACCTTCTCCAGGATAGATCACATCCTGGGCCATAAATCTGCTTCTGCTGCTGCTGCTAAGTCACTTCAGTTGTGTCCGACTCTGTGCAACCCCATAGACGGCAGCCCACCAGGCTCCCCCGTCCCTGGGATTCTCCAGGCAAGAACACTGGAGTGGGTTGCCATTTCCTTCTCCAGGATATGAAAAGTGAAAGTGAAATCGCTCAGTCCTGTCCAACTCTTAGTGACCCCATGGACTGCAGCCTACCAGGCTCCTCCACCCATGGGACTTGCCAGGCAAGAGTACTGGAGTGGGTTGCCTTCTCTGGGCCATAAATCTAGCCTTGGTAAATTCAAAAAAATTGAAATCATTCCAAACATCTTTTCTGACCATAATGCAATAAGATTAGATGTCAATTACAGGAGAAAAACTATTAAAAATTCCAACATGTGGAGGCTGAACAACACGCTGCTGAATAACCAACAAATCACAGAAGAAATCAAAAAAGAAATCAAAATATGCATAGAAATGAATGAAAATGAAAACAGAACAAACAAAAACCTGTGGGACACTGTAACAGCAGTGCTAAGGAGAAGGTTCATAGCAATACAGGCTTACTTCAAGAAACAAGACAAGAAATAAGCTAACTCTACACCTAAAGCAACTAGAAAAGGGAGAAATGGAGAACCCCAGGGTTAGTAGAAGGAAGGAAAGCTTAAAAATTAGGGCAGAAATAAATGCAAAAGAAACAAAAGAGACCATAGCAGAAATCAACAAAGCCAAAAGCTTGTTCTTTGAGAAGATAAATAAAATTGATAAACCATTAGCCAGACTCATCAAGAAACAAAGGGAGAAAAATCAAATCAACAAAATCAGAAATGAAAATGGAGAGATCACAACAGACAATACAGAAATACAAAGGATCATAAGATGCAGGGAGCCAGCGTGAGGAATCCCACCCGTGACAAGGTCATGCAGAAGGAAGCCTGACAAAATGCAAG
This sequence comes from Oryx dammah, assembly GCF_014754425.2. Classification (NCBI taxonomy): domain Eukaryota; kingdom Metazoa; phylum Chordata; class Mammalia; order Artiodactyla; family Bovidae; genus Oryx; species Oryx dammah. The sequence continues at coordinate 18,825,047 of NW_024070199.1, forward strand.
GACGTGTTCGGCTTCAGGGATTCCCCCTGGAAATTCCTGAGCATCCACTCCCCAAGACCAGAATCTGCCTGCTTTACTATGTTATGCTTTCCACCTACTCTTCTGTCATTAACAGGGGACTGTCCCCCCACCGCCTTTTTCTGGAAAAAATTAGAGCTTTTAGATAATAAATCTCCTGGGCATAATACGAGTGTTTCAATCCAAATACCCCTCTGATGGCTTTCTAGCCTGCCTGCAGGCTGCGCATGTGGTTGTTTGAGGCCTCCCTACTGCAGGAGGCACAGGAAGCTTAAAACATCCTAGGAATCTCGGGGCTTCTGAGAAGTCAAAATCATTAGAATAGGACCGATTAAAGGTTTCATTTGTTGAGCCAATACTTGCTGTCAAATTCTCATATCTTTTATTTTTAGGTATAGTTGGTATATAGAAAAACAGGTAGTAGACCTGGTATTAGCAACACTAGATCTTTGAGTTAAGTACTTTGTTATAACCCACCGCACCTTTGTTCTATAGGAATGTAACTTTTTGTGCTTTGAGGGTGATGTAGAGTAAAGAGGAAACACTTCTAGGGAAAAGGAGTTTTCTGGACAGTTATCCAGTAAGAGAGCCATAAAAATGTTAACAAGCGTCTTGGCCAGAAGATAATGTAAACCACTTGGGATCCTTTGTATGTGGGAGGGTATGCAAAAAGAAAGTCTTGTTTGTCTCAATGAGGGTCAGGACTGCTGCCCCTGCATAACTCTACATATTCCACTATGTCTTTTTGTACCACTTGGGTATATAAGCTGATTTTGAAAAGTAAAGTTTTTGGAGTCTTGCTCCGATGCTTGGCTTCCCCATGTTGTTTTTTTCTCCCTTTTTCGGCTGAATTCCCATCTGAAGCTGGGAGGCTCACCACATCTACTTACTTGCCCTGGCTGCTAAGACCCACGTGAAAGGGAGTCTAAGGCAGGGCACCCTTCGATATTCAAGTGGGCACCAGTGGCCCTACGTAGATGGTGCAAACCTCTTGTCTTGAGGTTTTATTGGTTTTCCCCATAAATCAAGTTATTCAGCATCTTCTCTCTACCTAAATCTCCTACTATATTATTTTCTTCCTAATCTAATCTTATATCTCTAAATAAGAAAGTTTTCCTCACCAACGCTGTCCACCCTTCAAATTCCCTGGATCCACCGGGGCTGGACCCCAGCAATAAGAGACTACTATCAGCAACATATGCCAATAAAATGGACAACTTGGAAAATTGGACAAATTCTTAGAAAAGTACAACTTTCCAAAACTGAACCAGGATGAAACAGAAAATCTTAACAGACCCATCAGAAGCACAGAAATTGAAACTATGATTAGAAATCTTCCAACAAACAAAAGCCCAGGACCAGATGGCTTCACAGCTGAATTCTTCCAAAAATGTAGAGAATAGCTTACACCTATCCTACTCAAACTCTTCCAGAAAATTGCAGAGGAAGGTAAACTTCCAAACTCATTCTATGAGGCCACCATCAACCTAATACTAAAAACTGACAAAGATGCCACCAAAAAAGAAAACTACAGACCAATATCACTGATGAACATAGATGCAAAAATTCTTAACAAAATTCTAACAAACAGAATCCAGCAACATATTTAAAAGACCATACATCATGACCAAGTGGGCTTTTTCCCAGGGATGCAAGGATTCAATATTCACAAATCAATCAATGTAATATACCACAATAACAAATTGAAAGATAAAAACCATCAGTTCAGTTCAGTTCAGTCACTCAGTCGTGTCCGACTCTTTGTGACCCCATGAGTCGCAGCACGCCAGGCCTCCCTGTTCATCACCATCTCCTGGAGTTCACTCAGACTCAAGTCCATCGAGTCCGTGATGCCATCCAGCCATCTCATCCTCGGTCGTCCCCTTCTCCTCCTGCCCCCAAATCCCTCCCAGCATCAGAGTCTTTTCCAATGAGTCAACTCTTCTCATGAGGTGGCCAAAGTACTGGAGTTTCAGCTTTAGCATCATTCTTTCCAAAGAAATCCCAGGGCTGATCTCCTCCAGAATGGACTGGTTGGATCTCCTTGCAGTCCAAGGGACTCTCAAGTCTTCTCCAACACCACATTTCAAAAGCATCAATTCTTCGGCGCTCAGCCTTCTTCACAGTCCAACTCTCACATCCATACATGACCACAGGAAAAACCATAGCCTTGACTAGACGGACCTTAGTCGGCAAAGTAATGTCTCTGCTTTTGAATATGCTATCTAGGTTGATCATAACTTTTCTTCCAAGGAGTAAGCGTCTTTTAATTTCATGGCTGCAGTCACCATCTGCAGTGATTCTGGAGCCCCAAAAATAAGTCTGTCACTGTTTCCACTGTTTCCCCATCTATTTGCCATGAAGTGATGGGACCAGATGCCATGATATTAGTTTTCTGAATGTTGAGCTTTAAGCCAACTTTTTCACTCTCCTCTTTCACTTTCATCAAGAGGCTTTTTAGCTCCTCTTCACTTTCTGCCATAAGGGTGCTGTCATCTGCATATCTGAGGTTATTGATATTTCTCCCAGCAATCTTGATTCCAGCTTGTGTTTATTCCAGTCCAGGTTTCTCATGATGTACTCTGCATAGAAGTTAAAGCAGGGTGACAATATACAGCCTTGACATACTCCTTTTCCTGTTTGGAACCAGTCTGTTGTTCCATGCCCAGTTCTAACTGTTGCTTCTTGACCTGCATACAGATTTCTCTAGAGGCAGGTCAGGTGGTCTGGTATTCCCATCTCTCTCAGAATTTTCCAGTTTATTGTGATCCACACAGTCAAAGACTTTGGCATTGTCAATAAAGCAGAAAGAGAGGTTTCTCTGGAACCATATGATTATCTAAATAGATGCAGAGAAAGCCTTTGACAAAATTCAACATCCATTTATGACAAAAACCCTCCAGAAAGCAGGAGTAGAAGGAACATACCTCAACATAATAAAAGCTATATATGAAAAACCCACAGCAAACATTATTCTCAATGGTGAAAAATGGAAAGCATTTCCCCTAAAGTCAGGAACAAGACAAGGGTGCCCACTCTTAACACTACTATTCAACATAGTTTTGGATGTTTGGCCACAGCAATCAGAGTAGAAAAAGAAATAAATCCAGATTGGAAAAGAAGAAATAAAACTCTCACTGTTTGCAGATGACATGATCCTCTACATAGAAAACCCTAAAGACTACACCAGAAAATTACTAGAGCTAATCAATGAATATAGTAAAGTTTCAGGATATAAAATCAACACACATAAATCTCTTGTATTCCTATACACTAACAATGAGAAAAAAAAAAAGAGAAATTAAGGGAAAAAATCCATTCACCATTGCAACAAAAAGAATAAAATACTTAGGAATATATCTACCTAAAGAAACAAAAGACCTGTATATAGAAAAGTATAAAACACTGTTGAAAGAAATCAAAGAGGAAATTAATAGATGGAGAAATATATTGTGTTCATGGATCAGAAAAATCAATATATTGAAAATGAGTATACTACTCAAAGCAATATAGATTCAAGGCAATCCCTATCAAGCTACCAATGGTATTTTTCAAAGAGCTAGAACAAATAATTTCACAATTTGTATGGAAATACAAAAAACCTCGAAAGGCAAAGCAGTCATGAGAAAGAAGAATGGAACTGGAGGAATCAACCTGCCTGACTTCAGGCTCTACTACAAAGCTACAGTCATCAAGACAGTATCATACTGGCACAAAGACAGAAATATAGATCAATGGAACCAAATAGGAAGCCCAGAGATAAATCCACACAGCTATGGACACCTTATCTTTGACAAAGGAGGCAAGAATATACAATGGAGAAAAGACAATCTCTTTAACAAGTGGTGCTGGGAAAACTGGTCACCCACTTGTAAAAGAATGAAACTAGATCACTTTCTAACACCATACACAAAAATAAACTCAAAATGGATTAAAGATTTACACATAAGACCAGAAACTATAAAACTCCTAGAGGAAAACATAGGCAAAAGACTCCCCGACATAAATCACAGTGGGATCCTCTATGACCCGTCTCCCAGAATATTGGAAATAAAAGGAAAAATAAACAAATGGTACCTAATTAAACTTAAAAGCTTCTGCACAATGAAGGAAACTATAAGCAAGGTGCAAAGACAGCCTTCAGAATGGGAGAAAATGAAAGCAAATGAAGCAATGGACAAAGAATTAATCTCAAAAATATACAAGCAACTCTTGCAGCTCAATTCCAGAAAAATAAAGGACCCAATCAAAAAGTGTTGCCAAAGAACTAAACAGGCATTTCTCCAAAAAAGACATACAGATGGCTAACAAACATATGAAAAGATGCTCAACATCACTCATTATCAGAGAAATGCAAATCAAATCCACAATGAAGTACCATTTAACGCCAGTCAGGATGGCTGCTATCCAACAGTCTACAAGCAATAAATGCTGGAGATGGTGTGGAGAAAAGGGAACCCTCTTACACTGTTGGTGGGAATGCAAACTAGTACAGCCACTATGGAGAACAGTGTGGCGATTCCTTAAAAAACTGGAAATGGAACTGCCATATGACCCATAATCCCACTGCTGGGCATACACACTGAGGAAACCAGAATTGAAACAGACACGGGTACCCCAATGTTCATCGCAGCACTGTTTATAACAGCCAGGACATGGAAGCAACCTAGATGTCCATCAGCAGATGAATGGATAAGAAAGTGGTGGTACATATACACAATGGAATATTACTCAGCCATTAAAAAGAATACACTTGCATCAGTTCTAATGAAGTGGATGAAACTGGAGCCTATTATACAGAGTGAAGCAAGCCAGAAAGAAAAACACCAAATACAGTATACTAACACATATATATGGAATTTAGAAAGATGGTAATGATAAACCAGTACATGAGACAGCAAAAGAGACACAGGTGTATAGAACAGTCTTTTGGACTCTGTGGGAGAGGGCAAGGGTGGGATGATTTGGGAGAATAGCATTGAACCATGTAAATTATCACATGTGAAATGAATTGCTAGTCCATGTTTGATGCCTGATACAGGGTGCTCGGGGCTGGTGCACTGGGATGACCCTGAGGGATGGGATGGGGAGGGAGATGGGTTCAGGATGGGGAACACATGTACACCCATGGCAGATTCATGTTAATGTATGGCAAAACCAATACAATATTGTAAAGTAAAAAAAAAAAAAATTCAGATTTAATAAAAAACATGACCTCTTAAAATTCAGTTGTATGTGTTCTCAATAAGGAAGTTTAACTCAATTATACTGACTCATCAAAACTGTAAAATGAATCATTCCAGGACTCTAAATTCCAACTTTTAAAATTATGTTGGAAAACTCATTACTATTTAGTTAGCATTAATTTTTTAAAAAACAAGTTAGCCAATATTTTTGCAAAGTATCTGCCTCATTTTAAATTTTCATAATCCATTAATAAAAATGCAGAAATGTTATAATTTCTTTTCTCTTCTAATTGTGAAGCAGTTCAGTTCAGTTCAGTTCAGTCGCTCACTCATGTCTGACTCTTTGCGACCCCTAGAATTGCAGCACACCAGGCATCCCTGTCCATCACCAACTCCCAGAATTCACTCAGACTCACGTCCACTGAGTCAGTGATGCCATACAGCCATCTCATCCTCGGTCGTCCCCTTCTCCTCCTGCCCCCAATCCCTCCCAGCATCAGAGTCTTTTCCAATGAGTCAACTCTTCTCATGAGGTGGCCAAGGTACTGGAGTTTCAGCTTTAGCATCATTCCTTCCAAAGAAATCCCAGGGCTGATCTCCTCCAGAATGGACTGGTTGGATCTCCTTGCAGTCCAAGGGACTCTCAAGAGTCTTCTCCAACACCACATTTCAAAAGCATCAATTCTTCGGTGCTCAGCCTTCTTCACAGTCCAACTCTCACATCCATACATGACCACAGGAAAAACCATAACCTTGACTAGACGGACCTTAGTTGGCAAAGTAATGTCTCTGCTTTTGAGTATACTATCTAGGTTGGTCATAACTTTTCTTCCAAGGAGTAAGCATCTTTTAATTTCATGGCTGCAGTCACCATCTGCAGTGATTTTGGAGCCCCCCCAAAAAAAGTCTGACAAGGTTTCCCCATCTACTCGCCATGAAGTGATGGGACCGGATGCCATGATCTTCGTTTTCTGAATGTTGAGCTTCAAGCCAACTTTTTCACTCTCCTCTTTCACTTTCATCAAGAGGCTTTTTAGTTCCTCTTCACTTTCTGCCATAAGGGTGCTGTCATCTGCATATCTGAGGTTATTGATATTTCTCCCGGCAATCTTGATTCCAGCTTGTGTTTCTTCCAGTCCAGCATTTCTCATGATGTACTCTGCATAAAGTTAAATAAGCAGGGTGACAATATACAGCCTTGACATACTCCTTTTCCTGTTTGGAACCAGTCTGTTGTTCCATGCCCAGTTTTAACTGTTGCTTCCTGACCTGCATACAGATTTCTCTAGAGGCAGGTCAGGTGGTCTGGTATTCCCATCTCTCTCAGAATTTTTCACAGTTTATTGTGATCCACACAGTCAAAGACTTTGGCATAGTCAATAAAGCAGAAATAGATGTCTTTCTGGAACTCTCTTGCTTTTTCCATGATCCAGTGGATGTTGGCAATTTGATCTCTGGTTCCTCTGCCTTTTCTAAAACCAGCTTGAACATCAGGAAGTTCACGGTTCACATATTGTTTGAAGCCTGGCTTGGAGAATTTTGAGCACTACTTTACTAGCGTGTGAGATGAGTGCAATTGTTCGGTAGTTTGAGCATTCTTTGGCATTGCCTTTCTTTGGGATTGGAATGAAAACTGACCTTTTCCAGTCCTGTAGCCACTGCTGAGTTTTCCAAATTTGCTGCCATATTGAGTGCAGCACTTTCACAGCATCATCTTCCAGGATTTGAAATAGCTCCACTGGAATTCCATCACCTCCACTAGCTTTGTTCGTAGTGATGCTTTCTAAGCTCACTTGACTTCACATTCCAGGATGTCTGACTCTAGATGAGTGATTACACCATCGTGATTATCCGGGTAGTGAAGATCGTTTTTGTACAGTTCTTCTGTGTATTCTTGCCACCTCTTCTTAATATCTTCTGCTTATGTTAGGTCCATATGATTTCTGTCTCTAATCGAGCCCATCTTTTCATGAAATGTTCCCTTGGTATCTCTGATTTTCTTGAAGAGATCTCTAGTCTTTCCCATTCTGTTCTTTTCTTCTATTTCTTTGCATTGATCGCTGAAGAAGGCTTTCTTATCTCTTCTTGCTATTCTTTGGAATTCTGCATTCAGATGCTTATATCTTTCCTTTTCTCCTTTGCTATTCACTTCTCTTCTTTTCACAGCTATTTGTAAGGCCTCCCCAGACAGCCATTTTGCTTTTTTGCATTTCTTTTCCATGGGGATGGTCTTGATCCCTGTCTCCTGTACCATGTCACGAACCTCATTCCATAGTTCATCAGGCACTCTATCTATCAGATCTAGGCCCTTAAATCTATTTCTTACTTCCACTGTATAATCATAAGGGATTTGATTTAGGTTATACCTGAATGGTCTAGCGGTTTTCCCTACTTTCTTCAATTTGAGTCTGAATTTGGCAATAAGGAGTTCATGATCTGAGCCACAGTCAGCTCCTGGTCTTGTTTTTGTTGACTGTATAGAGCTTCTCCATCTCTGGCTGCAAAGAATATAATCAATCTGATTTTGGTGTTGACCATCTGGTGATGTCCATGTGTAGAGTCTTCTCTTGTGTTGTTGGAAGAGGGTGTTTGCTATGACCAGTGCATTTTCTTGGCAAAACTCTGTTAGTCTTTGCCCTGCTTCATTCCACATTCCAAGGCCAAATTTGCCTGTTACTCCAGGTGTTTCTTGATTTCCTAGTTTTGCATTCCAGTCCCCTATAATGAAAAAGACATCTTTTTTGGGTGTTAGTTCTACAACGTCTTGCAGGTCTTCATAGAACCGTTCAACTTCAGCTTCTTCAGCATTACTGGTTGGGGCATAGACTTGGATTATGATGATATTGAATGGTTTGCCTTGGAAACGAACAGAGATCATTCTGTCGTTTTTGAGATTGCATCCAAGAGAGGTACTCATATTCATGGTTAGGAGCATACAATCATATCTTGCACACTGAATTTTCCTAGTTTTTCTCCATTTTTCACAACAATATTCTCCCACCTGTAGTAAGCTATGCCTTTACCTAATGGTTATTCTTCTTACAAACTTACTGTGTGCTTTAGTTACATGTACTTATATCTGCTACAAAAGTTACACTATCTGGGTACTCTGTTTTCCAGAGAGAACTTTTCTGGTTTCTGACTTGAACATGTGTTTTGATTCTGATTGGAAATGTTTTTTTCACCTCTTGGCCAAGCTGAAGCCCTAACCCTTATCCAGGAGTTAGTTAAGAAAACACGTTTTTCTCAAAAAAGAACCTTATTCTGAGGTCTAATGTGGCTTTCTGTGTGATTCTCTATCCTCAATCAGACTACAACATTGTAATACACAGAATCCAGTTATTTCTGTAGTTTGAATTCCTTGTATCCTCATCTGCCTCTGTCACTAAATTATCAGTGACTGAGCAGATGGCGTAACTACCTGCAGTTCACAGGTGCCCAGCACAGATTAGGGCTTTAATAATATCTAATAAAGAAATATTGTATCTGTGACACTTCTATATTATTGTTTTCATCACATAATGCCCCTCTGTGACCTGAACCTGCAGCTCTACTTAAAATAAGTAACCTCAATTAGTCTGTATGTTGGCTTCTTTCATTTTAGTCCAATTTAAAATAAAAAGGTCAGAGCCTTCAAAAACATTCAGTAGTATCCAGTATCTAATATATTTAACATTAAAAGAGTGTTAACAATGATCTATTTTTAAAAAATTTACTGAGGTATGGTTGACTTACAATGTTGTATTGATTTCTTCTGAACAGCAAAGTGACTCAGTTACATGAATGTATGTTCTTTTTCATATTCTTTTCCATTATGATTTGAACTATGGATGGAGGTTTCTGACGTTGTACAGGAGACAGGACTCAAGACCATCCCCAAGAAAAAGAAATGCAAAAAACCAAAATGGCTGTCTGAGGAGGCCTTACAAATAGCTGTGAAAAGAAGGAAGCGAAAAGCAAAGGAAAAAGGAAAGATACCCATTTGAATGCAGAGTTCCAAAGAATAGCAAGGAGAGATGAGAAAGCCTTCCTCGGTGATCAATGCAAAGAAATAGAGGAAAAAATAGAATGGGAAAGACTAGAGATCTCTTCAAGAAAATTAGAGATACCAAGGGAACTTTTCTGAAAAGATGGGCTCAATGAAGGACAGAAATGGCAGGAACCTAACAGAAGCAGAAGATATTAAGAAGAGGTGGCAAGAATACACAGAAGAACTGTACAAAAAAGACCTTCATGACCCAGATAATCGCAATGGTGTGATCACTCACCTAGAGCCAGATATCCTGGAATGTGAAGTCAAGTGGGCCTTGGAAAGCATCACTATGAACAAAGCTAGTGGAGGTGATGGAATTCCAGTTGAGCTATTTCAAATCCTGAAAGATGATGCTGTGAAAGTGCTACACTCAATATGCCAGCAAATTTGGAAAACTCAGCAGTGGCCACAGTACTGGAAAAGGTCAGTTTTCATTCCAATCCCAAAGAAAGGCAATGCCAAAGAATGCTCAAACTACCACACATCTTACATGCTAGTAAAGTAGTGCTCAAAATTCTCCAAGCCAAGCTTCAGCAATACGTGAACCATGAACTTCCTGATGTTCAAGCTGCTTTTAGAAAAGGCAGAGGAACCAGAGATCAAATTGCCAACATCTGCTGGATCATCGAAAAAGCAAGAGAGTTCCAGAAAGACATCTATTTCTGCTTTATTGACTATGCCAAAGCCTTTGACTGTGTGGATCACAATAAACTGTGGAAAATCCTGAAAGAGATGGGAATTCCAGACCACTTGACCTGCCTCTTGAGAAATCTGTATTTAGGTCAGGAAGCAACAGTTGGAACTGGACATGGAACAACAGACTGGTTCCAAACAGGAAAAGGAGTTCATCAAGGCTGTATATTGTCACCCTATTTAACTTATATGCAGCATACATCATGAGAAACGCTGGGCTGGAGGAAGCACAAGCTGGAATCAAGATTGCTGGGAGAAGTATGAATAACTTCAGATACGCAGATGACACCATCCTTATGGCAGAAAGTGAAGAAGAACTAAAAAGCCTCTTGATGAAAGTGAAAGAGGAGAGTGAAAAAGTTGGCTTAAAGCTCAACATTCAGAAAACCGAGATCATGGCATCGGTCCCATCACTTCATGGCAAATAGGTAGGGAAACAGTGTTAGACTTTATTTTTCTGGGCTCCAAAATCACTGCAGATGGTGACTGCAGCCATGAAATTAAAAGACGCTTACTCCTTGGAAGGAAAGTTATTGCCAACCTAGACAGCATATTAAAAAGCAGAGACATTACTTTGCCAACAAAGGTCCGTCTAGTCAAGGCTATGGTTTTTCCAGTGGTCATGTATGGATATGCAAATTGGACTATAAAGAAAGCTAAGCACCAAAGAATTGATGCTTTTGAACTGTGGTGTTGGAGAAGACTCTTGAGAGTCTCTTGGACTGCAAGGAGATCCAACCAGTCCATCCTAAAGGAGATCAGTCCTGGGTGTTCATTGGAAGGACTGATGCTGAAGCTGAAATTCCAATATTTTGGCCACCTCATGCGAAGAGGTGACTCATTGGAAAAGACCCTAGTGCTGGAAAAGATTGAGGGCAGGAGGAGAAGGGGACGACAGAGGATGAGATGGTTGGATGGCATCACTGACTCAATGGACATGGGTTTGGGTGTACTCTGGGAGTTGGTGATGCACAAGGAGGCCTGGCGTGCTGCAGTTCATGGGGTCACAATGAGTTGGACATGAGTGAGCAACTGAACTACAGATTTATTACAGGATATTAAATATTGTTCCTTGTTCTATACAGTTGGACCTTGTTGTTTACTCATCCTGTATGTAGTATTTCACGTCTGCTAATCCCATACTCCCAATCCTTCCCTCCCCTACCCCCTAAATAATGATATATTTTTGACAAAGAATTATTATAGTGAAGAAAAGTTGTTTTCCCTTAAGATTTTTATAACTTACAGTTTGTACCAATTATATTTTAATTTTCTTTCTAAATGCCTTAATGCAAACAACATGGAAATCATCAACTATTAAACAATTTAGTCTGTATACATAAGTTGGGGAATTTAGTTTAGATGAATTATGAAAATAAATGTTTTGGTAGTTATTGCGTTTGAAGCTCTCTTAGGGGCTAATGGGCAAAATTTGTTTTTTAAACTTATTATTTAGGAGAGACTTTTTCTTTATAAAATTTTTCTTAAATGTGTTTTCCTACTGACATTTTACTCTAAATATTAGATTAAAAATCACAATAAAAAATTCATACTAACTGAATAATTATTGCTTTCTGTCTCCTTTAAAATACATTTCCTCATGACACACATGCATATGTAAGGTTTGCCAGCCTTCTGACATCTACAGTCCCCACCAGTTGAGGCCATTTTAAAATTCTTATAATAATTATATCTGGTTATTCCTGTAGCAAACCAATCAAGAGATGCAGCAAAGCCTTACTGTTGAGTCTCAGTCACTGCATTTTAGGCTGAATGTATCCAATCAGTACTATAGTCAAGCTGTTTATTGCAAAATAGATGGGAAACAGTGGAAACAGTGAGAGACTTTATTTGGGGGGGGGGCTCTAAAATCACTGCAGATGGTGACTGCAGCCATAAAATTAAAAGACCCTTGCTCCTTGGAAGAAAAGCTATGACCAACCTAGACAGCATATTAAGAAACAGAGACACTACTTTACCAAAAAAGGTCCATTTAGTCAAAGCTATGGTTTTTCCATTAGTCATATATGGATGTCAGAGTTGGACTATAAAGAAAGCTGAGCGCCAAAGAATTGATACTTTTGAATTGTGGTGTTGGAGAAGACGCTTGAGAGTCCTTTGGACTTCAAGGAGATCAGTCCTGAATATTCATTGGAAGCACTGATGCTGAAGTTGAAACTCCAGTATTTTGGCCACCTGATGGGAAGAATCGACTCATTTGAAAAGACCCTGATGCTGGGAAAGATTGAGGGCAGGAGGAGAAGGGGACGACAGAGGATGAGATGGTTGGATGGCATCACTGATGTGATGGACATGAGTTTGAGTAAGCTCCGGGAGTTCTGATGGACAGTGAAGCCTGGCGTGCTGCAGTCCATGGGGTCGCAAAGAGTCAGACACGACTGAGTGAACTGAACTTATGTACAGAATTTTTATCACTAATGTTAGGGAAAAAGAAATCCGTAGTTGAAGTTAGAAAATTGGTCCTTTGAGAACCCACCTTTATTTGCCAGTGTCAGCTTTTGTCCTGATTGTTCAAAAGCTTCTGAATTGAAATCCGGTTGTAATTTAATAGTTGTGTGTCTTTGGGGATTTACATCAACTCTGTTCATCTCAGCATCCTATGCAACTATGTTGCTACACCCCAGCCCCCATGAGGGCTTCATTACAGGAGGAGGTGAAGTGAAAAGGCTGGCCATGGGCTCTCCATTCACCCTCTTCAAGCCTGGTGTCACTCTGGGTTTTCAATCTCAATATATATTCTCACTGCTGCTGCTGCTGCTGCTAAGTCGCTTCAGTCATGTCCGACTCTGTGCGACCCCACAGACAGCAGCCCACCAGGCTCCCCCGCCCCTGGGATTCTCACTACAAAAATTAAAAAGGCAAGCTTAATACTTCCTAGGGATGTGTGTGTTAGTCACTTGGTCATGTCTGACTCTCTGCAATCGCATGGACTGTAGTCCACCAGGCTCCCTTGTCCCTGGAATTCTCCAGGGAAGAATACTGGAGTGGCTATGCTTTTCTCCAGGGTATCTTCCTGACCCAGGGATTGAACCTGAGTCTCCCACATTGCAGGTAGATTCTTTACCATTTGAGCCACAATTTATACTTTATTGAAGAGCTTGAAAAATAGTGATGGAGTCCAGGTGGGTGACTCCTGGAAAGACAGGAGGGAAACACACCTGGAAACAGGGCACTTGTGCTGTGACCAGAACCATCTCCACTCTGATCACCCTGTTCTGCACAGTCAGGAGATAAACACAGGCATTGCTTGTATACCATGACCTTTCAAATGTAATTTTATCCTAAAGTTAAGCTCCATGGATATAAACCAAATAGCAATAAGCCAAAATTGCATTTAAACTATATTCATTCAGGGCAATTATGAAAGTTCAGAATTAAAAAGCTTACCATGTTTGTGCAGCAACTAAGGACCTTCAGATGCACTGGGTTTTACTCTTAAAGATGGGAACAGGGTTTCACTTGTGACTGGTTTGGGACAGTGCTCACTGGGGCTAGAGGGGAGTCTGAAACACTTTAAGTAAAATTGAAAGTCACTCAGTTGTGTCCAGCTCTTTGCAACCCCATGGACTATACAGTCCATGGAATTCTCCATGCCAGGATACTGGAGTGGGTAGCCATTCCCTTCTCCAGGGCATCTTCCCCACCCAGGGATTGAACCCAGGTCTCCTGCATTGTGGGTGGGTTCTTTACCAACTGAGCTATCAGGGAACCCTGAAACACGTTAAACAACAGGTCATTTTCTCAAGTAGGTTTCTGCCTATAAGCAGTTCCTGCCATCATGTTCCCCATGACAGGATAGAGAGTTGGACAACTACTGGAGGCCACAGAATCCCACAGAGACCTTCATACATGATGGAAACCATACATGTTGTGGCACGACAGCCAGGAGGGCACAGTCATTCCTGTAAATGTGCCCCATGGCCTTCTGTTACAAGGATGAAGTCAAACGTGAATTGTCCTCTTAGGTTCCTAAACTGACAATCTGGTCCACTCCCAACTCCCCACCCACCATCTCCTCCTCAATTGTTTATCGGAGAAGGCGGGGGGGGGGGCGGTTCTGAAACACAGCCCTTCCATGGAGCACGTGGCTGTGGAATCACAGAGAAATACTCCAGAGAGAAAGTCGTCCTTCCATGTGCTACTTTGTAAGTTGGAATCAATTTTGCTTTCCAACTGAATGTGAGAATTGCAAAATATAAATCTTTAAAAATCCAGGTGAATTCTGCCTAATTGTTATGTGGTGGTGGAATCTATTTTAAGACAGAAGGGAGCAAATTTCCCTTTCCATAACTGTATGCAGTGAAACACTTAAATCAGGCAAAACAAGTGGGTATAAAAACCCAACTCAACCCAACCCAACCCAACAAAAAGTCATTTGTGCTATCTCTAAACTTAGAAATTGATCTCTAAATATTTGAAATCATGTGGAAAATGTGAGCTATGGAGCCAAATGCCAAAATGGAGTCTTGATCTCCTTGATGTTTTTAGAATGCTAAAACCAGAACTGTGGTGCTGGAGAAGACTCTTGAGAGTCCTCTGGACAACAAGAGCAAACCAGACAATCCTAAAGGAAATCACCCCTGAATATTCATCGGAAGGACTGATGCTGAAACTGAAGGTTTGGCCACTTGATGCAAAGAGCCGACTTATTGGAAAAGACTCTGATGCTAGGAAAGATTGAAGGCAGGAGGAGAAGGGGACAAAAGAGGATGAGATGGTTGGATGGCATCACAGACTCAATGGGCATGAGTTTCAGCAAACTGCAGGAGATGGTGAAGGACAGGGAAGCCTGGCATGCTGCAGTCCCTGGAGTTGCAAAGAGTTGGATACGACTAAGTGACTGTACAACATCACTATATATGTATATACATACATACATACATACATACATATGTATGTGTGTATATATATGTTATTCATCCAAAATCAGAATATATACTCTTTTCAAGTGTACATTGGAGAAGGCAATGGCACCCCACCCCAGTACTCTTGCCTGGAAAATGCCATGGGCAGAGGAGCCTGGTAGGCTTCAGTCCATGGGGTTGTGAAGAGTCGGACACGACTGAATGACTTGACTTTCACTTTTCACTTTCATGCATTGGAGAAGGAAATGGTAACCCACTCCAGTGTTCTTTCCTGGAGAGTCCCAGGGACAGGGGAGCCTGGTGGGCTGCCGTCTATGGGGTCGCACAGAGTTGGACACGACTGAAGTGACTTAGCAGCAGCAAGTGTACATGCAACATTCTTTAGGCTATATTACACACTAGGCCCTGATACAATCCTTGATACATAAGAATAGAAATAATATCAATGATCTCTTCTGACCACAACACTGTGAGACTAGAAATCAACAAGAAAACTGAAAAAAGCACAAACCCTTGGAGGCTAAACAATATGCTACTAAACAGCTAATGAGTCACTGAAGAAGTTAAAAGAGTAATAAAATTAATAAAAATACCTGGAGACAGATGAAATGATCCAAAAGTCTATTGGATGCAGCAAAGGCAGTCTAAGATGGGAGTTGTAGTGATACAAGTTTGCCTCAAGAAACAAACTCTAACAATCTAACCTTATGCCCAAAGGAATAGAAAAAGAATAAAAGAAACCCAAACTTAAAGAAAAGAAATCTTAAATATCAAAGGAGATAAATGAGTAAAAAATTGAGAAACAGATAAGATCAAAGAAACAAACAGCTGGTTCTTTGAAGAGTGAAACAAAACTGATAAACCTTTAAAAATATTCAATATGAAAGGAAGAGGGCCCTAATTGATTTTTAAAGAAATGAAGAAAGAAGTTATACTGGCACCACATAAATTCGTGATACCATACAACGTATCATAAAAGACTACTATGAGTAACTATTCAGTTCAGTTCAGTTGCTCAGTCGTGTTTGACTCTGTGACCCCATGGACCATAGCACACCAGACTTTCTTGTCCATCACCAACTCTTGAGCCTCCTCAAACTCATGTCCATCGAGTCAGTGATGCCATCCAACCATCTCATCCTCTGTTGTCCCCTTCTCCTCCTGCTTTCAATCTTTCCCAGCATCAGGGTCTTTTCGAATGAGTCAGTTCTTCCATCAGGTGGCCATTGGAGTTTCAGCTTCAGCATCAGTCCTTCCAATGAATATTCAGGACTGATTTCCTTTAGGATGGACTGGTTGTATCTCCTTGCAGTCCAAGGGACTCTCAAGAGTCTTCTCCAACACCACAGTTCAAAAGCATCAATTCTTTGGTGCTCAACTTTCTTTATTGTCCACCTCTCACATCCATACATGACTACTGGAAAAACTGTAGCTTTGACTAGACTTTGTCAGTAAAGTAATGTCTCTGCTTTTTTTTTTTTTAAATTAATTAACTTTAAATGGAGGTTAACTACTTTACAATATTGTGGTGGTTTTTGCCATACATTGACATGAATCAGCTATGGGTGTACATGTGTCCCCCATCCCAAACCCCTCTCCCACCTCCCTCCCCATCCCATCCCTCAGGGTCATCCCAGTGCACCAGCCCTGAGCACCCTGTTTCATGCATCAAACCTGGACTGGCAATCTATTTCACATATGGTAACAGAAGCAGAATATATTAAGAGGTGGCAAGAATACACACAACTGTACAAAAAAAAGATCTTCACGACTAAGATAATCACGATGGTGTTATCACTTATAGAGCCAGACATCCTGGAATGTGAAGTCAAGTGGGCCTTGGAAAGCATCACTATGAACAAAGCTAGTGGAGGTGATGGAATTCCAGTGGAGCTATTTCAAATCCTGAATGATGATGCTGTGAAAGTGCTGCACTCAATATGCCAGCAAATTTGGAAAACTCAGCAGTGGCCACAGGACTGGAAAAGGTCAGTTTTCATTCCAATCCCAAAGAAAGGCAATGCCAAAGAATGCTCAAACTACTGCACAATTGCACTCATCTCACATGCTAGTAAAGTAATGCTCAAAATTCTCCAAGCCAGGCTTCAGCAATACATGAACTGTGAACTTCCAGATGTTCAAGCTGGTTTTAGAAAAGGCAGAGGAACCAGAGATCAAATTGCCAACATCTGTTGGATCATGGAAAAAAAGGAAGAGCGTTCCAGAAAAACATCTACTTCTTTATTGACTATGCCAAAGCCTTTGACTGTGTGTATCACAATAAACTGTGGAAAATTCTGAAAGAGATGGGAGTACCAGACCACCTGACCTGCCTCTTGAGAAATCTGTATGCAGGTCAGGAAGCAACAGTTAAAACTGGGCATGGAACAACAGACTGGTTCCAAACAGGAAAAGGCGTACATCAAGGCTGTATATTGTCACCCTGATTATTGAACTTATATGGAGAGTACATCATGAGAAATGCTGGACTGGAAGATGCACAAGCTGGAATCAAGATTGCTGGGAGAAATATCAATAACCTCAGATATGCAGATGACACCACCCTTATGGCAGAAAGTGAAGAGGAATCAAAAAGCCTCTTGATGAAAGTGAAAGAGGAGACTGAGAAAGGTAGCTTAGAGCTGAACATTCAGAAAACTAAGATCATGGCATCTGGTCCCATCACTTCATGGGAAATAGATGGGGAAACAATGGAAACAGTGACAGACTTTATTTTGGGGGGGCTCCAAAATCACTGCAGATGGTGATTGCAGCCATGAAATTAAAAGAGGCTTACTCCTTGGAAGGAAGGTTATGACCAACCTAGATAGCATATTCAAAAGCAGAGACATTACTTTGCCAACAAAGGCCCATCTAATCAAGGCTATGGTTTTTCCAGTAGTCATTTATGGATGTGAGAGTTGGACTGTGAAGAAAGCACTGAATGCCAAAGAATTGATGCTTTTGAACTGTGGTGTTGGAGAAGACTCTTGAGAGTCCCTTGGACTGCAAGGAGATCCAACCAGTCCATTCTAAAGGAGATCAGTCTTGGGTGTTCTTTGGAAGGACTGATGCTAAAGCTGAAACTCCAATACTTTGGCCACCTCATGTGAAAAGTTGACTCATTGGAAAAGACTCTGATGCTGGGAGGGATTAGGGGCAGGAGGAGAAGGGGACGACAGAGGATGAAATGGCTGGATGGCATCACCGACTCGATGGATGTGAGTTTGAGTGAACTCCAGGAGTTGGTGATGGACAGGGAGGCCTGGCGTGCTGCAGTTAATGGGGTTGCAAAGAGTCGGACACGACTGAGTGAGTGAACTGAACTGAATATACATGTTTCAATGCTATTCTCTCAAATGACCCCACCCTTGCCTTCTCCCACAGAGTCCAAATCTGTGTCTCTTTTGCTGTCTCACATATAGGGTCATCATTACCATCTTTCTAAATCCCATATATATGAATTAATATATATTGGTGGGTTTTTTTTTTTTTCTGACTTCACTCTATATAATAGGCTTCAGTTTTATCCACCTCATTAGAACTGATCCAAATGCATTCTTTTTAATAGCTGAGTCTCTGCTTTTTAATATGCTGTCTAGGTTAGTCATAGCTTTTCTTCCAAGGAACAATCGTCTTTTAATTTCATGGCTGCAGTCACCATCTGCGGTGATTTTACTGCTAAGTCACTTCAGTCGTGTCCAACTCTGTGTGACCCCATAGACAGCAGTCCACCAGGCTCCCCCGTCCCTGGGATTCTCCAGGCAAGAACACTGGAGTGGGTTGCCATTTCCTTCTCCAATGCATAAAAGTGGAAGTGGAGTCGCGGTGATTTTGGAGCCCCCAAAATAAAGTCTCTCACTGTTTCCATTGTTTGCCCATCTATTTGCATAAGGTTATGGCAAAAGCATGAGTAAAAAAGTGATAGCATTAAAGCATGAGTAACTATATATCAATCAAATAGACAAGCTAGAAGAAATGGACAAATCTCCAAAATGTATGATCTCTCTAGAGAAGAAATAGAAAACACCAACAGACCAATTACCGGTACTGAAATTTAACCAGTAATTTAAAACTCCCAACAAACAGAAGTCCAGGACCAGATGGCTTCATAGGTGAATTCTACTGGACATTTAGAGAAGAGTTAATACTGACCCTACTGAAACCATTCCACAAAAACTGCAGAGGAAGGAACACTTCTGAACTCATTTTGAGGCCAGCATCACCCTATGGCCAAAACCAGACAAATCACAGAAACAAGAAAGTTGCAGGCCCGTAACACTGATGAACATAGATGCAAACTCCTCAGTGAATTGCCAAGGAAATCCAGGAACTCATTAAAAGGACCACACATTATGATCAAGTGAGTTTTATCCTAGGGATGAAGGATGGCTCAGCACCCACCTATCAATGTGATACAACACAGTAACAAATCAAATAAAAACGATCTCAGACTATGTAGAGAAAACTTTTGACAAAGGTCAACAGCCATTTATGATAAAACCTGAAAGTGGTTATAGAGGAAACATACCTCAGCATAAAGACCATGTACATAAGTGCACAGCTAACATCAGACTCACCAGTGAAAAGATGAAACATTTCTTCTAAGGTCAGAAACTGTGTACACACTGGCCACTTTATTCCCAATGACAGTAATCAAAAGAGTTTTAAAAGTCCTAGTGACAGTAATCAAAGAGAAAGCAATAAAAGGAATCTAAATTGGAAATTAAACTGTCACTGTTTCCAGGTGACATGATCCTCCACACAGAAAATCCCAAACGTGCCACTAGACAACTACTAGAGCTCAATGAATTTGGTAAGTTTGCAGGATACAGGATTAATATACAGAAATCTGTTGCATTTCTGTAACAAGCTATCAGAGAAATTAAGGAAACAATTCCATTTACAATCACATAAAAAAGAAAAAAACTAGGAATAAGCTTATCTAAGGTGGTTTAACACCTGTAGTGAGAAAACTATGAAGACACTGGTGAAAGAAATTGAAAATACCACAACTGTATAGAAATATAGACTGTGTTTTTGGACTGGATTAATCAATATTGTTAAGCTGGCCATGCTCCCCAGTGTAACCTGAAGTTCAGTGCAAGCCCTATGAAATATCAATGGAAGTATTCACTGAATGGAACAAATAATTTTATGGAAACACAAGAGACCTTGAATAGCCACAACAACTTTAAATCTGGAGGTTTCCCATTCTCTGACTTGAGACAGTACTACAAAGCTGATTCAAACATATAATGCTGGCCAAAAAAGGATGCGCAGATCAATGGAAAAGGACAGATTCCAGAAAGAAACCCATGCACTCATGATCTACAAAGGAGGCAAGAACATACACTGGGGAAAGACTTCAATAACTCGAGTGAAAACTGGACAGACATGTAAAAGAATGGAATTCGAATATTCTATAACAACAAGTACAAAAATAAAATCAAAATGGATTATAGACCTCAACTTAAGATTAGAAACCACAAAATTCCTAAATACATAGACAGAACATTTGACATAAATCATAGCAATATGTTTTGTATTTGTCTCCTAAGAGAAACAAAAGTAAAAAATAAACATATGGAACCTAATTAAACAAAAAGCTTTTGCACAGCAAAGAATAACAAGACAAAATAAAACAACCACCTGCTAAAAGGGAGAAAATATTTGCTAATAATATGACCAATAAGGGTTTAATATCCAAAGTACATAAAACAGCTCATACAACTCAGTATCAAATGAATAACCTGATTAACAAATTGGCAGAGGACCTGTTGTTGTTGTTCGGTAGCTAAGTCATTCCTAACTCTTTGCGATCCTATGAATCACAGCATGCTAGGCTTCCCTGTACTTTACTATCTCCCTGAGTTTGTTCAAACTTATGTCCATTGAGTCAGTGATGCCATCCAACCAACTCATCCACTGCTGTGTCTCTTCTCCTATTGCCCTCAATATTCCCCAGCATCAAGGGTCTTTTCCAATGAGTCTGCTCTTTGTATAAGGTGGCCAAAGTATTGGAGCATCAGCATCAGTCCATCCAATGAGTATTCAAGGTTGAGTTCCTTCAGGATTGACTGGTTTGATCTTGCTGTCAAAGGGACTCTCAAGAATCTTCTGCAGCACCATAGCTGGAAAGCATCAATTCTCCAGCATACAACCTCTTCATGGTCCAGCTCTCATATCTATAAATAACTACTGGAAAAACCATAGCTTTGACTATTTAGATCTTTGTCAGCAAAGTGATTTCTCTGATTTTTAGTATGCTGTCTATGTTTGTCATGACTTACTTGCTAAGGAGCAAGTGTCTTTAAATTTGTCTTTAAAGTGATTCAAAGCTGTACTCACTGTCCACAGTGATTTTGGAGCCCAAGAAAGTATAAAGTCTGTCACCGTTTCCATTTTTTCCTGTATATTGGCCCTAGGAACCTCAAGATCTGGAGTTCCGTTACTGACAGTTGCCCTCAAAAAATGTCCTATGGCCAGCACCAGAGATGAATTCCAAAAACAGCTGACATTCAGGAAGTGAACAGCCAAAGGTAAACTGTCATCACAGCCGTTAGAAAAAAAAAAAGAAGGAATAATCACACTCAGATTTCTCCCACCAAACAAGATGCCCAGCATCCCTAATTGCTACAGGAATGTCAATCAAAACGACAACTGGAAATCAAACTGCAACACTCACAGTGGCCAGTGGCACAAGTCTACAGTCAATAAATACAGAAGAGAGTCTGGAGGGAAAAAAAAAACCCTACTAGGCTATCGGTGGGAATAGACATTGGCAGCAGCCAGTAGAATGGGCAACCTCTGAATGCCTGAAAAAACTATCAAGTCCAGAATGCCTAGTAGCTGACATTCCTTTGGCATATATCATGAGAACACCATCAATCAAAAGGCACATGCACCCTGACAAACCTCCAGCACTGCTTCCTTCCAGTAGCCAAGAACACAGCCAGAAAAATTCCCAATGAGAAATTAAAGCTTAAACGAGATGTGGTACATATATCTGGTAAACTATTTCTCACTCATAAACAACAGACACTCACATTAGGGAATTATAACACTGGCAGACAGAGGGATGGGCCTTAAAGGATCACAGGCAAAGGGATGTCAGTCAGACAGGAAGATCCTGGTATAACAGGTCTCATCTAGGCTGAATGAGAACAGACATACAAGTCAACAAATTGACATCCTAAGAAAGAGACATGGAGAATTCAGTCAAACAGAAAGTTTCAGAAATAAATAAGCAATTAAATAAAGTGAAGGGCCTGGAATGAATTAGGTGTAAATACCTAAAGCGACACTTGTACCTGTAAAAAATCATCCACATGGATTATCCTCCTCCTTCCTTCCTTCCAGCCACATAGACACAGAAATCTGTAGCTCTAAGAGATAATCCACAAAAAAATTATCTCCTATCTTCCTGCTTTCTATTCACAGAAGACTGTATCTGAAGTAGAAAAGGAACAAGGACCTGATGCTTACCACTCTGCGTAACCTATTAAGGAAAAGGCCACCCAGACCATAGAGATACCCATAGAGGACTTAATACCAGAATCAGGCAGCTGTTCAGTGAAAAGAACCGCAGTCTGGCAAGTGGACTACGCTGCAGGGAGGGTTGGCAAGATGTTAAACAAAAGGGAAGGCAAGCAGTGCTTACTGTATTATGTCCGACCTCCCTGACTTGGGAGCTGTCCCATCCTGGAGGCTGAGGAGGCTTTGGTCCCACTGCTGAATTGGGGTAGGGTCCACACAGCCTGGCAAGGTGCCCTACTCTGAACATTTTTTTAAAGTCTACCATGTTCAACGTGTGGCTGGGACAAGAGTCCGGCACGTCATCAAGGCCCCAAGGAATTACAAAGCAAAATTAAGTTGAATTTCAACCTCTGCTGGTGCTAAGGATCCCCGTTCAAACCTCCTCCCTGAGAGTGCAGCCTCCTAGCACCTAAGCACCCTCAGCTGTGGACCCTGAAGGGATTAGTCTGGACAAGCTGTTTGAGAGATGCTTTGGGGGAGCAGTAGTGAGACGCAAGCCCTCTCCTCTTTGCTCAGGCACATTCCAATCTATTTAACAGCCCAGGAAGCCAACTTGCCTTAAGAATCTACTTGCCCCCAGGAAGCAGAGGAGGACGTGGAAAAGTGCTGCCGCCTTGTGGACATTGTCTGTAACAACAACATGATCACCCTTGCTCACAGGCACCTCAATTTACAAGGCCCAGGGTTCCTTAAATGACAGCTACCCTCAGGAAATGTCCTGTGGCCGGCACCTGAGGAACAAATTTCAAGCACAGCGACGTCCAGGAAGCCAACTGGCAAAGCAAAATTGCCCTCACCCTGTAGGAGACAGGAAGAGTAAAAGAAAAGCAGGTCCCGGCAAGGGCCGCAAAAGAAATTTATAATTATTGATAAACTGGATGCTGTAAGGCATGAGATTCTTGGAACAAGTCCAGAGGGAACAATTCATAATCTTGAAAACAAGATATGCTCCTGGGGTCAGAAAACCGACCCCAGACTGTTTCTCAACTAGTATCTCAGAGTCATAGGTTTTATGTATCTGGTGGAAAATCTATAGATAAGAATATTAGTTACTGATTTGTTATTGATTACTGTTTCCTAATTATTCAATGGTTAATGATCATTTGTTCTTTGGCCCTGAAGGCCACATGAGTTATAGTTTAACTCCCCGCATATTCTTTCATTCACGACCGAAAGTATAATAAAGATGGCTTAGATTCAGTTTCGGCACCTTCACATTGGAGCAGTGTTGGTCCTCTGATCCTCACTTTTCTCTGAATTCTTGAGTCTCATTTCTCATTCTCTTGCCGTATCATGATTTCAGAAACCCTGCTTGTCGAGCTGGTCTCGACATCACCCCACTTAAGGAGGCAGGGAAAAAAAAGAGAGACCCACCCACATCTCCCCCACCAAACAAGATGCTCTGCTGCTGCTGCCAAGTTGCTTCAGTTGTGTCCGACTCTGTGCGGCCCCAGAGACGGCAGCCCACCAGGCTCCCCTGTCTCTCCAGGCAAGAACACTGGAGTGGGTTGCCATTTCCTTCTCCAATGCATGAAAGTGAAAAGTGAAAGTGAAGTCGCTCAGTCGTGTCCAACTCTTAGTGACCTCATGGACTGCAGCCTACCAGGCTCCTCCACCCATGGGATTTTCCAGGCAAGAGTACTGGAGTGGGGTGCCATTGCCTTCTCTGAACTGCTTTAGGAATGCCAATGAAAAGGACCATGGGAAATCAAATCCCCGCACTCACAATGGCCAACATCACAGGTCTACATAAATGCGAGAAGATCCTGTAAGAAAAAGAATCCCCTAACCTGTCCCTGGGAATGCACACTGGCAGCAGACACTAGAATGGACAGTGTCCGAGCATCTGGGGAAAAAACTGTCAAGTCTGGCTAAGCCTAGGATCTGACATTCCCATACCTTGGTCTATATCCTGAGAACACCATCGATCAAAAGGCACATGAGCCCAAACAAACACCCAGCACTACTTCCTTCCTATAGCCAAGAAACATAGTGAGCAAAATCCCCAACGAGAGATTAAAGCTTAAACAAGATGTGGTACATATATCCGGTCGACTACTTATCAAGCATAAAAACAGACACTGAAATTAGGGAATTATAACACTGGGAAACACAGGCATGGACCTTGAAGGATCCAAGGCAAAGGGAAGTCAGTCAGGCAGAGGAACAGGCTGGTATAAGAGGTCTCATCTAGGTCAAATGAGACATACATACAAGTCAACAAATTGACATCCTAAGAAAGTGACACGGAGAATTCAAAGTAAAACAAAAAGTTTTAGAAATAAATAAATAAGTGAAGGGCCTGGAACAGATTAGGGGGTAAGTACCTAAAGCAACAACATCTGTACCTGTAATAAACCATCCACATGGATTATCCTCCTCCTTCCTTCTTTCCCTTCAGGGTGGAAGAAATCTGTAGCTCTAAGAGATAATCCACAAAAATTATCTCCTAACTTCCTGCTTTCTGTTCACACAAAGGTGTATCTGATGTCAAAAAGGCATGAGGACCTGATGCTCACCACTCTGCTCGACCTTCTAAGGCAATCAGTCCCCCAAATCCATGGAGACACCCCTACCCGAGATGACAATACCTGAATCAAATAGCTGTTCGGTGACAATAATCACAGTCTGGCAAATGGACTATGCTGCAGGGAGCGTTGGCAAGATGTTAAATAAAAGGGGAGGAAAGCAGTGCCTACTGTATGAAGTCCAACTCCCTGACTTAGGATGCTATCCCATCCCTGGAGGCTGAGCAGGCTTGGGTCCCACTGCTGACCTGGGGTGGGGTCCACACAGCCCGGCAGGGTTTTCTTCGCTGAAAACTTTTTAAAAGTCTACCGTGTGCTATGTCTGGCTAGGACAAGAGTCCCTTGATGCATCAAGGCCTTGAGGAATTTCAAGGCAAATGTCAGCTAGCCTAGAGCTCTCCTGGTGTTGGAGATCCTAACAGAAGCCTCCTTCCTGAGATTGCAGCCTTCTAGCACCTTAGCACCCTCAGCTGTGTACTGTGCACCCTGAAGGGATTAGTCTAGATGGGCTGTTTGTGAGATGCTTTGGGGAAAACAGTAGTGAGACTCAAGCCCTCTCCTGTTTGCTCAGGCACGTTCCACTCTGTTTCCCAGCCCAGGAAGCGAACTTGCCCTAAGACTGCCCGCCGGGAAGCAAAGGTGGGCATGAAAAGTGCTGCCGCCTTGTGGACATCGTCTGTAACAACAATATGACCGTCCTTGCTCACAGGCACCTCGATTCACAAGGCCCGGGTTTCCTTAAATGCCAGCTGCCCTCAGGAAATGTCCTGTGACCGGCACCTGAGAAATAAATTCCAAAAACATCCTATGTTCAGGAAGCCAACTGCTGAAGGTAAATTGTCCTCACACCCTTTATGCAGGAATTAGAAAAAACAGACCTACCCAAACCTCTGCCACCAAGCAAGATGCTCTGCATTCCTAATTGCTGCAGGAATGCCAACCAAAAGGACAATGGTAAATCAAATTGTAACACTCAAAATGGGGAATGTGACAAGTCTACAAGCAATAAATGAGGAAGACAGGCTGGGGGAAAAAGAATCCCTGTGGGCTTTTGGTGGGAATACATCTTGGCAGCACCCACTAGAATGGAAATTCTCTGAATGAGTGGAAAAAGAAACTCTCAAGACCAAGACGGGTTTAGCCTAGGATCTGACATGAGCACCATGGCCTATATCCTGAGAACACCATCTTTTTCAGTCTTAGGACCCCAAATGAAGAAAGTATGATGCCTTTACTGGTTAGAGAAAGATCGTATTTTAAACTCTGAAAAAAATGGTCAGAGAACTTATTGAGGAATACATTTCTTTAAGCAAAAGAGCAAACCAGTGTAACAGGACAGTGGTTTGCCTGGTGGCTCAGACGGTAAAGAATCCGCCTGCAATGCGGGAGACCTGGGTTTGATCCCTGGGTTGGGAAGATCCCCTGGAGGAGGGCATGGCAACCCACTCCAGTGTTCTTGCCTGGAGAATCCCACAGCCAGAGGAGCCTGGAAGGATCTGGTCTGTGGGGTCGTGAAGAGTCAAACATGACTGAGAGACTAAGCACAGCATGTCACAGGAGAAAGGATTTTTCCTATCTTTAATTTAAAATAATTTTCTACATATATATAGTAAAAATATTTTGTAAGATTCATTTACAAGTATAATCACATTTGTTCCTGTCAATAACCCTGAGTGGGATTTATTAATGTCATCACCTGTTTCTATCCAAGGATGTTGATGAACAACAAGGTTAAGAAAACTGACCAAGTCATTAAGTAAGGAGGAGTTAAGCAAAACCCCAAATTTTATCACACATTTATTCCACCACATAAACTGTTTCCTAAACAAGAATCAGGGTAAAAATCTTCAGTAGAAAATGTTAAGTGTTGATGTCATTAAAAATATCCAAATATTTTAAATCATGGAAGCACTGCAAGTGACATGGTAATATTAATATAGTCTTTCTCAGAGCTTTTCCCCCTCTATTTCTGCTTGCATTGCAGACCTGGACCCACACCAGGTGCTTCCCAATTGTGGCATGTAGATTTCCTGATTGCTACCAGGAAGGGCTGCTGCTGCTGCTACTGCCACTAAGTCGCTTCAGTTGTGTCCGACTCTGTGCGACCCCATAGACAGCAGCCCACCAGGTTCCCTCATCTCTGGGATTCTCCAGGCAAGAACACTGGAGTGGGTTGCCATTTCCTTCTCCAACCAGGAAGGACTAGTTGCCCAAAAATGTTTAGATAATTTATAAACACAGAATTTCCATATAACATATGCCAAGATAACCTAGAAATATTGGTAGCCTCAAGGGAATTTTCACCCTTTTCATTCTGGAGATGGGAGAATGATTGGAGAATATGTGTTAGCAGAGATTTCCAAATGAAAGTACAAAATCAGGAAGAATTATGTATTGGCACTTGTTGTTCCCTGGTGGCTTAAATGGTGAATAATCTGCCTGCAGTGCGGGAGACCTGGGTTCGATTCCTGGGTTGGAAAGATCCCCTAGAGAAGAAAACAGCAACTCACTCCAGTATTCTTGCCTGGGAAATCCCACGAACAGAGGAGCCTGGCGGGCTCTAGTCCGTGGGGTCGGAAAGAGTCAGATATAGCTGAGTGACCAACAGTTTCACTTTCACTGGTAGTTGCAGTTTCCATTGTGTTTTTATTAGTTTACAGACACCTAAGTGTTATGAGATCAGGGTATTAATATGATCTTTACACCCTGCCCAAGTATTTCTGCCTTGCCCATGTCTTCCCAAGTTAGCTTTAAATCCAACAGAAGTCTATTCTTAAGACAAAACTGCTCATGGGAATGGAAACCAATTACACCAGGAACTTAAATTCTCAGTGGAGAGAGTGAGCATAGAGAACAGAACAGGGAGACAGAGACAGAGGGTAAAGAGACATGCTTTTCCCTCTTCACAGATAAGGGTTTGATCCATCAGTGCATTTCCTGTTGGAATCTATGAGGTTTGTTTTCACCTTGTATTAGATGGAGACTCTAACAGAGTTTAGCAAGAACAGGATAACCTTTCTTGGGATGTAGCAAAGTCTTCTCATTGAATGATTTCATATGATGCAAGTGGCTGTTTTTGGAGGCTACTGAGGAAGATCCTACATTTTTTTTTAAGGGAATGGGCTAGATTTTTCAGGATCTTTGCCACTGTAGATTCTAAGTTTCTAAGAACTTTTTATGAATAAGAAGTGATGAAGATATAGGAAGTCTCTTCTCAGAGGAATTTGAGACACATAGAATTCCATGTGTTGGTTACTGATACAACATTGCCATGGTGTACAACTCACATTTTGGTCTTACTTTTAAGAGATGAGTAAGCATCTTTGACAAACAGTGTATTTTCTGCAGTGCTGTCACTGGATTTCTTTTCTCCTCTGCTCATTCCTTCCTTCTTTTCTCTTCCTCCTGCATCTTGTTCTCCTCCTCTTTGTCTTCTTCCTCTCATTATCTCTCTCCTCCTCCTTTTTATCTTTCTAAAATTTACCAGCGCAGCATCTGTTGCTGGAATTTTCCATGCAATTATTTTTAGAGGTGAATCTTTTTAATCAATAGGTTTTAAAACACCCTTGTATCAGAAATATCCTTAACAAATGGAATAAAGTAATAAATCCATAAATTTGGTTTCAAAATGGTACCTGCTCGCAGCTTAGAGAAAACCAACTTGCTTAAATTATTTAGAACATATCATTTGGGGTTATCTGCTTTTTATTCTATGAGGACTCCACGCCTTTCACTGGCTATGTGCTTTTTCACATCTTTCTAAGATGTAGATAACTGATACCATTGCAAAAATAATTCCTGTACACATATATGTAAATAAATTCTGTCCTGTGGAGTTTCAGTTGACTTGTCTACCTTACTGTGGAGCAAATCAGTTTTATATCCACTTCTAAATTGATTTCAGTATTGATGTTGTTGTTCAGTTGTTAAGTTGTGTCTGACTCTCTGAGAACCCATGGACTGTAGCACCCCAGGCTTCCCCGTCCTTCTCTCTCTCCCAGAGTTTGCTCAAATTTATGTCCATTGAGTTGGTGATAGTATCTAACCATCTTATCCTCTGCTGTCCTCTTCTCCTTTTGCCTTCTATCTTCCCAGCATCAGGGTCTTTTCCAATGAGTCATCTCTTTGCATCAGTTAGCCAACATTTTGGAGTTTCAGCTTTAGCATCAATACTCTCAATGAATGTTCAAGGTTTATTTCCTTTTGGATTGACTGTGATGATCTCTTTGCAGTCCACAGGACTCTCAGGAGTCTTCTCTAGCACCACAATTTGTAAGCATCAGTTCTTTAGCACTCAGCCTTCTTTATGGTTCAAAGCTCACATCCATACATGAATACTGGAAAAACTGTAGCTTTGACTCTACAGAACTTTTTTGGCAAAGTGAGGTTTATGCTTTTTAATATGCTAAGTTGGTCATAGCTTTCTTCCAAGGGGCAAGCATCTTTTAATTTCATGGCTGAAGTCACTGTCTGCAGTGATTTTGGAACCCAAGAAAATAAAGTCTGTCACTGTTTCTACTTTTTTCCCTGCTAGTTGCCATGAAGCGATGGGACCAGATGCCATGATCTTCATTTTCTGTTGGCTTTAAGCCAACTTTTTCACTGTTTTCTTTTGCCTTCATCAAGCGTTAGTGGCTCAGTTGTGTCTGACTCTTAGCGACCCTATGGACTGTAGCCTGCCAGGCTCCTCATCCCTGGCATTTTCCAAGCAAGAATATGAAGTGGGCTGCCATTTCCCTTCTCCAGGGGATCTTCCTGACCCAGGGATTGAACCTGGGTCTCCCACATTGCAGGAAGTCTCTTCACCATCTGAGCCATGGGAGAGTTCTTCTTCAGTCTCTGCCATTAGAGTGGTATCATCTGCATATCTGAGGCTGTTGGTATTTTCCCCAGCAATCTTGATTCCAGTTTGTGATTCATCCAGTCTGGCATTTCACATCCCGCATGATGTACTCTCTATATAAGTTAAATAGTGTGACAATATGCAGCCTCGTCATACTCCTTTCCCAATTTTGAACCAGTCTGTTGTTCTATGCCCAGTTCTAACTGTTGCTTCTTGACCTGCATACAGGTTTCTCAGGAGCCAGGTAAAGTGGATTTGGTAATCCTATCTCTTTAAGAATTTTCCACAGTTTGTTGTGATCCACACAGTCAAAGGCTTTACTGTAGTCAATGAAACAGAAGTAGATGTTTTTCTGGAACTCTGTTGCTTTCTCTGTGTTCAAACAAATGTTGGCAATGATCTCTGATTCTTCTGTCCTTTCTAAATCCAGCTTGTACATCTGGAAGTTCTTGGTTCATGTACTGTTGAAGTCTAGCTTGAAGGATTTTGAGCATAACCTTGCTATCATGAGGAATGAGTTCAATTGTGCAGTAGTTTGAACAATCTTTGGCATTGCCTTTTTTGGGATTATAATAAAAAATGATCTTTTCCAGTTATGTGGCCACTGCTGAGTTTCCCAAATTTGCTGACATATTGAGTACAGCACTTTAATAGCATCATCTTTTAGGATATGAAATAGCTCAACTGGAATTCTATCACCTCCATTACCTTTGTTTCTAGTAATGCTTCCTCAGTACGACTTCACACTCCAGGATGTCTGGCTCTAGGTGAGTGACCACACCATCCTGGTTACCTGAGTCATACAGATCTTTTTTGTTTGGCTCTTCTGTGTCTTCTTGCCACCTCTTCTTCATCTCTTCTGCCTCTGTTTGGTCCTTTCCAATCTGCGCTTTATTATGCCCATCCTTGCATGAATGTTCAGTATCCTGATTTATAAATGGTTATGTTTTTTCATTTTCCGTAATGGGGTTTTCATATCTGCTTAGCCTCCTTTCTAATAAGGTAGTAACTAAGATCTTTAACACATTCATTTTATACCTGTAGGACTGTCATGATTTTATATATGTATTTTTTGAAAACCATTCTTTAACGCGTAGATAGGAACAACTAAATATAGTGCCTAAAGAAACAATATTCAAAGTACAATTAACTCCTGTTTTAGAAATTACAGATCGTAACACTATTAAAGTAAAAGCAAGGCATGTTTTAAAAAGCATTTAATGAATAAAATTAGTTTATATTTTCTTCACTGACCTTTCTTTTTGTCTACAATAAAACTGTTATAATAAAATTTGCTGCTTACCATGCAGGTTCACATTGGACTTTCCTACACTTTTAATTGGAAGAATGGATGTAGTAATTCCCTGGGCAGTGATTTCCCAATATCTAAATGCCCCTCTAAAAAAGGCCATCATGGAGAACATTCAGAACATGGCATATAGTCTCAAAAAGTGCTGACCTTCCCAGTCACTCGAAGATTTAGGGGATGCAATACAATTTACATTTTTTTAAAGTAATTACAAAGAAAGCATGTAGAGGCTAAAGAGGTGGTTTACCAATTAAATACTGAGTTACTTAGCAAAGAGATGACGGTAATAAAGGCAGTTCCCATGAGCTGATAGTTTTCCCAGAAGGACTTATAAGAACTCCACTGCCCCTATATGCTTCCCAACTGTGCTTATTTTCAAATTTTAATCAATTGTAGTATTATTCCGTGGGCCTACTTAGAACCTGTGATACCCATACAGGCTGGGAGGGGAGATAGGCACTATAATTCACCCTTCCTTCCCAAGAATTGTTGTTCAGTCACTCAGTTGTGTCCAACTCTTTGTGACCCCATGGACTGCCACATGCCAGGCTTCCCTGTCCTTCACTATCTCCTGGAGTTTGCCCAAACTCATGTCCATTGAGTTGGTGATGCCATCCAACCATCTCATCCTCTGTTGTCCCCTTCTCCTCCTCCTTCAATCTTTCCCAGAATTAGGGTCTTTTCCAGTGAGTTGGCTGTTCGCGTCAGGTGGCCAAAGTATTAGAGCTTCAGCTTCAGCATCAGTCCTTCCAATGAATATTCAGGGTTGATTTTCTTTAGGATTGACTGGTTTGATCTCCTTGTTGTCCAAGGGACTCTCAAAAGTCTACTCTAGCACCAAGAGCTCAGAATCATCAGTTCTTCAGTGCTCAGCCTGTTTTATTTTCCATCTCTCACATTCCTACATGACTACTGGAAAAACCATAACTTTTACTAGTCTAAGCTCTGCTTTCTTTGTTCCTGCTTCCCTGCTTGAATGTTTCACTTGTATCCTGTCTAACATTCTGCAGATTACCAACTGTAATGGCTCCAACATCTGGGTGAAAATAATGAACATGCCTTATTGGTCCCAAAGGAGAATGGTAAGCAAATCATGGAGAAGCGGTCCAGAGACTGGCCAGTGGGAAGATACAGCTAGGGCTCACCTACTGAAGACAGGAGTTCAGGGTTGAATTCTAACACACTGATTTTTAGGAACTTCTAAAAATCTTACATTTTGAACAATTCTGAACCTGGAAGCCAGCTAAGTAAGAAAAATTGCCATGATCCCTTAGCAAGGTCTGTAATAGGCAAAGAGTGGGCCATGTATACCTATATCAACAGTTTTAAATATTTTGTCACATCTGGATTAAATCAATTTTCTTATTTTCCTCTTACCTATATAATTATTTTTCCAAAATTTGAACTAGGAGCAAAATGAAACACCATGTGCATATATTCTAAATGTTATATATAAGATATAAATATTACATGTAATAGCTTAGGAGTTAGATATTTGTGGTTGAGAATACTCTTTTTAACATAACTCCCAACTTGGCAAGTGAATCAGCCATTACAGTTTTCAAACCAGCAAACTGAATAGGAGTAAAAGAAAAAAATATATAAATTTGAACAAATGTATCTGTTTAATTTTGGCTAAGAGAACTTCCTAAAGAGAATTGTACATGTCAGCAGGAAGAGTACTTCTCCTTGCCTCATAGAAAATAAAGCCTCAATAAATATTTACTGAATAAATAAGCAAATTAATAATCTTGAAATTATGAGACTTAGATTAAAGTTGTGTGACCTTATATAAGTTTCTCAATCTCTGGGTTTATTTTTCCTCTTGGCATTAAAATATGATAGATGGGCTATATTGTCTTTAAGTTCTCCTAGATGTCCCAATCTTTAGGGATTCTGTATATTTATGAGAAATCCTAAATTTGTATGGAAAAAAATCATGTCTGCCTATACTCTGGATTGTCATGGCATTTGATAAGCAATGGATATGTTTATATATCCATAAATAACAAATATACCCTAATCTATATATCTATCACTTTAACTGGTAACTGATGAAAAATAACACTGGCCAGTTGACTTTTAGGCTTTGAGTGTGAAGTAATGAGGTCCAAGGAGTTAATTTGACATCTTTTTCCTAGTTGTAGATAATAAAATACAAATTCTGACCAAAGATATTTCAAAACAATACAGTTGATTACAAAGATTGGAGGAAACAGGAAAGAGATTTAAGTCTGAGCTAAAATATCTCTCTCCAAATGTTTTCTCTATAGATAAAGCATCATATTTTCATATGGAATATGCTAGTATTGATAAGAAAATGCACCAAATCCTGGTTACCTTTAATATATTTCAAATATTACTAAACATCTATCTCCAACAATATATTTTTGGCATCTGGATTAGTGTATTTAAAGTGCTTATACAGATGTTTGGTTCTGTGTACTACATAGACATTAATCTATAAATTCATTTTAGCAATTATAAAGGGAAATAAAATCAGAAAAATGATAATATTGCCATGCATTTCAATATTTTACAGTATCAATATTATATGAAGCAACTAGAAAAAGTTTAGAGATAATATATAATCTATGCAGGGCTTCCCAGCTGACGCTAGTGGTAAAGAACCCCCCTGCCAATGCAGGAGATGTAAGAGATGCAGGTTCAATTCCTGGATCAGAAAGATCCCCTGGAGGAGGGCGTGGCAATCCACTCCAGTATTCTTGCTTGGAGAACCCCAGGGACAGAGGAGCCTGGCAGACTACAGTCCATAGGGCGGCAAAGAATAGGACATGACTGAAGCAGCTTAGCATGCACACATGCTTTTAAAAGGGAGAAAAAAATAGAAATCATTAAGTTAGGGCCTAAAAATATAAGAAAGGCCATGTTCTTTTCTCTAACACCAAAGATATTCCTCTCTAGGGTACCACTACCCTACCATCCAATGAGTACTCTAGTTTTCCTATGAACAAATGTGAAAGTCTAGGATATAGTTTGTATCCAGAACTTTCTAACACAAACTTTCTAGCAATATTCAAGAAATACACAATTGATATCTGTACTCTTCTTAAGAATACAGCAAGTATAAAAAATGAAGGATACTTTCTCCCTACAGAAACATGTAATGAAACAAGAAGAAACACTAACTTACATTTCAGAGCCATTCATAGTAGTAGTTTATCTTGTGGAGTATCAAGCACCATTTCTAAATTTTTAATATTCCCATTCATATCTTTAAGAATTCTTGTCCATGTTAGGTTTTATATTAAGAACTATAACTTTTGCACTACTATTAATTGTCACCTTATAGGGATATTCTCTCAAAGATGGAGAACTCCTCTCAGTAAATCAAATATAAACAGAGAAGGAAATTAGACAATTTATCTCTCTCTGATCCATTTGCTTTCAGTCAAAAAATTTCTTCCTTGGGGTCATGATTTTAAGAAACAAATTGCCCACTGTCAGAAAAAAACAAAAACCCACTCTGTTTATCCTGCATTTGATTCTTCAGCACATTTGATGAACAAAAGTAATTTCACTCTGTCAAAACCCTTGTTAATCACTGTATAGATTCAAAAAATTTCTTTACTGTTTCCTTTCCTATGAAAACATTCTCCTCCTTTTGCCTGAAAAATGTAGTGGCCTTCCTAAGGAACTTTTCAGTTCATCTAATTGATTTTGGAATAGAGACTTCAGAACTATTAAACATTAGTACAGTTTGTGTTTTTCTGAAATGATTATTAAGTTAACAACATACGTTAGTTTATATATTTCCTGTCCAGAATGTATTTTTAGGATCCTGGATATTCTGAGAGTTTTTATGTCTACTTTAGAAGATGGACAAAATCCAGGTCAGAACACTCAGTGGTGAATCTCCTGAGGTGGGAGTTCCATTTCCCTACCAGATAAGTAGAGAATCATACAGACTGGATATATTCAGTTTACAGGAAGAAGAGGATAATTAATTATTCTGGTTAACACTGAAATAGCTAGGTTTATGAATTTATACATTTACATATGTATTAACTTACTTGCTTACTGATTTTTAAGAAGTGCTTGAAGCCATTTTCTGGTGTCAGAAGGAAGAGATAATGTGTTGGTTGACTAAGATTCATCATCAACCACACATTTCTCAATCTGATAACTGATTATCTTGGCACAGATCTGCAGGCTTGACATAGAGACGTTATAAAAATTTACTAGAATGTCAGTGAAGTGACAGACATTTATGATTACAGACAGCTGTTAAATAGGTTGAAAAAGTATTTCAGACATCTTCAGCATTTCAGATAGAAAATGGCAATGGAATCCTTTGATTAAGTAGCCATTTCTTAGACACATGGCTTTAAATCATTTACTGGCATCTAGAAATTTACAATGTTTTATTACTTTTTTCTTATGAAAATGTTTAAAATTACGTTAGAAAATATGCTAAAAATAATCTAACTGCTAGGAGTAGAAAAGAACAATTATATAAGATAAGTAGCTGAGGTTTAAAAGAAAAAAATGACACTAATATTGTTTTTATCTGATTAAGGCTGCTGCTGCTGCTGCTAAGTCGCTTCAGTCGTGTCTGACTCTGTGTGACCCCAGAGACAGCAGCCCACCAGGCTCCCCCGTCCCTGGGATTCTCCAGGCAAGAATGCTGGAGTGGGTTGCCATGTCCTTCTCCAAGGCATGAGAGTGAAAAGTGAAAGTGAAGTTGCTCAGTCGTGTCTGACTTTGCGATCCCATGGACTGCAGCCTACCAGGCTCCTCCATCCATGGGATTTTCCAGGCAAGAATACTGGAGTGGGCTGCTATCACCTTCTCCGCTGATCAAGGCTAGAAGAATACAAATACAACTCACCTCTTCTGCATGGATGGCTCTAGCTTATTTCATGACAAAATCTGCATTTCAGGCTTTGTACTAAACTTAAAAATAAAAAATACCATTTTAGAGCCCTCTTTTTTCCCTAGAATGGTTTTGGGTTTGTATATGCATAGAGTCACCCAAGTTTTGAATTTACTAGTGGGAATGGTTTGGATTCATACATGTCATAGATTCGGAAGGAATCTGGTGTTTTATGTGGTGCAGTCACTTTCATCTGACTGTATTTTATTGACTTAATTAGAACGAAAACAACCAAATAAGGCTATTTGTCTCAGTTAAAGCAAAGAGAAATTCAGTGACGTTCCCGCTCCGTTCATTCTGTCAGGTTCCAAGATCATTATGCACCGTAACTCACCGGGTTTCAGTATAAATGTGTATAATATTCTTGGATGGCAAAGCTGGAGTAGCATAGGGAAGATAGTCAGGGCTGACAAGGAGATGAACATGGCCACACAGAAAATGGGCAGCGATT
This sequence comes from Oryx dammah, assembly GCF_014754425.2. Classification (NCBI taxonomy): domain Eukaryota; kingdom Metazoa; phylum Chordata; class Mammalia; order Artiodactyla; family Bovidae; genus Oryx; species Oryx dammah. The sequence goes on from NW_024070199.1 coordinate 18,861,430, forward strand.
TAGATGCATTTCACAGTCCACTCCAACAACCAGCAGTTCTAGGCACCTGTGTAGAGTGATATGTTTCCATTAAGCCAAAGGTAATTCCAAGAATTTTAGAGAGTATTTCACTCTTTGGAAAGATATCCAGAATTGTGTATTATTAAAAACAGTCACAGGCTCTAGTGGGGAGGGAGGTGGAAGGGGGGTTCAGGATTGGGAACACGTATATACCTGTGGTGGATTCATGTTGATGTATGGCAAAACCAATATAATATTATAAAGTAAAACAAACAAACAACAACAAAAAAAAAACGGCCGCAGCTGGGCTGGACCAATTGAGCCTGAACAGGACGCAGAGGCTCCTGCCATGGCTGTTTAAGATTGCTTGGTTTAGTCACTGAGTCCTGCCTGACTCTCTTGTGACCCCATGGACTGTAGCCCGCCAGACTTCTCTGTCTACGGGGTTTTCTAGGCAAGAATACTGGAGTGGGTTGCCGTTTCCTTTTCCACGTCAAGAAAAGGCGAACATCTTGCATTACAACAGTGTGCTTCTTCCAGTTTGTGAACTAATAGTTGGGCTTCCCGATAGCTTACTTGGTAAAGAATCTGCCTGCAATGCAGGAGACCCCAGTTCGATTCCTGGGTCAGGAAGATCTGCTGGAGAAGGGATAGGCTACCCACTCCAGTATTCTTGGGCTTCCCTTGCGGCTCAGCTGGTAAAGGATCCACCTGCCATGCGGGAGACCTGGGTTCAATCCCTGTGTTGGGAAGATCCCCTGGAGAAGGGAAAGGCTACCCACTCCAGTACTCTGGCCTGGAGAATGGGGTCGCAAAAAGTAGGACACCACTGAGTGACTTTCACTCTGAGTGATAATTATTAGCTGAAGTCCTCGCTTTATTAAGATTTCCTTAGTAATGTCCTTCCCTGTTCCACAGTCCCATTCAGGACACATTACATTTAGTCATCATGTCTCCCTGCGCTCCTCTTGACTGGGACAATGTCTCAGACACTCCTTGTTGTTGATGACCCTGGCAGTTTTCAAGTGTTTTGTAGGATGACCTTCTACTGGAATTTTCCTGGGGTTTCTCTCATAATTAGATTGGACTGATGGGTTCTGTGAGGAAAAATATGATGTAAAGCACCATTTCAACACACCAAATAAAGGAAACATACTATCAATATGACTTTCACTGTTGGTGGTAACCTTGATCACGTGACTGGGGCAGTGCTCATCAGATTTTCTCCACTGTAAAGTTACTCTCATTTCTAAGACATAGTTGGCACAGGTGGATGAAGTGACTCTCAACAGTTAATATACCATGCTTCCTCAAGCTTCGTGCAGCTATCATCTTTTTATTTATAAAAAGTAATAGTGCCTTGAGAATTTAGTTTCTACAGGTTTTTAAGAAGACTTGTTGTAATTCACATCTGCATCCTCAAAAGAAGTTCTTATTAGGGAATTTAGATTAAAAATACATACCATACTGACATAATTAAAACCAAAAACAACAACAAAATAAGGTTCAAACTGTAATATAAAGGGGATATAAAGGGAAAGTAGTTTACACTGAATATGTACCTCAGTATGCAAATTTCTGAGCACAGCTATCTGGACAAACTAATATAGAAGAGACTTTTGCCTACGTATAGAATTACATGAATGCAGCAAGCCTTAAGGGGTTTCCCCGGTGACTCTGATAAAGAATCTGTCTGCGATGCAGGAGACACAGGTTCGATCCCTGGGTTGGGAAGATCCCGGAGGAGGGCAGGGCAACCACTCCAGTATTCTTGCTTGGAGAATCCCATGGACATAGGAGCCTGGTGGGCTTCAGTCCACAGGGCAGCGAAAGATTAGGACGTGGCTGCAGTGACTGAGCAACAAGATTTAAATGGGGAAGATTATAACATTATCTCAGCAGCTCAAGTATCACAAGCAGCGCTCACCTTGGTAATGTTCTAAACAAAACAAAAAGGCTGTGTAAGTTCACCTGCTAATTGCATGCTTGGAAAATTTCCTGTATACTAAAATTAAGAAAAACCTTTTTTTATTTATAAAATAAGGTTCTAGTTTAAGGTAGTTATAAGTAGTTTCTTTTATTTGTGTTTGTTTGACTTTGTTTTTCTAAATGAAGGCCTGGCAGGCCATTCAAGTGTGTGTGTGAGTGTGTGTTTGTGTGTGTGTGAGTGTGTGAGTGAGTGTGTGAGTGTGTGTGTGAATGTGTGAGTGTGAGTGTGTGTGAGTGTGTGTGTGTGTTTGTGTGTGTAGGACAATTCTAGCAGGACTTTACAGAATATCCATCTTTCCTGTCCCCGCCATCCCCACTGCCCATCACCCCACATGCCAGGAGTATTTCATAATCCTGTGCTACTAACAAGGCTATATCATCACCATCAATTTTCAAAATTCCTTTTGGAGACAGTATCATATACACTGAGAAGCACAGCTGTAGATGGATTTCATGTAAATTGTTTAGACTACTGACAGAAAATTCATTTCAGCCATTTTTCAAAATGTTTGCCCCAAATAAGTAGAAACTTGACCTTTCTTAACTTGCATGAAGGTAATGTCTTTCTGACCTTTGTATGAAGTGTTTCTCTCCATTCTTTCTTCTTTGAAATTCCTTAAGAATCAGTGGAGAGGACACTTCATCTAGTAGGCTGTTTCTAACTGTAACCTAGGCCGTGCCCTTCTAGGTCATGAGACTAGCTTTCTAGGTCTGTATATTTACCTTATAATGAAATTACTGCTTTCTAAATCTGTATCCCTAAAAGAGCTGAGAACAATTCAGAAAACAGAAATACTCCCTAAAGTTAATAGTTATTTGACTGAAATAAGCATTAATAGTTATGTGATTTTGAGAATTAATTTAGCCATTTATCATTATGTTTCCCATTTATCTAAAAGGTTTGCTGTTTTTATTTTACCTTATTTTGAATAACTGGTAAGCTTCCTATATCTTGAGAAACTTCATTAATGGCCTTCTAACTTTTAGAGTTCTTCTCCTTCACAAATCAGAATGATAAGAAAGACAAGTTCGATTTACAAAGAAATAAATGTGTATATATATAAAATATGTATATTTTTGTATGTATATATAACTTATATATGTATATATTTACATATTATGATGCGTATGTGAACCTATATATGTATATATACATGGTTCTTTATAAAACATATATATATAGTTTCTCTCTGTATATAATTGATTAATGGATAACAAAATATTTCTTTTCAGCTCAGCAACTGAAATTTATTTTGTTAATTAATACTAGCAAAATTATACATTTGTTTTTTCTTTCATTACTGTGTAGAAACTGGGTTTATAGAATTTAAAAACAAACAAACAAACAAACCCTGCCCCCAGGTAGCTTATATTCCAGTAGGAAGATACATGTGAAAACTTTAATGCTCTATGCAGCATACATAAATTCATTTTCTCATAATCACTTTTTATCATACTCAGATTTAAAGAACAGCAGAAAGTTTTGTTGGGATGAGGAAGGTTTGGGGGGCATTTTAACTGGTTGAGTTAAAATAAATTCTATGAAATTGTCTTCAAAATGTGGAATATATACCAGTTGTCCTATGTATCATGTTTATTTCTTAACAATGCCTTTTATCATAGAAGTTTCTTTAAATGACCAACTGAGCACAGCATTTTTTCAAACTGTGATGATACAATAAAACTTAAGAAGATATTCTTTTTTTCTTCTGGATATTCAGAGATTGTGAGCTTGAATGAAATGTACATTGTAACTTTAAAACCACTAGCTATACTGACTCACCCGACATGTACCCATGCTTTGTACCTCAAGAATCCGAAATTGCTCATGCTCCGTTTAAGGGGATATAAGGAAAAGTAGTTTAGAAGACTCTATCAAAGGTAATAAATATATGTTATTTCTGCCTACTAGCCAGCCTCTACTGTTTCTTCTTCTGGTTATAATATCATATCATGTTTTTTTCCCCAGGGGACACATTTTTCCTCTCCAGTAAGCCTTCTTGGTGTGGGTAGCATTAACACCACTAAGTAAATTGATGAGTAATGTATGTAGTAATTCTAGTAAATCAGAACTTTAGTTTACTGCAGAAGTCTGAGTAGCTAGCTAAAAATACATAACTTTTCCTAGAATTAATAGGAAATGGCTAGAGAACATCACTAAAACAGAACTTATCAATTAATTAGTTCAACAGAGGAAAAAGCAGAGTTAAGATGTAGAAAGAAAAATACTAACCTGGGATGATACAGAATGCCTAGAGACAGCTTGGCAACCCCCAGTATTCTTGCCTGGAGACTCCCCAAGGACAGAGAAGCCTGGCGGGCTACAGTCCATGGGGCCGCAAAGAGTCAGACATGACTGAAGTGACTAAACACAGCATAGAACAGGGATGATACCGCATGCCTAGATACAGCTACACCAGAAGGTCTACATTTTTCAGTTTTTCGGTTATCTAGAACTACCATCATTTGTCACTTCCCATAATTTTTGACTCTTGTTGCCCTGTCATGGATATTCTCTGATCTTTTTAAAAAAAATGTCCTTCTGTTATTACATTATAAATCAAAATAACAGGAATAATTGTCCAACCTTAGACCACATACCCATGACACAGCTGTCAGGGAAAGGGAAATAGCAAAAGGCAGATAACTTTTTACCAAATATTTAGGAGTGCATCAAATATGAAGTTTGGTTAAATGCTGCATTGAACAAATGACTACTACAACCATTCTAAAACACAAATTTTTGTACTTGGAGAAGGCAATGGCACCCCACTCCAGCACTCTTGCTTGGAAAATCCCATGGACGGAGGGGCCTGGTGGGCTGCAGTCCATGGGGTCACTGAGAGTCGGACATGACTGAGCAACTTCACTTTCACTTTTCACTTTCATGCATTGGAGAAGGGAATGGCAACCCACTCCAGTGTTCTTGCCTGGAGAATACAAGGGACGGGGGAGCCTGGTGGGCTGCCGTCTCTGGGGTCACACAGAGTTGGACACGACTGAAGAGACTTAGCAGCAGCAGCAGCAAGTCCTGCCTAGTGTAATGTTATTTATTATTGATTTATCATTGGCCTTCCCTGGTGGCTCAGATGGTAAAGAATCTGCCTGCAGTGCAGAAAACCCAGGTTCCTTGTGGTGCATGCTCAGTCGTGTCCGACTCTTTGCAACCCCATGGACTGCAGCCCACCAGGCTCCTCTGTCCATCAGATTTTTCAGGCAGGAGTACTGGAGTGGGTTGCCATTTCCTCCTGAAGGAAGTCTTCCAGATGCAGGGATTGAAAGGTCTCTTGAATTGGTAGGCAGATTCTTTACCAATGAGCCACCTGGGAAGTCCTTATATTTCCCCTTATTCCCATTAAAAATCTCTCTCAATCTAATATTGATATTGAGAAATTATTAGAAAGCAAACCCATTTAATTTGCTTTAGACTTTTGAAAGGAAACCTACAATATCATGAATTTAGGTGAGCAAGTGTGCAGAGCTAAAATCTCCAACAAATTTTAGTCCGTAAAATAGAAATGAGTTACCATGATTCTAGTAAATATTTATAATCTTCCTTCATGAAAATTCAGTAATTGCAAAATTGCTATGATCCAAGTTTAACCATACTTTTAGGTTATGAATTGAATAGAATTATTTTGAAAGAATTTTGGGTAGAATTTAGAGAAAGTCTGGGGACCAAACTTTAGAAAATGGCTAAGAAACAAAGAATATAAAGCATGTTAGTAAAAATCTAAGGTCAAGAGATAGGATTAAAGCACTATACATAACTGTAAAGTGGCAAAATTGAATTCCAATAGATATAAATGCAAACTTCACAATCTTAGACTAATTATGGTTACATAAATTATAAAATATGAAAATGTGTGCATCATATTGTTTTTAGATCTAAAAAATAGCTCATCATTGCCCTCAGCTGAAAACATGCCATTGGATTTGCTTAGTATAATTAAATTTAAAATGAGAGCAAAAACACCTGCAGAAGTATTCAATTTAAAACTAGAATTTGCCATGTCTTATTGTGGAAAGTACCTCCTGTTTAAAATGTAATAACTTGACTGTACAGAAGCGACTTTATATGACTGCTTGGGCTCTATGCATGTTTAAATATTTCTTAAAAATCCTTGAAAAGGTGATATGTGCCCTTCAAAGATGAGAGCTTGCAAGTGATGAGATATATGCACTAGTCATAAGAAAATTCATCTTATATAGTGATTAATATAAAATGGAAATATTCTGCTTCATCAATTCTTACATAATGCAACTTTTCACTTTCAAACCTTTTGATCCCAGGATGCAGCTTGCAAAAGATGAAAACTTTTTCAGGTGTTGTTTCTTCTAATTCTAGAAAGTTATGGTAGGTCAGCATGTTAGTTAAAATTCTGATTGTAGGATAGGTGATGCATAGTCATAGAACCTCTTGTTTTGAAAGAAGAAATGAGCTAGCTGTCAATTACCAAATTTGATGTATGTATTGAATTAAACTTTAATATGCTTTTATTATCAGAAGCCTGCAATTTTCAAAGCCAGTGCAACCCTTTATCAGGCAATATAAGATATTATGATTCAAGGAATAATTTATAGCTAGAGCAGTAACTAGGCAAGATAAATTTGCTTTGAGACCATTAGGAAAATTTAGTTAATTCATTCATAATTACTGCTGAGGATATTTGTGCCCTGACCTACTCAATTAAGGCTTGAACACCTGCCACTTTTTCCTTGCTATTCTGCTGAGAATTCCTGGCCAATAAAATCATTTCATTATAGGAGCATGGCTAGGTGACTATAGTGATTAAAAGCATATTTCTTACCTCAACTTTGTGAGAAATTCTTCTTGAAGTTTTTTCAAAATTGTTTTTCCTTATTGTTCAGGCCAAAGCTGTAAGAATATATATTATTTATTTCCAAATTAGTAGGACACATTTTCTAGGTGCATTAAGACATAGAAATAATCTTTGCTTTAAAAATTTATGCTTATACACTAACAATAATCAGGATACATAAAAGGGATCAAAGATAATGTATCAGATGGAGAACGTGAGCACCTTGTGTATTATGTGTGTATGAACTGAAGCTTGCTGAATATTTACTATTGTGGACAATTCTTAGTACTAGCTGGGCTCTCAAGTGGACAATAAAATGCTATTGCATGTTTAGTAAGCAGGATGTTTTATATAATACATTTGATTTATTTCCTTTCGTTGGCATCATTTGAGAATTTTCAGTGCTGAGTAGAATGAATGGGCTGGGGCATGTGGAGCGCAGTTATCACCACCCTCATTGTTTCTAACCAGAGTATCTTACCTTGCCTGTGGTATAAATATGTTGTATTTACTGGGGCTATTGTTAGGGGAAGAGTATTTGACTTACTGCATGAAAGTGACAGTGTGTGTGTGTGTGTGTGTGTGTGACCGTGTGTGTGTGTGTGTGTGACCGTGTGTGTGTGTGACCGTGTGTGTGTGACCGTGTGTGTGTGACCGTGTGTGTGTGTGTGTGCAAGTGAGAGTCACTCAGTCGTGTCCAACTGTTTGCACACCCCTGTACTATACAGCCCATGGAATTCTCCAGGCCAGAATACTGCAGTGGCTTGCCATTCCCTTCTCCAGGGTATCTTCCCGACCCAGGGATCGAACCTGGATCTCCCATAGTGAAGGCAGATTCTTTACTATCTGAGCCACCAGGAGAGCCTGAAAGTGATTAATAATGAAAATGTCTTTGCAAGATGTAAAGGAGATCAGGTTTTCTTCTTATGCCCTGATTCCATATTTTCTTTCCTCTCTGGTGGTAGGTGGCTCAGCTGGTAAAGAATTCGTCTGCAATGCAGGAGATCTGAGTTTGCTCCCTCTGTTGGGAAGATCCTCTGGAGAAGGGAATGGCTATCCACTCCAGTATTCTGGCCTGGAGAATTCCATGGGCTGTATAGTACAGGGGTGTGCAAACAGTTGGACACGACTGAGTGACTCTCACTTGCACTCTCACTTTCTGATGGTAAAACCCATGCTGAATTTGATGGATATGTTTTTGTAGTATATAAAAGCATTCTCTCTCTCTCTTATGTATATGGAGAGAAAGAAATGTTTTTACATATGTATATATCTTGAATTATTTATATTATTTAGTCCATAAACCATGTATAAGCATGCTGCTGCTGCTGCTGCTAAGTCGCTTCAGTCGTGTCTGACTCTGTGCAACCCCATAGATGGCAGCCCACCAGGCTCCCCCGTCCCTGGGATTCTCCAGGCAAGAATACTGGAGTGGGTTGCCATTTCCTTCTCCAATGCATGAAAGTGAAAAGTGAAAGTGAAGTCGCTCAGTCGTGTCTGACTCTTTTTGATCCCACAGATTGCAGCCTACCAGGCTCCTCCGTCCATGGGGTTTTCCAGGCAAGAGTAGCATGGTTATTAGTAATTTCAAATTTTATATAATGAATTCCACATTTCTAAATTAAATAGAATATACTCAGCCTCTTAAAAACATCCTGTTCAAGGTTAGCATGATAAACAATAACTAGTGCTAGTAAACAGGAGTGACTACTATGTTATTGAGCCATTTAGCCAGTGACTTTTTCTTTTTCCTTCTTGGTTATCTATTGTAAATGTAGCAGTGTATACATATCAATCCCACACTCCCAATCTATCCCTCCCTACGTTCGACCCTCCTCTCTGGTCACCATAAATTCATTCTCTAAGTCTCTGGGTCTGTTTCTGTTTTGTAAGTAAGCTCATTTATATAATTTTTAAAAGATTCTGCATATAAGTGATATATGATATTTGTCTTTGCCTGACTTACTTCACTTAGCATGGTAGTCTCCAGGTCCATCTGTATTGCTGCAAAAACATTGTTCAAAAGGCTACATGCACCCCAGTATTCATTGCAGCACTGTTTACAATAGCCAAAACATGAAATCAATCTAAATTTCCATCAACAGAGGAATGGATAAAGACGACGAGGTAGTGTATGAATATATGTGTATGTATGTGTGTACATATAGGAATATTACTCAGTCATTAAAAAGAATGAAATAATGCCATTTGTAGCAACAAATGATTCTTATCTTCCTCATAATATCAGTAGGATTTCACATTTTGTGACAATTTTTTTCTTACTAGACACATTTATTGAACTTCTATTCCTGACACAGAGCTCCTAAATCCTTTGTATTTTTCTGAGTGATAGGAAAAATTTTGTTCAAATGAAGTAACACTTGGTAGGCTCCTGAATAACTTGTCACCAGAAAGATCAAGCCATGATTAGAAGCTTGGTACTTTTAGCCTCACCCCCATACTCCAGAGAAAGGAGAGGGGATGGAAATTGAGTTAATCACCATGCCTACATGATGAAAGCTCCATAAAAATTTCCAGTGTTTGGAGCCAGTGAACATATATCCCTGTGACTCCATGGGAACAGAAGCTCTTGCACTTGGGATCCTTCTTAACTTTACCCTGTGTATCCTGTTATCTGGATGTTCATGTGTAACTTTCATCATAATTTAATAATAACCACTTGTTCAGTTGTGTCCCATTATTTGAGCCCCCATGAACTGTAGCCAGGCTCCTCTGCCCATGGAATTCCCCAGGCAAGAATACTGGATTGGGTTGCCATTCCCTTCTCCAGGGGATCATATCCCTTATTATAAATTAAGCCAGTAAGCATAAGTGTTTCTTTGAGTTTTGTGAGCATTTCTAGCAAATTATCAAACCCATAGGGGGTTGTGAGAACTCTGATTTATAGGTAGTCAGAAGAGCAAGTGACAACCTGGAATTATAATTGGTGTCTGAAGTGGTATGGTCTTGTGGAACTGAACTCAGTTTGTGGGATCTGACACTATCTCCAGGTAGGTAATATCAGAACTGAATTGAATTGATCAATGCAGAAAAAAAATTCATAGATATAAAGTCAGAAGTACTGTGAGCAAGAAAGCAAAGGAAAACACAGTGCATTTTGCCTACACAGCTTCGGAGATACCATATTCTTGCTTTCTTGTGGACCGTGTTGCTATGATTGTTTTCCAGGTCATTTTTCCCTCCCTTTTCTTCCCTCATAGTCCACTTTTTGACAATTTCCATTTCTTCCCAAAGTTTAACTTCCCTAGTGGCTCATTCAGTAGAATCTGCCTGCAATGCAGGAGACTGGGGTTCAATCTCTGGTTTGGGAATATCCCCTGGAGAAGAGAAAGGCTACCCACTCAAGTATTCTTGCCTGGAGAATTTCATGGACAAAAGAGCCTGTCCATGGGGTTGAAAAGAGTCAGACATGACTGAGTGACTGACACTTCACTTCTTCTCCTTCCCAAACTATTCAACCTTGAGATTATCTGTGTCTCAGTATTTGATCCTTCTCTCTCTATACTCCTCTGTATCATCCTGGTGCATGCATGTAGCATAAGCTCTAATTACTATCTGTTGTAGTGAGCTCCAAGGGCATATCTTTCAAATTCCAAATGATTCCCTGAAAAGTCTACTTGGATTTAACCATATCAGACCTAATATGTCTAAAATGTACGTGTGATTGGTGTCTCCAAACCTATTCATATTTCATCCTTAGCCTTCAGTTCAGTTCAGTTGCTCGGTAGTGTCAGACTCTTTGTGACCCCATGAACCGCAGCATGCCAGGCCTCCCTGTCCATCACCAACTCCTGGAGTTTACTCAAACTCATGTCCATTGTGTCGGTGATGCCATCCAACAATCTCATCCTCTGTTGTCCCCTTTTCCTCCCTCCTTCTATCTTTCCCAGCATCAGAGTCTTTTCTGATGCATCAGCCCTTCACATCAGGTAGCCAAAGTATTGGAGTTTCAGCTTCAACGTCAGTCCTTCCAGTGAATATTCAGGACTGATTTCCTTTAAGATGGACTGGTTGGATCTCCTTACAGTCCAAGGGACTCTCAAGAGTCTTCTCCAACACCACAGTTCAAAGCTTCAACTCTTCAGCCCTCAGCTTTCTTTATAGTCCAGCTCTCACATCCATACATGACTACTGGAAAAACAATAGCCTGAACTAGACGGACTTTTGTTGGCACAGTAATGTCTCCACTTTTTAATATGCTGTCTCGGTTGGTCATAACTTTCCTTCCAAGGAGTAAGCCTCTTTTAACTTCATGGCTGTAGTCACTATCTGTAGTGATTTTGGAGCCCAATAAAATAAAGTTGGCCACTGTTTCCCCATCTGTTTGCCATGAAATGTGATGGAACTGGATGCCATGATCTTAGTTTACTGAATGTTGAGCTTTAAGCCAACTTCGTCACTCTCCTCTTTCACTTTCATCAAAAGGCTTTTTAGCTCCTCTTCACTTTCTGCCATAAGGGTGGTGTCATCTGCATATCTGAGGTTATTGATATTTTTCCCGGCAATCTTGATTCCAGCTTGTGCTTCTTCCAGCCCAGCGTTTCTCATGATGTACTCTGCATATAAGTTAAATAAGCAGGGTGACAATATACAGCCTTGACGCACTCCTTTTCCTATTTGGAACCAGTCTGTTGTTCCATGCCCAGTTCTAACTGTTGCTTCCTGACCTGCATAAAGGTTTCTCAAGAGGCAGGTCAGGTGGTCTGGTATTCCCATCTCTTTCAGAATTTTCCACAGTTTATTGTGATCCACACAGTCAAAGGCTTTGGCATAGTCAATAAAGCAGAAATAGATGCTTTTCTGGAACTCTCTTCCTTTTTCCATGATCCAGCAGATGTTGGCAATTTGATCTCTGGTTCCTCTGCCTTTTCTAAAACCAGCTTGAACATCAGGAAGTTCATGGTTCACGTATTGCTGAAGCCTGGCTTGGAGAATTTTGAGCATTACTTTACTAGTGTGTGAGATGAGTGCAATTGTGTGGTAGTTTGAGCATTCTTTGGCATTGTCTTTCTTTGGGATTGGAATGAAAACTGACCTTTTCCAGTCCTGTGGCCACTGCTGAGTATTCCAAATTTGCTGGCATATTGAGTGCAGCACTTTCACAGCATCATCTTCCAGGATTTGAAATAGCTCCACTGGAGTTCTATCACCTCCACTAGCTTTGTTCATAATGATGCTTCCTAAGGCCCACTTGACTTCACATTCCAGGATGTCTGGCTCTAGGCGAGTGTTCACACCATTGTGATTATCCGGGTCGTGAAGATCTTTTTTGTACAGTTCTTCTGTGTATTCTTGCCACCTCTTTTTAATATCTTCTGCTTCTGTTAGGTCCATACCCTTTCTGTCCTTTATCGAGCCCATCTTTGCATGAAATATTCCCTTGGTATCTCTAATTTTCTTGAAGAGATCTCTAGTCTTTCCCATTCTGTTGTTTTCCTCTATTTCTTTGCATTGATCCCTGAGGAAGGCTTTCTTATCTCTCTTTGCTTTTTGCTTCTCTTCTTTTCACAGCTATTTGTCAGGCCCCCTCAGACAGCCATTTTGCTTTTTTTGCATTTCTTTTCCATGGGGATGGTCTTGATCCTTGTCTCCTGTACAGTGTCATGAACCTCCATCCAAAGTTCATCAGGCACTCTGTCTGTCAGATCCAGTCCCTTAAATCTATTTCTCACTTCCACTGTATAATCATAAGCGATTTGATTTAGGTCATCTCTGAATGGTCTAGTTTCCCTTCTTTCTTCAATTTAAGTCTGAATTTGGCAATAAGGAATTCATGATCTGAGCCACAGTCAGCTCCTGGTCTTGTTTATGCTGACTCTATAGAGTTTCTCCATCTTTGACTGCAAAGAATGTAATCAGTCTGATTTTGGTGTTGACCATCTGGTGATGTCCATGTGTAGAGTCCTCTTGTGTTGTTGGAAGAGGGTGTTTGCTATGACCAGGTCGTTCTCTTGGCAAAACTCTATTAGCCTTTGCCCTGCTTCATTCTGTATTCCAAGGCCAAATTTCCCCGTTACTCCAGGTGTTTCTTTACTTTCTCCTTTTGATTTCTAGTCCTCTATAATGAAAAGGACATTTTTGGGGGGTGTTAGTTCTAGAAGGTTTTGTAGGTCTTCGTAGAACTGTTCAACTTCAGCTTCCTCAGTATTACTCGTTGGGGCATAGACTTGCATTACTGTGATATTGAATGGTTTGTTTTGGAAACAAATAGAAATCATTCTGTAGTTTTTTGAGACTGCATGCAAGTACTGCATTTCAGACTGTTTTGCTGACTATGATGGCTACTGCATTTCTTCTAAGGGATTCCTGCCCGCAGTAGTAGATATAATGGTCATCTGAGTTAAATTCACCCATTCCAGTCCATTTTATTTCACTGATTCCTAAAATGTCGACATTAACTCTTGCCATCTGTTTGACCGCTTCCAATTTGCCTTGCTTCATGGACCTAACATTCCAGTGGCAAGGAGAGGCTGTGTGGCACTGGAGTGGCCTGCGGCCAAGAGGTGATACCCCACGTCCAAGGTCAGAGATACCCCAGTAAGATGGTAGGCACTGGAGTGGCTGTGAGGTGATACCCCACATCCAAGGGCAAAGGAGAAGCCCCCGGCAAGAGGGTAGGAGGGGCAAATTCATGTTTAGAATCAAACCCCATTCCTGCCAGAGATGCTCAGAGGGCTCAAACAAATCTTGTGAGCACCAGGACCCAGGGACCCCACAGAGACTGAGACAGAACTGTGTTTGAGATCTCCTGTGGAGGTGTGTGTCGGCGGTGGTCTGCTGCAGGGGCAGAGGCTCTGGTGCAGCAGACCTGGGTGTGGCATAAGCTCTCTTGGAGGAGGTCGCCATTAACCCCACCATAGCGTTGGCAGAACTTACACCGGACTGGGAAATAGACTCTTGGAGGGCACAACAGAACCTTGTGCACCAGGACCCATGAGAAAGGAGCAGTGACCCCACAAGAGACTGTCCTGGACTTGCCTGTGGGTGTCTGGGAGTCTCCAGCAGAGGTGTGGGTCAGTGGTGGTTAGGGGCACTGAGTGTAGCAGTGCATACATGGGATCTTTTGAGGGAGGTCACCATTATCTTCATGACCCCCACCATAGTCTGAAAGTGAAAGTGAAGTCGCTCAGTCAGGTCCGACTCTTTGTGACCCCATGGACTGTAGCCTACCAGGCTCCTCCCTCCATGGGATTCTCCAGGCAAGAGTACTGGAGTGGGTTGCTATTTCCTTCTCCAGGGGATCTTCCCAACCCAGGGATCGAATCCGGGTCTCCTGCATTCCAGGCAGATGCTTTAACCTCTGAGCCACCAGGGAAGCTCCTTTATGTTCCAGACTCTCAATTTGTCACCAGTGACTTTTTTACAATCAAGACACCATGCAGAGATGTGCAGAGGTATGCAGGTGATTCAGAGGTGAGTAAGAGATTATTCAAGACATCAAGGGTACTATTACCAAATAGAGATGCTAAAATATGTTCTCTAATAATTATAATTAAAGAAAAATAAACTTTGATTCAATGAATTTTGACTAATATCAAATGAAGCATTAAAATATTTTTTCAGAGGAAAGCATCTAATACCCACTTGCTTGTGATTAAATAAAATTTAAAGACTATATTATGTTTTAAAGTCTGAATTCTGCAGTAAAATATGTAAGCTTTGAAACCCTGAAATTTGACTCCTGAAATTACCAGTTATTGACATTATCCAAATTATTTCATTTCTCTGGACTTGGTGCCATAATTTTAAAAAAGTGATTAATAATTAAGTGGATTGATATAATGAAGGTAAATCACTCAGCAAGTGTTTTGAATATAGCAGATGATCAATAGATATTAACAACCACGCTTCATAATATTACTTCTATTGACAACAAATTTTCTCATTTTTGTTAGCATTTCCTAACTCATAAGTACCCAGCTTGCAATGTCTTTTTTTCTCCTGTATTTGCACCCTTTCCAACTTAGGCATGCTCTTCCAGGCCAAGTCAAAACTTGACTCTTAAAAAAAACACACACACTTTTATTCGAAATAGTATCATACCACTGGATTTTTCTCAAGTCCTTTCTCCACACTTCTTTGCACTTATATCTTAAGCTTTGTGCTGTGCTATTTTTCAGTTTTACATTCTAACACCTTTTTGTGTTTTTACTCTTTAATAGGATTGTGGAATGTGAAATACATTAATTTGTCTAAGAACAACTGAGAACGTACATTTGCAAATCAAAATGTATGAAAAAGTAAATAAGGATTTTTTTTAATTTATTTTTTTATTGAAGGATAGTTGCTTTACAGAATTTTGTTGTTTTCTGTTAAACCTCAGCCATAGGTATACATAAATCCCTTCCCTTTTGAATCTCCCTACCATCTCCCTCCCCACCCCACCCCTCTAGGTTGATACAGAGCCCTTGTATGAGTTTCCTGAGCTACACAGCAAATTCCCCTTGGCTATCTATTTTACATATGATAATGTAAGTTTCCATGTTACTCTTTCCATATATCTCACCCTCTCCTCCCCTTGCCCCATGTCCATAAGTCTATTCTCTATGTCTGTTTCTCTATTGCTGCCCTGTAAATAAATTCTTCAGTACAATGAGAAACACTGAAAGTTTAATATAAGCTTATAGGGAAGAAAAGATCTAAGATAAGATTTTAGTTAACTATGATCTTCAGAGATGCCAATGTCATAGTATCACTTCACTTGAGTCGCTCAGTCGTGTCCGACTCTTTGCGACCCCATGAATCGCAGCACGCCAGGCCTCCCCGTCCATTACCAACTCCCGGAGTTCACTCAAACCCACGTCCATTGAGTCAGTGATGCCATCCAGCCATCTCATCCTCTGTCGTCCCCTTCTCCTCCTGCCCCCAATCCCTCCCAGCATCAGAGTCTTTCCCAATGAGTCAACTCTTCGTGTGAGGTGGCCAAAGTACTGGAGTTTCAGCTTTAGCATCATTCCTTCCAAAGAAATCCCAGGGCTGATCTCCTTGCAGTCCAAGGGACTCTCAAGAGTCTTCTCCAACACCACAGTTCAAAAGCATCAATTCTTTGGCGCTCAGCCTTCTTCGCAGTCCAACTCTCACATCCATACATGACCACAGGAAAAACCATAGCTTTGACTAGACGGACCTTAGTTGGCAAAGTCATATCTCTGCTTTTGAATATGCTATCTAGGTTGGTCATTAACTTTTCTTCCAAGGAGTAAGTGTCTTTTAATTTCATGGCTGCAGTCACCATCTGCAGTGATTTTGGAGCCCAATAAAATAAAGTCTGACACTCTTTCCACTGTTTCCCCATCTATTTCCCATGAAGTGATGGGACCAGATGCCATGATCTTGGTTTTCTGAATGTTGAGCTTTAAGCCAACTTTTTCACTCTCCTCTTTCACTTTCATCAAGAGGCTTTTTAGTTCCTCTTCACTTTCTGCCATAAGGGTGGTGTCATCTGCATATCTGAGGTTATTGATATTTCTCCTGGCAATCTTGATTCCAGCTTGTGTTTCTTCCAGTCCAGCATTTCTCATGATGTACTCTGCATATAAGTTAAATAAGCAGGGTGAAAATATACAGCCTTGACGCACTCCTTTTCCTATTTGGAACCAGTCTGTTGTTCCATGTCCAGTTTTAACTATTGCTTCCTGACCTGCTTACAGATTTCTCAAGAGGCAGGTCAGGTGGTCTGGTATTCCTATCTCTCTCAGAATTTTCCACAGTTTATTGTGATCGACACAGTCAAAGGCTTTGGCATAGTCAATAAAGCAGAAATAGATGTTTTTCTGGAACTCTCTTGCTTTTTCCATGATCCAGCAGATTTTGGCAATTTGATCTCTGGTTCCTCTGCCTTTTCTAAAACCAGCTTGAACGAACTAGCACCCAAAAAAGATGTCCTTTTCATTATAGGGGACTGGAATGCAAAACTAGGAAGTCAAGAAACACCTGGAGTAACAGGAAATTTGGCCTTGGAATGCAGAATGAAGCAGGGCAAAGACTAATAGAGTTCTGCCAAGAAAATGCACTGGTCATAGCAAACACCCTCTTCCAACAACACAAGAGAAGACTCTACACATGGACATCACCAGATAGTCAACACCAAAATCAGTTTGATTATATTCTTTGCAGCCAAAGATGCAGAAGCTCTATATAGTCAGCAAAAACAAGACCAGGAGCTGACTGTGGCTCAGATCATGAACTCCTTATTGCCAAATTCAGACTTAAATTGAAGAAAGTAGGGAAAACCACTAGACCATTCAGGTATGACCTAAATCAAATCCCTTATGATTATACAGTGGAAGTAAGAAGTAGATTTAAGGTATTAGATCTGATAGACAGAGTGCCTGATGAACTTTGGAATGAGGTTCATGACATTGTACAGGAGACAGGGATCAAGACCATCCCCATGGAAAAGAAATGCAAAAAAAGCAAAATGGCTGTTTGGGAAGGCCTTACAAATAGCTGTGAAAAGGAGAGAGGCGAAAAGCAAAGGAGAAAAGGAAAGAAATAAGCATCTGAATGCAGAGTTCCAGAGAATAGCAAGAAGAGATAAGAAGGCCTTCTTCAGCAATCAATGCAAAGAAATAGAGGAAAAGAACAGAATGGGAAAGACTAGAGATCTCTTCAAGAAAATTAGAGATACCAAGGGAACATTTCATGCAAAGATGGCTCAAT
Source organism: Oryx dammah (assembly GCF_014754425.2). Classification (NCBI taxonomy): domain Eukaryota; kingdom Metazoa; phylum Chordata; class Mammalia; order Artiodactyla; family Bovidae; genus Oryx; species Oryx dammah. Next base: position 18,878,925 of record NW_024070199.1, read on the forward strand.
AAAGGACAGAAATGGTATGGACCTAACAGAAGCAGAAGATATTAAGAAGAGGTGGCAAGAATACACAGAAGAACTGTACAAAAAAGACCTTCATGACCCAGATAATCACGATGGTATGATCACTCATCTAGAGCCAGACATCCTGGAATGTGAAGTCAAGTGGGCCTTAGAAAGCATCACAACGAACAAAGCTAGTGGAGGTGATGGAATTCCAGTGGAGCTATTTCAAATCCTGGAAGATGATGCTATGAAAGTGCTGCACTCAATATGCCAGCAAATTTGGAATACTCAGCAGTGGCCACAGGACTGGAAAAGGTCAGTTTTCATTCTAATCCCAAAGAAAGGCAAAGCCAAAGAATGCTCAAACTACTGAACGAACAATTGCACTCATCTCACACACTAGTAAAGTAATGCTCAAAATTCTCTAAGCCAGGCTTCTCCAATATGTGAAGTGTGAAATTCCTGATGTTCAAGCTGGTTTTAGAAAGGGCAGAGGAACCAGAGATCAAATTGCCAACATCCGTTGGATCATCGAAAAGGCAAGGGAGTTCCAGAAAAACATCTATTTCTGCTTTATTGACTATGCCAAAGCCTTTGACTGTCATAGTATAAAAAGATCTAATGGGCTATCATAATGTTCAGGCTAGCACTTCCCTAATTTAGAACCTATTTGTTCCTTAAAAATGCATTAGGATTGCTATACATCATTTCTGACAGAGCAGTTTGAATCCCTCTAGAATTGAGTAAAAAATTGTTAGCCCTCATCGGTTAGATGATTTTATTTGAATGTCTACTGAAATCATCCTTGATTCTGTATAGTGATGACAGATGATTTAATAAAAACTACTTAGGATTTTCTATGCAAATTATTAATAGTTAAGAAAAATGGATTGGAAAACTTGAAAGCAATCTGACACCCAAATCAAAATAATGCTCTCTAGTGTCATTCTAATGTCTGTCCCCACTCCTCTCTTAAGCACGTTTGCTCATTCCTGTCTTCATGTCTTTTGTTCTTAATCTTTAAAGAATCAGTAAACTGCCAGGTCTATCATTTTTCTCGTTCTTATAAAACGGAATTTAATATTTTTATAGGAACTGAACAGTGAGTGGTGTGCCTGCTATGATGGGAATAGGTGCTGCTTAAAGGACCCCTTTGGACAGTACACATTTTGCCTTTTGAAAAGTTTTATCACTTTTGTCTTTTGAAAAGTTTTATCAGTGTTTTTTTCCTCTGAATGGAAATACCTACTTTTCTGGGGGGGAAACTTTCATGTTAAAAGCATACTCTATATGCTATAGAAAAGAGAGTTCCTAGCATGAAGGTGCTGAGGGACCCCATGGCAAGGTCACCACTGTCCATCTTAATCCTAACTTCCAATGATCTCTGAGATGTCACCATGAAAATCAGTGTTCTGGGTTGTAACTGTGATTTGTCCCATCATTTATTCCTCAAACATTAAAAGCTTATGTGAACCATGCACCAAAAATAAAAGGAATCATGAAAAACTATGCATGCCCTTGGAGATCTCACTGTCTACTGGGGAGATAGACACAAATACTATAACACACAGGAATAAAATAAACAGTTTGTATCATTATACAAAACACATTGAGCTTCTGTGTAAAAATACATATTCTTTAAAGAGTAATATTAGTATGATTACATAAAAATAATGGAGAACCTATAAACACGTATTCTTGTTTGATTATTAATACAAATATAATGAGCACCATACACTGAATAATGGGAATGAGTTTACATATAACACAAGTACAACTCCAAGAAACATGCAATTGTATTCCCTTGAAAGAGCCCAACCAAGCTGCCCTTGAAAACCTGCCCAGTAGAATCCATAACAGATATCAATAAATACTTATTGTTGTTTAAGGTAAAAAGTTTTAGGATGATTTAGTATGCAGTATTAGATAAATAATACCATAGCATAGATATACTCAATTGTATTCTTCTATTAATTTTGAAGTATTATCCTTTATATCTAAACTTATTGTATGTACAGATTAATTTCTGCTTATGGAGAAATGGTTCATCCCTGGTGGCTCAGACAGGGATGAGAATCTGCCTGTAATGCCAGAGACCTGGGTTCAATCCCTAGGTCGGGAAGATTCCCTGGAGAAGGAAATGGTGACCCACTCCAGTATTCTTGCTTGGAAAATTCTGTGGACAGAGGATCCTGGTGGGCTACAGTCCATAGGGTCACAAAGAGTTGGACATGACTGAGCAACTAAGCACACATGGAGAAATAAAAAATTTCAAGTACTTTTTAATCTCAAACGTTTGTGGCATTTGTGGCTAGAAATGTCTTTTTCGCCAGTGAATTCTGTGGCAAATCAAATGGCTGTGTATTCGTCTGTTGATGAGAATGTTTTGCACTCTATTCACTAGCCCACCAGGGAATCCCTGGTGGCTCAGAGGTTAAAGCCTCTGCCTGCAATGTGGGAGACCAGGGTTCCATCTCTGAGCTGGGAAGATCTCCTGGAGAACGAAATGGCAACCCACTCCAGTATTCTTGCCTGGAGAATCCCATGGAGGGAAGAGCCTGGTAGGCTACAGTCCACGGGGTCGCAAAGAGTCGGACACGACTGAGCGACTTCATTTTTCACTTTCACTAGTCCTCCTTGTCTGTTGTTACTCTGTCTCATACTGAATTGCTCAAAAATCATGTGATGTAAGTTCTCCAACTTTGTTTTTATTTTTCATTTTTTTTTTAAACTGTCATAGGTCCTTTGCTTCCCTATGTAAATTTTAGAAACAACTTGTCTCTTCTTTAAGAAAATTGAGCAAATTTTGACAGAAAGAAGTTCCTAAGTATAATTTTTAAAATTACTAAATGCATTCCATAATATGTTGAAACCTATGATTAGTTTGCATGCAATTCATTACTTAAATATGTTTCACTCTCATATCTGTCAGTGTATCTAGCCTATAGTAAGTGTTCCAAAATAGTTTGAAGAAATAAAGATAATTTATTCTCGTTAATTTCTTCAGTACAATGAGAATTTCTTCAGTACAATTCACCATTATTTTATTTTATATTTGCTTTTTCTCTTGAAGCTGAGCTTACAAATGAGCCCTATACTGGATATGAACTTGTCTTTTAGGCTTCTCTTTTTTCAGTTTGAATTTTTCCACTAAATGGTGGAGTCTTCAGTTATGTTTGTACTTTTTAAGAAATTCTAGGAGAAAACAGCTTTCCAACATACATCAGATATATGTGGATATATATGTGTGTGTGTGTTTGTATAAATATAGTTACAAAATGTTTTAGACATTTTCTAAAATTAGTATGCTCAATTAATAATGTATGTACTATTTAATGAATAATAGAGAAAATTTAAACAATGCATGAAGTTCTTAAAAATTTAGTAGTATATCTTCCAAATGTGTTTTATGGAATATAAGTTCTTAAATATAATCAGGGAACAAAAGTCTTCATTGTCAAATCAGAAATTGTTAATGTTACACTCTCTCCTCTTTCCCTTGGTTGCCTCAGTATGTTAAAGCTCATTAAAGGTTCTGAGACATCCTGTCATAAAGAAGCCATTGTTAAAGATAGGGGTTTGCTGGCTAATCTCATCATTTACCCCTTCTGCACTCAGTTACAATGTTTTTTTTCAGAAACTTGTAGACTAGTGTGTCCCTGGACCAGCAGCATAGGGATCAATTTAAAATTTTTTATAAATGCAGAATCTCATATACCACCCCAGACCTAGTGAATCTGAATCTGCATCTGCAAATTAACAGAATTCCTCAGGGTGTTCTCATGCAGGGTAAATTTTAGAACAACTGCTTCAGTTTACAGTTTTGAAATTTTGGGATTTATATCTTGTTCCCTAAATATTTATTATGAACATTCACTACTTAACTTTGGTATTTTTATAAATATTAAAGACTTTAATGGAATTAAATTACTTCTAGGCTTTCAGACTATTCCTGTGTGAAGGAATGAGAGAACATGGGTTCTCTCACCATCAGTTTTATGTAACCTGTATAGCTGATTATATTTCAATCTTAAACTACCTGTCATAGAACACAAGGAAGGAAACACTCGTTCCCTTTCTAGGTCTCCTAAATCTCTATGACATTTAAAGTATTTCTCCTCTGACTTTAAAGTAAAACTTGTATTTTGTATGTGCATATCATTATTGAAGTGGCTTAATTTGAAATAACATTTCTGCATTTTTGGATTGCTCTTTATCCCCAAGGAATAGCTTGAAAAACAGGAGAACCTAATGTCACAAGGACTTTCAGATCTGAATCAGCGATGTCTATCCCTGAAGTCTTCCTGACAGTAGTAAAAGTTTCTTATTAACCATATTTCATTTTCGTTTGCTACACTTGGTCTCTTTCCTTGAGAGGATTTTATTTGTTAAAGCAGGATTTTGACAGCTGTTTACTCTAAGTTCATTTATACTATATATATATTCCTTTGGGTAACCTTTCCAGATTTGTCAAATTTACTGCAGTTGCTGTCTTCTCCCCCAAGACAGAAATCAGAAACTTATTTTCCTGGTATACTTGAAGGTGTGCAGATACATGGATCAGGTCTATACACCAGAAATACTAGTGTTAGACTTTTGTTTAGAAGAAAGCAATGTGAGGGGGCAGGTGTCTCAAATTCATTTTTCAAAGCGGATAGTGGCAAAGGCAGTCAGCTTTAGAGGGTAGATTGGAAGAGGTTCTGCAGTTCTGTGCCCCTTGTCAACAAAATGAGCTAATGTGTTCACTCCCTGGGTGTGCAGTGTCATCGCAGGAACACTATTGAGCTGTAATTCATGTTTTTCTGGGCTGTGTAGTGTCAAAGTTCTAATCTTTTCTTCTCACCAAGTGAAGTTTATGTTGCTTAATTTTTTTTTTTAATTCCTGTTCTGCTTAAACATGCCGTAATGATTCTTTTACTTGCAAATAAGTATGTAGACTCATAAATGACAATGGTTATTAATATTGTTAGTTAATTAACTTTAAAAAGATGTATGTAATAGGTTTATTGTCTTTCAAGACAGTCATATACTGAGGAGTACACAGTACATATTGAGAAATGTGTATAGGAGTTGATTTATAGTTTCCTTGCTAGATTACAGAAATTTTCTTAATTCTCTTTCCAACAAGGTGATCTTGATTTAAAATGGGTAAAAATATAGTTGCTAATGTGTATTATTTCACAAAACTTTCTATCTTTATTCTATTATATCCCAGATATCAAAGAAAAGAAAGTAGCATAATAAGAAAACTCTTTGGGAATGTGTATCTGCTGATTTATTTCCAACTGCTGCCCCTATAGGAGTTACTAAAGTCATGGCAATTTTGTTAATCAATATAATTTAGCACTCTTCTTGCCTGATTGTTTTGCAAGAAAGGGAGAAAGAAAAATACACTTTCACTGATGAACTCTTCTCCTGCCTGCGTATCTCCCTGAAGAACTCATAGAACATATACATGAAATTGTGGAGTCCCAACTGAGGTACTCAACTTTTAAGTTTAAGGAGAACAAAATGAGGATTAGCTGGCCTGCTTCTAGGCATCGAAGTTCCAGCATACAGGGTTCACACGGAAACATTATTGCGTGACTACTGCCAGGTGTGCAGTTGCATGCAAGAAAAGGAAAGATAACCGTGCTGATTACAGTCATCCCTCAGTGTCTTCAGGGGGTTGGTTCCAGGACTTGCCTTGGATCTAAAAGCCATGGACACTACAGTCCTGTGGTCAGCCCTCCATTCCTTCAGATGCAGAAGCCATGGATAATGAGAGCAGACGGTATAATCTCTTTGTTCTTCTAGATGGGTTCTTTCTCTACCTTCCTGTATCCCCAGTGTGGTGTAGGAATACGATCCTGATGGTTCCCTTGCACCTTGGGGTTGAGGTCTGTTTAATCATTAAGAAGGATCAGCAGGAGATAAGATAGTAGGGGGAAAGAGAGATAGAAACATTTATATCTTTGATCTCTCCTTTCTGGGCTTTGTGTCAAAAGATGAGTTTCTCTATCAAAGATCACAGCTCATCTCTGATAGTCCTTATCTACAACTGGAGATTTCTTTAAGGCTCTAATAACAGTTCCTTCCATTTATTCCATTAGTGTAGTAGCTATTTCTCTCTGCTACTGACCCCAAGTATTTTCTTATCTATTATTAACTGTCACTTTGTCTATACCTCTATTGATGGGCTTTTCATGAAATGGTGTACAATCATTTCTTTTAAAGTTGATCTATTTCTCTTCTGAAATTCCATTTAGTGCTTTAATTCCATGAGTCATCCTAGGTTATCTAGTTTGGGTTATCTATATACTTGACAAAAGAACAAATATCCTTTTTTTTTTCCCAGTAGAAATAGAGTAGAAGTAATCTTGGACATGCAGTGATATTATGATTATGAAACTATCTCTAGGGTTGGCTTGGAAAGGATAGGACAAAATCCTAGGAGATGAAATACCCATGGTACATTGTCACTGTGCTGACAATGGTAATTAAATAGGATTTCAGGCATAATTTGTTACTTCTGGCAATACTAGAGAGGGTACATAAAGGACCAAGTAAAAGTGTTATTGCCCAACCCTGAGGCAAAGAGAGAAAGCAGAAAGCTTCTTGGGAATTTTGACGGTTGAGATTCATATTTAGGGGTTTATAGTCAACAATATTGACACCTTCACTTGAGCTTTAATGTGTTGGCTTGAGTGTTTGTTTGGAGTTGTATTAACATTCCAATCTCCAATCCCAGCAAACAAAGGAGTTGACTTGGAAGAATTAAGAATTAGACTACTGAAAGCTGAGTTTAACTCTAATCTTGAAGGAAATGTTCCACAAGAATGTGGTGCTTTCCAATAGGATTTGATACATGACTCAAACATGTGGACATACAGTGAAATCACTTCTGTACCTGGAATACAGGCGTCCAGGAATCAAAAGGTAGAAGTAAGAATCAGATAACTAATTTGCATATTAGAACACTATGGACCTTGATCAGATTTCTCTAGTTTTATTCTTCCCAGGTATAGCTACCATCTTGTTGTTAATACATTTAACAACTCAGTTTCATATCTTGTCTCTATTATATTTGGTTCAGTGAATATAGTAAACTTGGTTCTCAACACAGGATTTTTTTAAATTGGAGGAATATATATATATATATATAAAACATAAAATTCAGCATTTTAACCCTTTTTAAGTGTACACTTCAGTGGCACCTAGTACATTTACATTATTGTGTAACCATCACCACCATTCCCCTCCAGAACTATTTTCATCTTTCCAAACAGAAAGTACTTTGTACTGTTAAACAATAATCACTTGTTCTCTCTTCATCCCCTAACAACCAACATTCTAATTTCTTTCTCTGAATTTGACTACCCGAGATACTTCATGTAGTTAGAATTGTACAGTATCTGTCCCTTCATCTCTGGCTTACTTCACTTACATAATGTCTTCAAGGCTCATCTATGTTGTAGCATGTATGTATGTAAGAGTGTTTAAATATCTGTGACTGGAGATATGGGGCTGTGTTCTCACAGCTAACCATAGTACAAAACAAAATTTTCCCCAAAGTCTTTGATTAAAAATTAAACTAAATTGTCCTCTTATTTGTGCTAGTTACATATTTTCAAGAATATATTGTCTCTTCATTTCTAAAAAGTAGTAAAGAAATATAATAATTTTCTTTCACAATTTCTGACTTTTTCATTGTGATTCACAGTCTTGCTAATGCAGAACAGGGGGATTATGCAGAGGAAGGAAAGCTCCCAAGCTTGTCCTGTGAGGCCACCGTCACCCTGATACCAAAACCAGACCAAAAAAAAAGAGAAAATTATGGGCCAGTGTGACTGTCAACTACAGATTGGCACTTACCAAGAGTATCGCCAATGACTGAACAGCAAAGGCATTTGCCATCTGCCTCTATGGAGACGGAACCCCATGCTGCTATAGCTGTTGACCTTCAGCACCTCTGTGAGAGTTCAGGGTGGAGTGAGGTGCTCTGTGCTCTAGGGAATCTGGTGGGACAGGTCTTTAGATAGTTGGATGTTTTTAGGAACAGATTTTATGATCTCAATCCTTTCATCTCCTCATATCTACAGAAGCACTAACTCACTTCATGGTGATAGCAGAGCCTCATGACTAACAAAAAGCCTTTTGTAAAATGAGTGCTTCATGGTATTGAACTCCCCCTTCACCAAAACCTTGTATTGTCTTTCCCCCACTGCTGCTTTGGAGCAGTCTCTTAGAGCTATCTGAGATTCTGCCTCCTGGGCTGCAGTCCTCATTTTGCCCAAAATAAAACTTAACTCACAACTCTCTAGTTGTACATCTTTTTTTAGTCAACATCACTGATGAACATACATACAGAAGTCCTCAACAAAATACTATCAATTCAAATCCAACAGCACATTAAAAGGATTATACATCATGATCAAGTAGAATTTATCCCAGGGGCAAAAGGATTCTTTAATATTTACAAATCAAACAGTGTGATACACCATGTTAATAAATTAAAGATTAAAAGCCATATGATTATCTCAATAGATGCAGGAAAAGCTTTTGACAAAATTCAACACCTATTTATGATAAAAACTCTCCAGAAAGTGGGCATAGAGGGAACATAACCTCAACATAATAAAAGCCATATACAGTAAACCTACAGCTAACATCATACTGAATGGTGAAAAGCTGAAAGCATTTCCTCTAAGAGCAGGAACAAGACAAGGATGTCCACTCTAACCACTTCTATTCAACATAGTTTTGGAAGTCCTGGCTGTGGCAAGCAGGGGAGAAAAAGAAATAAAGGGAATCCAAACTGGTAAAAAAAGAAGTTAAACTGTCATTGTTTGCAGATGACATGATACTATACCCAGGAAATCCTAAAGAACCTGCCAGAAAACTACTAGAGCTCATCAATGAATTTGTAAAGTTTCAGGTTACAAAATTAATATACAGAAATGTGTTGCATTTCTATACACTAACAAAGTTCAGAAAGAGAAATTCAATAAATGATTCCATTTATCTTCTCATCAAAAAGAATAAAATACCTAGAAATAAACCTACCTAAGGAGGCAAAAGACCTGTACTCCTAAAGCCATAAAATGCTGATGAAAAAAGTCAAAGGGGACACAAACAGATGGAGATAAATATCATGTTCGTGGATTGGGAGAATCAATATTGTCAGAATGACTATACTACCCAAGGTAATCTACAGATTCAGTGTAATCCCTATCAAATTACCAGTGGCACTTTTCACAGAACTAGAATAAAAAATCTTAAAGGATATATGCACTCCAGTGTTCATTGCAGCATTGTTTACAACATCCAAGAGCTAGAAGTAACCTAAATGTCCATCAACAGTGGAATGGATACAGAAGACGTGCTACATATATATAATGGAATATTACAATGGAATGAGATGGATGAACCTAGAGCCTATTATACAGAGCGAAGTAAGTCATAAAGAAAAATATAAATTTTATATCCTGATGCATATATATCGTGTCTAGAAAGATGGTACTGATGAATTAGTTTTCAGGGCAGCAATGGAGAAACAGACATAGAGAACAGACCTATGACTATGATACAGGGGCGGGGGGAGGTGGGTGAGGGTGAGATGTAGGGAGACAGTAACATGGAAGCTTCCAATACCATATGTAAGTTATATAGCCAAGGGGAATCTGCTGTATGACTCAGGACTTCAAATAGGGGCTCTATGACTCTAGAATGGTGGGGTGGGGAGAGAGATGGGAGGGAGGGAGGTTCGGGAGGAAGGGGACATGGGTGTCCCTATGGCTGATTCTTGTTGATGTATGACAGAAAACCACAAAATTCTGTAAAGCAATTATCCTTCAATTAAGTTTGTAAAATCAAAAAGAAAGGGGGAGGAGATAAAGATGTACTACATATATACGGTGGAATATTACTTAGCCAGTAAGAAGAAATAATGCCATCTGCAGCAACAAGGATGGACCTAGAGATTGTCATACGGAGTGAAGAAAGCCAGATAGAGAAGGGGAAATAGTTTATGGCATCCCTTATATGTGGATTCTAGAAAGAAATGACACAAATGGACTTATTTACAAAACAGACTCACAAACTTAGAGAATGAACTTATAGTTGCCAGGGGGTAGGATGGGGGGTAGGGGTAGTGGGGGAGTTTGAAATCAACATGTACACATTGCTATATTTAACATGGATAACCAACAAGGACCTACTGTATAGCACAGGGAACTGTGCTCAATGTTATGTGGCTAGCCTGGATGGGAAAGGAGTTAGGGAGCGAACAGATACATGTAAATGTATGGCTGAGGCCCTTTGCTGTCCACCTGTAACTATCATGATGTTAATCAGCTATACCCCAATACAAAATATGGCCTTTAAATAAGAACAAGGAGATTAAAATTTTCCCCATATGGTAGTAAGTAATCTTCCAATACTAAGTGGACTAGAATTAGAAGCTGATGTTGGCTGATCAGTCTTCTGAGAGTTCTACCCAGACAAATTTCTTTCTTGTCATAACTGGAAACAAATCACTAAAGTATTGTGCCAAGTTTTGGCTTACAAAGCGTTATCACTTCTAGTCATATATGAAGATTTAGCTTATATTTTCCCATTTATTGCAATATTATCTTATGAAAAAGTAACTGCATTTTTATTAACTGGAATTATTTCTTGAGTGTCTAACATTTCTATCTGCTTTGGGAATGATCATGCACAAGTTGTGGTAATTCAGCTTGCATAATGGAATGATGAATCCTCATGCCCTGAAATTAAGCTTCCTGAATTTGTCTGGATAGAGTGAAATCATTTTTCTTTCTACTTTCACACAATGAAGATTAGAGAAAAGAATTTCATCACAGACTTAGGTCTCCTGAGAATAAGGCAGATGGTATGATCAATGTAAGCTCAAAGAGACTGCTGCTGCTACTGCTGCTAAATCGCTTCAGTCATGTCCAACTCTGTGTGACCCCATAGATGGCAGCCCACCAGGCTCCTCCGTCCCCGGGATTCTCCAGGCAGGAATACGGGAATGGGTTGACATTTCCTTCTCCTCAAACCATGATTAGCAGCAGTAAATATGAAACTACTTATAGTTAGTCCGCCAACCACTTTCTTTGGTGAACTCTGAAAATATAAGCCCAAAGACGATACCCTTACTGCTGAGACGAAAAGGTGAAAAATTTCTTTCCCTATCACTGAGCTAGACGTATGATTATTCCTATTTCTTCTCCAATATAAATTATAACTTTAAGATCTATAAACTTCCACCCCACTCAAAAAGCTATTTCTGTATTTTTTCAAGTCTTTACTGAATTTGTTACAGTATCTCTTCTGGCATTTTTTAATGTTTTGGTTTTTTTTGACCACAAAGCATGTGGAGTTTTAGCTGCCTGACCAGGGATCAAACCTGTATTCTTGACATTTGAAGGTGAAGTCATAAGCACTGGACTGCCAGGGAAGTCCCAGAAAGCTATTTTTGATTATTCTCGATCCCAGCAGAAGTTATAAGATTTATAGCTTTGTCCCTGGAGGCAGACATATCTGGGTTAAAATCTTGCCTTCAGTTTTGTAAAAATCCATTTTCACCTGTGTCACCTGTAAAATTACTTAAGTCTCTCTCATCCTAGTTTCCTCACCTGAAAAGTGAGGACGCTCAGAATCTTTCCAGTAAGGTCGTGAGGACTTTAAATTGTATCAGGCAGTACATGTCTATATGTTAAATGCTCAACAAATCTTAACTGTCACCAGCATAATGATTATCATTATCATCACTATTATTAGTATCACCATCTTTAAATTCTGTTTATACCATTTATCATCTTTGCAAAATTTTGGCCTTCTTTTGTATTGTTTAGTTACAAATGTGTATTATCTCTTCAACCAGTTTGTAAGTTTTTTGATAACAGTAACAGAATTCTTATATTTGTTACATGATTGGAATATAGGAATAGAAAATGTATTAATTTGCTATTGCTGCCATAACAAATTATCACAAATTTAGTGCTCAGTGACTTAAAACAACATAAATATTTTCTATAGAGTGTGAGGTCAGAAGTTCAAAGTGGGTTTCATTGGGTTTGAAACCAAGATGTCAACAGAGCCATGGTTTCTCTGGACTTCTAGGGGGAAAAAAAAAAATCTTTCTTTACTTTTTCCAACTTCTAGAACTGCATCCTTGCTTTTCCTCAATCTGTGGCTATTTTCCCAGTTTTCAAAACCAGCAATATAAGTCTCGTCATAGCATTTTTTTCCATCTTTACATCACCTTCTCCTCTTTTGTTAAGTCTCCCTCTAGCTCCCTCTTATAGGGACACTCAATGATGACTTTCAGAGGTCACACAGATCGTCCAGATTGATGTCCTCACCCCAGATAAACTTTCTATGCATGCAAATCTTCTATTACCACATAAGTTGAATTTCACAGTTTTCAAGGATTAGGATATAGATATATTTAGGGCTTATTGTTCATCCTACAATGATTCACCCTTTGGTCCACAAATATTCATGTTCAGCCCACATGCAAAATGTCTTCACCCTATACCAACATCCCCCAAAGTCTTAAAGCATTGTAAAACCAGTTAAGTCCCAAATCTCAAATACCATAACCTCAGAAGTACTCAAATCATTACTTAAATAACCTCAATCAGGTATGAGTGAGAGTCTGGGTATAATTCTTCCTGGGACAAAATTTATCTCCACTTGTCAACCTCTGAAAATAGAAAATAAGTTATGTTGTTTGCTTCCAAATTACAGTGATGGAGAAGGCCTAGAATAACAGTATATCACTTCAAAAGACAGCAAATGGAAGGACGAAAGTAGTCACTGACCTCCCAAATGTTTGAAACCCAACTGGGCAAACACCATTGGGATTCACCAATAATCCTCAATTATTCACCAATAATTCCCAATAATCCTGGGAATAATCTTCTCTGGTTTGTGACTCCACCCTCTGTACCCATGGTTTTCCCTTCTGTGCACAGGGCTGCAACCACTGGGCCCACATTTTCTCCTTCTTCATCCTTAGATTCATACTCCATTTTTCTAAAATGGTAGCACACACTTGCAGCTAAGTAAATTTATCAAGTTCTTTTTCCTACTATAATTTCAGAAGTCAGAGGTCTTATTTCATTTTGTCACACGGTATTTTAGAAGCATTAAGGAGCCAGTCAAATACTGGTGGAATTTTTTAGTCAAAGTGGATTGAAATTTATAAATTTATCCAGGATTAGTGAATCTACATAAAAGATCTGGTATAACAACATATGTATCATCTAAAGTACCCCATGCACACACAGGAAACAAGGATTTTCAGGAACACATATGTACACTTGCTCAATCATGTCTGACTCTTTGCAACCCCAAGTGACTGTAACCCACCAGGCTCTGCCATCCATGGCATTTTCTGGGTAAGAATACTGAAGTGGGTTGCCATTTTCTACTCCAGAGGATCTTCCCTACCCAGGGATTGAACTTGTGTCTCCTGCGTTGGCAGGCAGATTCTTTACCACTGTGCAACCTGGGAAGCCCTATGTACACTTAGGGAATCAGAAATGTGGGACATTAGGTCTTGCTCTAACATAATCTCTGTGTAACCTTGGTAAGTCCCTGCTTCCCCTGGGCCTTCTTTACCTGTTAAGAGGACAGATCCTCATAGTCCATTTATTTTTCAAGGTATTATGAGTCTCACAAGGAACAGAGGAATTTTAGAGGCTGTTCGACATCTCAGTCACAGACTTAAGGAGACATACCAAGAAGACATACCAAGACCTACCACCAGCACCACCACTACCATCGTTATAAATGTAAATAAAAGAGAAAGAGACATTATAATTGATGGGCCCCTTCCACCCCCACACACAAACATACACATTACTCCCAGGGACCACGGTCTTAGATATCTACAAGAAGTCTCACTGAAATCTTTCCAAACATTGACTAGACTATCATGTCCATTTTTAATGGGAGAAAAATTTAAAGTTCAGAAAAATTAAGGCAGTTTCTAGAGCATTAGAACCAAGAATAGGGGAGTTGAGATTCCAATGTGGTTCTATCTGACTTTATCCTGAATGTCTGGACAATTGAATCTCCATCTTACTGGTTTCCAACCTTTCTTAGAAATCATTCCAAACTGAAAATTCCAGGAAACTCATCTACTTATTTTTTTGTAGTTGTAAGTCACTTTAATAAAGGTACTAATCTGACATACTTAGGGAACAGAAGAAATATCTTAGTGATAAAACAGTGTCCCAGGGGACTTCCCTGATGGTTCAGTGGTTAAGAATTTGCCTTGCCATGCAGGAAATGCAAGTTTGATTCCTGCTCAGGGAACTAAGATCCCACATGCTGCAACTAAGACTTGATGCAGCCAAATAAATAAAGAAAAACAAGCAAAAATACAGTGTCCCAGGTCCTAAAAATGAACATGCCAGTACTGATGAGAGTTAAACTTTCAGGGGTAATTTTCTTTACTGTAATGGGAATCATAATCTCTAGAGAAGATTTTTCATTCCCTCAGACTATTCTTTTAGTTCTTACCTTCTGCCTTACATTATAAATGTGAGAGGGAAAAAATGTTTCAACATGGCCAAGTTATACTATATAGTAGGCTGATCAAAGCCAGGGAAAGCTTGTTGATTAGATTTTTCATTCCTTTACAGTCTCTTTCATGGTCCAGGCATGGGTTGGAAAAGAATTTCCAGACATGAGATAGAATGAGAGGAAAATAAAGTTTATTAGAATGGGAGATGCTGTTAGAACAGTGGGCCAGCTCAAGAGAGAACTGACATTGAACAGGGGTCCTTAGTCAACTTTTATACCCAGGGTACAAGGAGTGAGAGAGAGGCCTTTCAGGTCATTTGCTGATTGGATGAGGCACATATACTGGGTGGGAGAAGAGTAAGGCAAATACCTTCTCCCTAAGAGGTAGGAGGGGAGACAGGTTATACTGCTCAGGACCAGAATTCTGTTAATTGTTAAAACATGGGGCAGGGAAGGACGATAGGGTCTGGTTTGTCCATTCCTGCTTTCCAAGACCTTCCTTGGTTTTATATACTCTTTAGTCCTTGGGTCACCACAGTATCTAATCATTTTCAGTTCAGTTCAGTTGCTCAGTTGCATCCAACTCTTTGTGACCCCATGGACCGCAGCATGCGAGGCCTCCCTGTCCATCACCAACTCCCGGAGTTTACCCGAACTCATGTCCATTGATTCAGTGACGCCATCCAACCATCTTATCCTCTGTCATCCCCTTCTCCTCCTGCCTTCAATCTTACCCAACATCAGGGTCTTTTCTGAGTCAGCTCTTCTCATCAGGTGGCCAAAGTATTGGAGTTTCAGCTTCAACATCAGTCCTTCCAATGAACACCCAGGACTGATCTCCTTGTAGTCCAGGGGATTCTCAAGAGTCTTCTCCAACACCATAGTTCAAAAGGATCAATTCTCTGCCATTCAGCTTTCTTTATAGTCCAGCTCTTACATCCATATATGACTACTGGAAAAACCATAGCCTTGACTAGACAGATCTTTGCCAGCAAAGTAATGTCTCTGCTTTTTAATATGCTGTCTAGGTTAGTCATAACTTTCCTTCCAAGGAGTAAGTGTCTTTTAATTTCATGGCTGCAATCACCATCTGCAGTGATTTTGAAGCCCCCCAAAATAAAGTTATCCACTGTTGCCCCATCTATTTGCCATGAAGTGATGGGACTGGATGCCATGATCTTAGTTTCCTGAATGTTGAGATTTAAGCCAACTTTTTCACTCTCCTCTTTCACTTTCATCAAGAGGCTCTTTAGTTCTTCACTTTCTATCATAAGGGTGGTGTCATCTGCATATTTGAGGTTATTAATATTCTCCTGGCAATCTTGATTCCAGCATGTGCTTCATCCAGCCCAGCATTTCTCATGATGTTCTCTGCATCTAATTATTTTAGTTATAACTAAATCTAGTTATAAATCAATTTAGCTATAACTAACTAGCAGTACAGTTATAACTGCTAACATTAGGGAAATAATTAGGCAGGCTAAAATACATGGTTTAATATTTCCTTAAAAACTCAGGATTTCCTTTTCATTATTCTTATGCCTTCCTCCTTTTCTCTTTCTTTATAATGGTTCCAACCTCATTTTGCTTGTCTTCTGATTCATGTTTTCATGAAAACATTGTAACCAGTTATACTTTAAACTGACATCTGTACTATTTGCCTTATAGACTTCAGAGGAATTATAATCTTTTTAAAATGCCATATGAAAAGAAATATAATTTGTTTATCTTTGTGACTTTGCCTAATGAAATTTACTTTTGATTTTTATTTTGCAGTTTAAACACTTTAACCGTAATCAATGAGGAAGTTTAACTTTAAACATGCTCAAGTTTTATTCTCCAAATATCAATGTTATCTATCAAATGCCTTGTCATTACATCTTGGCATGCTATAGTAGGAGTTTGTAATTTCCTCAGTTCTGTCTCACCACAGCAAAAATGTGAAGTGACAGACGGACCAGTGTTACAGCTCAGTGTTACATCTCAGTTTTATTTGGCAAGCAAAGGAAAGTACATCCTTGAGGCATGAGGGCAGGCTGACCCAAAAGATGTAAGGAGATTAGAAGCTAGAGTCACAATTTTGGCTCCTCTTTTTATATAGTTTTTTCTCCTCCCCCTAAGCCTGCCCTATGTAAATTGGGCTAGCCAGGAGGGCTGTTTGGTTCACCTGAGGTTCTCACTCTGGTCCTCACACCTTCCTTTGTTAAATTTTTGTGGGCTATTTCCTTTCTTTGTCTTTTAACCACTGATATTTTGGACTTCTTTTTCTTTTCATTTTTTCCTTATTACTCTTTCCATACATTTCACCCTCTCCTTCCTTTTTGCTATTCTAGCTACCTAACACTGTTATCTTAATAGATATATTACTAACATCTTTGTGAATATAAATGAAAACTTTTTTCCTTTTAGTCTTGCAAGTACATGATGAATGCAAGGAAATGCTGTGTGTACTTTTCTACATTTTGTGCTGAATTTAAGCTAAATGAATGCAACGAGGTCAATTAACATAAGAGAGGAAGCAAATATGAAAAACAAATGGAAAAAATGTTCACCCTTTTGAGTAATCGACAAAATGCATATTTAATCAACCTCAAGGCACCACGTGTATACATGTGAATGTTATACAATATTACAATTAAAATGCTAATTGATAAAAGATGTAAACAAAAACACTGAGATGGTTTTAGAAATTGGTAGTTGGTAAAATTTTTAAAACTCAATCAAGTAATAAGTAGTGATAGTTATAAGAACATTTATGTACTCACATCTGGTTACATGCAATTTTGAGATTGTTGGGGTGCTTATTTCTAACTTTACATTAAAAAAGACAAAATTTTAATTCTCTAAGATACTTCTTAATGCATTATCCATTATTTAAAAAGAATGGAGGAAAAGCCTGGAAATAACTAAATTTCACAGTGATGTTGAAATGGAACACTGATGCAAACAATCATTATCTTATCATTAAATATATAATCATAAGGGTGACCAAAGACAATGGGAACCATTTTGAAAGGTAACATTAAATCATAAAATAATGTTTATTCAGTGATTACAACTGCAATATATATTTCTGTTTGTCTATTTGCTTAATTAGAAAAATGGAAATAAGTATTAACTATATCATAGCTGTGGAACTTAAATGCAATAATATAAATAAAGTGTTCAGAACAGTGCCTGGCTTATAATAAGCCTTCATGGTAGGTTACTATTGTTACTATTGTAAAATAACATAAGCCAACTTTACTTGGCAATTATTGTTTGCTTATTTGTTATGGTAAAACTCAATGGCTTATTAAGATTATTGCTAGGTAATTTTTGTAGATCTCTTATCCTCACAATTCCACTGAAGAGGTATGTTTTAATGAAATTCAACTCTTAGTTTGAATTCTGCTGCTCAGAAAAACATAAAAATTTTTTGAAGAAATGCTTTTGCATAGGAGTTGGTGATGGACAGGGAGGCCTGGCGTGCTGGCAGTCCATGGGGTCGCAAAGAGCTGGACATGACTGAGCAACTGAACTATATAAGACACACCTGCAACAGATATTTTCTTAGCTCTCTGAGAAGGAACATGGCCCTACTGAAGCTTTGTTAGATTTATGGACTCCAGAATTTAGAAACAGTAAATTTCTGTTGTTCTAAGGCATTCCGTCTGTGGTACTTTGTTATGGCAACTCCGGCAAACTAATACAGCATCTCACTGTCTCATTAACATTCCCACCGCAATGCCAGTTCACAATCCATTAGATGTTTCTCTCCATACTTCATTCTAAATATAATGTGTATTTATAAAGGTATTTATTTTAGACTTAAAATTCATTTTCTCTAAACGAAATGATTTGGAGCAGCTTACAACACAAACAGGGGCAAGCACGTAGAGATAAAAGGAACACTGGAGAGTGAAAAGACAGGAGATGCATCAGAGACAGCTCAGAGTCCCGAGGGGAGAGGCTAGTGAGCATTCGAGACCCAAAGAATCTGCAATGCAGGAGCTACAGGAGACGCAGTTTTGATCCCTGGGTAAGGAAGATTCCCCTGGAGGAGGGCTTGGCAACTCACTCCAGTACGTTTGCCTGGAGAATCCAGTGGACAGAGGTGTCTGGTGGCTATAGTCCATTGGGGTTGCAAAGAGTCAGACATGACTGAAGCAACTTTGCATGCATGCAGGAACCTACATCACAGTTTCTCAGCAGCTGAAGTAAAATAAGTAAAGTTGGCATTTTACACACACACACACACACACACACACACACACACACTGATTAGTAAAATAAGTAAAGTTGGCATTTTATATACACACACACACACACACACACATACATGATTAGCAATATATGGTTTACTAAGGATAGGTTTGTAAGAAGAAAAGTTGAAATTTAATTATGTTCAGGTAGAGGTTTAGGAATATAGAACTTAACTTCAGCACTCCCAACTCTTCTCCAAGAGTCCTGGTTGTTCTGCAATTCCACAACCACAACTTCTTACCTTAGTTCTGCAGCTTTGGTGACTGGGGACTATTGTAACAACTATAGTTTTAGCCATCATTTTATGGCAGGTATTTAGAGTTACTATACACAGTTATATGGATCACTATATATCACCAATCCTAGGGGGCCCCATACACCTTTTGTTCATCATAAGTTTATGTATTTTGACATTTTTCTGGCACATGGTTGACAGGTACTTTGAGCAGATAAGTTATTTTATAATTCTATTAAAGACAACATAGAGGCAGGTATTGACTCAGACCTCCATTTAGAATTTACATAATCTATTCTTAAAGCAACATTTTTGAAGGAGTGTTTTCCAAATTTTACAGTTGGAGGAATTGAGGTTCAGAAAGATTGCAACCTACCCAAAGGCACAGAACCTTTAACCAATCAAGGATTTGAACCCTAATCTACTAATTATTCATATATATGATTATATATACATATATGCATCATATAGGGCTTCCCTGGTGGCTCAGACAGTAAAGAATCTGCCTGCAATGTGGGAGACTTGGTTCAGTCTCTAGGTCAGGAAGATCCCCTGGAGAAAGAAGTAGTGATCCACTCCAGTATCTTGCCTGAAGAATTCCATGGACAGAGGAGCCTGGTGGGCTACAGTCCATGCAGTCACAAGGAGTCAGACACAACTTAGTGGCTAACACTTGATATGCATCATATTTACTTATATAATATATATTTATATATAACTTTATTTTGTATTTTACAGTGAAAATTTCAACTGTGTACAAAGTAAAGAATACAGTTTAGCCATCACCCAGCTTTGATAGACTTCTTCACTCTACCACTCTTGTTTCTTCTACATTTTTCCCCCACTTCCCATCCTTCTCATTTGATCGTTTTTTAAATTATTTTATATTTGGAAGATAAATATAGGACCTTTCATAATTTAGTGGAAATAATAATTTTGTATTTTTTTAAGATTACACCTGGGAGAGCATATTAAAGCATTTGGGAACCTGGGGAGTTGAAGGAAAGACAGCAACATTGTTGAGTGGTATTTGGCTTCCCAGACGGCACAGTGGTAAAGAATCCACCTGCCAAGCAGGAGATACAGATTTGATCCCTTGGTCCAGAAGGTCTCCTGGAGGAGGAAATGGCAACCCACTCCAATATTCTGGCCTGGGAAATCCCATGGACAGAGGAGCCTGGCAGACCGAAGTCCATGGGGTCACAAACGAGTTGGACACCACTGAACACAGAAACGCATTTGTCCCACACATGGTAAAGCACCTCTATAATAAGGCAGGTTGTTTCATATAATTTATAATAATTTATTCTAAAGATATCTCATTCTCAGTAAAAGTCAGCATGAAAATACATGGTATATTTATTTATGTAATACAACTATTTATCCCTAATCTTCAAATCTGAAACACTGCTGTAAAGCTTCTGATGAAAACAATTATCATTGTGCCTGTGAAGTGGCTGAGAAGTCTACTTTTCTTAATTCAAAACTGAGCTGATGGAAAAAATAATGTCACATGACTTTTTGTTGCCAGCCCAGAATTTCCAATGTTCATTTTTGAATGCCTCTGTATTTCATATCTTGTATCCATAATTGATTATTTTCATACAAAAGCAACTGACTCCTGAACAGCTGAGAACTCAACATGCCAGAATGCTTCTGCAAGCACAAAGTGCACATTTAAACTCTAAGAAATGTGTCTGCCCTAGTAAATTCTACCTAACTTGCCAGCAGCTTAGAGATCTAACAATTAAAACTGTTTACTTTGGCTAAAGATTATACCATCTTGGAATTTTAATAATAATACATGTATCATCCATGGTCCATTATCTGATTATTCAGAGAAAAATAATGCAAGATTGTAACTAATCATGTTAAATGAGACATATTTAACTAAGTACGTGTACACCCATGGCAGATTCATGTTGATGTATGGCAAAACCAATACAATATTGTAAAGTAATTAGCCTCCAATTAAAATAAATAAATTTATATTAAAAAAAGACTAAGGATAACACTACACCATTGATATAAGTGTATTAACAATACTGACCCCCTCTTACGATACAGGGACTATGCTACGTACTCCCTAATGATAACTCTGATCATGATATTCTCCTTCTCAACAAAGTTTGTCTTCTCATTGCCTGGTGAATCACCAAACAGCCTGATTTTATCTGTGCTGGGCCAGTGAGAATAATAAAATGAGGACGGGACAGGATGAATTTGTTTCCTTTGGAATTTCCTCTTTTTAAATTTGTTTTTATCCTCTTGCATATTTACATCATCATGCTGCATATGGTACATATTGGGTGATACAGGGCAGGTTACTGAAGGTTACAGCAGAACAGGGATTTATGCCATTAAGAGTCACACAAACATAAGAAAATGCTATTTTTCCTAAAGTTAACCTTCCTGATTTGAAACTCCCATTGTATTTTACTCAGCTACTCAAGTTACATTTATGAATAGACTGTTGGCATCCCCTAACGCATAACTTTCAGTACTGCAAACTGTAGTTTCTACTGTTTTAATGCTGCTATTTATCCACACACAATTCCGTTAAATCTGATGGCTAGGGTAAGGTAAAAGTTAAACTGAATCCCTAATTAAACATATCATCATACTTATTTTTCCTTGAAATGGAAGGTTAGAAGTTTTCTTCCCTGGTAATAAAATGTTTATTGGTTCTCTTAGCATGTTCACTAGAAATACAAGGAAGTTATTTGTGTCAGTAAAGGATCTGGTAAGAGAGAGATCATGCCTGATAAATGTAGCTATATGATTTGTTGTCATTGTTCACTTGCTGAGTTGTGTCTGACTCTTTGTGACCCCATGGACTGTAGCATGCCAGGCTTCTCTGTCCTTCACTATCTCCCGGAGTTCTCTCAAACTCATGTCCATTGTGTCGATGATGCCATCCAACCATCTTATCCTTTGTTGCCCCCTTCTACTACTGCCCTCAATCTTTCCAGGCATCAGGGTCTTTTCCAATGTGTTGGCTCTTCACCTCAGGTGGCCCAAATATTGGAGCTTCAGCACCAGTCCTTCCAATGAATATTCAGGGTTGATTTCCTTTACCATTGACTGGTTTGCTCTCCCTACTGTTCAAGGGACTCTCAAGAGTCTTCTCCAGAATCACAGTCTGAAAGCATCAGTTCTTCAGGGCCCAGTCTTCTTTATGGTCCAATTCTCACATCCATACATGACTACTGGAAAAACCATATTTTTGACTTTACAGACCGTTGTTGGTAAAGTGATATCTCTGCTTTTTAATACACTGTCTAAGATTGTCATAGCTTTTTTTCCAAGGAGCAAGTGTCTTAATTTCATGGCTGCAGTCAGCATGCTCAGTGATCCTGGAGCCCAAGAAAATAAAATCTGCCACTGCTTCCACTTTTCCCCCTTTTATTTGCCTTGAAGTGATAGGGCTGGATGCCATGATCTTAGATTTTGAATGCTTAGTTTTAATTAAGCCAGCTTTTTCACTCTCCTCCTTTACCCTCATCCAGAGGCTCTTCAGTTCCTCTTCACTTTCTGCCATTAGAGTGGTATCATCTGCATATCTGAGGTTGTTGATATTTCTCCTGGCAATCTTGATTCTAGCTTGTGATTCATCTATTCTGGCATTTTGCATGATGTACTCTATAGGTGATATGTTTATTCCTCATGTCTGCTTTAAGGATTTGATTAGTCTTAGAAATTAAAACAGGTTGAAGGACTTCCCTTATGTTCCAGTGGCTAAGAATCTGCCTACCAATGCAGTGGACAGTGGTTTGATCCCTGGTCTAGGAAGATCCCAAATGCTACAGGGCAATTAAGCCTGTGCACCACAACTACTGAGCCCATGCGCCTAGTGCAAGTGCTCCACAGCAAGAGATGCCGCCACAATGATAAGCCCTCAGTTCAGTTCAGTTCAGTCGCTCAGTTGTGTCCGACTATTTGTGATCCCTTGAATTGCAGCATGCCAGGCCTCCCTGTCCATCACCAACTCCTGGAGTTCACTCAGACTCACGTCCATCGAGTCAGTGATGCCATCCAGCCATCTCATCCTCTGTCGTCCCCTTCTCTTCCTGCCCCCAATCCCTCCCAGCATCAGAGTCTTTCCCAATGAGTCAACTCTTCACATGAGGTGGCCAAAGTTTTGGAGTTTCAGCTTTAGCATCATTCCTTCCAAAGAAATCCCAGGGCTGATCTTCAGAATGGACTGGTTGGATCTCCTGGCAGTCCAAGGGACTGTCAAGAGTCTTCTCCAACACCACAGTTCAATAGCATCAATTCTTTGGCACTCAGCCTTCTTCACAGTCCAACTCTCACATCCATACATAACCACTGGAAAAACCATAGCCTTGACTAGACAGACCTTAGTCGGCAAAGTCATGTCTCTGTTTTTGAATATGCTGTCTAGGTTGGTCATAACTTTTCTTCCAAGGAGTAAGCGTCTTTTAATTTCATGGCTGCAGTCACCATCTGCAGTGATTCTGGAGCCCCCAAAAATAAAGTCTGACACTGTTTCCACTGTTTCCTCATCTATTTCCCATGAAGTGATGGGACTGGATGCCATGATCTTCGTTAGCCCTACAACATGGTAAATATTGAGTGCATACTCACTTCAGTCATGTCCAATTCTTTGTGACCCTATGGACTGTAGACTGCCAGGCTATCTATGTCTGACCATGGGATTCTGCTGGCAAGAATAATGGAGTGGGTTGCCATGCCCTTCTCTAGGGGATCATCCCAACTTAAGGATTGAACCTGTGTCTCTTAAGTCTCTTGCATAGACAGGCAGGTTCTTTACCACTAGTGCCACCTGGGAAGCTCAAATATTCAATAAATCAATGCAACTACAACTAGATAGTAACACAGATGGTTTGCCAAATCTTTTACTATATGAAACAGATGAAAATTGAACATCATTTTAAAAAAGCAACAAGCTAAGACTTGACCCTTTATAATGAACATATTTTTAAAAATTAAATGCACACATAAAATTCAATAAAATATTCTTTATTAAAAGACAACAGTAATATGAAGATATCATTTTTTTTTTAATGAAGACATTTTTAATGGAAAAAAAAAAAAAAACCCTAAAGGAGTAAGAGGTAGACTTCCCCAAAACTCAAGTAAACTGGTTCAAACAAAACAAGGTTTTCAATATGAACATTAGCAGAATTAGTTTAAAGTCAAGGGAAAAAAAATCACATATTCACTCACATTCAAGATGGAAAAGATCTCTGAGATCAGTCATAGAGTTTATTTCTAAATTGTTGAAAAGTGGTCTTCTGCTTTATTTTACAGTATATTTCCTCATCTGAGGCTAAATGTCAGATAATATCAACCTAGGCAAAAATCACCAACATAAAAGCATAATCAGCAAATACCAAAGATCAGCGATACACCAGTATTTTTTTTTTTTCAGGGAGAATATTTATAAATTGTTTGCTTGCAGAAGTATGTTAGTACCTGAGACCTTGGTTAAAGATTTTTGCCCTCATAGTTGCCTATCTTTAGAGAAAGGAGTAAACCCTTCAGATCTTATGTCAAAAGAAGCCTGGATATGAATATACTGCTTACTAAACAAACAAGCTTTATCTTGGTAAACTGGGTTAAGAAAGGCAGATGTACATACGCTTTTGCATTTCTAACACTCCTTTTCAAATCTTAAGGAAGTCTGTTTTATCAGTCCTACAGTATTAAGAGGAACAAGAGATCAAATTGCCAATATTCATTGGATCATGGAGAAAGCAAGGGAGTCCCAGAAAACCACCTACTTCTGCTTCACTGACTAAGCTAAAGCCTTTGACTCTGTGGATCACAATAGACTGTGGAAAATTCTTAAAGAGATGTATGTAACAGACCACCTTACATGTCTCCTGAGAAACCTGTATATGGCTCAAGAAACAACAGTTAGAAGTGGACATGGAAAAATGGACTGATTCAAAATTGGGAAAGGAGTACAACAAGGCTCTATATTGTCACCCTGCTTATTTAACTTATATGCAGTGTACATCATATGAAATATCAGGCTGAATGAATCACAAGCTAGAATCAAGATTGCTGGGAAATGCAGGTATACATATGAAATATGCAGATGATACCACTGTAATGGCAGAAAGTGAAGAGGAACTAGAGTGTCTACTGATGAGGATGAAAGAGGAGAGTGAAAAAGCTAACTGGAAACTCAGTGTTCAAAAAATGGATCATGGCATCTGGTCCCATCATTTCATGGTAAGTAGAAGGGGAAAAAGTAGAACCACTGACAGATTTTATTTTCTTGGGCTCCAAAATCATTGTGGATAGTGACTGCAGTCATGAAAGTAAGGCACTTGGCCCCTTAGAAGGAAAGCTATGATAAACCTAGAGAGCATATTCAGAAGCAGAGACATCACTTTGCCAAAAAAGGTCCATATAGTCAAAGCTATGGTTTTTCCAGTAGTCATGTACGAATGTGAGAATTGGACCGTAAAGAAGCCTGAGTGCTGAGGAATTGATGCTTTCAAACTGTGGTACTGAAGGAAACTCTTGAAAGCCCCTTGGACTACAAGAAGATCAAACTAATCTGTTGCTAAAGCTAAAGTTCCAATACTTTGGCCACCTGATGTGAAGAGTCAACTTACTGGAAAGGGCCCCAATACTTGACTAGATTGAAGCCAAAAGGAGAAGTGGTTGGCAGAAGAGATGATTGGATAGCATCATTGACTCAATGGACATGAATTTGAGCAAACTTCAGAGATAGGGAAGGACAGAGAAGCCTGGTGTGTTACAGTCCATAGGGTCACAAAGGGTGGTACACAAATTAGCAACTGAACATCAACAGTATTAAGATCAAAATGTGACTTACAGTAAATGTTTTACCCTTCTGAATAACATTCTAAATGTTACCATTATTCTTCTCTGCTAAAATGGCACACCACCATTTCCTCTCTTAGGAGACTTCCTTGATCTCCTGAGTTAAGCATAATGATTTGTCCCTCTGTCTTCTCACAGGAAAATATGTATGAAAACAATAAATATGGATTTTGGAGTCTTCTCAGATCTCAGTTTCCTTACTTATTTCTGTGTGATACTGACAAATCACTTAGAGTATTGTCATTTTAAGACATCTCTTGAATATCTTGCACAATCTAAGGTTAAAAAAATTCTTGAGATTGCCATAGGTAAAAATAATGTCCAGACTACTTCACTTTGCTTGGTTCTTAGAATCAGGTCTTAGAAATCAAAATAGGCACAGGACAATAATGATTGCTCTTCAGAGAATTCTGAGTGTGCTAATACTGCATGAATATTATAGAGTCCTCTGATTCTCATTAGGAAAAAAGTGCTGCAAATATTTGGGTGATTTCTAAAGTGGCTTCCTTTAGAGATCTGTGAATTTTAGAAGAACATAAAAACCATGAGAAATGGATCCATGTTTTGTTTCCAAATGAGTTCCAGATACCAACAGTGATCACTGCATAGTTTGTGCAGAATTAAGAATTCTTTAATGAAATTATTAAAAAAGTTTCCTTAGCAAGTGAAAAAATAAAAATAAACTAAAAACTGAGAAACTCCCAGTGATAGGAAGCTATAAGACTAGTTTTCTAGACCTTAAAATATACACATCCAGAAAGTATGCCCAAGGCTTTATGTGCTATTACAGTTAGAATTTTATGTCTCTGAGCACCAAATTAGGCTTGTAATAAATCTATATTTACCTCTGGAGAACAAAACCCACGTTTACTCAGATTTAAGCTTAAGTAATTACTGGTAATCATTATGCATCTAGATAAGACCCTATTAAACACAAAAGGCAATTAAGTAAATATTAATAAGTTGATAACAATTATTATAATACCAGAGATACTTAATGAATGCTTAATGAATGGATACTCAAAAAAATCTGTGGATCTAAAAAAAAAGTAATATCCTAAGCTGTGGTGTTAGGATAATTCTTGAGGGAACCACACTGATTTTTAGACAGTTCTATTAGCCTCTAGAATAAACATCCTCCATATCTGCTCATTTTAAGCTTAGGTAATCACTACTAATCACCATTAAGAATCTGATAAGCAGAGAGGTAATTAATCAAATCTGGAAATCAACCCTGTAACACTTTAATTGTCACCTTCCTGGCCTCAATGAATCAATTTTTTCATGTTAAATGAGGACAGTAATATCTGTCTCATGAGTTCACAAGGGTTGTCATGAGAGCTAAGTATAGTTCAGTTAGTCAGTTCAGTAGCTCAGTCGTGCCTGACTCTTAGCGACCCCATGGACTGCAGCACACCAGGCTTCCCTGTCTATCACCAACTTCCAGAGCTTGCTCAAACTCATGTCCATTGAGACGGTGATGCCATCCAACCATCAGCATGATGTATTGGCCTTAACCTAAAGGAGCAGTTCATCAAAAGTCAATTCACTCTCATGAACTTCTTAGTAAAAACTGATAGGTTAAGATTTTTTTTTTTTAAGGCAGAAAATCTAAGGGATAGATTAGTAACTGATAAATTGGAAAAAAGATCAAGACTGAGAAGCCTGGGAGCTGGGTTCTGGGCTTTGCCACGGACCTAGCTGATCATAAGCATAATGCCACAGAGGGTCAGCCCATCTCTCCAAGGAGTTTCAGACTCTGTGCCCTGTAATGTACTAATTTATGCTACTACTTCCTGTTACCACTTTCCTCTTCTTGCTACCTCAAACTGAGGATGTTCTTAAGTTAACATGAGGGCCTGTATGCAAATGACTAGCTTTTCCCAGTCTAAAATGGCCTGCTGTGCAGGTGTGCTTGTCTTTGATTAGGGCATTCTCTTTCTTGCTGTTTGCCATTGCTTCCCAGGTTGAGCTGTATATGCCCCATTCATATGAGGTGGCCCATGCTGTACTGTGAGAAGCCTGTTTTTAAAACTCATCACTTCATAGTTGAATAATTTCTTACTCATGGATAATTTTTATCACATTTAAATTGAATAACCAAATTTTCTTTTATTGACATTGTGATACAGGCAGAGGCTAAACATCTGTCAGGATCCTTCTTATTCAGGAATTTCCCCCTTTTGTGAAAGTCTAGATTTTCCAACTCCAATGTCAATTAAGTTTGGGTTATATTTAAGAAAATATGAATGATTTTGACAAAGCACATAGAAAGTTTCAATTTTGTAACTTTCGTATTCAAATCTGAAGGAAATACATCACATTCTAAATGATGGAATTTTTATTTTCAGAATAAAAGTATATACAATTGTAAAGGTAATTAGAAGAGAACTGTCTTACTAACCTTTTTTTTTTTTTAGTAGTATGCATACCAATGTGATGCTGTATTGCTGGAATAATTTCTGACATTCTCTTCATAAAATTTAAAAGGTAATTTTTGAATAATTGTAGAATAATAAACTATTCCTTCCTTCAGAAAGAAGTGATAAGGAAATAAAATTCTATTAGTGCTTTGATACAGAGTTTAAACAATTCTCACAATTTTAAAATTAAAAATCTGAATAATCTCATATAGTGTACATTAAAATTCACTCTTGGTACTGTATATTCTATGGGTTTGGACAAAAGTAAAGTGACAATCTATTCATCATTACAGTATCATACAAACTATTTTTCTGCCCTAAAAATCCTCTGAGCTCCACCTATTCATCTCAAACCCTTCCACCACAATAAATCCCCCCAGTAACCACTGATCCTTTTTACTCTCTCCATAATTTTGCCTTTCCCAGAATATCATATAGTTGGAATCATTTCAGTTCAGTTACTCAGACTCCTTGTGACCCCATGAATCACAGCACGCCAGGCCTCCCTATCCATCACCAACTCCCGGAGTTCACTCAGACTCATGTCCATCGAGTCAGTGATACCATCCAGCCATCTCATCCTCTGTCGTCCCCTTCTCCTCCTGCTCCGAGTCCCTCCCAGCATCAGAGTCTTTTCCAGTGAGTCAACTCTTCTCATGAGGTGGCCAACTCTTCTCATGAGGTGGCCAAAGTACTGGAGTTTCAGCTTTAGCATCATTCCTTCCAAAGAAATCCCAGGGTTGATCTCCTTCAGAATGGACTGGTTGGATCTCCTTGCAGTCCAAGGGACTCTCAAGAGTCTTCTCCAACACCACAGTTCAAAAGCATCAATTCTTTGGCACTCAGCTAATCATTTAGTATGTAGTATTTTCCAGCTGGTTTCTTTCACTTTAATAAGTAATGGGTGACTTTATGTGAGTAATAACCATTTAAAGTTCTTCCATGTCTTTTCATGGCTTGATAATTCATTTAATTTTTCATAAACACTATTGCAAATAGCATGTGTGCTATCGCTTCAGTTGTGTCCAACTCTCTGTGACTCTATGGACTGTAGCCTGCCAGGCTCCTCTGTCCATGTGATTCTCCAGGCAAGAATACTGGAATGGGTTGCCGTGCCCTCCTCGGGGGATTGTCCTGACCCAGGGATCAAACCTAAGTCTCCAGCCTCTCCTGCTCTGGCAGGCGAACTCTAGCACTAGCGCCACCTGGAAAGCCCTACTGAAAATAATATATATTTACAGAAAAGTACAAAGACATTGCAGACAGTTCCTGTATACTCTACAACCCAGTTTCCCCTATTATTAATACCTTACATTAGTACAGTACATTTGTTAGAACTAATGAACCAATATTGAGATATTATTATTACTTAAAGTCCATATTTTATTCAGATATCCATGGTTTGATGCAATATCTTTTTTCTGTCCCAGAATTCTATTCAGGATACACATAGGACCTAGTTGTCTTGTCTCCTCAGGATCCTCTTGGCTGTGATAGTTTCTCAGACTTCTCTTATCTTTAATGACCTTGACAGTTTTGACAAGTACTGGTCAAGTATTTTGTAGAATTCCCCTGATTTAGTTCAGTCGCTCAGTCATGTCTGACTCTTTGTGACCCCATGGACTATACCTCGCCAGGCCTCCCTGTACATCACCAACTCCCGGAGTTTAGTCAAACTCATGTCCATAGAGATGGTGATGCCATCCAACCATCTCATCCTCTGTCGTCCCCTTCTCCTGCCCTCAATCTTTCCCAGCGTCAGGGTCATTTCAAATGTGTCAGCTCTTCACATGAGGTGGCCAAAGTATTGGAGTTTCAGCTTTAACATCAGTCCTTCCAATGAACATTCAGGACTGATTTTCTTTGCGATGGATTGGTTGGATCTTCTTGCAGTCCAAGGGACTCTCAAGAGTCTTCTCCAACACCACAGTTCAAAAGCATCAATTCTTCAATGCTCAGCATTCTTTATAGTCGAGCTCTCACATCCATACATGACTACTGGAAAAACCATAGCCTTGACTAGATGGACCTTTGTTGGCAAAGTAATGTCCCTGCTTTTTAATATGTTGCCTAGGTTGGTCATAACTTTTCTTCCAAGGAGTAAGCTTCTTTTTATTTCATGGCTGCAATCACCATCAGCAGTGATTTTGGAGTCCCCCAAAATAAAGTTCGTCACTGTTTCCACTGTTTCTCCATCTATTTGCCATGAAGTGATGGGACCAGATGCCATGATCTTCGTTCTGAATGTTGAGCTTTAAGCCAACTTTTTCACTCTCCTCTTTTACTTTCATCAAGAGGCTTTTTAGCTCCTCTTCACTTTCTGCCATAAGGGTGGTGTCATCTGCATATCTGAGGTTATTGATATTCCTCCCGGCAATCTTGATTCCAGCTTGTTTTTAGATGTTTTAGATGTTTTTTAGATGTTTTTCTGGAACTGTCTTTTTTCGTGATCCAGCGGATGTTGGCAATTTAATCTCTGGTTTCTCTGCCTTTTCTAAACCCAGCTTGAACATAAGGAAGTTCATAGTTCACATATTGCTGAAGCCTGGCTTGGAGAATTTTAAGCATTACTTTACCAGCGTGTGAGATGAGTGCAATTGTGTGGTAGTTTGAGCATTCTTTGGCATTGCCTTTCTTTGGGATTGGAATGAAAACTGACCTTTTCCAGTCCTGTGGCCACTGCTGAGTTTTCCAAATTTGCTGGCATATTGAGTGCAGCACTTTCACAGCATCATCTTTCAGGATTTGAAATAGCTCAACTGGAATTCCATCACCTCCACTAGCTTTGTTCGTAGTGATGCTTTCTAAGGCCCACTTGACTTCACATTCCAGGATGTCTGGCTCTAGGTGAGTGATTACACCATCATGATTATCTGGGTCATGACGATTTTTGTACAGTTTTTCTGTGTATTCTTGCCACCTTTTCTTAATATCTTCTGCTTCTGTTAGGTCCATACCATTTCTGTCCTTTATTGAGCTCATCTTTGCATGAAATGATCCCTTGGTATCTCTAATTTTCTTGAAGAGATCTCTAGTCTTTCTCATTCTATTATTTTCCTCTATTTCTTTGCACTGATCTGTGAGGAAGGCTTTCTTATCTCTCCTTGTTATTCTTTGGAACTCTGCCTTCAGATGGGTATATCTTTCCTTTTCTCCTTTGCTTTTGGCTTCTCTTCTTCTCACAGCTATTTTTAAGGCCTCCTCAGACAGCCATTTTTCTTTCTTGCCTTTCTTTTTCTTGGGGATGGTCTTGCTCCCTGTCTCCTGTACAATGGTCAGGATTGGAATAATTCTGATTGGAATAAGTCTAATGCTCTTCTAAAGATTAGGTTGGGATTGAGTTTTTGAGAGGAATATAACACATATCAAGGATACATACATACAACATGTTTTACCACTATTTGTTTCGATCTTGATCAAGGTTGAGTTGACTTACATAGTGTTTATCATGTTTATATACTGTTACTTTACTCCTTTTCTTTTTTCCATATATTGTACTTTGGGAGGAAGTCATTATGTGCAGTCCAAACATAAAGAATGCGAGATGCACTCCATCTCCTTGAAGGAAGAGAATTTCCATAAATTGTTTGGAAGTGTGCATAGGAAGTTCATCTCTTCTCAACCAATTATGCATTCACTTAATCATTGATTTGTATCAGCATTGATTCAAGGATGTCTATTTTACCTTTAACTCATAATCCAATACTATTTTTTCTTGTTATTCAACTTGTTTAAACTTTGGCCATTGTGAGCCCTTTTGTTTCACTCCTGTGTGCCTTCTACATAGCTCTCATCATTCTATATCTCAATTCTTCTTTCCCATACCTATGGCATTACTGTCATTCATTTCACTGATCCATATGCTAAATCTACCCAACACAAATTCTATTATTAATTTGAAAAAAGTTATCTCTTAGTTATAAGATTAGAATATGGAAGCAAAAGGTGTCCTTCTCTGACACTTTATGTAGATCAGAGTTTCTAACCTATATAATCTTCCTTCTCACTGAAGAAAATATTTTAACATTTCTTACAGGGCAGTCCTGCTGGCAATGAACACCCTCAGTTTTTGTTATGCAGTATTTCTCCATCATTTTTGAAGGATGTCTTAATTTAATATGAAATTCTATAAAGGCGAGTTTTTTGCCTTAAGTATTTTAAATATTTCCCTATTCTTTCTCCCTGTTTACATGACTCCTATTGTGAAGTCTGATCCTGTTCTCTAGTGAAGTGAAGTCGCTCAGTTGTGTCCGACTCTTTGTGACCCCACGGACTGTAGCCTATCAGGCTCCTCCATCCATGAGATTTTCCAGGCAAGAGTGCTGGAGTGGATTGTCATTTCCTTCTCCAGGTAAGATTTTTTTCCTCCTTCCTCTGCTGTTGTTTTTGAAATTTCCTATTTGTTTTAGTTTCGTGCAGTTAGAATATTTTATGTCTCAGTGTAGACTTTTGGTATTAACCCTGATGGATGTCTTATGAACTTACAGCATCTGTTCTTTAATGTCTGTCATCAATTTCGGAAATTCTTGGTCATTATTACATCAGATATTCTTCTGTTTTCTCTTTCATCTCCTTCTGGTATTCCAATTACTTCTATTTTTTCACTTTCTAAAATTACCCCACAGTTCTTGATGATGTTCTATTATTTTAAATGTTTTTCTCATGCAAATTAAATTTTGGAAGTTTTTATTGATACATAATCACTCTCATGGATTTCTACCTTAGTTATTTTCAGTCTACTGATAGGCTCGAAAGCATTGTTGTTGATTTCTAATGTTTCCTTTTGATCCTTTCTTATTGTTTCCAACTCTTTGTTTATGCTATTTGTTTTTGCACATTGTCTGTTTTCCATCAAAAATCATAACATATATTGTTAGGTTCATAACATATTCATTATAGTTATTTTAAATTCCCTATCAGATAATTGCAAATTTGTGTCTTTCTGAGTTTGGTTCTAATGCTTTCTTTACTAGTTATACTCTGATTTCCTTTGTTTTAATATGCCATGTACTTTTCCTGTTGAAAGCCAGGCATGATATATTAGGTAACAGAAAAAGTGAGGTTAGCAGTCCTGCAGTGTAAGATTTTATGTTATTGTGAATTGGATATGGGCTGGTTTTAATTTTTGCTGTAATTTTAAGTGTCACTTCAAATACTTCAAATACCTTGTTTATTCTCACCTGTTATCTTCAGTTTTCATAAGAAATTGTCCTTAGATAGTGTGTGTGTTGTAACAGTTTGTTGAACTACTATTGTTATCACACCAGAACTTTATTGGTGTTATGGTAATATGTGGGGTAGAAGGAGAATTTTCTAATCTTATAATTAAATCTCATTCTTTTAGTGGATCAGAGCTATAGATGTGAACTTTAAGATGCTTATTAGCTTCATATTTTTTAACCCTCTTTATCTGAGGCAGAAAAAACCAAAAGGGGCTAAAGAATTTTAGTGAAAAGTTTAGAGAACAAGATAGAAAGGTTGGAAGTTTGTGTTTATACATTACATAGTAAAAGATTTTGAGGAAAATACATTATTGAGTTTTATGAGATCATTAATGTACAAATCCATATATAATATGTTAAAAAAAAACTGAACATGAATTTAACATCTAAGGAATTATTGCTAGGAGATTATAGGAGAAGAACTACCATAATGAACACTTTAAGACACATTAACCAAATAATATACTCTGAAATATAGAATGTCAGAAATGATAACCTTTTAATGGCATTTAGTTGGAACTTAACACAGAAGAAAACCAAAGAACAAAACCATCTCCTAACAATTAATTTTGTACAAAATGTTAATGATCTCATTTGTTAACTTCAGAAACCATTTTAGAAATTGTAATGGCTTCAAAATTGGAGGCCAAAATAAATTTCTTGCTGTGTGACAGTCTATTTTTGGCAGGGCAACAAAAAGCTGCAGACATAAAATTACATTCATGCTTAATCAATCATCATGAAAACACACACACACTCAGATTATTTTCATAGCCACAAACAGTGAATTAACAAAGCCTGCATGCTTTCACTTTGTGTACAGGGACTGGGGAAAAGGCAAGTATTGAAACAAAGATGCTTTAAACACCTCTGTAGGGAAGGACAAATATATTTTCCTTCTATGTTTCTAAAATCTTGGCTAGGGCCCCTATAGACAGATTAACAAAAGAAAAAACATGTTTATTTAATATAATTTTAAGTGCTATGCAAGCCTTCATAAGAAAAATTTCTTCTGTTTCTATGTTGATGAAATATGAAAAAATGTGGTAGAACTAAATGAGTATGTGCTAAATGGAGTCAACAGGGAGAAACTGAGCAAGGGCTGTTTGTTCAGATTCCTCTGTGTCCCTGGGTTTTCAGAGAGAAGATGTTCCTTTCTTCTGATCTGAAGGGAGGACAACCTCTTGCAAGAGACATGAGAGTCTCATAACCTGCTTCAGGGGAAGGTCAGGAAGTCCTCCCTGCACCTGTGCTCTCTCAAATTATATCAGCTTAAAATAGGCAATATTCTAAAATGTCTTTTGGTGGGCCTACTGTGTCCCTAATCCCATCACTTACAAAAACTAAATGGGTACTATTCTGGACACATCTCTCATATACACCCTCTCCCTTCTCATCTATATATACTCGAAATTATATATATATATATATAGTCATTGTTCATATGTTAATAATGTAAGAACCTACATTTGACTGGGTAACCATGTGAATTTAATGAAGGCAATGCAATAATTTGAAATCCTTGGTGTGAAATAGGATGCTTTTTACTCTCAGATACTGGTAAACTTTCTGGACCTGCTTTTGATCTCAGCTAAAAGAATCATTTCAAAGAGAAATTTTTAACAACAGGAAAAAGATGCATCAAACATCTAAATATCAAAGGATCTCAAAATGTTGCTTTAGTGCTTCCATACAAAATCATGTTAAAAAGCATTCAGATATGCATGTTATATAATACTTTATATACAATCAGCCTATTTTTTATAAACAATTACCGACTTCTTAGATTTGGTTAAAAGGTGAGCAATGTCTGTCACAAGCATAGGAATGAGACAACACATTGATGACTCACTGGGCCCTGAGGCCCAGATTCTGGCATTTTGTAAATTCAAGTCATTTAGTTTCTGAATCCAAAGTATACATATTTTTTTTTAAGGATTTATTAAGTAGATTGATAAAGGGTACTGTACATCCTCGGCATCAGACGGAAAAAAATTTATTCCATGTATAGTCAGAGTTATTCAATACAATTTATAAACTGAAGAAGTGTTCTTTGGAAAAACAGATAAAATCTTAATTTCTTATTTGTGGTTAATGATAAATTTTCAACTTTAAATGAGATAAAGGTAGAAGGAACAGAAATGTCTTAAGATGAAACGATGATTTCAATCACACATGTTGGCTGATTGATGTACTGAATTTTAAAGGGATAAAGAATTACAGCCAATTGAACCTACTTCAGGGAAAGAGACAGATATTTGCACATGACTTTGCATGGTCAGTCTTAAGAATGTTTTGTATTTTGGTCCAAATATCAAACCAATATGAAGACAGAGGTAGAAAATCGTGGCATGGCTTAGCACTAGGTCAGAAACTGAAAAGGACACAGGGTTCTTGATATCTATAAACTCAATATGAGATAACAGGATGATGTATTTTTCTCTCTCTTTATCCCCAAAATAAGGCCAGTTCAGACACAGGCAAGTATAATAGCTTTACAGTTTTAAGAAAAAACATAAACGTTAATTTCTCTCACTTCTTCCTTACTCAGACCAAACCTTGAACCCTGGATTGGGTTCTGATTCTCTTATCTTGGTGATAATCACCAAAACAGAGTTCAGAATAGAATACTCAAAATGATGTGAATAGTATGTAGTCTGAGCAATGGCTGAAAGAACTAGGAGAAAGGGAAAGAAAAGATGTCATCTGACCATATCTGTCCAAAAAGGATGTTGGAGTTAAGCTAGAGAAAGGAACTTTGAGTAGTTAATAGATATAAGAAAGAAGCAGAATTTGCCTTAATGTAAGAATTTTAAAATGATTAGAATCATTCAGCAATGTGTGAGTGTGTGTTAGTCACTCAGTTGTGTCCAACTCTTTGTGACCCCATGGACTGTACAGTAGGTTATCTTCAACAACGGGTCTTAATAGCTGGAAAATGTTAGGTTATGGTCTGGATGAGCAGTTCTGCAGAATATGTTGCAGAACAGTGTCCCTCAAATTTAGTGTGTCCAAAAATCACTCGAGGATCCTGTTAAAATATAGATCTTGATTCCATTAATGAAAGAGGAAAGGGATTGTTTTGCATTTCTGAAGAATCCCACTTGGTACTAATATTGCTTATTTATGGACCACACTTAGAATATAATAAAGAGGGATCTGCATAGCATCCTTTGCAGGTTTCTTTTAACATTCAGACTACTAGATCCTGAAGGGATCTGTGAACACACACCATCTCAGGTGAAGTTTTCTCCCTCATCCTACTCTGGCGGAAGGAAGTAAAATTTTGCAGAGTATTCAAGAAAAACAAGTAAGACTACATTGCCAAATGGAGGAAATCCGCATTCTGGTATGTGTTATCATACATACTACCTAATTTTTACCTTCTATATTGAAGTTTCTGGGAAAAACACTGCTTATATACTACTTTCTCCTGGAGGAGGAAATGGTAACCCACTTCAATATTCTTGCCTGGAGAACCCCATGAACAGAGAACCCTGGTGGGCTACAGTCTATGGGATCACAAAGAGTCAGACACAACTGAACAACTGAGCATATATTATTTCCTGGTGCCTTTTAGTATATTTTTGCATTTTGTATTATTGCTCCTTTCTTTCTTTAATGTTGTTGGAAGTGAAACTCTTCACTAAACTATTTGCATCAAGGTCATACTTAACTGCATATGGATTTGAAAAAATTGCACGTGGCTGGTGAAAATTTGAAACATTACTCAACACTCAAAGGCTTTTCTTGTGATTTTATTCCTTTGTCATCCAGTTATAATGGAGGACAATTAAAACTTCAGATAGCTGGCTATAAAGCTGAAGGATTGATGCCTGACTTGTCTAAATCTTTTGGATGAGAATGCCTGAGCATTATCTTTTTTTTTTTTTTTCTTTTTAATACACGGGCTATTCTAAACATTGTTTAGTTTTGTCCATAATTAAATTTTTCTTTGAAAATGACATGTAGTACTTGCTATTTGAGAAAGTTTCATTCATGGAACTTAGTGTGTGCTTTTTGGCTACATGTTTGATGTCATTCTTAGTTCATAAAGAAAAGATTTTAAAATGATTTTCAAATCCTATAATAGAACAGGCAAAACAATCAGCAACTTCCTATCTTATTCTGAAACTTCAAATTATAGTAAAAATTTTCATTTCTTTAGTTCTATTTTCAACTCTTATTTCACTGTTGTTAACATCCATGCCAAGAAATCTAGTCATTTTTAACAAACTGTTTTGTACCAGTAAGTTCCAAAAAGATGACAGGGGAAGAATAAGAAAAATTAGAAGTATTCTAATTTTTTTTTACCAGGCTCTAGGATATCTATTAATTAAGGAAAAGCTACAATAGAAGACAGATTATTTGGTTTGTTCCAGACTGCATGGCAAATCATTCTCATTTTAATTTGGAGTAAGGAGATATATTACAAGCTTTGTGCCCTGAAGTAGAAACTAGTCTACTTTGTCAGGTCAAAAAAAGGATATTTGACTCAGAAGAATTTAGTATGAAAGACTTGATTCACCCTATTAGGGGAAAATGAAACCACATATCCTTTGAGTTCAGATGTCAATCAATGAAAAAACAATTCTTATAAATAAATGGTATCTTGTTATTTCATCTATCTTCCTGTCTGCTTTACGATGAGACTGTCACAAAAACATTCTGGAAGAGCAATCTTGGTAGAGTTACAGGTCTCAGAAGTGCACGATTATCTGTCAAAAATCAGCTCTGTAGAATTTTAGTTTTATGAAAGATGGGAAAATAGATTTCTTCAAAACTCAATGGGGAAAATATACTTTTGATACTTTAGGTCATAGGGAAATACATAAAACTATCCATATATGTGCTATGTAAATGTGACATTTGTATATATGTTACACATATATTTGCTACATATTTTTGCAACTTATATAATGTATAATATATAAATACCCATATATGCGTTAGAGTTAAGAACATGATTAGTGTTAAAGTTCAGGTTTCTTATTTACCAAGTGATCTTTAAGTTCTCTTACAGCTTTGGGATCTAAGATTCTCATACTCTAACTGGAAGAAATCTTGTGAAATTCACTGAGCTGGTGGAAATCACCCGATCCCTCAATGAGCGTCTGAAAGCTGGATGACATGCATAGTTTTCTCCTGCAATGGCCTTTTGTTGTGTCATCTTCCACAAGAAATAAGAAGAAATCTGTCTTCCATAGATAGATAAGAAGGTCAACGATTTGATGTTTCTAATACAGTGGTATTGGAAAAATTCCAAAGTTTAGGGTTAATTGGCATACATTCAAAATAGATAAATAGACAACGGATGATGATAGATGAGTAGTCAACACAACTTGGTATTCCGTATAGACATGCTATGGACAAATTATATGGGGAACTAGAATGTATTATGTAACTAGAATATATATATATTCTAATTTTTATATACATATAAAAGAATCAATGATTTCCAGAGTCAATGAAAACAAAGAATTTTTACATTGCCTTAGACATAATATGAATATTACTTGGAAAACAGTTTAAATACTAACAACATTATCATTGATAAGTTTTAATTTTTTATGTCTTGTGTCCATGAATTATGTGTTCCTTAGAGTGTAATTTCTAGAATTATGCCCTAGTTTATATTTTTGTAGGACTTTTTGTCAGCCAAAGAAACATATTCTTGG
The DNA here is from genome assembly GCF_014754425.2 of Oryx dammah. NCBI lineage: Eukaryota > Metazoa > Chordata > Mammalia > Artiodactyla > Bovidae > Oryx > Oryx dammah. The sequence continues at coordinate 18,918,097 of NW_024070199.1, forward strand.
AAATACAATGCTTATAGTCTTCAGGAGTTGTAGCAGCATTATTAATATTGATGCTAATTCTTCTGAAGCTTCTTTATTTTCCTTGTTAATACACCAAAACCTAATGGCATATTAGTATGTGATAAGAAAACAAGGAAAAATAAATCACCTTGCCGAACCAATACCTCATAGGCATTAGGATACTATCAATATTTTTTCTCAAAGACTTATGTACCAACATAATTTAGATACATAATCATAGTTGGAACTATTGAAAAAGAAATGACAGGCATCGCAGAGTATGAAAACATTATTTGTTCAACTTGTAAAATGTCATCATCTCTGCAAAAAAAAGAGATATGCTTATTCACACAATTCTCTTATAATAGAGTTATTTTGCAAAAGCATATTTACACACCCCTGGAGAAGGAAATGGCAATCCACTTCATGGAGAATCCCATGGGCAAAGGACCCTGTGGGCTTTAGTCCATGGGGTTGCAAAGAGTCTGACATGACTGAGCAACTAAACAATAACAATATACACACATACACATGCATAGCCTAAGAAATTCTTATCTATGAAAGAAACAAGAAATTCCTATTATCTATTTAAAATGCATAACCACAGGACTGGAAAAGGTCAGTTTTCTTTCCAATCCCGAAGAAAGGCAATGCCAAAGAATGTTCAAACTACCACACAAATGCACTCATTTCACGTCCTAACAAGGTAATGCTCAAAATCCTTCAAGCTAGGCTTCAACAGCAAATGAACCCAGAACGTTCAGATATACAAGCTTGATTTAGGAAAGGCAGAATAATCAGAGATCAAATTGCCAACATTCCTTGGATCATGAAGAAATCAAGGGAGTTTTAGAAAAGCATCTACTTCTGTTTCATTGACTATGCTAAAGGCTTTGACTGTGTGGATCACAACAAACTGTGGAAAATTCTTAATTAAATGAGAATACTAGGCCACCTGATGTGTCTCCTGAGAAACCTGTATGCAGGTCAAGAAGCAACTGTACATGGAATAATGGACTGGTTCAAATTGGGAAAGGAGTATGTCAAGGTTATATATTGTCACCCTATTTATGTAACTTCTATGCAGGGTACATCATGCTGGACTGGGAAAATCACAAGCTGGAATCAAGATTGCTAGGAGAAATATCAATAACCTCAGATTTGCAGATGATACTACTCTAATGGCAGAAAGCAAAGAAGAACTAAAGAGCCTCTTGATGAAAGTGAAAGAGGAGAGTCAAAAAGCTGGCTTAAAATTTAATATTCAAAAATCTAAGATCATGGCATCCAGTCCCTTCACTTCATGGCAAATAAAAGGGGAAAAGTGGGAATAGTGACAGACTTGATTTTCTTAAAAACCAGAGATATCACTTTGCCAACAAATGTCTGCATAGTCTAGCTATGGTTTTTCCAGTAGTCATGTATGGATGTGAGAGTTGGACAATCAAGAAGGCTGAGCACTGAAGAAATGATGCTTTTGAACTGTGGTGCTGTAGAAGACTCTTGAGAGTCCCTTGGAGAGCAAGGACATCAAAGCAGTCATTTGTAAAGGAAATTAACCCTGAATATTCATTGGAAGAACTGATGCTGAAGCTCCAATAATACTATGACCACCTGATGGGAAGAGCCAGTTCCTTGGGAAAGACCCTGATGATGGGAAAGGTTGAAGGCAGGAGGAGAAGGGGGCAAAAGAAAATGAGATGTTTGGATGGCATCATCAGCTCAATGGACATGAGTGTGAGCAAACTCTGGGAGATATAAAGGACAGGGAAGCCCAGTGTGCTGCAGTACATGAGATTGCAAAGAGTTGGATGCAACTGAACAACAACCACCATGTTAATGAGGGGAAGAGAAAGAATGAGAGGTAAGTGTATGGGGGGGTTTGGCGTGGAGGTGTGTGTATGTGTGTATGTGATTTCTTAACCTGTCAAATTGGTTACATTTATACTGCCAAATAGCACAGATATGCCTATATGATCAGTGTGAAAAGAAGTAAATTTATCACTGATTACTTTATTTGAGGCACTCTAAGTTGGCTACCTAGATAGCATATTGAAAAGCAGAGACATTACTTTGCCAATAAAGGTCCGTCTAGTCAAGGCTATGGTTTTTCCAGTGGTCATGTATGGATGTGAGAGTTGGACTGTGAAGAAGGCTGAGCGCCAAAGAATGATGCTTTTGAACTGTGGTGTTGGAGAAGACTCTTGAGAGTCCCTTGGACTTCAAGGAGATCCAACCAGTCCATTCTAAAGGAGATCAGCCCTGGGTGTTCTTTGGGAAGGAATGATGCTAAAGCTGAAACTCCAGTACTTTGGCCACTTTATGCGAAGAGTTGACTCATTGGAAAAGACTCTGATGCTGGGAGTGATTGGGGGCAGGAGGAAAAAGGGGACGACAGAGGATGAGATGGCTGCATGGCATCACTGACTCAATGGACATGAGTCTGAGTGAACTCTGGGAGTTGGTGATGGACAGGGAGGCCTGGCGTGCCACAATTCATGGGGTTGCAAAGAATCAGACATGACTGAGTGACTGAACTGAACTGAAGTTGGCTACATTTCTCTCCTTGCTTACTTCTCACAACTCTGAGATAGGTTTTATCATCATCCTTACCTGAAAGATAAGAAAATTGAGGTTCAAAATACAGGAAAAAAACATGCAAGGTCAGATAATTTATACTGATGGAACCAGAATTTGACCAAAGCAGTCTGGCTCCAGAGTTCCTTCTTTCATCTTTATATTGCATCATTTCATAAAATAATAAATTTAATCCTGCTTTCCTTTGGACAGTTAAGAGCATTCTGGCTCATCTTCAGGAAGCTGTAGAAGACACGCAGTCTTGAGAATTTGGCACTGCTACTACATTTCCACTCTAAAATAGAGATATCAATAACTTGATGGAGGGTTCTGGCTTTGGCCAGGTTTATATTGCTGAACTGGGAATTTCAAATGTAGGAAATGTATAAACCAGGAAAATTTTAGTAGAAACCAATCTAACATTGCTAAAATAAACTCAGAGAATCTCTTGATAATGATACGCAGCTTTCCATCGAAGCAAGTGTAGCAAAGGAACTCAGGAAGAACACAAAATAAAGACAACACTAATATTTTCCTCATGGGTTCCTGCTGCTTTAGTCTCTGCATTTCTCTGAAAATCAATATCAGTTCTCTCTGTTTCACATTCAGCCCACAGATTTCTGTGACCCCCTAGGTAGAAACTAGGCACTTCACAGCTCCTAAATTTGTGTGCAACAAGGCTGACTCAACCAGTCTTTGTCCCACTGCCAATCTCTCAGCACAGGTTCGTAAATCAATATACTAACTTGAGTGCCTGGCGGTGGCCTTAAGAGTTTACTTGGTTGGTTAATCAAATTATAGATCCATAGATTGATCACCTCAAATTAAGTCAAGGTGTCATGACTCCTGTGGAATACTGCAGAGAACAGTACCCGATGGCTTAAAAAGATCAGAATGTTAGAATAGTCGGAGGTCAGGGGTGGCGGCCGGGAAGAGCTACCCCACGACCGAGGTCAGTGGCGGCAGGGAGGAGACACCCCGCATCCAAGGTCCGGGGCAGCGGCCGAGAGGAACTACCCCACGTATGAGGTCAGGGGCGGCCGGGAGGAGCCACCCCAGGCTGGAGGCCAGGGGCAGCGCCCGAGGCCAAGGGCGGCCGGGAGGAGCAACCCGAGGAGTGGTGGCTGCGCGGGGAGGGCCTAGAGGAGCTATCCCACGTTGAAGGTCAGGAAGGGTGGCAGTAAGGAGATACCCCTCGTCCAAGGTAAGGAGCAGCGGCTGTGCTTTGCTGGAGCAGCCGTGGAGAGATACCCCACGCCCAAAGTAAGAGAAACCCAAGTAAAATGGTAGGTGTTGCAAGAGGGCATCAAAGGGCAGACATATGTAGGACTCGTTATATCTTTTATATTATCTAGGACACAAGGCTTTGAGAACTGACACAGAAGACTTTAAGACCTCTTTAGTGGAGTTTTTATGCACATAAGTCATTACAATGTTCCTAACTAGTCAAGTAACCACCAAAATTTGGAATCATAAAAGCTGGGTCCCCAGACTTCATGTAGGAGATGAAGTACTGTTAATATGCAGGTAAATACAACAATTGGTTCTCTGGGATGAGAGGAGGGGGAGTCCTGGTTTGTAGAATTTTCCCATTTCCATGTGAAAATCCTCACCATAGCTGGTTTGACAATTTCAAGCTATGAAGGTGTCATCTCTGAACATGAAGTTGGAAAAAGATGTTAATACACACAACAGGTTTTCTCTACTCAGTGAGTGCCAATTTCAGCACACTGCTGAAAAGAGTCATCTCTGTAGTGCTTCTGAATTTTTAACCTACAGAATCCATGTGTGAAATGAGATTTTTTTCTACCACTAAATGTTGGACTGATTCGTCACACAAATCATAGTGAGAGGGTAACAGGAAGGAAGGCTAGGGGTCTCCAAACTGAGGAAATAGGCTGCACGTGTCAGACATTTTTTATCTTTCTCTTAAGCAGCAGAAAGAAACAAACTACAAGTGTTAGATTTTTTTTCCCTTCTCTATACGAATTTAGAAAGAGGTTTCTTTTAAAATTCTGTGTTGCCATAAGGACACCTGGTTCTACCTGAACTTAAGTTTTCTCAAATCTTGAGCTAGCCAATGCATTTTTCTTATGGAAATATTTGTTTTAAGCTATGTTAATGAACTATGTATTTACACTAGACTCTGTCTTCAAGTCTGTTTGGCCTAAGACTCAGAACTGACTTGACAAGCCAGTATATTTTACTCATGCAAATGTTCTAAGCTATGATAATGAGACCCTGTCTTTGCTTGGAAACCTGCCTTTCATCAAGATTCACATCAATCATTTTACTGCCCAGAACAACTCACCTTGTGCCAGTGTTATCTCAAAATGCATTTAGGGGGTAAGAGGCCTTGTGCCAGTCTCTGAGTTTTGAGACATTTCCTTTCTCCAATTAGTGGACTGCTATTAGCTATATAACATCTGGCTAAAGATGAGCAGGGGGGCAGAAGCAGGAGGGCACTCTTTCTGATGTCTATGTCAGAAGCTTTGTCTATCTCTTTTATTCTTTAACAAAACTTTATTACACAAAAGCTTTGAGTGATCAAGCCTCATCTCTGACCCCAGATTGAATTCCTCTTCTCTGGAGGCCAGGAACTGTGGCATCTTTCGTGGCTCAGAACAACCTTTCAATAGTAAACATAGTAAGTAGACATAATAAGAGAACAGGCATTGGACTTTTTTTTTTTAATCGCTACTCAATGTCATGTTCCCTGTCCAAAGTAGAGCTTGCCCTTAAAAAAACAAACAAACAAACAAAAAAATCACATTAACTTAGCCAACCACTAACAATAAAACATAGTTTTTCCTCCTATAGCAATTGAAACTCTTAGTCGAACAGTCCTGTCCGACTCTGCGACACCATGGACTGCAGCCCCCCAGGCTCCTCTGTCCATGGAATCCTTCAGGCAAGAACAATTGTGTGGGAGGCATTCCCTTCTCCACGATATCTTCTTAACCCAGGGATGAACCTACGTTTCCTGCATTGCAGGTAGATTCTTTATTTACCGTCTGAGGCATCAGGGGAATCCCATCTAGCCACATATATATTTCCAATGTCTATGTTATGTAACAGCAGTTTGGATAATAGCCTCATATTCTAGGATAAAATCCACATACACAATAAATTTCCATAAGTAATAGAATATAAAACAAAAATATAAAAAGAACATAAAATGGCATTAAATCATATCAATCATAAAATCATAAAGCATAAAATGTTAGGTATTTGTTCTGTAACTGTGTAAACATCTCAAGTTTTCTTCAAGATAGTATCTACAAAATACAATAAGAAATGTACACTGTCTCATAAATGAAATTCTCTTTACCCCATCAGATCATGCCTTCATCCTCCACACCCTGAAATAAATGGCTCTGCTGAGAATTAACTCATTCCTGATTTACCTCCCTCTCCCATCTGACACCATAATTTCATATCCCAATTTCTCTGAGGTCTTTTTTCTCCATTTATATTATATATGAGGCCAGTATTATCAGCCTTGAGAGAAAAGAGTTTAATCATTTCCTCAGGATACATCTTGGTGAAGTTATTAGGATTTGGAGATGCAATCTAAACATCAAGAACTCCATTCCTAGACTGTAAATCAAAATAAATAGGGGCTTGGGTCTGTTTGCAAAGGTTGGACATAATCCAAAGTAAACTAGTTTGGGCACAGAGATGAAGCCAAGATCACTGGAAGTCAGTACTGGGGGGAGAAATGAAACTAGAGTATGCAAGGGTTGGTGTTAGGAAGGGTAAGGGAACACATAAAGTATATCCCAGATGCTCTAAAAGCACAGCCTTCTCAAACAATTCATATTCTTTTAATAGCAGGCATGTTATCTTCGTACCTGCAAGAAGATCCAACCAGTCCATCCTAAAGGAAATCAGTCCTGAATATCCATTGGAAGGACTGATGCTAAAGCTGAAACTCCAGTACTTTGGCTACCTGATGCAAAGAACTGACTCACTGGAAAAGACTGTGATGCTGGGAAAGATTAAAGGCAGGAAGAGAAGGGGATGACAGGATGAGATGGTTAGATGGCATCACCAACTCGATGGACATGAGTTTGAGTAAGCTCCAGGAGCTAGTGATGGACAAGGAGGCCTGGCGTGCTGTCTATGGGGCCGCAAAGAGTCGGACACGACTGAGTGACTGAACTGAACTGAAAGAAGTATATGGGCTTCCCTGGTGGTTCAATCGGTAAAGAATCTGCCTGCAATGCAGGGGACCTAGGTTTTATCCCTGCATCAGGAAAATCCCCTGGAGAAGGAAATGGCAACTCACTTTAGTATTCTTGCCTGGGAAATCCCATGGACAGAGGAGCCTCACAGGCTACAGTCCATGGAGTCACAAGAGTCAGACATGACTTAGTGACTGAACAACCACCAAAAAGAATACAGTGGAAAAAATGAACAATTTCTATAAGATACTCTAGACCATTTTACATGTGCACTGTTATTACATACAATCCTGTGCAATGGATGATGTTGCCAGTATTAAAAGTGAAAACCTGATATTCAAGTTAAATAATGTACCCAAGTAAATGGAAATGGTTCTCAAATTCAGTTATGATCAAAATGTATGTTTTTTCCTTCTTCTTTAGATCACACTGCCTCCCTACTGCTTGATAATTCATAAATTTAAAGAATAAAATAAAGCAAACTTAGGTTTCTATAATTTTTACCATATGATTTGCATATATATGAATGAAAAGAAGATTCTTCAGTGAATTTTTAAACTGTCATTTTCAACAATCAAGAACCTGTCATTTATTTGTGTGCTGAAAGGCTCAATTATAGTTATTGTCAAAGTTATATGATGGCATCTGTGAATTGAGAACATATTGAGTTACTGGAAAATTTTGTAAAAATATTAAAAAGTGTTCATCTTAAATTTTAGACATTTAAGGATTGCATAATAATGTGTTTGAAAATAGTTTAATTAAAATATTCAGCCAAAACACCTCTCACATTTCTCTATATTATTTGAAATTCTTTTTTACAAATAATAATAATCTCTATGTACAAGATAGTATAACCCTTTTTCATGTTTTATAACAATTTTATACAACTAGGCCATTTATTTGAAATAAAAGAGAATTAAGGATGCACATAACTTTCTCCTTTAAACAAAGATTTTGATTGTTAAGATTTGCCTCATTGGAAAAGACCCTGATGCTAGGAAAGATCAAGGGCAGAAGGAGAAGGGGACAACAGAGGATGACGTGGTTGGATGGCATCACTAACTCAAGGGACATGAGTTGGAGTCAACTCCGGGAGTTGGTGATGGTCAGGGAGGCCTGACACGCTGCAGTCCATGGGGTCGCAAAGAGTCGGACATGACTGAGTGACTGAACTGAGCTGAAGATTTGCCTCAAAGATCTAAATGTACATAGCCAGCCTATCCCACTACTCCTGGAAAACACTCACATATGACTTAAGACCACCCAACACTCCCCCAATTCTTTGTCATGATGGCTCCATTGAGATTTAAGCAAAAGAAGTTGCCTGAGAATAAACATCTTCTTTGCAGGATAAAGAAAACCACCTTTTGTCCCATAAAGTGCTGCACCCAGTATGTCAGCAAATTTGGAGAACCCATTAGTGGCTACAGGACTGGAAAAGGTCAGTCTTCATCCCAATTCCAAGGAAAGGCAGTGCTAAAGTATGTTCAGACTACTGGACAATTGTGTTCACTTCCCATGCTAGTAAGATTATGTTCAAAATCCTTCACGCTTGGCTTCAGAACTTCCAGATGTAAAACCTGGGTTTACAAAAGGCAGAGGAACCAGAGATCAAATTGCCAGCATTCATTGGAATATAGAGAAAGCATGGGAATTCCAGAAAAACATCGACTTCTGTTTCAATGACTATGCTAAAGCCTTTGACTGTGTGCATCACAATGAACTGTGGAAAATTCTTAAAGAGATGGGAATATCAGACCACCTTACCTGCCTGAGAAAACTGTATACATATTAAGAATTAATAATAAGAACCAGACATGGAACAATGGACTGGTTCAAAACTGGGACAGGAGTAGGTCAAGGTATATATTGTCCCTTATATACAATATATATTTAACTTATATGCAGAGTACATCATGTGAAATGCCAAGCTGGATGAGTTACAAGCTGGAATCAAGATTACTGGGAGAAACATCAACAACCTCAGATATGCAGATGATACTATTCTAATAGGAGAAATCAAAGAGGAACTAAAAAACCTCTTGATGAGAGTGAAAGAAGGGAGTGAGAAAGCCACTTAAAACTCAATATAAACACACACACACACCCTAAAACTAAGATCATGGCATCCAGTCCCATCAATTCATGGCAAATAGAAGGGGGGAAAGTGGAAGCAGTGACAGATTTTGTCTTCTTGGGCTCTAAAAACACTGTGGAGGGTGACTGCAGCCATGAATTTAGAAGACACTTGCTTCTTTGAAGGAAAACTATGACAAACCTAGAGAGTGTATTAAAAAGACATTGCTTCTGCTGACAAAGTTTGTTAAAGCTATGGTCTTTCAAGTAGTCATATACAGATATGAGAGTTAGACCATAATGAAGGCAGAGTGCTGAAGAGCTGATGCTTTTGAACTGTGGTGCTGGAGAAGACTCTTGAGAGTCCCTTGGACAGCAGGTGGGTCAAACCAGTCAATCCTAAAGGAAATCAACCCTGAATATTCTTTGGAAGAACTGATGCTGAAGCTGAAACCCCAATATTTTGGCCACCTGATGTGAAGAACCAACTTATTGGAAAAGACCCTGATGCTGGGAAAGATTGAGGGCAACAGGAGAAGAGGGCAACAGAGGATGAGATGGTGGGATGGCATCACCGATTCAATGAACATGAACTTGGGCAAACTCCAGGAGATAGTGAGGGACAAGGAGGCCTGGCATGCTGCAGTCCATGGGGTCACAGAGTCAGACATGACTTAGCAACTGAAAAACCACCACAGCTTACATCTCTTCATCTGCCTGCTCATATAAATGTACAGATTTCTTCCTCACCAACAACATATTCATGAAGCATATAGTTGTGTGTGTGTGTGTGTTTTCCTTTGGTATAGTATCTGGTTTTAGTCTTATTGTAATATTTGCCTCATAGCTTGGAGTGTGTTTTCTCTTTCTTCTACATTCTGACAGGGCTTGTATAAAATGAGCATTGATTCTCCTTTAAATGTTTGGTAGAATTCTCTAGTGAAACCATTTGAGACTAGAAGTTTATATTTCAGGAGCTTTTAAAGTATGGATTAAATGTTTTTAAAGGTACTGAGAGAGTCAATTCCTAGGCAGGTGGATAAGTCTGGGGGACCCTTAGGAGAGAGGGGTCTGGGGTTCTCAAGGAGGAGATAGGGGTCTGGAATTCTCAAGGATGAGGAAAGGACAAACTTTTTTTTACTTTACATTCCTTAGTCTTAGTCACATAAAACAGTTTTTTTTCTGTAAGCCTGGAACTGATGATTACACAACAAACTACTCAGTTTAAACTCTGTACTGCTGCTGCTGCTACTGCTAAGTCACGTCAGTCGTGTCCAACTCTGTGCGACCCTATAGATGGCGGCCCACTAGGCTTCCCTGTCCCTGGGATTCTCCAGGCAAGAACACTGGAGTGGGTTGCCATTTCCTTCTCCAATGCACGAAAGTGAAAAGTGAAAGTGAAGTTGCTCAGTCGTGTCTGACTGTTCGCTACCCCATGGGCTGCAGCCTACCAGGCTCCTCCGAACATGGGATTTTCCAGGCAAGAGTACTGGAGTGGGTTGCCATTACCTTCTAGGGATTCTATAACAACAATGTATCCTGCTTGAGGACAGTTTTTCCTTCCTGAAAACCTTCTGACTAATCCTGATATTTCAGAATGTATATTATGGGAGTGGGTCTGATAGGATCTTTCTATTGTTAAGTTCTAATCCTGTTATCCTAAAATGTAAATTGTGGGAGTGGGTCTGGTAAAATTTTTACAACCTTGAGACCTTCTCTTGATTTATTGTAATAACTAATTTAAAAGTATTTAGTTCCCTTGCTAAAGGCTAGCAAAGGGGGCACTCTCCATCCCTTTCTGGTGTCTGGGTCAGAAGCTTTCTCTCCCTTTGCACTATAATAAAACTTCTGCCACATAAGAGCCCTGAGTTGTCAAGGCTGGTCTCTGGTCCCGAAGCTAAACCTTCTTTGGAGATCACGAATCCAACATCATTCACCATAAGCAATCAGTTCTAGGTTTATTTAGATTGTCTATTTCATCTTGAGAGATATTTGGTAGCTTCTGGTTTTGAGGACTTTTCTAGTCCATTTTTTCTAATTTTGCAAATTTATGTACATGAAATGGCTTATAATATTCCCTTATCTTCTAAATGATTCAGCCTCAGTAGTTGTATCCCCCATTTCATCTGAGGTAATGGTAGCTATTTCTTTAGTGATATATATGTCATATATTTTTTCAATTTTACTATGTACTTGAGGTAAGCTTCATGTAGAAAGCATATAGTCGTACCACTTCCTCTTTTATTTTCTATTTAGTCTTCTGGTCTATAATTTGTATATGTAGATCATTTATGTTTAATGAAATTATTGATGGGTTGGAACTTTAATCTTGGGCTTCAGTGGTAGCTCAGCTGGTAAAGCATCCGTCTGCAATGCAGGAGACCCTGGTTCGATTCCTGGGTCAGTAAGTTCCCCTGGAGAAGGGATAGGCTGCCCACTCCAGTTTTCTTGGGCTTCCCTGGTGGCTCAGATGGTAAAACTACCTGCAATGTGGGACTCTCAAGTTCGATCCCTAGGTTGGGAAGATCCCCTGGAGGAGGGCATGGTAACCCACTCCAGTATTCTTGCCTGGAGAATTCCCATGGACAGAGGAGCCTGGTGGGCTCCCATGCAGTTGCAAAGAGTCAGACACAACTGAGCGACTAAGTATAGCACAGTTCTGAAACAACAATCACTGCAAATGAAAGGTAGATTCTTGCTTCTTTTTAGGTTTCTTTAGTCTAAGTTTGGAAATGCAAATATACTGAGTGTCTCCTCTCCATTTTATTTAGAACCCCTTGACAATGTTCTCATTTTTGTTTCAAACATAAAGTTTGAATTTTAAAAATCTGTGAAGAGGACAGTATTTACCATTATTTTATAAATTCTATTGTTTATTCTTTTCCTGGAAATCTAAGACTTCTAGAATTATTGCATTTCTTTTTGGAGAACTTTCTTTCATCACTTTTTAAAGAGAAGTCTGCTGGTGACACCTTCTCCTGGTTTGTTCCCTCTGAGAATTATTTATTCCCTCTTCATTCCTAAAGGATATTTTCATTAGCCACAGAATTCAGGTTGTCAGTTTTTTGTTTGTTTTAATAACGAAAAATGTTATTACACCTCCTCTAGCTTCCTTGGTTTCACATGAAAACTGTTATTCAAATCACTGTTCCGCTACACATAATGGACATTATCTCTCATTGTTTACAATTTTTTGTTTTTAAATTTCAGTTTTCTTTGTTTTTAAATTTCAAGAATTATGATGTGTATTAGCATGAATACTTGTACACTTATCCTTTTTCAATAGACTCAGCTTTCTTAATTTATAAGTTCACATCCTTTATTGAACTTTAGAAATTTTTAGCCTTCTTTCAGTTTTACTTTCTTTTTCCTCTCTTTCTAGGATTTGGATGACACAGATTTGGGGATTATTGATTCTTTCTACAGATCTTGAAAGCTTTGTTCCCTTCTCTTGTGTGTATTTTTCCTTCTCTTGTTCATCTGGGTAATTTCTACTATTCCATCTTCAAGAACACTGACTGAGTCTTTCCTCTGTCATATTTATTCTGCTATTGAACCTCTTCACTTTAATTTTCTGTATTGTATTTTTCAGTATTATAATGTCCATTCAGTTCTTTTTCATACCTTTATTGCTTTTGTAGATTCTCTTTATATATTTGCTTCAAGGTTATTTGTAATTGATTTTAAAACAGTTTGTGTTGGCCAACTTTAAAATCATTGCTAGATAATTCCAATCTCTGACTCATCTCTATATTAGCAAGCACTGATTGCTTTTGACTCATTCAGATTGTGAATTTCCTGATCCTCGGCACAATTAATACTTCTAAATTTAATTCTGCACATATTGGCTATTATGCTAGAAGACTGTGTTATATTTAAATCTTTTTCTTTAGCAGATAGTCAGCCTGTTGAGATATGCATGCAATTTGTTCTATTTTTGTGGGCTGTGGTTCTAGTACCAATTTAGCTTTTAGAGCCTTTATGATACATTTGGTCTCAATTTGTGTGTGTGTTCTTGGGGTTAATGCTAATCCTTGTTTATGCTGCCTGCTACCCACTGCTGATTTTCTGCCTTCAGGGGCAAAAGGTACTTCTTCCAGCTTGGTTGCCCAGTGCCTGTAAGTGGGGGATGGGAGACAGTGACCCATCTGAATAGAGCACTTCCTTGGTTCACTTCACTGAAGCCCCTTTGTCAGGCCACACAACTGTCTTTAGGTGGGAGATGGAGGACACTTTTCCCTTGACTCTTTGTACCACAAAGGGACAAAGAAGGCCCCCAGCCATGGCTTTTTCACATTAGTTCAATCCCAAAAGAAGTCTATCGATCCTGTAGACTGAGAGTGCTCCCAAAGTCAAGACACTTGTTTTTGTTAGGAATCACCTGCCAGAGCATAGTTTTCTTCATGTTTGCAGTGGGACTTCCTTACAACCCATAGTGAAAGAGGTTTTTTCTGCTTTGTTAAAGTTCAGAAGACAGTGGGTCTGCACTGTATTCGAAAGCAGAATGGAGGTCCTGAGATGCTGTTCTTCCAGTCCTGTGATCCCTAGTTCATCCTCCTCTTCTAAACATTTGTGTCAGCAACATTCTTTGTTTGTCTTTTGTTTTATTTCCAGGTTTTATAGTGTTATTAGAGGAGAATTGGAAAAAGATGCCTGCCATCTTGCTGAGAATAGGAGTTTATATTTTCTGTTAATTTTGTAATTCTCAGAAATAAAATCAATACAGACATACCTCAGAGATATTGAAGGTTTTGTACCAAATATTCCAGTGTTCCAAATACAATACAGCAAATATTGCAATAATGTGAGTCACACATTTTTTTGGTTTCCCAGTTCATGTTAAAGTTATGTTTATACTATAGTCTAGACTATTAAGTGGAAATAGCACTATATCTAAAAGACATGCACATGCCTTAATTAAAAATTACCATTAAAAAAGAAAATAAATGCTAACCATCATCTCAACCTTCAGTGAATTATGATCCTTTTGCTAGTTAAGGGTCTTGCATTAATGTTGATGGTTGCTGACTGATCAGGGTATTGTTAACTGAAGGCTGGAGTGGCTGTGGCAATTTCTTAAAATGAGATAACAATGAAGTTTGCCACACTGATTGACCCTTCCTTTTATGCCATTTAATAGCATTTGACTCACAGATGAACATCTTTCAAAATTGCACTCAATTCTCTCAAACCCTGCCAACTAAATTTATGTGTTAATAATATTCTCAATCTTTTGTTGTTTCAATAGTCTTTACAGTATATTCACTAGGAGTAGATTCCATCTCAAGAACACTTTCTTTGTTCATCCATAAGAAGTAATTCCTCATCTCTTCAAGTTTTATCCTGAGATCACAGCAATTCAGTCATAACTTCTGGCTCCTCTCCTAATTCTACTTCTTGTTAGTTCTGTGACATCTGCAGGTACCTTCTTTGCTGAAGCTTTGAAAGTTTCACCCATGAGGGTTAGAACCAGCTTCTTCCAGACTCCTATTAATGTTGATCTTTTGACCTCTAACAGGAATCTCAAATGTTCTTAATGGCATGTAGAATGGTCATTCCTTTCCAGAAAGTTTTTAATTTGCCAGATTTATCTGAGAAAAAAGCTATAGCCTTACAAAAAGTATTTCTTAAATAATGAGACTTGAAAATTGAAATTACTCTTTGATCCATGGGTTGCAGAATAGACACTGTGTTGACAGGCATGAAAACGACATTAATCCCACGGCACATCTCCATCAGAGCTGTTGGGTGGTCAAGTTTGTTGTCAATGAGCAGTCATATTTTGAAAGCAATGTTTTTTCTGTGTGCTAATTCACAATGGCAGGCTTAAAATAGTCAGTAAACTATACTGTAAACAGATGTGCAGTTATCCAAATTCTGTTCCAAAACATTTTCAGAGCACAGGCAGAGTAATTCTTAAGGACCCTAGTATTTTCAGGATGGTAAATAAGTATTGGCTTCAACTTCAAATAACCAGCTGCATTAGCCCCTTACAAGAGAGTCAGCCTGTCCCTTGAAACGTGAAGCCAGGCACTGACTTCTCTCTAGTTACGGAAGCCCTAGACAGTCCCTTCTTCTAATACAAGGCTGTTTCATCTACATTGAAAATCTATTGTTTAGTAATAGCCACCTTCATTAATTATCTTAGCTAGATCTTCTGGATAACTTGCTGCAAACTTCTACACCAGCACTTGCTGCTTCATCTTGTACAGAAGTTACAGCAATGGTTTCTCTCCTTAAACCTTATGAACCAACCTCTGCTAGCTCCAAACTATTGTTCTTTAGCTTCCTCAGATCTTTCAGTCTTCATACAACTGGACAGACATAGGGCCTTGCTCTAGATTAAGCTTAAGAGAATGGTGTGACTGAATCTTCCCTCCAGACCACTCAAGCTTTCTTCATATCAGCAATAAAGCTGTCTCACTTTCTTATCATAAGTGTGTTCATTGGTATAGCACTTTAAATTTCCTTTAAGAGCATTTCTTTTATATTTGCACTTGTTTGGTGCAAGAGGGCTCAGTTTTGGCTTATCTGCTTTTGATCTGCCTTCCTCACTTAGCTTAACCATTTCTAGCTTTTGATTTAAAGTGAAAGACATATAAATTTTCCCTTCACTTGAACAATTAGAAAGAGTATTGTTATTGTTATTAATTGGCCTAATTTCAATTTTGTTCTGTCTCAGGAAATAGGGAGGCCCAAGGAGAGGAAGAGAGAAGTGGAGACAGTCAGTCAGTGGAGCAGTCACATAACACACACATTTAGCAGTTAAGTTCACTATCTTTATAGGCAAGGTTCAATACTTTGGCCACCTGATAAGAGCTGACTCATTAAAGATACCCTGATGCTAGGAAAGATTGAGGGGAGGAGGAGAAACTTATCATAGTGACATCAAATATCACAGATCACTATAATAAATATAACAATAATGAAAAAGTTTAAAACATTGCGAGAATTACTGAAATGTAACAGAGACACAAAGTGAGCAAATGTTGTTGGAAAAATGACACCAATAGCCTTGCTTGATGTAGGGTTCCCACAAACCTTCAATTTGGGGTAAAAAAGGAGTATCTGTGAAGCTCAGTACAGCCAAGTGAAATAAAATGAGCCATACAGATAAGAGAGATGGACCATAAAGAAGGTTAAGCACCAAAGAATTTATCCTTTTGAACTGTGGTGCTGAAGAAGACTCTTCAAGGGCAGGAGAAGAGGGTGACAGAGGATAAGATGGTTGGATGGCACATTTGACACAACGGACATGAGTTTGAGCAAGCTTTGGCAGATAGTGATGGTCAGGGAAGCCTGGCATGCTGCAGTCCATGGGGTCGCAGAGTCAGACACAACTGAGTGACTGAACAACAGCAAATGGCTGTGTGGCAAACTGAAACAATCATTATAAGCCTGAATAATTAATTATTAAGTGAGAAGCTACAAACTTCAAATAAAAACAAGAAATAAGCTAAAGTTACATCAGAACTCTAAGCTTCTTACTGGACCTGAAGGAAATATCCTTTCCTTGTAAGAAATTTTCTGCACACTTAGTATTAAAACTATATTTGGTACAGTGAGTGTCTTAAACAGTAACATTGACAATCATCAATTATTCTCTCTTTAACTTCTCCCCATAGGCCCACAGGGATAAGCTCTTTAGAAGATCATAATACATTGATAATAATGTATTTTAGGAAATATCAATCTTAGACTAAAAAAATGATGTGGAGTGAAAAGAAGCATAGGACACTTGTGAAAAATCAAATTTTAACATAAATGATAAAGCACAGTTACAAGGAATTTATTAATACATGGTAGTTACAAGTCAGCAAGGATTAGTAAATTAAATTCAAGTCAGTTGTCAGGTTATGAGTAGTCATAAGCAAAGCAACTCACTCATCTTAGAAAATGTTAAGTCACAGTCACCAGGTAAAGTTGTGCTCATCAATTTATATTGTCTTAACAATTTGCCATTTGATTTCTTTGTTTTTCTTGTTTAATTATTTATTTGAGCAGTTGTTAGCCACCATCTGTAAGCTTGTTTGTTCTCTGAATTCCTCTGAATTTATATCTATATGTCTTCTGCCTATTATTTCAATGGGTGCTTTGTATATATTTTAGAACTAGTTGGTTAATAAATTAATAATACAAAAAATTTAAACTATGATTGCTAAAAAAAAAAAAGGCAACACAATTAGGTACTACACTCTGAGAGATGAAGTTACCTGTAAGTTTATCTGAAATAACATTGTAGACTGAACAAAAGTGGTGGCAGTACAGAAGTGGAAAATTTGAAATTTCAGTGGGAATCAGTTTAAATAGGAATTTATACTATGAGCATGTTGGCTGGCCCTTTCCATTTAAAAAACTAGGAATATTGTTGAAATGCATTATTACCCTCCTATGCTTTGAATGCCTTTTAGAGAGAAAATTAGGAGTAAAATCACAATGCCAATAGACCCTAACTACTCTCATAAAATTGTCCTCTGGAAGTTTTATCTCTGCAAAGTATGGCACCGTTTGCTCATACATACCAGAAAAAGACCTCACAAGATAGAGTGTTAATAGATTGACAGATTATGAGTATGAAGTTGCAGATGAAATTTTGATGATATTTCACAGCCATAATTTAGGTATAATTATTGGATAAGTATAAACATATATATTAATTTTTAGAATAAAGTTTTCATAACAAACTGTGGAAAATTCTTAAAAATATGGGAATACATGATCACCTGGCCTGCCTCCTGAGAAATCTGTATGCAGGTCAAGAAGCAACAGTTAGAACTAGACATGGAACAACAGGCTGGTTCCGAATCGGGAAAGGAGTCAACTTGTCACCCTGCTTATTTAATTTACATGCAGAGTACATCATGCAAAATGCTGGGCTGTATGAAGCAAAAGCTAGAATCAAGATTGCAGGGAGAAATATCAATAACCTCAGATTTACAGATGACACCATCCTTATGGCAGAAAGCGAAGAACTAAAGAGCTTCTTGGATGAAAGTGAAAGAGGAGAGTGAAGAAGTTGGCTTAAAACTCAACATTCAGAAAACTAAGATCATGGCATCTGGTCCCATAACTTCATGGCAAATAGATGGAGAAACAATGGAAACAGTGGCAGACTTTATCTTGGGGGGCTCCAAAATCACTGCAGATGGTGACTGCAGTCATGAAATTAAAAGACTCTTGCTCCTTGGAAGGAAAACTATGATGAACCTAGACAGCATATTAAAAAGCAGAGATGTCACTTTGATGACAAAGGTCCATCTAGTCAAAGCTATGATTTTTCCAGTAGTCATGTATGGATGTAAGAGTTGGATCATAAAGAAAGCTGAGCGCTGAAGAATTGACGCTTTTGAACTGTGGTGTTGGAAAAGACTCTTGAGAGTCCCTTTGGCTGCAAGGAGATCCAACCAGTCAATCCTAAATAAAATCAGTCCTGAATATTCTTTGGAAGGATGATGCTGAAGCTGAAATGCCAATACTTTGGCCACCTCATGAGAACTGACTCACTAGAAAAGACCTTGATTCTGGGAAAGATTGAAGGCAGGAGAAGGGGATGGCAGAGGATGAGATGGTTGGATGGCATCACTGACTCGATGGACATGAGTTTGAGCAAACTCTGGGAGTTGGTGATGGACAGGGAAGCCTGGCGTGCTGCAGTCTATGATGTCACAAAATGTCAGACATGACCGAGTACTGAAAGCTTAAAATAAATTTGGCAAAATGCTATTGTTTGTTAAATAATATAATTTGTTATTTTGTAAGTTTTTGTACATTTGAAATATTCATAGGTCAGTAGAGCAATAATTGCAACTTTTTTCTATAACCTACACTAGACAGTTTCATTCAAATGTTGTCTGGCAACCCATTCCACACTCTGTGTCCCGATTTCAAGAGATTATCAGCAATAATTTTCCCATTTCTTTTCACAAGGAAAATAAGGGCAAATTCACTGAAGGCCATGCAGTTTATATAAACATACTTTGCTTCTCTGAAGACTATCAATTATTCATTAGATATCTGTATGTCATTTTTTGAAATATGAGTTTTCAGTATCAAAGCAGTTTCATGAAAAAATATTTTAAGAAGTAATTTGTGTGACTTCCCTTGTGGTCCAGTGGCTAAGACCTTGAGCTCCCAGTACAGAGGGCCTGGGTTCAATCCCTGGTCAGGGAAACTGATCCCACAAGACACAGCTAAAGATCCTGCATGGCACAATGAGGATCAAAGATCCTGTAACTAAGACCCAGTGCAGTCAATAAATAAATTTTAAAAAGAAAAAATTTTTAAAAGAAGTAATTTGTTTAATTTTAGATCTGGCATTCACCATTCCTTCTTGGTATCAATTATTAATATTCTGTTGTTTAAAAGAGGGATAGGATCACTGTAGGAAGAGATTGTTACATTAGTTAGCACATGTTAAAGAAGAGTATAATTTTGTAACTTTGTCTATATTATTTGTCTATATCATATATATATATTTCCTCAGTACTCTCTGAAGGAATAATAAAAAATGAATGGAAGGATATTAGCAAAGAAGTACCTGGTTAGAAAATTATTTTTACTCTATCAAATTATTTAATATGTTCTTTATCAGGAAAAATGCTTAGAGAAAGTAATGGAAGTACAATAACGACATATCTTTTTATAATAATCAAGAAACATTTGACTAGAGGATAAACTACTTGTCACTGAATAAATTAGGTTGTCTTTTTATTCATGTCAAAGTTTTAAGGGACCTTGTGTGGCCTGTCATCCATGCTTGATTTTATAATCAAGGAAACTGAGCTCCAGAGCAACTGAGTAATTTTCTCAGACAAGCACCTGCAACATTCACATCTTTTATTAGACAGAATAATTCTAGTTTTAGTCAGAATAATTCTAGTTTTAGTAATGTTTTTTACATACATTTTCATTATGTCCTCCACCATACTTCCTTGTGAAATACATATTTCTCAGTGATAAACTAAGATTTGAGATCTGAAATTAAAAGTTCAAAAATTTTATTTATGTTGCTTTTATTTATGCAAATATTAAAATCTTGACTCTTAGAAATGTGGAAATACAGTTAAAACTGAGGTTAAAAGATCAGTTGTCATCTTCTTCATAAGATTTAGAGTTGGTTTTTTTATTGCAGAATCTGCTGGCTATATTGTAGATATTGTTAATTATCTTTCTATCCATCTTTTAAACTTTTTCTTTGCCATAGGGATGGAGTTTAGAATGGGCAGTATATTGAAACTTGTATACAGATTCTGATTTTTATATTTTCCTTTACATGGACCTATTACAGAACCTTAGGACGAATATGGGACCAATATAATATCATTTATATGCTTTAAATATATAATTTATGCTATTAAAATGTTTTAAAATATATATTTTGTTATATATTTATAACAATATTCAATATATATTTTGCTTCCTATTTTTTCCACTCAGTGTTGTGTAATCTAAATCTAGTTCATTTTACCTATTGAAGAGAATTTTTTTTTTATCACTTCACATAACTACTCCATTCCTTTTTTCAGAGACATTTCAGTTTTTAATTTTTGGCTAATATGCACTTAGTCATACCAACTATTCATCTGCACACTGTGAAAGAAGTATTGTATCAGGCAGAGTTACAGCCAAAGAAAATGCTATTCAGCTCTATACCATGTGGAAAATTGAATTCAATTCTTCTGAAACAGAGGAGTTAAAGGGTACATGGTCAATGGGGTGGGCTAACACAATGAATCATTTCTGAGTTTTCAGTTCTTTATTTCTATAATTAGTTCATCTGTATTGCTAACCGGCCTTATCAAAAGTTAGGTTCCTACCATTCTACAGAAGCTGGGAGAAAGGTATACTCTTTTCTTGATGATTTCAGATGAATGGCTCTCAGATTCTCAAGAAAGTTATCCCAGAGTTGTAAAACTAGCAGGAGGGTGGGAAAAGATTTACTCAAAAGGGCAAAAAAGAATTTATAACTGCAAGTTTTTTCAAATAAATATAGGAAAAAAATGTGTTTAAGAAGTCAGTTACCTATGCTTGGGAAATAATGTGTAGTCAAACTTCAGGGAATATTAAGGCCTCCTTGGTTATTTGGATATCTAAATGAAATTGCTATTCACTGGGTATGTGTACCTTCAATTTTGATAGATATTGCTAAATACTGAAAATATTTTAAAAATTTATATTCCAATCAGTAGTTTATAAATGCTATAATTGTCTACAATTATTGCAAACATTTTTTAATCTGGTCATATAGTTTTTAGAATTATGTTGGTATTTCTTTTTGAGATATATTTTCTTGATTCCTATTTATATTGTCATATTTGTGTCTATTAGACTCTCCTCTTTCTGAACTGACTTTTCAAATCCTTTTCATATCCAGAATTTTCCATTAGGTTGTATGTATCTTGCTTCTTGGCAGGAATTTTTTAGATAATCTTGATAACAGTCCTTTGGTCGATTAGTGTGTTGAAAATATCTTGCCCAACCTCTGATTAGTTTTTTCAATTTTGCTTGGTTCGATCCCTCAGTTGAGACGATCCCCTGGAGTAGGGTACAGCTACCCACTCCAGTATTCTGGCCTGGAGAATACCATGAAGTGTATGTAGTCCATGGGATCTCAAAGAGCAACCTTCACTTTTTCAGTTTTTACATAGAAAAATGTATTGCTATTTTTTTTTCAATCTCTGAGAAGTCTTTGAATTTTGCTTAATTTACACAGTGAAGAAAGCTGAGCGCCGAAGAATTGATACTTTTGAACTGTGGTGTTGGAGAAGACTCTTGAGAGTCCCTTGGACTGCAAGGAGATACAACCAGTCCATTCTGAAAGAGATCAACCCTGGGTGTTCTTTGGAAGGAATGATGCTAAAGCTGAAACTCCAGTACTTTGGCCACCTCATGCGAAGAGTTGACTCACTGGAAAAGACTCTGATGCTGGGAGGGATTGGGGGCAGGAGGAGAAGGGGACGACTGAGGATGAGATGGCTGGATGGCATCATGGACTCGATGGACATGAGTCTGAGTGAACTCCGGGAGTTGGTGATGGACAGGGAGGCCTGGTGTGCTGCGATTCATGGGGTTGCAAAGAGTCAGACACAACTGAGCGACTGAACTGAAACTGAAACTGAAAAATGTATCAATGTTACAGTGGAGTCAAATTTATCATTGACATCGAATGGGGTCAAAATTTATTCATCATTTCCTCTACACTTTTTACATGAGGCATTGAAGCAATTTCTTCATATCTCAAAGTCATGAAGATCACTACCCAACAATTTCTTCTAAAAAATTTATAGCAAACCATTTGCATTGATGTTTATCTTTGTTCAGAATATATAGTGTGTATGGGATATTTTTTTTCTCTATTCATGTGATATGTTGTTTTTATGAACTCTTTATTAACAGGTGCTCTATTTATCATATATTATAGTGCTAATCCTTCAATCCTATGTTTTAATATATTTATGTTTTGTTCTTTTTTCCTTGTCTCCTTGCATTTTTCAGTTGCTTTATTTAATCTCTGTATAATACAACTCTGTCTTTTTCATACCTGGCTTGTTTACAGACCACTGGTATGAAGTAATGGGCTTCCCTGGTAGTTCAGCTTGTATGGAATCCATCTGCAATGCAGGAGACCCCGGTTCAATTCCTGGGTCAGCAAGTTTCCCTGGAGAAGGGATAGGCTACCCACTCCAGTATTCTTGGGCTTCCCTGATGGCTCAGATGGTAAAAAAATCCACCTGCAATGCAGGAGACATAGGTTCAATCTCTGGGTTGGGAATATCCCCTGGAGGATGGCATGGAAACCCACTCCAGATTCTTGCCTGGAGAATCCCCATGGACAGAGGAGCCTGGCGGGCTACAGTCCAAGGAGTCAGACACGACTGAGAGACTAAGCACAGTACAGCACAATGACAAAATAGGCAAAACATTTACTCTTCTGGGGTTGACATTATTGTGGAGAAAGATAGGCAATAAAATAGATAATTTAAAACATAACAATTTCTGTCAAACCTCAACATGAATCAGCCATAGGTACACATATATCCCCTCCCCTTTGAACCTCCCCCCACCCCCCACGTCCCTCCCTACAGGTTTGACAGAAAACAACAAAATTCTGTAAAGCAATTATCCTTCAAAAGAAAAAGAAAAAAAAAACATAGCAATTTAAGCTTCAGAGATAAATGAATCAAGGAAGGATTGAGAATGAAAGAAATTAACTTTTTTAAAGAATGAACAGCATATTAATCATTGAGAGAATTATATTTAAGGAAGGTGTAATGGAGGTGAGGAGTGAGCCATGTCTGTATTTGAGGGTAAGACTAACGAGTACATTGAAAATCAAGGAGACAAGATCTGAAGCAGGAACTTGCCTTGTGTGTTTTAGAAATACCCAGATGGACAGGACAGCTGGAACAGACTGAGACACCATTTGGTAGAAAATTTTAACAACTTTCACTTTTACTTTGAGAGGACATCAAGAGTCAGCACAAGACTTTTGAGCAAAAGAATGAAAATTGCACTTATGTATTGAAAGGAATATTTTAGCCACAATGTCAGCAGTAGAGAGGTGAGATATGGGAAGAGCAATAGGAAGAAAATTTTGGAATCTGTTGTAACAACCCAGATATGAAGGTGGTGAAATGACCATCAAATAATATACATATATATTTTTTAACACATTTAAATTTTTTACTTAATTCACTGATTAAAGATAAAATCAATAAGATGCTGCTACCAGTTTAAAGGAATATGCAAAGGATAGCGACATACATAGAGCAAAAAATGAACTTACAGATAGATATAAAATTGATGTTTTGGGTGGTGTATTAGTCTGATGCGAAGAACTGACTTATTGGAAAAGACCCTGATGCTAGGAAAGATTGAAGGCAGGAAGAGGAGATGACAGAGGATGAGATGATTGGGTGGCTGCACCGAGTCAATGCACATGAGTTTGACCAAGCTCTGGGAGGTGGTGATGGATAAGGAAGCCTGGCAAGCTGCAGTCCGTATTGTTGCAAAGAGTCTGACTGAGACACTGAACTGAACTGATTTTCTTTGTGGAAATTTCCCTTTTTAAATTTTCTCCACTTTCTACTTGGATTTTTTGACCATTTTACAACAGAAGTTTAAGAATTCTTTATTTTTGATACATCTTTGATAGATGCGTGGTTTACAAATATTTTCTTGAAGTCTATAACCTGTTTCTTTCCTCTTGAACTGCCTTTTGTAGGTCAAAATTTTGCTTTAATTTTTATTAATTCCAGTTAATCATTTTTTTGTCTTGAGGATTATGTTTTTGGATTTATGTCTAAGAAATTTTCACCAAGCTCCAATCCCAAAGATCTTTTCCTAAGTTGTTGTCTAAACATTTTATCATTTTCTATTCTACAAAGCTTGCTATTTGAGTAAATTGTTATGAGTTATGAGATTTGATAAAGGTTAATTAATTAATTTCCTTTTGGTTTATAAAATGCTTATGAGTAAGCATTTCAGTTTAGTCACTCAGTCGGACACAACTGAGTGACTAAATTGATTAGTTTCTTATTGTTGCAATCACAAATTTACTGGCTTAAAACAACAAATTTATTACCTTACAATTCTAGAGGTCAGGAGTCTAAAATGGATGGACAGGTCTGTTTCCTTCTGGATGATCTAGGGGAGAATCTGCTTTCCTGCTTCTTCCAGCTTCAAGAGATTGCATTCATTCTTTGGTTTATGACTATGCATCACCCCAACCTCAGCTTCCATTGTAACATCTCCTACTCTAACACTGACCCTACTGGTTAAAAGATTCTTGTGATTAGATTGAATCCTTCTGAATAATATCCTATCTGAATAAATCCTCCTGTTCTCAAGATCATTAACTTATCACATCTGCAAAACCCTTTTGGCCATGTAAACTAATATATTCCCAGGTTACAAGGATTAGAAATGGACATTTTGTGGAAAGCATTATTCTGCCTACCAAAATGGGGGGGTCAATTGTTCCTTTTATCATAGAGGATTAATTTGCACATATAAGATTAAAATCATTTGCACTGAGGACTTTAGCTGTCCAGTGGTTAAGACTTTGCCTTCCAATGCAAGTGGTCAGGAAGCTAAGCTCTCACATGACTCACAAAAAACATAAAAGAAATATTGCAACAAATTCAATAAAGAGTTTCTTTTTAAGAAATGGTTCATTTTTTTTTAATCACTTGTATTGATATTGGTTATTTACAGTTTGTGTGTGTGTGTGTGTGTGTGTGTGTGTGTGTTCTGTTGCTTAGTCATGTCTGACTTTTTGCGATTCTGTGGACTTTAGCCTGCCAGGTTTCTCTGTCCATGGGATTTTTCCAGCAAGAATACTGGAGTGGGTTGAAATAATACAAGGGAGAGAAAGCATTTTATTTTGAATCATAAAATGAATGAGTGAAAAATAAAAATGACAGGAAGGTTTTTGATCTGAGAGTTAGAAGCATATTCATTTTGCATGTTTCTTTGAAATACATAATTATAGAACTATTAGATATAGAAACTGAAAGTGTTAGTCATTCAGTTGTGCCCACCTCTTTGCAATCCCATGGACTGCAGCCCACTAGGCTCTTCTGTCCATGGGATTTTCCAGGCAAGGATATTGGAGTGGGTTACCATTTCCTTCAAACTCAGATCTCCAGCACTGCAGACAGATTCCTTGCTGACTGAACTACTAGAATTAGATACAAATGTAAATGGGCTGACTGTATAGACATAATTGTTTCATTGAAAAATATTGCCCTTTTAATTTTATTTTTGAAAGTCATTTGACAATTCTTAGCTCTTTCACTCTGCAAAGGAATTCTTATAGTAACTTATTAAAATCTGTAAAACTCCTGTGATATTTTGACGATCATTCTTTTGAACATATTAACAATTTTACTCTTCTAGACTGTCAGGGAATGTTTAACAGGAGGATTCCTACCTGCTTTTTATCACAAGTCCTTTGTATCTTTTTAAGTGGAACAGCACGCTGCTCCCAGGAACTGGGGTCATTGTGTGAGACAGGCTTGAATCTCCCTTAGTAAACATTCTCTTTACGACAAAACTGCTTAGTCTCGATCCCCTTTCTTGAGATATGGATTGTCTCCTGACCTTGTGACCATCAGCATCCCTTGTTCCCTTGGTAACAGTTACTGTATGTTTGGTTTTCTGAACTTTATCATTGATGAAAGAAACTTCTTGTACTACAGCCTATATATACTCACAGAAAAATCATTAAAGCACTTTTGCTCCATTAGAGCTTGGGTCCCTGTGTCTGTCTGTCTGTCTTTCTGTCTATCTTTCTGTCCATCTTTCTGTCTGTCTTTCTTTCTTTCTTTCTTTCTTTCTGTCTCTCTCTCTCTCTTCAGCTGATTCCCTGGAGCGCAGAGACCTGTCTTGCTCACTCTCCTGCCCAGGCTTCTAAGACTCTCTCGAGAAGGCACACTGTGCTTCACCCCCTCGAGAAGGCGCCCGGTGCCTTCGTGAGAGACACAAGTCCTATGTCAAGGACTTTATTGGTTTTCTGTGTAAACCAGGGAGTATCAGGCTCTTTCTCTCTTTCACTTTCTTATCATTGCCTCCAGACCACCAGGTCTGGTCCATTAGAGGACCCCAACACTAGACCGTAAAACACTAACTGTTTTGTTGTTGTTTAGTCACTAAGCCATGTCCAAAACTTAAAACCCCATGGACTGTAGCCCACCAGGCTCCTCTATCCATGGGATTTCCCAGGCAAGAATACTGGAGTGCATTGTCATTTCCTTTTCCAGGGAATCTTCCCTTCTGAGGGTCAAACCCAAGTTTCCTGTATTGGCACATGGATTCTTCACCACTGAGACACCTAGGAAGCCCCCAAATACTAAATACTTACCTAGAAATGTCTTCTCCATACAGCAAATTTTATGTTTCTATTGCCTAAACGTAAGTCTGCAAACTGAGATTAATTTCAGATAATTCACATTTTCTTTGGGCTAGCCTTTTTTAAGATTTTAAAATTAACATTCGCATTTAAGTAAAATATACACAGTTACATATTTAACCAAAACCTGGAAACTGTGACTTAGGTTTTTGCTAATCAAAACAGAAGAAAATGAATTTTAGAATCTAATACAAAGCATTCTTTAACAAAAGAATTTCCAATTAAAAGAAGCAAAATTACATGAGAATAAGTCATTTAGATGCTTTGACTAGAAGCTCAAAAGTAGATATAATTTGATGCAATAGCCTTTATAATTAAATGTTCCATCATGGCCTACAGAAATAATTTCTACTTGATGAATGTAGTAATTAAGAAATATTTCATTTAATTGTTACCATTGGGATTGGGTTAGATTTTTAGATAATTTTAAATAGAGAACTTAAATTGCCTGGGATAGTTACAAATTGGGGTAACAAAAGAAAGTCAGGAGTATGGCAAGCTGTATATTGTCACCCTGCTTATTTAAATTATATGCAGAGTACATCATGCAAAATGCCAGGCTGGGTGAATCACAAGCTGAAATCAAGGTTGCTGGGGAAAAATATCAACAACATCAGATATGTGGATGATACCATTCTAATGGCAGAAAGTGAAGAGGAACAAAAGAGCCTCTTGATGAAGGTGAAAGAAGAGTGGAAAAACTGGCTTGAAACAATATTCAAAAAAACTAAGGTCATGGCATCCAGTCCAATCACTTCACTGCAAATAGGGGAAAAATAGGAGGAGTGACAGATTTTATTTTCTTAGGCCCCAAAATCACTGTGGACAGTGACTGTAGCCATGAAATAAAAGATACTTGCTCCTTGGAAGGAAAACTATGACAAATCTAGACAGCATATTAAAAAGCAGAGAAGTCACTTTGCCAACAAATGTCCATGAACTCCAAGCTATAGTTTTTCCAGTAGTCTTGTAGGGATGTAAAGGTTGGACCATAAGGAAGTCTGAGCACTGAAGAATAGATGCTTTAGAATTGTGGTGTTGGAGGAGACTCTTGAGAGTCCTTGGACTGCAAGGAGATCAAACCAGTCACTCCTAAAGGAAATCAGTACTGAATATTCACTGGAAGGACTAATGGAAGAAAAGTTATGACCAACCTAGACAGCATATTGAAAAGCAGAGACATTACTTTGCCAACAAAGGTCTGTCTAGTCAAGGCTATGGTTTTTCCAGTGGTCATGTATGGATGTGAGAGTTGGACTGTGAAGAAAGCTGAGCACCGAAGAATTGATACTTTTGAACTGTAGTGTTGGAGAAGACTCTTGAGAGTCCCTTGGACTGCAAGGAGATCCAACCAGTCCATTCTAAAGGAGATCAGCCCTGGGTGTTCTTTGGAAGGAATGATGCTAAAGCTGAAACTCCAGTCCTTTGGCCACCTCATGCGAAGAGTTGACTCATTGGAAAAGACTCTGATGCTGGGAGGGACTGGGGACAGGAGGAAAAGGGGAAAACAGAGGATGAGATGGCTGGATGGCATCACTGACTCAATGGACGTGAGTCTGAGTGAACTCTGGGAATTAGTGATGGATAGGGAGGTCTGGCGTGCTGCAATTCATGGGGTTGCAAAGAGTCAGATGTGACTGAGCGACTGAACTGAACTGAACTGAATGCTGAAGGTGAAGCTTCAATACTTTGGCCTCCTGATGCAAAGAACTGACTCATTGGAAAAGACCCTGATGCTGGGAGAAATTGAAGGCCAAAGGTAAAGGGGGTGGTTGAGGATTGGGATGATTACATAGTCGCACTGCTCAATGGACATGAATTTGAACAATTTCAGGAGATAGTGGAGGACAGAGGATCCTGGTGTGCTACAGTCCATGAGGTCACAGAGTTGGACAGTGACTGAACAACAACAATTAAAAATTGATGTATCAAAGAAAGTCAATGAAAATATTTTCGACTATTTCAAATGAGACAAAGTTTTGAGAAAATATGAATAATTTCATAATTTCAGGACAGAAACAGTTTTAAAAATTCTTAAATTGCCATGATTAATTCTTATTTCACTAATTGGATATAATTTTAATTAATATATGCATAATTTAATGGCTCAGATCTTTACTGATATAAAATTACTTTTAATAAAATTAAACACCTTGTTGTTTTTCAGTTCTAAGGGAAGAAAAAGTGAAAGATCAGAAACAGTTATTGCTCCAAGAGAATATCTCCATTATGTTCCACTGATAAAAAAATGTATTTCCATGTATTTATTCCATTTACTAGTAAAAAATAAAAAAAAAATGCTACAGTGATTAAAAATTCTAGTAACTTAAAAACTATAACATATGTTAAAAAGATTCATTAATCAATTCCCCATTTGTGCTATTAAAAGAAACGAAGATGATTCTATTGGTGAATTTTCAGTCTCTTCCTCACAATGTGTGCTGTGTGTTTAATATATTGTATATATATAAATAAATTGTGCAGTTACAATACTAAAGTTGCTTTGTTAAAAGCTGCACATTAGGTGGAAAATACTCTCTTAATATGTGATTTAGTAACGAGAGTGTAGGGAATTTTGTTGTTTGGTCACTCAGTCGTGTCCAATTCTTTGTCACCTCATGGACTGCAGCCCACCAGGCTTCCCTGTCCTGCACCATTTCCTGGAGTCTGCTCAAACTCATGTCCATTGAGTCAGTGATGCCATCCAGTCATCGCATCCTGTCATCCCCTTCTCCTCCTGCCTTAAATCTTTCCTGTCATCAGGGTCTTTTTCAATGAGTTGGCTCTTCTCACCAGGTGAGAGAAAAGAGGAAAAGAGTATGAAGAAAGACAGTACTTAACATTTATTGGGAACTTAATGTGAGCAAGGCCTAAATTTAAGTAATGTGTATACAACATTCAATTCTTTAGATTACATCATAAAGTAGGTAAAATAAAGTCAGTAACATAGGCACAAATATGGTACATAGAAACTTAGCAACTGGAAGAGCTGAGGTTGTAACCAGGCAGAACACTAACACAGACTCTCCTATATGTCTACTCTAAAATCAATACTACAATGAGGAATCACCTTTCACCAGTCAGAATGACCATAATGAAAAAGTTTACAAATCACAAATGCTGGAGAGGGTGAGGAGAAAAGGGAACCCTCCTAAGTCATTGATGGAAATGGAGAGGTTACTCTCCATAGTGGCTCTCAGAATTCATAGAGGCTCCTCAAAATTCTAAAGTAGAGTTGCCATTTGATCCAGCAATTCCACTCCTGTGCATGTATCTGGACAAAACTCTAATTAGAAAAGATGCATGCACTCATGTTCACAGCAGCTCTATTCACAATAACCAAGACATGGACACACCTAAATGCCCATCAACAAATGAATGAATAAAGAAGATGTGGTATATATACATACATTCATACATACATACACACACACTCAGTGGACTACTACTCAGCCATCAACAAGAATGAAATAATACCATTTGCAGCAATGTGGAGAGAATCAGCGATTACCATACTAAGAGAAGTAAGCCAGAAAGGAAAGACAAATACCATCTGATATCACATATCTGAAATGTAAAATATAACACAAATGAACTTGTCTATGAAATAGAAACATATTCACAGTCTAGAGAACAAACTTGTGGTTGCCAAGAGGAAAGAGGGGAAGGGTGTTGCAGTGACAAGGAAGAAAAAAAAGAAGAGGAATGAGTTTTTTTCTTTCCCTTTCTTGAGAACAAAAAAGAAAGAGAACAGTGAGCAGGCCCAAATATTCCTAGTTTTATTCTTTCTTTTTCTGTTTCTGTTTTTACTTTAATTGTGCCTATCTCTGCATATCTGTAAGTTTGCTTTTCTGCCCCCTAACTCTGCAGGAGCTACACTTCACATATATTTTACTTTGACTCTATATTAAATACATCCTATATCTGGTGTTTACCCTTACAACACTCTTCCCCTATAGTTGTTCTTTTTTTACAGGTCAGAAAGAGTGGATTCACGTCAATGTATGGCAAAACCAATACAGAATTGTAAAGTAAAACTTAAAAAAAATTAATTAATTAATTTAAAAAAAAAAAAGAAAAAGAAAGAAGGCTGCAGAGCCATTGAACTCCAGACTCAGTTACTGGGTTACTGATACCAGCCTATGACTGTCTTGCCAACAAAGATCAATCTAGTCAAAGCTATGGTTTTTCCAGTAGTCATGTATGGATTGAGAGTTGGACAATAAAGAAAGCTGAGTGCTGAAGAATTGATGCTTTTGAACTGTGGTGTTGGAGAAGACTCTTGAAAGTCCCTTGGACAGCAAAGAGATCAAACCAGTCAATTCTAAAGGAAATAAGTCTTGAATAATCATTGGAAGGGCTGATGCTGAAGCTGAAACTCCAATACTTTGGCCCCCTGATACAAAGAACTCACTGAAAAAACCCTGATGCTGGGAAAGATTGAAAGTGGGAGGAGAAGGGAAAGACAGAGGATGAGGTGGTTGGATGGCATCACTGATGTGATGGACATGAGTTTGAGTAAGCTCCAGGAGTTGGTGATGGGCAGGGAAGCCTGGCATGCTGCAGTCCATGGGGTCGTAAATAGTTGGACACAACTGAGTGACTGAACTGATGACTGTCTTGGAAACAATGTGAGAGGAAGGAATCGAGATCCTAACACCTTTGCTCCTCATCACTGACTCCCGGCTACAAGCCCTCATCTTATTTAAGCCCCTAGACTGCTCATGGAGGCGGGGCACAGTTCCTGAAGCATGAGTCTCAACCTCTTTTATTCAGCTTCAGTGGGCAGAGAAAGTCAAGATTTGGGCCAACAAGACAGAGAGGGATGGTTGGGAGTTTGGAACCAGCACCACAGGGAACTATATTCAATATCCATAGTAAATTATAATAGAAAAGAAAAATATAAATAAATTACATGACACCTCTAGATGCCTTTAGTCAAGGGTAGACAATCTCCAGTTGATCATACTTTTCAAAATTCCCTACTTTCTTACACCTTCACATAAGCATGCATTTATTTTCACCTTAAATACATTGAACAGAAT
Source organism: Oryx dammah (assembly GCF_014754425.2). Classification (NCBI taxonomy): domain Eukaryota; kingdom Metazoa; phylum Chordata; class Mammalia; order Artiodactyla; family Bovidae; genus Oryx; species Oryx dammah. The sequence goes on from NW_024070199.1 coordinate 18,949,896, forward strand.
ATGTGAAACAAGGAAGGATTTCAGATTTAACATATGTAAATTAATTTTTTCTACAGGCCAGACTTTGCAACAAGGTCTGTCTTAGAGTGGGGTGGCCTTTATCTCCTTGTCTGTCACACTTGGACTGTATCTATGCGATTCTCTTGGCAAGAATACTGGAGTGGGTTGCCATTTCCTCCTCCAGGGGATCTTCCCAACCTGGGGATCTTCCCAACCTAGGGATCAAAATCACATCTCTGAAAGGTACCCTAAATTAACTTTCAGTCCAAGAAAATATGGTGTGCTTGTTTTCTAATCATATCTTCAAAACATTTAGCACAAGGAGACTGTGGTTTCTGAACCCTTCCTTCCTACATGGAAATTACATAAATGCTACCATTTCAGGGATTCAATAGCAAAGATGTTTTTAGTACTTATCTTTATATCAAACTGATACATGGCAACTAAAACTTGGTTACATTCAACTTTTTTTTCAAGAAAAATAGTCTTGATTTCCCTAATACTAACTGTAGTATTAGAGGCCTGAGACTATTTACAATTTCTGATCACTTTCATTCATATTCTAATGATAAAGAAAGTTTAATGTAATTCAGTATAGCCACTTCCTATTTATTATCTTTTAAAATTATCAAGATGGCTACTTACTGGTGATAGTTTGGAGAAGAGTTAAGAAAACAGCACACCAACTGAAATAAAATATGCTTCATATTTTATTAGCTGTGATTGAAAGATAACTCAAATTGTCCAATTAGATATATACAATTCAGATATGTTACCCATTGTCAAACTTCACTAGTAAATTTAATAAGTAATTCTGAGCCCCAGGAAAAATAGTAAGATCAATCTTAGATCTTTTCTGTCACCATAAGAATATTCTGTATCCCACATTTTTGTTACAAGGATCATCCCGCATCCCAACCCACATTTCTTATGTCTCCAGCTTTGGCAGGCAGGTTATTTCCCTCTATGGCTTCCCTTGTAGCTTGGCCAGTAAAGAATCCGCCTGCAATGCAGAGACACAGGTTCAATTCCTGGGTCAGAAAGATCCCCTGGAGAAGGAAATGGTGACCCACTTCAGTATTCTTGACTGGAGAATCCCATGGACAGTGGAGCCTGGTGGGCTATATAGTCCACGGGGTCGCAAAGAGCTGGATACGACTGAGTGACTAAACCACCACCATCTTTACCACTAAAGATGTGGTACCTGCAAAGCCAGTGTCAGCCAGTGTCAAACTTCACTAGTAAATTTAATGAGATAAGTAGTTCAGAGCCCCAGGAAAAGCAGTAAGATATATCTTAGATCTTTTCTGTCCACATAAGAATGTTCTCTAACTCCTGTTTTTGTCACAGATCTCTCTCAATGTTGCAAACAGAGCATTACTTACAGAGAATGAAGCAACTCTGCTACATCTCCATTTTATACTCTGATAAGTATAATATGACATTTTATAGGGATGTATATCATGCAATTCTATATAACCCATGTTTATTTATCATACTCAATACTCTATATAACAGATTCAACCTTTAAAAACTTTCTATACCTATGTATTTTCCCACTAGTAACTGACATCAGTGTGTTTGCTAATAGGTCTGTCATTATATTTAGTAATCATCTCCATTCCTCCCTCTCCTCCTTCCTCCATTCCACCCACCTCCCTGCCTTCTTTCCTCTCATTTTTTTCATTTATACTTTCATGGTTGAACTTTCACCGGAAAAGTAGGAATTGGGTTTCAGTTTTGCTGCTAATACTTTCCCTTCAGCATGCAAAAAGACAAACAAAATACAAAAACAAAGAACACATAAAGAAACGAGGACAGGTCTTCTGAAATCTCAACTCATATTAAGCATACAACATGCCTCCTTCAAGCCCTACAGAGCAATGAGGTTATAAAAACTAGGTCTATTGCATGTGTTGACTTAAATATTTGTAACCTAAAAGTTGAGAGTTATGTTTTATTCAGTGGGAATTTTTAGGACTTCAAGCCCGGGGGGCAGCATATCAAGTGACCCTGAAAGAACTATTACGGGAAAGAAAGGGGAGGAACCAAACTGTACAGAAGCTTTGCAGCAAAGTACAGGTAGACTGCACATCAAAAGACTATTGTTAATTAGAGAAAACCATGTTACCCAAGTTAAGGAATTTAGTGCTTTCCCATGTATGGGAAGATCCAAGACTCTGGGCTTGTTGGAATCATTTATTTGATATGCATCTCAGCTATCTTGGGCCAATGGCTTGTGTTTTTAACTACCCCGAGCTTCCCTGGGGCCCACCACAGGGGAATGACTACAGTCTGAAGGCTGCTGCATGGCAGGTTTACTTTTCTTTCCTGTATCCCCTCAGGGCTTACTAGCTCACACCGGAGGGCTGCAGTCACTGATGAATATGACATGCTTGTTTACTGATATGACAGGAAATATTCCACTTCTTATATGGCTATAGAATTTATGTGAAATCATAAAAAAAGCTGATTCAATTGAAGCAAAATAAAATGGTGGATGTCAGAGGCTGAGATGAGGGAGAAATGGGGAAATACAGATCAAATTTTCACTTACAAGATTAAGTTCCAAGGCTCTAATGTAAAACATGGTGACTACAGTTATTATTGTATACTTGAATGTTTCTGAGAGTAGATCTTAAGTGGTTTTATCACATACACAGAAAGTTAATTATGTGACATGATGGCTGTGTTAATTATCTTGATTTTGGTAATCATTACATAATATATATGCCTATAAGAAATCATGTCATACATTTTGAATATATACAATTATATTTGTCAATTGTTTCTCAATAGAGTTGGGGAGGAAAACATTATCTGCATCAGGAATCTCTTGTGAATATTAAATTAAAAATATATATATTTTAATCTAGATTTGAAAGAGGTAGATAGAAGCAGTAGCAGATTACAGGCAAAAAAGCCCAAATCCTGCTTCAGTATTACTCATAAGAAACAACACTGATAATGAAAGAAAGGGAAGTCATAAACAGATGAGAAATTATAGAATATATAAGATTGTCTGCTCCATTGGGTGTGTCTCTGAAGGAAAGGCAAAGGTTATTCCAGATTCTCTGAATTAGGAAATCAATGGTAGAATCTGCCTAGCATTTCTGTGCTCAGTCGTGTTTGACTCTGCAGTCCTGTGGACTATAGCCTGCCGGGATAGCCTGTCCATGGGATTTTCCAGGCAAGAATGCTGGAGTGGGTTGCCATTTCCTACTCCAGGGGAATCTTCCTGACCCAGGAATTGAACCTGCATCTTTTGATCACCTATATTGGCAGGTGGAATTTTTACCTCTAGCGCCACCTGGGAAGCCCAGAATCCACCTAGGTGAGATTGTTATTATTATTATATATATTTATTTTTTACAAAAATAAAGTTGTGTGTTTATTTTAAATAACATTGATGCCACTTGCTGACTGAAAAAAAAAAAAACATACAACCTTAAAGTTGAGAATTATGTTTTCATCAACGGATGTATCAAGGGCTCAAACCCAGCACCCAAGCTCTCAGACAGCTCAGAGGGACTGTTCTGAAGAGGTAAGGGTAGAGCCAGGATATATAGAAGCATTGCACAAACTAGGTAATTGAACATCAAACGATTTCTGTTAATTAAAGGACAAAGAAACACCTCAAGTTAATGAATTTAGCTCTTTACTATGTGTGGGAAGATAGCAAGAGCCTGGGCTCATTTGAAATCATTCCTTTGATATGAACCTTAACTCTGTGAGGCCAGTATTCTGTTTTTCTCCATCCCAAATTCCCTCAGGGAGCACAGTCATGGTGACTGCGGCTGCTAAACGCTTGATAGTTGCAACATCCTTTCTTTACTATATGTCAGGGGATAGTCTGCTACCTACTCAGGATTAGAGTTCCTCTTATGCTCAAGAGCAAAATATACTTTATGTAAGACCAAAGCATTCAAAGAAATAAACTATTTTCTTGAAATTGAACCACCTGTGTAAGATAAATTAAACCTGTAAGAGTTGTAGCATAATTAAAATAAAATAGGTATGCTAACAATGTGACTTTATGTTACCATAAATCAAATGAGATAGTAGAAATTGGAAAACATCTATAATGGAGAAAAAAAAAAACACGACAGTGCAGTTTGAAATTAGCATTATAGTTATTGGACATTTATTTTCTAGATTTAGAAACAAATTGCATATAAGGAAATGGTTTAAATGAAAATTGAATATGAAGTATTCTTTCATTTTTGTTATAGGTATATCTGATGAGATCTCTGTCCTTTCCTGCTATGAAATTCACTGTTTTATGTGTCTGTCACATTGAGAAAAATTAAATTTCACTTTAATCTTACCAAACTATTTAATCAATTTTATTATGCCTACAAGAATTTATCTTTGAATAGCTTGTCAAAAGTTCTTGGCAAAAAAACTGACAAAGAGTAACATGATTAAAATGCTACATAAAAATATTATCACATAAATTAATTTCCATAGTGAATGAAATATTCTATATTCCCTTAAGTTCTTTATTCATTTAAGTTTTGCATACTTTTAAATACATGTTGTGCTGTTCTGTTTCTATTTATAGTATAGATTCCCTCTCATGATTTAATAACATATCATTCCATGTGGATCACAATAAACTGTGGATAATTCTGAAAGAGATGGGAATAGCAGGCCACCTGACCTGCCTCATGAGAAACCTGTATGAAGGTCAGGAAGCAACAGTTAGAACTGGACATGGAACATGGACTGGACAGACTGGTTCCAATTAGGAAAAGGACTACGTCAAGGTTGTATATTGTCACCTGGCTTATTTAACTTATATGCAGTGTACATCATGAGAAACGTTGGGCTGAAAGAAGCAGAAGCTGGAATCAATAACCTCAGATATGCAGATGACACCACCCTTATGGCAGAAAGTGAAGAGGAACTAAAAGAGCCTCTTGATGAAAGTGAAAGAGGAGAGTGGAAAAGTTGGCTTAAAGCTCAACATTCAGAAAACGAAGATCATGGCATCTGGTCCCATCACTTCGTGGCAAATAGATGGGGAAACAGTGGAAACAGTGGCTGACTTTTATTTTGGGGGGCTCCAAAATCACTGCAGATGGTGACTGCAGCCATGAAATTAAAACACGCTTACTCCTTGGAAGGAAAGTTATGACCCAACCTAGACAGCATATTACAAAGCAGAGACATTACTTTGCCAATAAAGGTCCATCTAGTCAAGGCTATGGTTTTTCCAGGGGTCATGTATGGATGTGAGAGTTGGACTATAAAGAAAGCTGAGCACCGAAAAATTGATGCTTCTGAACTGTGATGTTGGAGAAGACTCTTGAGAGTCCCTTGGACTGCAAGGAGATCCAACCAGTCCATCCTAAAAGAGATCAGTCCTAGGTGTTCATTGGAAGGACTGATTTTGAAGCTGAAACTCCAATCCTTTGGCCACCTGATGCAAAGAGCTGAAATTTGAAAAGACCCAGATGCTGGGAAAGATTGAGGGCAGGAGGAGAAAGGGACGGCAGAGGATGAGATGGTCGGATGGCATCACCGACTCAATGGACATAAGTTTGGGTAAACTCCGGGAGTTGGTGATGGACAAGGAGGCCTGGCATGCTGCAGTTCATCTGGTTGCAAAGAGTCAGACAAGACTGAGTGACTGAACTGAACTGATCATTCCATTTAGCTTATTCATGATAATTTATCCTAAACTTCCTTTCTGTCCCTCCTTTTGTCCTTCAGGAGAGCACTGAATTGTCCTTTGTTTTATAATAGACTGTTGCTGCTGCTACTGCTGCTGCTGCCGCTCAGTCAATTCAGTCGTGTCTGACTCTGCGACCCCAGAGAAGGCAGCCCACTAGGCTCCCCTGTCCCTGGGATTCTCCAGGTAAGAACTCTGGAGTGGGTTGCCATTTCCTTCTCCAATGCATGAAAGTGAAAAGTGAAAGTGAAGTCGCTCAGTCATGTCTGACTCCTAGTGACCCATGGACTGCAGCCTACCAGGCTCCTCCATCCATGTGATTTTCCAGCCAAGAGTACTGGAGTGGGTTGCTATTGCCTTCTTAGCCTCTAACTATTGTCTCCTTTATCTGTATCATTAATTTTCTGTGTTTATTCTATCATTTTCTTTCTCTTTTTTCTTACAAGATAATGAATATAGTTCCCTGTGCTATAAGTAGGTCCTTGTTTATCTATTTTACATACAGTAGAATCTGTTAATCTCAAACTCTGAATTTATCCCAAGCTCTGAATTTATCTCTCCCCACTTTCCCCCTTTGGTAACTATAAATTTGTTTATGTTTATGAGTCTATTTTCATTTTGTAAATAAGTTCATTGGTATCATTTTTTAGATTCTACATATAAGTGATATATTTGTCTTCGTCCGTCTGACCTCACTTAGTAGGATAATCTCTAGGTCCATCCATGTTGCTGCAATTGTCATTTTTGTATTCCTTTTTTATGACTGAGAAATATTCCAGTGTGTGTTTGTGTGTGTGTATACACACTACATTTTCTTCTTTATCCATTCATCTGTGATGGACAAATTAGTTTCTTCCACGTCTTGGCTATCCAGCTTTTATAAAGCTACTATTTTCACTGGACATGTCTTCACGACAAACATTTAAAAAAACTTATTCCTCAACCTCACATTCATTGACTATTTCCTGAATTATCTCACATCTCAAAATATTAGCTTAACCTTGCTATCTCTACTGCACAATTCATTCTTTCCTCAACTTATTCCACCCAGCTTATAAAAGGTCTGATGACAATTATATTGTCAATTATATAAAAGTCAGGGGATAATCTTTATTCTCTTCACACTCAATTTTCCAACAGCATTTGATATTATTCCATCTCCCTTCTTTTTTGTAAGGTTTTGTCTTCTGGATTTCCCTTGAAACTATATCCATCTAGTATTATTCCTCTATCATTCTCTGCTTCATCTCACTTTTATCTTCTCCAAAGACCTCCAAATGTCTGCTTGCTCCAGTGCTCAGTATCCAGTACTCTTTTATATTTGTAATCTCATTGAATGTCAAACTTTTAATAAGATGTGTAACTTGATGAATTTCTAACCCCCATTTCTATCCAGAAATTCTTCCTGAGCTCTGAGGTATTGTATCTAACAGTCTCTTTGACTTCTGCATTTAAATATTTATTGCAGTTCTCAAATTGTTAAATCAGAACTCTAGGTGTATAAACCTCCCTCAAATTGCTCCTCTGAGTTCCATTTCATTTGTACATTCAAATGATATTTTGAGTGCAAACGTGCCAGGCACCAGTGGTATACCTAGGGAAACACAGAAGGAATTGTCTGCCTGGTTCAGGTAATTAATGGATGTACTGTCTAAAAAGAAGTTTTAGGGGCAGTCCTAAGATGGTGGAGGAATAGGACAAGGAGACCACTTTCTCCCCCACAAATTCATCATTTGAACACTGAGCAAATTCCACAAACAACTTCTGAATACTGGCAGAGGACATCAGTTCAGTTCAGTTCAGTCGCTCAGTCGTGTCTGACTCTGAGACCCCATGAATCGCAGCATGCCAGGCCTTCTTGTCCATCACCATCTCCCGGAGTTCACTCAGACCTATGTCCACTGATTCCGTGATGCCATCCAGCCATCTCATCCTCGGTCGTCCCCTTCTCCTCCTGCCCCCAATCCCTCCCAGCATCAGAATCTTTTCCAATGAGTCAACTCTTCTCATGAGGTGGCCAAAGTACTGGAGTTTCAGCTTTAGCATCATTCCTTCCAAAGAAACTCTAATCAGAAATCTTTCAGCAAACAAAAGCCCAGGACCAGACAGCTTCACAGCTGAATTCTACCAGAAATTTAGAGAAGAGCTAACACCTATCCTACTCAAAGTCTTCCAGAAAATTGCAGAGGAAGGTAAACTTCCAAACTCATTCTATGAGGCCACCATCACCTTAATACCAAAACCCGACAAAGAGGCCACAAAAAAAGAAAACTACAGGCCAATATCACAAAATTCTAGCAAACAGAATCCAACAACATATTTAAAAGACCATACATCATGACCAAGTGGTCTTTATCCCAGGGATGCAAGGATTCTTCAATATCCACAAATCAATCAATGTAATACACCAGATTAACAAATTGAAAGATAAAAACCATATGATTATCTCAATAGATGCAGAGAAAGCCTTTGACAAAATTCAACATCCATTTATGATAAAAACCCTTTGACAAAATTCAACATCCATTTATGATAAAAACCCTTCAGGAATAGAAGGAATATAACTCAAGATAATAAAGCTATATATGACAAACCCACTGCAAACATTATCCTCAATGGTGAAAAATTGAAAGCATTTCCCCTAAAGTCAGGAACAAGACAAGGGTGCCCACTCTCACCACTACTGTTCAACATAGTTTTGGAAATTTGGCCACAGCAATCAGAGCAGAAAAAGAAATAAAAGGAATCCAGATTGGAAAAGAAGTAAAACTCACTGTTTGCAGATGACATGATCCTACACATATAAAACCCTAAAGACTCCAGAAAATTACTAGAACTAATCAATGAGATCCAACCAGTCCATTCTAAAGGAGATCAGTCCTGAGTGTTCTTTGGAAGGAATGATGCTAAAGCTGAAACTCCAGTACTTTGGCCACCTCATGTGAAGAGTTGACTCATTGGAAAAGACTCTGATGCTGGGAGGGATTGGGGGCAGGAGGAGAAGGGGACAAGAGAGGATGAGATGGCTGGATGGCATCACCGACTCGATGGACGTGAGTCTGAGTGAACTACGGGAGATGGTGATGGACAGGGAGGCCTGGCGTGCTGCAATTCATGGGGTCTCAAAGAGTCGGACACAACTGAAAGACTGAACTGAACTGAATCAATGAATATATTAAAGTTGCAGGATATACAATCAACACACAGAAATCCCTTGCATTCCTATACACTAACAATGAGAAAACAGAAAGAGAAATTAAGGAAATAATTCCATTCACCATTGCAACAAAAAGAATAAAGTACTTAGGAATATATCTACCTAAAGAAACAAAAGGCCTATATATAGAAAAGTATAAAACACTGGTAAAAGAAATCAAAGAGGACACTAATAGATGGAGAAATATACCGTGTTCATGGATTGGAAGAATCAATATAATGAAAATGTGTATACTACCCAAAGCAATCTATAGATTCAGTGCAATCCCTATCAAGCTACCAATGGTATTTTTCACAGAACTAGAACAAATAATTTCACAATTTGTATGGAAATACAGAAAAACCTCGAATAGCCAAAGCAATCTTGAGAAAGAAGAATGGAACTGGAGGAATCAACCTGCCTGACTTCAGGCTCTACTACAAAGCCACGGTCAGTACTGTGTACCATCAAGACAGTATGGTACTGGCACAAAGAAAGAAATATAGATCAATGGAACAAAATAGAAAGCCCAGAGATAAATTCACATGCCTATGGACACCTTATCTTCGACAAATGAGACAAGAGTATACAAGGGATTAAAAACAATCTCTTTAACAAGTGGTACTGGAAAAACTGGTCAACCACTTGTAAAAGAAAGAAACTAGAATACTTTCTAACACCATACACAAAAATAAACTCAAAATAGATTAAAGATCTAAACATAAGACCAGAAAGTATAAAACTCCTAGAGGAAAACATAGGCAAAACACTCTCCGACATAAATTACAGCAGGATCCTCTATGACCCACCTCCCAGAATATTGGAAATAAAAGCAAAAATAAACAAATGGGACCTAAATAAAAATTAAAAGCTTTTGTAAAACAAAGGAAACTATAAGCAAGATGAAAAGAGAGCCTTAAGAGTGGGAGAAAATAATAGCAAACAAAGCAACTGACAATTAATCTCAAAAATATACAAGAAACTCTTGCAGCTCAATTCCAGAAAAATAAACGACCCAATCAAAAAATGGGCCAAAGAACTAAACAGACATTTCTCCAAAGAAGACATACGGATGGCTAACAAACACATGAAAAGATGCTCAGCATCTCTCATTATTAGAGAAATACAAATCAAAACCACAATGAGGGACCATTTCACGCCAGTCAGAATGGCTGCTATCCAAAAGTCTACAAGCAATAAATGCTGGAGAGTGTGTGGAGAAAAGTATAAAGCCCTTTTATACTGTTTTTGGGAATGCAAACTAGTACAGCCACTATGGAGAACAGTGTGGAGATTCCTTAAAAAACTGGAAATAGAACTGCCATATGACCCATCAATCCCACTGCTGGGCATACACACTGAGGAAACCAGAATTGAAACAGACATATGTACCCCAATGTTCATCACAGCACTAGCCAGGACATGGAAGCAAGCTAGATGTCCATCAACAGATGAATAGATAAGAAAGCTGTGGTACATATACACAATAGAATATTACTCAGCCATTAAAAAGAATAAATTTGAGTCAGTTCTAAAGAGGTGGTCGAAACTGGAGCCTATTATGCAGAGTGAAGTAAGCCAGAAAGAAAAACACCAATATACTAATATACTAAAAACACCAATATAACTAACACCAATATATGTATACTAACACATATATATGGAATTTAGAAACATGGTAATGATAACCCTGTATGCAAGACAGCAAAAGAGACACAGATGTATAGAACAGTCTTTTGGACTCTGTGGAAGAGGGTGAGGGTGCGATGGTTTGGGAGAATGGCATTGAAACATGTATATTATCACATGTGAAACGAATCGCTAATCCAGGTTTGATGCATGATACAGGGTGCTCGGGGCTAGTGCACTGGGATGACCCACAGGGATGGGATGGGGAACACATGTACACCCGTGGTGAATTCATGTCAGTGTATGACAAAACCAATACAATATTGTAATTAGCTTTCAATTAAAATAAATAAATTTATATTAAAAAATTTTTAATAAAAAGTTTTAAACCTCACAGAGATATCTAAATCAGTCTACTTCTAAACCATGCAAAGGAAACCTAAATAATGTCTGTGATAAAAAAAATTATTCCTCCTTGAAAAAAATTGTTATAAATTCTAAGTATCTTCTATGATTACCATTGATTTTCATATATGTAAGTTTGAACTAAGATTTATTTTCTTCATTTATCTTGAAATAAACTTCTTAGCCTATACACAAATTAATTAGGATAACTCCCTGTTGACAGACACATACAGACTCAGATTTTCTGATTCCTGTGGAGAGTATGCAATGCTTTAAATTCATCTAGCCTTGTTTCAGATGCAAAGATGCATCAACACTCTGTGGCATTACATATTGTTGCATGTAAGCAGAAAGTCAAACACTGGTATCAGAAAGATTATAAAGGAAAATCTGCAGTTACTGAAATTCTGAAATTCTATAGGAGTTTTTGGGTTTTAAATTTTTGTTCAGAATTTAAAACAAGGAAAACAGTTTAAATTGCTATTTTGTTTGGGATGGACATGTACACACTGCTATATTTAAAATGGACAACCCACAAGGACCTACTGCATAGCACATGGCACTCTGCTCCATGTTATGTGCCAGCCTGGACAGGAGGGGTGTTTGGGGGAGCATGGATACATGTATATGTATGACTGAGTCCCTTCACAGTTCATCTGAAACACAACATTGTTAATCAGCTATGTAAAAAGCTGAAAATATGGAAAAAGTATTAATTTTAGTTGATATGAAAACAATTTAACTAAAAGTAAACACTGCCTTTAAAACTGAAGATTATTTTTCTTAATTATGGAGAATTATGTTCTAATAATGAGTTAAGGAAATAATACTTACTGGGTATTGTATAATTATTGTTTAAAACAATTCTGTCAAACAGAGGATCAGTTGATTAAAATTATCAAGTGGTTTATTATGCCATGCACACTACTGGCAGGTCAGCCTTTGAAGAAACAAGAAGTGCAAAGAGGACAGTGAGAACCCCAAATTTCAGTTATCACTAGGTCCAGGATCTCCACTGATATTGAGAACTTTCTTGCTTCTGCTCTCCTCTTAGTATTGGTTTCATTCTGTGGTCAGTTTATTCCAGGTGACCATAAAAGATGGATGCAAGCAAGTCCAGCTTTGAATACTCTGATAGCTTATAATTCTAACAGTGAGAAAGATCATTTCTTTCCCAGCACTTAAATACCAAATGTTAGGTATGCATCTCATTTGCTTAGGTAAGGTCACACTCCAATCCTCAAACCAGTAACTGGGAGCACAAGGACAGAATACTATTATAAACAAGCCTGCATTAAGTCCTGCTACCCTCCCCCCCAACCCCCCACCCTAGCTTTTGTGTGTGTGTGTGTGTGTGGAGAGAGAGAGGAGGATTCTCCGTGATGGAGAGACTTATTCTAACCATGTAGATACCAGTTTTAGTCGCTCAGTCATGGCAGACTCTTTGCAGCCCATGCCAGGCTCCTCTGTCCTTGGAATTCTCCAGACAAGAATACTAGAGTGGGTTGCCATTTCATCCCTAGAATTAGTTTTCAGTAGAAAATCAAAAGAATGCTTATTCCAACTACATGATGGAATAAAAGAAGAGATAAAGTAAAACATAAAATGTGCTTCATTGTAAGCATCTTTTAGGAACGTACCTTTTTCTTTCTGTGGATATTTACTTAAGAAACACTCAAGAGTATCTTTATGGAATCAATATATATGTACACATATTTCACTGGCTTTATTAACAATGTTTATTGCCATATTGTTTTCTTAAAGAATGATACAATTTGCAAAACATGGAATATCTGAATGAATCACTTCCACATTAATTTCACCATTGTTAAAGAGTAATTATTTTGTGTTTTCCCTAAATTAATATATATAAACTATGACTCATTTTTAATAATGTAATTTTTAAAATTCCTAACAGAGCCATTCCTAGTGTGGTCAAACATAGTTTTATACATATTATTTCTCAAATGAATTGTTTCTTTATGCCTCTTGTCCATTTATCTATTTCAAATGTTGTTGATCTTATACTATGAAAATGAATAAACTTCCTTATTCTATGACTCTTTTAAATTATTTTTCAGAAATTATCAGATATGAAGTAACTACTCACTGAACTATGTGCTGAAAATATCTAGTGAACAAGAAATTCTAGTCACAAGTTTCATGTACTTAATTTTATTGTAAAGGGCACTTACACTACTTAGAAATAAAATCAATGCTTATGGTCAAACATACAAATATTTCCTTTCTAAATTTCTAAAGATTTATATCTTTAGGAAATACTCCAACAACTGTAATTTATATTTCTCAGAGTGTTGTCTCCTTAAACACTTGCTTCAAAATAAGATTATTTGTCAGTATTATTGGAAATATGTTGTATAATCTAATATATTTGGACTAAACAAAGTTAAACATGATTCTTCCTCTGAATTTTTCATGTCTGGAACATGTTACTAAATAATGTGGAGCTCTGAGAAGTGAAATGGTCACTCATGGTTCCCAGTCTTACTTTTTACCAAGAAATCTCTTCTCTGGATCATTAATTAGGGTATATATTCGGTAGAACATATTCAGTAGCTTGAGAAGACTTACTATAGCATAGAATGTTTGATATTGAAGAAAAGGATTCAGTTCTTTTTCTATCTAGAGCATCTTTTGATAAGTGATATAAATTATAAATTATTTTCCCAAAATCTGTATCAATTTTAATATAATTAAATCTACTTTTCTCTGTTTTTTTAGGATTACTAGCATATACATAACATTAGATCTCTGGAATTTCTCTTTTGAGAGACAGCTTTACAGACACTAAAATATTTTAATAGTTTTATCAGCTTGCTCTTTTTACATTGCTTCTTTTTAAAAAATAATGTTTTTCTGAAATTTTTCCAATTTTTCAAAACATTTTAATATATAACTTTTCAACCTATAAAATTATCTTACTGGTATTACGTTTCTACTGTACTGAATTTATTGATTAAATTAGGGAAAATTCACAAAGGGAGAATATTTGACTTTTTCCTTCAAGATAATTATATGCCTTTCCATTATACAAATTTTAAATTCTTGCTAGGACCTCCTACTTTATTTTAATAACTTTTGGAAATGTTGGTAACATTATTTTGGTAATGGGCACTTTTTCTTTATATTGATTTTTAAGGTTTCTGCAATAATATATATGGAGGAGCCAGGAAGGCTGCAGTCCATAGGGTCGCTGAGGGTCGGACACGACTGAGTGACTTCACTTTCACTTTTCACTTTCATGCATTGGAGAAGGAAATGGCAACCCACTCCAGTGTTCTTGCCTGGAGAATCCCAGGGACGGGGAAGCCTGGTGGGCTGCCGTCTATGGGGTTGCACAGAGTTGGACACGACTGAAGTGACGTAGCAGCAGCAGCAGCAATAATATATACATAGGCGAGGTCACTTCAAAGCTTTTGTTCATTTATGTGTCTGTTTTTGTTTTAATACTATAGCAATTAAGGAACAGACTTAATTATTCATATCTGGAAAACATTCTGCAAATAGAAATCATATGCAATTGAACTGTCTTAGTTTATCTTTTATGACCAAATAAGTTATATATATAAAATAGAGATGTTTTCTTTGGACAGGATGATTTTATACAATGAATGACTATGGTTATAGAGATGTATTTCATATTTTACTCAAAACTACAAATACATATATATTTTTGTTCTTGTTCTGTTGCAAAGTCATGTCTGACTCTTTGCGACCCCATGGACTGCAGCACACCAGGCTTCCCTGTCCTTCCCTATCTCTCAGAGTTTGCTCAAATTAATGTCCACTGAGTTGGTGATGTTATCCAACCATCTAATTCTCTGGCGCCCCCTTCTCCTCCTGACCTCAATTTTTGTCAGCATCAGAGACTTTACCAATGAGCTAGCTCTTTGAATAAGGTGGCCAAAGTATTGGAGCTTCAGCACCAGTCTTTCCAATGAATAATCAGGGTTAATTTACTTTAGGATTGATTGGTTTGACTTTGCTGTCCAAGGGACTCTCATATACATAAATTTGAAGGACTTCCCAGGTGATGAGCTGGTAAGAATCCACCTGCCAACACAGGAGATACAGGAGATGTGGGTTTGATCCCTGGGTCAGGAAGATCCCTGGAGTAGGAAATAGCAACCCACTTCAGTATTCCTGCCTGGAAAATTCCATGGATTGAGGAGCCTGGCAGGCTACAGCCCATGGGGTTGCAACAAGTCAGACACAACTGAATACACAGAATGTATATAAATTCAGCTTAGTCAGTAGTTTTGAAACTGTCTTTAAAATTACTTTCTAAGATTTGTGGAGAGTATTTTCATTAAATTGTAGAAACTTTTAACATTGAACATGTAGCAATACACTTTTCAAAGAGTAAATATTTGTTATGATATCAGGCTTAAATTTAAAACTCTGTACTCAAGACAGTTTGGGGCAATAGAAAGACTGATGATCCTGGGTATAAGGAGTTATGCCTATTCTAGTAATTTACTTTGTGACATGAGGTAAATTACTTTCATATTCTACACCTTGAGTTTCCAAATGAATGCATGTATGGTGGACAAACACTTGTATCCTATGCGGCATTCTTCTGAGGAAACTAACATATCCCAATACTCAGTTACTAAGGCTATGATGATACTGAACCCCATCCTGAAGTCTAGAGCATGCTGGATAGCTCAGATATGCCTAATCTGAGCTCCATCGCAACAATCACATTTTCAGTGATTGATTATGACCCAGATGAGCCAACAGATTCAACCCTAAGACTTTTGCTCACAAATTGAAGACAAATCCTCCTCCCACTGAGATTTTGGAGGGGGTAGAATTTTAGTTTAGGTCTGGTGGACATATTTGTCATAATCTAGCAGAGGCTAGCTGAGAATAAAGCGAACATAGAGGAAAACAAGGTGGAAATGTTAGGTAGGTAGAATGGGAAAAAGGAGTCCAGAATGGCAGTGGCTAAAAGACAAAAAAGGGAAAAGCCTGAGAAAATAGAACAAAGGAAGGTCTGAGGACAGGAGTGAGGACTTCAGGTAAAACAAACAGCCCTCCTGGCTAGCCCAATTTACATAGGGCAGGTTCAGGGGAAAGAGAAAAAACATAAAAGGGGGAGCCAAAACTGGGCTGGGGTCTTCTCTTCTCTTTGTGTCTTTTGGGTTGGCCTGCCCTCACACCTCAAGGATGTATTTTCCTTTACTTTCTAAATAAAACTGAGCTGTAACATGGAGTTGTAACACTGGTCCATCCAGGGAAATTACACAGGGCTGAAACACTGGTCCGTCCATTCCTTCCAATTTTTGCTGCGATGAGACAGAACCAAGGAAATTACAAACTGCCCTAACAGACACAATTTATAAATAATTATAAATTTTATAATATATTTTATTATAAATATATTTAGCTAACTTTCCTATAATATATCTGTTGTTTTTTCCTAACTTCTCTACTGTAGTCAACCTATGCTACTGCTGCTGCTGCTGCTGCTGCTAAGTCGCTTCAGTCGTGTCCAACTCGGTGCGACCCCAGAGATGGCAGCCCACCAGGCTCCCCCATCCTTGGGGTTCTCCAGGCAAAAACACTGGAGTGGGATGCCATTTCCTTCTCCAATGCATGAAAGTGAAAAGTGAAAGTGAAGTCACTCAGTTGTGTCTGACTTCTAGCGACTCCATGGAATGCAGCCTACCAGGCTCCTCTGTCCATGGGATTTGCCAGGCAAGAGTACTGGAGTGGGTTGCCATAGCCTTCTCCAGTCAACCTATAGTCGCAATTAAAATACAAAATAAAATGCAGTTTTTACTTGAATATTTACTGTTTTCAGTTATAATCATGTATAAATCCAAAGTAAGACAGGAAAAACTTATGTCAGACGTTGTTCATTCACCACAGTTGTAAATGACTTCTCCACTGAATCACATGTAATTTTTGAATGCCAGAAGACTATATCCCCAAACTGTTTTGGTTTTCTATTTTCAATGTCAGTTCAGTTCAGTTAAGTCACTCAGTCATGTCTAACTCTTTGCAACCCCATGAGTTGCAGCACGCCAGGCCTCCCTGTCCATCACCAACTCCCAGAGTTCACTCAGACTCACGTCCATTGAGTCGGTGATGCCATCCAGCCATCTCATCCTCTGTCGTCCCCTTCTCCTCCTGCCCCCAATCCCTCCCAGCATCAGGGTCTTTTCCAATGAGTCAACTCTTCACATAAGGTGGCCAAAGTATTGGAGATTCAGCTTTAGCATCAGTCCTTTCAGTGAACACCCAGGACTGATCTCCTTTAGGATGGACTGGGTGGATCTCCTTGCAGTCCAAGGGACTCTCAAGAGTCTTCTCCAACACCACAGTTCAAAAGCATCAATTCTTCAGCACTCAGCTTTCTTTATAGTCCAACTGTTACATCCATACATGACTACTGGAAAAACTATAGCCTTGACTAGATGGACCTTTGTTGGCAAAGTAATGTCTCTGCTTTTGAATATGCTATCTAGGTTGGTCATAACTTTTCTTCCAAGGAGTAAGCGTCTTTTAATTTCATGGCTGCAGTCACCATCTGCAGTGATTTTGGAGTCCCCAAAAATAAAGTCTGACACTGTTTCCACATCTATTTCCCATGAAGTGATGGGACTGGATGCCATGATCTTAGTTTTCTGAATGCTGAGCTTTAAGCCAACTTTTTTCACTCTCCTCTTTCACTCTCATCAAGAGGCTTTCAAGAGATGGGAATACCAGACCACTTGACCTGCCTCTTGAGAAACCTATATGCAGGTCAGGAAGCAACCTAGAACTGGACATGGAACAACAGACTGGTTCCAAATAGGAAAAGGAGTACGTCAAGGCTGTATATTGTCACCCTGCTTATTTAATTTACATGCAGAGTAAATCATGAGAAACACTGGGCTGGAAGAAGCACAAACTTTAACAATGGCTTTTTCACAAACATCTTAAAAATTTAACATTACCACATTAGGATCTCTGTCTTTGAGTCATAGATTCTGAACTTTCAAATGGATAGTTTTGAGATAATTAAAACTCAATTCTATATGATTATCTCATTTGATAATTTCTGTAGAATGAGACAGAAAATTGCAATTCTAATGGAAAGGAAATACCTATTTGGTACCTATAACCTCATGAAAGTATTCAATCTCACTTAACATAGCCTTACATATAAAATATAATTGGTAAAAAAAAAATAGGGTTATTTTAGGAATTAAATGAGATCTGTAAATCTCAGCACAGTTCATGGGCATAAAAATTAAGTAATACTATCTACTGTTATTGCTTTAATTATTAAAACATTACTTTAGGTCTTAAACAGTTAAGGACATTCACTCCTGGGGGCAGTATCTTCTCCTCATTTTGCTCACATATAGGGTATGAAATAAAATTTTCGTCCACTAAAATTATCTGGGCAAAGTTATGCCCTTTTGATGGACTCACTCACAGGGCTTCTGAGATATGCTGTTGCCTGGCTGAAACTTAATTCAGTCTTGAAACTCCAACCAGATTCTTCTAATCTTTAGCTCTCTGGACAGTCAAATACAGGTAATCCTCAGTACCTCCAAAATGCTTTCTTTCACTTAGTATCTGTTCCCTCTTTATGAATTCACAGTAATCTCCTTGGAAGTTTCTGTTAGTGAATTGAGGAGTTTATGTGATATAAGACAGTTCTACTACTGCACTACTGCAAACCAAAACAAACATATAAATATCCAAAGAGCAAATCATCATTATCACTCTTCTTTGGAGCACTGTGTTTGGTAAGATTGGAGTTATGGTGGTCCATTCAGCATGAAGAGTAATTCAGACAGGAAGCCTGCTCTTTAACTGTGCCAATCACTGGTTAAAATTCAGGAGTTTTCACAGAATATCTTTTTTCTCCAAATTCCAGTTCAAGCTGGATTTTAAATACAAGTGGTTACAAAATAGCAATCCTAAACAATGATTGCTATTCTATATTAAATTAGCCTGCCTATAGTTTTTAACATTCAGTACAGTATTAAATCATTACATGCCTTTGCGTCAGTACAAATCTATATTGAAGTTTAGAACATCTCCCACTTTTTAAGACTTCACACTGATAATTTCAGGCTACTCTGTGTAGAATTACAGTATAAGAGGCCATCATTCTGACATGATCTCAATTCACTAAATAACATAGGCCATTAGCTCCAAGGTCCCTTTTTGAAGCTTCAATTCATGTTTCTAGTGCAATGAAAGAATATTTTAAACAAATTTTCCTCCTCAAACTGAAGTTATACTACATACAGAGTATGCTGGAACAAAAGTCAACCTAAGCAGATAAGAAGCCTTAGGTTATATTATAAGGGTTATAAAACTTGAAATAATCATGCCTACATAGTTCCACTGCTTGCAAGGGCTGTGACTTTGACAAAGTCATTTTTATCAGTTTTTTATTAGTTTATCAAATTTTTAGTTATTTATTTCAAAAAATACATAATATAAATATATACATGCATCAGCACTATAAATTATACAAAGTAAAATAATAAAAACATAAAGTAAATAGAATGAAAAATACCTGGCACAGAAGAAGTACTTAGTAAATATAATTTTCAGTGCTGGTTGGAATATTTTAAGTATGAGGTAACTCATTCACTAAGTATGTATTTAATGATTATTTGCTGTGTGTGCTGTGTGCTGAAATGTGTCTGACTCTTCACAACCACTTGGACTGTTAGCCCGCCAGTCTTCTCTAGCCATGGAATTCTCCAGGCAAGAATACTGGAGCAGCTTGCCATTTCCTATTCCAGGGGATCTTCCCGACCCAGGGATGGAACCTGACTCTCTTGCATTATGAATTATGGAACCTGTTTCCTGTATTAGCAGGGATGTTTTCTGTATTCTCAGGCAAACTCTTTACCACTCGCACCACCTGGGAAGCCCAGTGATTATCTACTACATGACAAACACTGTGCCAGACACAGCATGTAATTGCAAATGATGAGTCACAGTCTCTGTCACTATGGAGTTAACTTAGACAAAGGTGGCTGTGCTGTGCTTAGTCGCTCAGTCATGTCCAACTCTGTGCCCCATGGAGTGTAGCCAGCCAGGCTTCTCTGTCCGTGGGATTCTCCAGGCAAGAATACTGGAGTGGGTTGCCATGCCCCCCTCCAGGGGATCTTTTCAACCCAGGGATTGAGCTCAGGTCTTCCATATCACAGGCTGATTCTTTACCATCTGAGCCACCAGGGAAGCTACTTCTATGGTTAGATGCAGGGAAATTAGCTACAATGTTGGCTAATAAATGATAATTATAAATAGGAAATATAATGCAGTTCACCATATACTCAGATTATAAGAGAGATGCTTAAGTTTCTGTTTGGAAAAACAATAAGAGAAAGCTGGAGTTTAACAAAATCCAGGAAATATAGATGAAAGGCACAGCAGTATAGCAGTAGACATTTTCTTTTGAAAACCTTAGCAAATAAAATTGAAGCAAAGAAGTCCTAAGTCTCTGAATTGAATTCTGATCTAGTGGGGAACAAAGCTAACCTCTGTGTAAGACAGAACTAATGTTGGCAGCTCAGAAAACAATGAAATCTACTGATGAACTCTAGTATGAAATTACTATGGAGAGGGTGAAAGCTATATTTTCCAGTATGTTATAGAAAGTAATGAAATTTCTAACTGCTTTTATAGACAGAAAAATCCATCTATCTAGACTTGGGCGTTTTGGTAGATTATTCTTCAGCATATTCACTCTCCCTCCCCTACTCTGTGAAAAAATTATTTTACCATTTGGGTTGGTCATATATCTTGTGTCAGCAATGAGATGTTAGCAGTGTGAGACCAGCAGAGGCTTAACATATGCTTTGGGAACTTATCTTTTGCAACTCTCCCGTATCCACGAAAATAAATTTTTCTCTGGTTAGCCATGCCCCCTTCAATCTGGATCCAGAATAAATTCATCCTGAGCATATCTGAATGAAACTTACAGCTAAAAATGCAGTCAGAGACAGAGCCTCTGGGGCAAGCCCTACCTGTGTTAGCGAACATCTTGGCAGGCATACAATTGTGATAACTAGGATAAATTGTTGTTTAAAGTCAAGGAGTTTCTGTGGACTGTTGTACAGTATCATACCTAATACAGCTATCAGTAACAAAAAGGGAATGTTGCTTTAACAAAAACCTAAACTATGTGACAATGGGCTTTGGTATCATGTGAGAAAGAGAGAGGAGATTGTTAACTAACCCATCCTTCTCAAACCAGAATAGAGAGAGACACGTGTACCCCAATGTTCATCGCATAATAGCCAGGACATGGAAGCAACCTGGATGTCTATCAGCAGAGGAATGGATAAGAAAGCTGTGGTACATATACAGAATGGAGTATTACTCTGCCATTAAAAAGAATACATTTGAATCAGTTCTAATGAGGTGGATGAAACTGGAGCCGATTATACAGAGTGAAGTAAGCCAGAAGAAAAACACCAATACAGTATACTAACGCATATATATGGAATTTAGAAAGATGGTAATGATAACCCTGTAAACAAGACAGCAAAAGAGACACAGATGTATAGAACAGTCTTTTGGACTCTGTGGGAAAGGGAGAGGGTGGAATGATTGGGGAGAATGGCATTGAAACATGTATGATATCATATAAGAAATGAATCGCCAGTCTAGGTTCGATGCAGGGTGCAGGCATGGTTGGGGCTGGTGCACTGGGATGATCTGGAGGGATGGTGTAGGGGGGAAGTGGGAGGGGGGTTCGGGATTGGGAACATGTGTACACCTGTGGCGGATTCATGTTGATGTGTGGCAAAACCAATACAATATTGTAAAGTAAAAATAATAATAAATAATTGTATAAAGAGGTTGAGATAGTGTGAGAATTTATTATACAACTGCATAGAGAAACTTCTGCAAGGTTATCCATGAAAGGGAATTGAGAATGTCAGGTATTATTATACTTATGCACTGCTACTGCTGCTAAGTCACTTCAGTCATGTCCGACTCTGTGCAACCCCATAGACGGCAGCCCACCAGGCTCCCTCATCCCTGGGATTCTCCAGGCAAGAACAGTGGAGTGGGTTGTCATTTCCTTCTCCAATGCATGAAAGTGAAAAGTGAAAGTGAAGTTGCTCAGTCATGTCCAACTCTTCGCGACCCCATGGACTGCAGCCTACTAGACTCCTCCATCCATGGAATT
The DNA here is from genome assembly GCF_014754425.2 of Oryx dammah. NCBI lineage: Eukaryota > Metazoa > Chordata > Mammalia > Artiodactyla > Bovidae > Oryx > Oryx dammah. The sequence continues at coordinate 18,971,988 of NW_024070199.1, forward strand.
TTCCAGGCAAGAGTATTGGAGTGGGGTGCCATTGCCTTCTTCGATACTTATGCACAGGGATGGTATTAAAATATTTAACAAGTAGAAAAGAACTGGTACCAAATTAAATGGGTACAACAGATGAAAATGGATTTTGTTAGTAAGTAACTAGTATAGTTGTAATGGTATAAGCCAGGTTAATGCACTTTAACTCCAAAATTAGTTTGTACTTCACAGAGTGAAAAGATTTCTTTGTATTGATTAGAATAACAGCAAGTAACTTTTATCACAAAACAGGAAATAAGAATATTCTAATTATCTAATTCTTCAATAACTTTATTTACAATAATTATTCTTTTTTATCCGACCCCAATTCTTATATTGAGAACTCTTGTTTTCCAACTATTACCTGTGCTGAAAAGCTAGGTTTGCCTCTCAGCCACTAACTAGATCATGCTAAAATATAAACACAGAGTCAATATTCCACTAGAATTTTTCAATTATTTTTTAAGCAACACTGAAAAGGTATATTCTATTCACTTGCTGTATGTTGCACATATGAAGATGAAAAGGCAACTTGAACACTGTGTGTGTGTGAGTCGCTCAGTTGAGTCTGGCTCTTTGCGACATAGTCTATAGTCCACGAGGCTCCTCTGTCCATGCAATTCTCCAGGCAAAAGTACTGGAGTAGTTTGCTGTCCCCTTCTCCAGGGGATCTTCCCAGCCCAGGGAATTGAACCCAGACCTCCTGCATTGCAGGGGGATTCTTTACCACCTGGCTACCAGAGAAGCTAATGTAGTAGTCTCCTCACTTTGAAAGAATTTCACCTCTAGTTTGTATGCTCACACTGATTTTAGTTAAACCAAGTTATTTGTAGTAACAGTTCATTGATCACAGGAAGAGAGGAGAGAGATACTGAGGATCTGTATTTTTATTTTCCACAGCTAGCTCTGCTCACTTACACTCTGATCCAGATATCATGTTCTGAAACTATGTCCCAATTCATTTACCAGAGAAATCATAAGGCTGACAGTCTTGCATGGGGCTCAAAACAAGATAAAGTTATATAAGGCTACCTGGCAAGCCACCTAGACATTAGGATACAGTGATAGCTGAGGCATCCCTGGCAGTTAGGAAAGGTATATGAAGCCTTTGGAACATCTGAGTCAGAGAATCAGAGTGGACTTGCCTAGGATTTTGAAGTAAGGCAACATTGTCTTTCTGTGTCGGATTGCTTCTCAGTCCTTATAAAGACTTTATCAGTGACTCATGGGACACTAAGTGACTGTGGAAACTGAGACAGTTTTCACAAACTGAGTTGCCTGATTTAGCAAATGATAAAATGGGATGTGTATAGTTGCAGTCTGTTATGACAGAAAAAATATAAAAATAAAACAAGGATTAATGGCACTCTAATGGTAGAAAGTGAAGAGGAACTCCTGATGAAGGTGAAAAGGAGAGTGAAAAAAAAACCCGGCTTAAAACTCAACATTCAAAAAACTAAAATCATGGCATCTGGTCCCATAACTTAATGGCAAATAGATGGGGAAGAAATGGAAACAGTGAGAGACTTTATTTTCTTGGGCTCCAAAATCACTGCAGATGGTGACTGCAGCCGTGAAATTAAGACACTTGCTCCTTGGAAGATAAGCTATGACCAACCTAGACAGTGTATTAAAAACCAGAGACATCACTTTGCCAACAAAGGTCTGTATAGTCAAAGCTAGGATTTTTCCAGTAGTCACATATGGATGTGAGAGTTGGACCATAAAGAAGGCTAAGCACTGAAGAATTGATGCTTTCAAATGGTGATGTTGGAGAAGACTCTTGAGAGTTCCTTGGACAGAAGATCAATCCAGTCAATCCTAAATCAACCCTGAATATTCATTGGAAGGAATAATGCTGAAGCTGAAACTCCAATACTTTGGAGACTTGATGTGAAGAGCCCACTCATTGGAAAAGACCCTGATGCTGGGAAAGATTGAGGGAAGGAGGAGAAGGGAGAAACAAGAGAATGAGATGGTTGGATGGCATCACCAACTCAATGGACATGAGTTTGAGCAAAGCCTGGGAGACAGTGAAGGACAGGGAAGCCTGGCATGCTGCTGTCCATGGGGTCACAAGAGTTGGACACCACTTAGCGACTGAGCAACAACAAAAATTGTGTTGAAGATGTAAGGAAACTGAATGAAAACTGACTGAGACTCTCATGCACAATTCCTGCTACTTGGTTATCTCTCCCTCAATACAATCCAGTGGCTTCATAGGAAATACCCTATGATCAACTGATTAAAGAAGAAAAACTCTGGCCTGATTTGCAGATGGGTATATGTCGTGTGTTGACACCCAACTGGTAAAAGATGGCCCTCCATTTTAGCCTCCCTTAGGGATTTTCTGAAAGACATTGGTAAAGAAAAATTCTCCCAGTTAGCGAAACTACAGGCAGTACATGTGTTGTTTCCTCCAATGTTAGAGATGGCCAAAAGTACAGATTAATACTTATTCTTATTATGACACAGTATCTCATAGGTTGGCTCATTGGTTAAAGAGATTGGAAAGAGAATTAAAAAGTCTTGGAATAGAGTGTAAGTTTAAATCTCTTGTCGCAATCAGAAATATGAAGATACCTGTATCTAACACAAATACTTACTGTCATCCTTCAATTTCTTCATAATCAAAGGAAAAAGATAACCCATTCTTTTGAAGTTGTTTTGTCTCTTTCCCAGAATCCTGGGTTTGCTCAATGATTCCAGGTACAAAATAATTGTGGTGGCAGGAATGGTGTATATTAATGCACAAAGCAACTCTGTAATTTCACCAAGACTGCCCTGATGTTACCACTTCTGAGTGCCCCAAATGCTAATGTCAGTGCTGAGTAGTGCTGAGCTACTGCTATGGTTCTATCCCTCCAGGAGACCAACCCATGACCAAGATGTAGGTTGATTACATTAGACATGAGAAGGAAAATGACAGCAAATTTGCCCCCCAAAATAGATGTTTATTCTAGATAAAATTTTCTTTTTGCCTACATAAAAGCATGTTCACCAGCAATACAATTTTTGGACTTATAAAATGCATATTCATACACATCAGTTCAGTTCAGTCATTCAGGCGCGTGTGACTCTTTGTGACCCCATGGACTGCAGCATACCAGGCCTCCCTGTCCATCACCAACTCCCAGAGTTTACTCAAACTCATGTCCATCATGTCAGTGATGCCACCCAACCATCTCATCCTCTGTCATCCCTTTCTCCTGCATTCAATCTTTCTCAGAATCAGGGTCTTTTCAAATGAGTCAGTTCAGGTGGCCAAATATTGGAGTTTCAGCTTCAGCATCAAACCTCCCAATGAATATTCAGGACTGATTTCCTTTAGGATGGACTGGTTGGATCTCCTTGAAGTCCAAGAGACTCTCAAGAGTCTTCTCCAACACCACAGTTCAAAAGCATCAATTCTTCAGTGCTCAGCTTTCTTTATAGTCCAACTCTCACATTCATACATGACCACTGGAAAAACCGTAGCTTTGACTAAACAGACCTTTGTTGGTAAACTAATGTCTCTGCTTTTTAATATACTGTTTAGGTTGGTCATAGCTTTTCTTCCAAGGAGCAAGCATCTTTTAATTTCATGGCTGCAGTCACATGATACAGCATACACATGTATGTTCCATAATATATGGGTATGATTTAGGAATTCATTGTACTGTGAAATATGATACTAGGTTCAGACACAGAAAAGACTGATCTTGCCACATGCCACATCACGTAGAGAAGCTGGCTTTATCAAATGGCAAAACAGCATATATCATTACTTTTAGTAAGGGGATGGGAAAAATCCTGGAATTTTAGGTGATGTCCCATAGGATGTGATCTAAATCTTAAACTAGGAGCCTCTGTTTGGTGTTCTTTTCCCCATAAAAGTGTCAAGAAACCAAAAGGTAGAGGGGAATGTGGCCTATTTCAGTATTTTACCTGATAGCTCACTTTTAGGAAAAAATGTGTTTCCTATACCTATTACTCTGCAGTCAGTGGATGTGGAGGTTTAATCACCAAGTTTTTACTCTTACGTTTTTGGTAAGAACACAGGCATGATTTTACTAAAATCTAAAAGACAAGCTCCTATGGGGTAACCTTTCTCATGCCTGTAAGCTCTCTCCAGGATTCATTAACCCTCCATTACCTCTTCTTTCCTCTTGTTTCTCTCTGTATACATGTGGTAACAACTTCTTGATGTTCCCAGGCTCTGGGGACTACATATTGCCTGTTAGATACCTTAGTTACAGTAAATAACTTTTCATTAAATCCTCTTCAGTTAAAAACCTTTGAGTGTGCCATCTGTTTTCCGCCAGGAATGTGAATGCTACATATACCCATAACATTTCCCTGAATATTCTCTTCCTTTCTTCCAATTTTATTCCCCTTAGCCTCTGTTTAGTTTACACCTACATTAAAATTTACCAAAAAGAATTTTAATCTTTGCTATAGATGAAATTATTTATATAATCACTTTCAATTACATGACATTTTAATCAGACATTGAAATCATACTCTTTAAATTGACAATGACTCAGTGACCCAATGACAATTCATATTACATCTGTAAAAGTTATATTACTTCTTGGATGAAAAATTTGGCACTAAAGTGCCTTTAAATTAAAAAGAAAAAGCAAACTCACTTACAAGGGGCATGATAGAGATAGAAAATTATATATATATAAAATATGTGTGTGTATGTGTGTGTGTATATATATATGTGTGTATATATATATATATACACATATATAAAAGCAGACATAGATAGACACAAAGATCAAGTAGTCAGCTAGTCAGAAAAGATAAACTATATGAGAAGGAGTAATGGCTTCCCCCAATCATTGTATTAACTATAATCTTTTCCAGATCAGAGAAACTGTAAATAACCTTACTTCTGGCAAGGTCACAAGTTTCTCTCATTTTTATAGCCTTTGGATTGGGTTCAATGTGAAATAATCAAACAACTGTGCTGTGAATGGCCTGAAGTCAACTACATTCATTACCTATCTGACCAGAACTGAATTCCAGTGTCTTAGTGAATTCCCAGAAATCCTGCCTTGTCTAACCTGAGAGCTGTCTTCAGATAATAATAATAGCTTTGATCAGACCACGTGAGTAGATTCTAGCAGACAGCACAGGGGGATGCACTCAGTGAAAATAAATAGATAGCTTGTTGGAAATGGAAGAGATCAAAGGGAAAGTTACCTGCAGGAGGCTTGCATTAGCTACAGACTCATTTTGATGAGGGAGTCTATTAAAAAAAAACAAAAACAAAAACATGCAAAATGTGTCTTTATAGCCTAAACTTTGCTTTATCAAGCAATTATGTTTCTTTTTAAAAAGAGCTTCAGATTCATACTATCAATTTTTCTACAGATAAAAGTGAAGTAACATTAGCTCTAAAGTCTGACAGCAGACTTGAACTCTTGCTTGTACTGTGGGTGCTCTGAGGGTTTTTGGAACTTAGCATCACAACCTAGGAAGGGCCCAGGAAGGTTATTCAAAAAACAAATCCAAGGAATGGAGGCTAATATCACATCTACCACCTATTGATATCAAAACACTGTCAATCATGGTAGGATCTTTCTGTAAAGCTCCAGAAAATTCCCTAGGACTTTGAAAGCGCTTCATTGACAGTGTTATCACTCAATAGTGTATAAATTAATCGAGGGGGTAAACAAAAACAATTGATCTTAACTTCCATAGAGTTCTCTTTCCAACCTTCCACCCATGCTATCACAATCATATTTGAAATAATAGACCAGTTGTCTATATATATATAGACAATATTATTATATATATAGACAATATATATTATTGTCTATTGTATATATATATTATATATATTGTCTATTATATATAGACAATATTATATATAATAGACAATATATATTATTGTCTATTATTGTCTAAGTTGTATTACTGCTTATACATGAAGTTGGCTAATAGATATAAAGGAGGTTACCTTTGGTTGTAAAATTCAATCACTTCATGACTTTCTAATGTGAAATAATTCTCACCTTTCTGTGAACTGACTTAAGACTTTTGAAGCAAAAAAATATACCTCAAGACAGAGAAGCAGTCATTCTAGATGCACTGCACCTAGAGAAAACATTCTTTTGGAAAAATCTTTTAGGACATGAGAAGAAGAACTGAGCTCGTCATCTTGTGTATTACTCGGTGCAACAGATTTTCCTGCTTCTGTGTTTCTTTCAATTGTGTTTTCTTCAATGGATACTATCACTTCACAGGACTTTAAACACCATTTACTGAAGAGGAAAATATATTGGGGGGAAATATCCTCAAATAAATATGACTTTCCAAAGTAGGACTTTAAAAATATTTATCTCTACTAAGTTACTTTTATCAAATATTCTAGCTGTATAATATCAAGTGATATAACATCTGTATACTACCAAGTAGTATATTAAAAAGGTAAACAAAGATATAATTACATTTTAAAAAGTTTTTGTATAAACATTTTAAAACTGAATTATGAAGTAGATGGATATAAAAAGTGCACATTTAATTTACCCTACCTGTCCAAAACTGATATCAGTTCTCCATTTATCACTCTATGCAGCACTTTAACCTAGGAGGTACAGGACAACTCCATTTCCAGTTTGGCTTCTTGCATTAGTTGAATCAGCTCCAAGAATCACAGTGGAAATCAAAGAGAAACAGCACAGATACCCATTTACACTATAAAGTGTACTTTAATTAATCTTTGAACTTTTACCACATCACTGCAGGGTCATGACTGTCGCCTTGTACTTTACACATACATTCTATGCATTAATCATTTTAAAACACTACATATTAATATGTCAATTATATTTGAAGTCTGTATAAGTGTTATGTCTACTGTTCTGTGTGTGTTAGCATATAATATATAATATATTATTGTGTTTCTGATATACATTATAATAAAGATATAGCCAAACAAATTTTATACAGATTTCATAAGTATTCTAAGTAACGTGGCCTCACAGTTACTTACATCTACTTCTGCTTTATTGACTACACTGAAGCCTTTGACTGTGTGGATCACAATAAACTGTGGAAAATTCTTCAAGAGATGGGAATACCAGACCACCTGACCTGCTTCCTGAGAAATCTGTATGCAGGTCAGGAAGCAACAGTTAGAACTGGACATGGAACAACACACTCGTTCCAAATCAGGAAAGGAGTATGTCAAGGCTGTATATTGTCACTCTGCTTATTTTACTTACATGCAGAATACATCATGCAAAATGCTGGGCTGGATGAAGCACAAGCTGGAATCAAGATTGCCTGGAGGAACATCAAAACCTCAGATATGTAGATGACACCATCCTTATGGCAAAAAGTGAAGAAGAACTAAAGAGCATCTTGATGAAAGTGAAAGAGGAGAGTGAAAAATGTAGCATAAAACTCAACATTCATAAAACAGATCATGGCATCTGGCCCCATCACTTCATGGCAAATAGATGGGGAAGCAATGGAAATAGGGAGAGACTCCAAGTTCACTGCAGATGGGTGACTGCAGCCATGAAATTAAAAGAGGCTTTCTCCTTGAAAGAAAAGCTATGACCAACCTAGACAGCATATTAAAAAGCAGAGACATTACTTTGCCAATGAAGGTTTGTGTAGTCAAAGCTATGGTTTTTCCAGTAGTCATGTATGGATGTGAGAGTTGGACTATAAAGAAAGTTGAGTGCCAAAGAACAGGTGCTTTTGAACTGTAGTATTGGAGAAGACTCTTGAGAGTCTTGGACTGCAAGGAAAGATCCAACCAGCCCATCCTAAAGGAAATCAGTCCTGAATATTCATTGGAAGGATTGATGCTGAAACTCCAAACTTTGGCCACCTGATGCAAAGAACTGACTCATTGGAAAAGACCCTGATGCTGGAAAAGATTGAAGGCAGGAGGAGAATGGGACGACAGAGGATGAGATAGCTGGATGGCATCACCGACTCGATGGAGATGAATTTGAGTAAGCTCGGGGAGTTGGTGATAGGGAAGCCTGACATGCGGCAGTCCATGGGTTCACAAAGAGTTGGACATGACTGAGCGACTAAACTGAGACAAGTTTTAATGAAATTTAAGGTGTAATATGTGATTACAATGTGGAAATCACGAACAGGCATGCATAGGATAGATGCCCTTCAGTAAAATGAAAGGATACCTGTGTTTAGAATTAAAATTTCTAACAACAACTTTTTAAATGATTTAAATACTTTGCCTCAAACATTAATGAACAAAAAGATGAGGTGCTTTAGGAAACTGCAGTAAATGATTCAAAGGTAATACGATATAGCCATGACCTTGACAGGGTAGATGGCTGTAAAGTCTTGAGAGAAAAAAATTATACATAAAAACACATATGCTTGTGTGCTCAGTTGCTAAGTTGTGCCTGACTCTGCAACCCCATGGATTGTAGCCCATCAGGATCCTCTCTCCATGGGATTTCCCAGGCAAGAATACTGCAGTGGGTTGCCATTTCCTAATCCAGGGGATCTTCCTGACCCAGGGATTGAACCCACATCTCTTGCCTCTTCTACATTGGCAGGGGGATACATTACCACTGAATCACCAGGAAAACCCCATATAAACACACACATGCATACACATACACACACAAACATATGTGCAAAAAACAGACTGAAGGCAAAATATATAAATTTTCACATATAATATAGAATTTTAAATACGTGTAGATAAGAATTACTGTAAGTTCAAAATAAGTGATTAGTGCTATGGATCTTTATTCTTTCACTTCTAATCTAAAAAAGGGCATGAATATGAACATACCTATATTGCCTCATATGATAAGTTCAATCAAATTTGGTAACAGTTCAGCATTTGGACTTCTAATAATTGCTTAGCTGTCTGACTATTTGACAATGAGACATCATTTTTGATTGTGCACAAGGGCTTGAAATATTCCTGTGCACTGGGACTTGTCTTGTACTGTGTCGCTGGCAAGAGAAGTGCTTCCAAGGTATTACAGCTTCTCTTGGATTTCAAGGAGATCCAACCAGTCCATCCTAAAGCAGATCAGTCCTGGGTGTTCATTGGAAGGACTGATGCTGAAGCTGAAACTCCAATACTCTGGGCCACCTGATGTGAAGAGCTGACTCATTTGAAAAGACCCCGATGCTGGGAAAGATTGAGGGCAGGTGGAGAAGGGGACAACAGGATGAGATGGTTGGATGGCATCACCGACTCAATGGACATGGGTTTGGATGGATTCCAGGAGGTGGTGATGGACAGGGAGGCCTGGCGTGTTGCAGTTCATGGGGTTGCAAAGAGTCAGACATGACTGACCGACTGAACTAACTTTGAGCCTGGGCCTCAAAATGAATCCATGTGATGTGGATCAGTGCTTAAGCAAAGTAAGGATGTAAACTCAATGAAACCTACTACTTGAAGCATAGAACTCATTCACTTATCCACAAAACACACAGGGAATGTATACTTATCATATGCCACTGAGATTTTTCTGCTTGGTTGCTTTGCAATAGCTAATTGATGCAGTAAATACGATGACTGAAGTTACAGGGATGCTTAAAATGTGCTCCAGGAAGCCATACAGCTTAGTTGTTTTGAATTCTTCCATTTTATGATGTATCAGAATTATCCCATACTGACCAACTTAAAATATATCCTTTGTATTAAAACAAATACTGATCCTATTTAGAAAGATAATAAAAATATCTCATGTGTGCTCAGTTACTCAGTTGTGTTGCCTCTTTGTGACTGCATGAACTGTAACCTGCCAGGCTCCTCTGTCCATGGGATTTTCCAGGCAAGAATAGTAGAGTAGGTTAAAATTAAGTTGGAGAGATAAAAGGAGTTTTCTAAACACAGAACTGCTTCTGTTTATACTTTAAGTAAACAAAATCTCATCTAAAATTAGTTGTATTACATATTATGATGCAAAAGTTTGATGACCATTATCATGAGATTTGATGAGCTTATTTCAGAAATACATCTCCAGCAGGATTGTGGAATAGAGTGTAGGTCAGGGATCAAAGATTTTGCAGTACTGAGGGGCTAGTTTTAAGTTGGTGCAGTAGTTCAGAAAAAGCAAAGACAGAGGGTAGTAACATGTAGGAATGCATTTGAGGACAGAATTGTGAAATTTTGTTAAGATTAATTTGATGAAGTTTAATGGTGTAAAAATGCAGGGAAAAGAAAAACTATCAAAGATGAATTAAAAAAAATCCTTGACCAGTTTATGAAATAGAAAACAACTCAAGATTGAATGCAATTTTGGCACTCTAGAGGTGGAGGATGATTATCCAGTTTGTCTCTTTTGTAACACTTGAGACTATTACTCAATGATTTAAGTATCTGCTTTCCAATACAGGTATACGATCAAGGAATACTTAGGCAAAGTGCCAAATATAAACTCATGGAGAAAGATGACATATTAAGCTTGCAATATTCCTATTCATTTAGGAGTAACAACCAAGGATAATAATATTAAAAACATCCAAGGAAAGTTATATGTAAAAAATATGCTATGTTTAACGTTTTTTCATTAACAACTAAATCAGATGATACCAACCCCCTTGTTACTAGAACTAGCAGTCTCTCTACTCTCACAGGGGAGTGTTGAACATATGCAAAGACAGGATATCAATTAGATAGTGTCTCAATTGTCCTTCCTAAACTGGAATCACGTTTGAGAAATATACTGTTATCTTGGAAGACAAATCATATTTTCATGAAGTCATCTCAAGACAGAAATAAAAAAAGATAGAAAATGCTTCTTCTGCTAGATTAGTGTTGAAAAGTGAAACAACTAGTCTCAAACATTAACAAAATAAATCTTTGGTTCTCTCCTGCTATGAAGCTCATCGTGATACAATGTCAGTCTAAATGATCTTTGCATTTGCATGATTTATAATCTCTTTAGAGAGAGACAGAGAGATTATTAAGACATTGTCAGATCTCAGATCAACAGGGAATGATAATTGTGGATTGAGCATCATTTGCCCCATCAAACCAAGTTGAATGAAATTAAGGTTTTTATATCCGACGAACAAAATATAGCTTGCATTAACTTTAGCCACACACTGTGACTTGCAGAAATTTTATGCAGATGAGTATTATCTCTTCTGAGTTGGTATAGTTTCTAGAAATAGCATTGTGCTACAATAAACAGGTCTTTATCAGTGAGAAAACATCCAGACATGTCACATCTGTAGTTATGCTACTTGTAAATCACATAAAGGGTATTTAGACTGGCATATAGTAATGAGTGGAGAGGCAGAACATTAAGACTGGAATTAGAGATCTGGGATTGTGTCCTATTTGTGTCACTAACTGTGGGACACTGGGTTGGATGAGGTACTGAGTCATAGGCTCCCTAAAGGGAAATAAAATTATTATAAGAATTCTGTAAGGTAATATATTAAAAGTCATAACACAGTCTTTAAGACATAAAATAAAGAGGCAACGAATTGCGGCTGTCAGTGATTATAGAATTCTGGTCACAGTGTTTTTGTTTTTGTTTTTTTTAAATGGTGGTTTTGATGTTTTTCTTGTTAGAACTCCCTAGTCTCATACATGTTTATTGTAATCCTTTGGATTCCTGGTGAACTTACAATAAAAAAGAGATAATTTGACTCAAAAATATTACTTAGAGCTTTTATAGGATTCTGTGATCCAATGCACATTGCAGTAAAAAGCCCCAGTACAAGTCTGAATTAGAGAATAAGTTTACAAAGATTCATATATTGGAAATACAATTCTCCACATTTTCTGTAAAATCCATTATTTCCCCTTCCCAACACTGCAGCCACCTATTCATGAGTCCAGTGGGTAGAGAATGGGGGACTTGTGAACAAAATGATACAGGGAAAGGAGACTGAGAAGCACAGGAGAGAGTGAAAGTCTCACCGGAGGGGTGAGAAGAGACATGAATGAATGGAGGAGGACCCTATCTGGCAGGAGGATTTGCAAGTCCTCGGCCCCAAGCAGAAGCGAGGTGACGTAATCAAGAAACATCAACGCTAGTGTGACTGGAGCCCCCCTGGAGCAGAGGAGAGGGATAGGAAACTAGATGATGAGCTTGGATTTAAGGAGTAGGACACTTAAGAACAAGAGAATCAAATGCTATGATTTGCAGTTTTTCCTTTAGTATTTATCCCTTTACTAAAGATTTAGTCCCATATCTCAACTCAGAGATCACAGACATGTTTCCTCAGAAGAGTACCTTCTGATGTTGGAATGATAGTCACTTTTAGAATGCTTAAGATGTACAAAGTAGCAGCTTTTCTAGCAAGTTCCTGCCTAGTTGCACTTTCTTATCTCCCTTTTAGACACAGAAGGATCTGAGGCCTACACTAATATATTCAAGAAATGGCTCAAGTGCATGTTCTGAAACGGCTTAATAATCAGCTGCTGCACTGCCATTCGTCATTTTATTAATACCATTATAATCAGTGAGGTTTTCTCTTCAAACTTGTTTTAAGTAAACTTTTAGCTCTTGCAGTATGCTTCCTTTTCTGATACTTTTTTTCACAGTCAAACCTTCATGGAGAAGGAAATGGCAACCCACTCCAGTGTTCTTGCCTGGAGAATCCCAGGGATGGGGGAGCCTGGTGGGCTGCCGTCTATGGGGTCGCACAGAGTCAGACACGACTGAAGCGACGTGGTATTCTCTTTCAAGAAAACATTCAGAAACTCCTGTAATGCTCAAAACCCAGTATCACATAAAAACTCTTTATACTGTACATAAAAATTCAAAGTTCCAAATTTAAAACAGGGAAAAATATTATGGAATATTTTAAAAGACGCTATTTCCTAAGAGCTATCATTTTAGCTATCTGTAAGACAGATATTCAGTTCAGTTCAGTTCAGTTCAGTCTCTCAGTCCGGTCCGACTCTTTGCGACACCATGAATCGCAGCATGCCAGGCCTCCCTGTCCATCACCAACTCCCGGAGTTCAGTCAGACTCGCATCCATTGAGTCAGTGATATTAGATTATTATTATTAGAATGATTATCAGTATTATCCCATTGATGATGCCATTGGTAGCTTTTATCTTCAGAATGGAAGAGGAAATGCCATTAAGTTGCTGTGTCATAGATCCCCAAGACTACCCACAGGTTTGGTGATTCACTAGAGGGATCATGGGACATAGCATATAGTTGTGTTTATGACTATGATTTATTACTGTCAAAGAACATAAAACAAAACCCGAAAAAGAAAAGTGCATGCAGGGAGAAGTCCTGAGGAAACCAAGCACAAGTGTGTAAAAATCCTAGAATCCTGAGTTCTCTCACATGGAATCACACAGAATGTACTTAATTCATTCATTGATGGACTAAGAAAATACACCTAATGGTATCTACCAGGGAAATTCATTAGAGACTCAGTGCCAGGATGTACATACCTTAAGGGGTACTCACATAAAAAAACTTCTGCTTACCATGTAACAAAATTCCAGACTCCCAGAAGGAAAGCATGTGTTCAGCATAAACCTTATTGTTTGCACAAACTCTTTCAGCATAGAGCACTCTAACCTAACTAAGAAATTGTGGGAACCCTCTTGAAAAACAGGTGCCTAGATGCCAGCCAGTGGCCAATCTTTCAAACAGGTCTTTTCAAGAACAGTTGTCTCACAGCTGACACAACTCTTTTTATATGCTTTTGTCAATCTGAAAATGTAATCAGTCATGCAAGGTGATTACTATGTAAGAGTTGCACATGTGTTCATGTACATGCATAGTATATATAACATGTATTTAGATATATATATATATTTATTTAGGGGTGTGTGTGTGTGTGTGTGTAGAAAGAAAGAGAGAAGTTGCTCAGTCATGTCTGACTATTTGCAATCCCATGGACTGTAGCTGGCCAGGCTCCTCCATCCATGGGATTTTCCAGACAAGAATACTGGAGTGGGTTGTCATTTCCTTCTCCTATATATATATGTATATAGTCAGTACATTATTACAATAAAGACAAAAAATAAGATAATAGTATAACATATGCTAAAAGCAAATGCTGGGGTTAGTGGTACTCTTTTGGATACGAAAAGATCTGTAAAAAAAAATCTCTTATAAAGAGTTATTTGAGTAGAAACTGGAATGAACATGAGTCAGAATAAACATTGAGTCATAGATGTAGAAAACAAACTTAAGGTTTCACGGGGGTGGGGAGGATATGGGGAGGGGGTGAGGGATAAACTGGGAGATCGGGATTGACAAATATATACTACTATATATAAAATACATAACAAATAAAGACCTCCTATATAGCACAGGGAACTCTACTCAATATTATAACCTATATGGGAAAAGAATCTAAAAAGAGTGACTATGTATAACAGATTCACTTTGCTGTATAGAAGAAACTAACACAACATTGGAAATCAATTATACTGGTGCACTGGGATGACCCAGAAAGATGATATGGGGAGAGAGGTGGGAGCGGGGTTCAGGACTGGGAACTCATGTACACCCGTGGCAGATTCATGTCCATGTATGGCAAAACCAATACCGTATTGAAAAGTAAAATAATAAATAAATAAATAAATAAATAAATAAATAAATTTAAAAGAAAACATTGAGAGTAAAAATAATTGAGGAAGGGAGAAAAGTAAAAGCAAGTGTCCTGGGGCAGATGTTTGCTAGTAAATCAAAGAAACAGAAAGAAGGCCAGTGTGATTTGAGCAGGATAAGCCATGAGTAGAATGGAATGAAATGAGGCCAAGAAATGTTGACAGAACGGAGAGCCTCCTAGGTCAGGGTAAAAATCTTTTATGTTAAAATATGTTTGTAATCAAATTTCCATTCCAGTGAGAATGGAAGCTACTGGAACACTTAAGGAGAGGAATGTCATGACCTGATTTAGGTTTTAAAGAATTTTTATGGGAACTGTGCAGAGAATAATTTATAGGGGTAGGGTGGAAGCAGAAGAGATAATATAGGAAACTACTAGAGTGGTTCAAGAAGTAGAAAGTTTTTTTAATTAATTTTTTTTTTATCGAAGGATAATTGCTTTACAGAATTTTGTTGTTTTATTTTAAGAGGTTTTTAAGTTTTATTAAGTCCAACCATTCCAATGAAAACTCAGTAAAAGAAAAATTCCATTCACATAAATCTATTTACATGTGCTCTTTAAAAAAAAAGAAAAAGGAGGGAGAGGATTAAAGGTTCATGCAGAGGCTTTAGAGCTTGAAGTAGTATTAAAATATTGAAAAGAAAAGGTAATGTTTCAGTTTTCTGCATAAGAAAATCACAATTCAAAATGCATACGTGTGAGCTGAATTCTTTCTACCATAAAATATGAATTGTTGTTGTTTTGATTAATGCTATATCAATGTTTTAAATATCTCAGGTATTACTGCTTTGAGATCTTTGGAAGAATTTTAAAACTAGGGAAGCAAAGAAATGATCTGAAATGCATACGTTTGTACCCTTTGTATAAGAAACATCAAATTGAAATTACCATTTCAACATACTACATAGGCACTTAATTTAAAAACAGGAAAACTTTCTCATTGCAATTACAGATTAAGATTTTTCATTAAAATGATATCTCTCTTAGTTATGGAAAATAAATATATGACATATTTAAGGTTCTCAATATAGATAAATAGATCTAAAAAAAATTTCAAAAAGAACAAAATTCCATTTTGCAATATAAATAAACAAAATTACATAGACTGTATAGGACTTAGTGATTTACAACAAGGACAGATAAAATTATGTAAATAAATATTATGTGACAAAGCAAATAAATAGTCAGTTGATATCATGCTTCTAGGGTTTTAACAAGGATAATCACAATATTTATGACCCAGGAATCTTACCAACTGTAAGCATAATACAGAGCTATCTTGAGTAATTCTGTGTATATTTAATTAATTAAGTAATTAAAAGCAGCAATGTTGTTTTAGATGTGAGAAAATTACAATGGCTGCCCTCTACATTCACACCAGTATTTGCTGAACATGTTCAGTGTACCAAAGTTTGTGTATATTCAGAGGATTTTATACATATGTATATGATCATTTTTAATATATGAACATGTGCATGAACACGTGCAAACTGTTAAATACATTGTGTATATGCTAATAATTAACATTTAAAGAAGGCTTATTACAATCCAGGTGTTTTAATATATGATATTAAAATGGATGCCTACTATAATTATCATATAGGCATTCTTATTACTTTCAATTTTAAAATGATAAAAACAAGGCATATAATGGATAAAAAATATTGCTATGATTATTCAGTTTTTGAATAGTTGAACTGGCAATCCCCAAGAAGTTCAAATCCAAAGCTTTTGTTTTTAACAATTATATAATACCACTTCTAATATATCCATATGTCCTCTACGTGTTTGAATATTTCCATGTAGAGAAGTAGCAATTAGATGACTGAGACTGTTGGTGGCATAGACGGTAAAGAACTGCCTGCAATGCAGGGGACCTGGGTTTGATCCCTGAGTTGGGAAGATCTCCCTGGAGAAGTGAATGGCAACCCACTCCTGTATTCTTGCCTGGAGAATTCCATGAACAGAGGCTACAGTCCATGGGATCGCAAAGAGTCGGACTCGACTGAGTGACCAATACTTTCAGCTATAGATAAGGAGATTGGATAAATTCTGAGCAGTTTATTACAAGACAGCAAATAGAAAACCATGCTTAGGAAGGTCTCTGCAGCCCTCTAATAAAAGCTACCACCACATACCTCAAACCCAGGACAAAGACAATATAGACCAGCCTTCTGAGGCGAGTACTGAAAGGTTCCACTATTTATGCACATCTTAGGAAGCAACTGGAGGTGTCAGATAATCGGAGGGAGAGAAATAAATGACTTGGTTTCCTACTTATAATCTGGAGATTCTCTGTGACAGTTAAACAATATACACTAGGTCTTGGATAAAAGCAAAGAAACTTTTGGTGGGTGACACCAGGGAAGAAATAGAATTTTGTTCTTCAAGTTATTGGTACACATTTGACCAGCACTAACTGAAATTTCAAATACAATACACAGAGAACAGGCAAAGTTTTAATGTATTGTTTGTTTTAAACAAAAAGTAAACACTGTTTTTACTCACAAACACAGTTTTCAAAAGTACATTGAAATTTTTAAAGTTTTTAAAAAATAGTCCATGCTCAGAAATATGCAACACTAGTACCAGTCATAAGAACATCCCACCTATTGTTATTGGGGACAAATGAGATATTTGTCCCCATATTAGCTAAGTAAAAGATGTCCTTTTCATTATAGGGGACTGGAATGCAAAAGTAGGAAGTCAAGAAACACCTGGAGTAACAGGTAAATTTGGCCTTGGAATGTGGAATGAAGCAGGGCAAACACTAACAGAGTTTTGCCAAGAAAATGCACTGGTCATAGCAAACACCCTCTTCCAACAACACAAGAGAAGACTCTACACATGGACATCACCAGATGGTCAACACCAAAATCAGATTGATTATATTCTTTGCAGCCAAAGATGGAGAAGCTCTATACAGTCAGCAAAAACAAGACCAGGAGCTGACTGTGGCTCAGATCATGAACTCCTTATTACCAAATTCAGACTCAAATTGAAGAAAGTAGGGAAAACCGCTAGACCATTCAGATATGACCTAAATCAAATCCCTTATGATTATACAGTGGAAGTGAGAAATAGATTTAAGAGTCTAGATCTGATAGATAGAGTTCCTGATGAACTATGGACAGAGGTTTATGACATTGTACAGGAGACAGGGATCAATACCATCCCCATGGAAAAGAAATGCAAAAAAGCAAAATGGCTGTCTGGGGAAGCCTTACAAATAGCTGTGAAAAGAAGAGAAGCAAAAAGCCAAGGAGAAAAGGAAAGATATAAGCATCTGAATGCAGAATTCCAAAGAATAGCAAGAAGAGATAAGAAAGCCTTCTTCAGCGATCAATGCAAAGAAATTGAGGAAAACAACAGAATGGGAAAGACTAGAGATCTCTTCAAGAAAATCAGAGATACCAAGGGAACATTTCATGCAAAGATGGGCTCGATAAAGGACAGAAATGGTATGGACCTAAGAGAAGCAGAAGATATTAAGAAGAGGTGGCAAGAATACACCTAAGAACTGTACAAAAAGGATCTTCACGACCCGGATAATCACGATGGTGTGATCACTCATCTAGAACCAGACACCTTGGAATGTGAAGTCAAGTGGGCCTTAGAAAGCATCACAACGAACAAAGCTAGTGGAGGTGATGGAATTCCAGTAGAGCTATTTCAAATCCTGAAAGATGCTCAATATGCCAGCAAATTTGGGAAACTCAGCAGTGGCCACAGGACTGGAAAAGGTCAGTTTTCATTCCAATCCCAAAGAAAGGCAATGCCAAAGAATGCTCAAACTACCGCACAATTGCACCCATCTCACATGCTGCTAGTAAAGTAATGCTCAAAATTCTCCAAGCTAGGCTTCAGCAGTACATGAACTGTGAACTTCCTGATGTTCAAGCTGGTTTTAGAAAAGGCAGAGAAACCAAAATTCTCCAAGCTAGGCTTCAGCAATACGTGAACTGTGAACTTCCTGATGTTCAAGCTGGTTTTAGAAAAGGCAGAGAAACCAGAGATCAAATTGCCAACATCTGCTGGATGATGAAAAAAGCAAGAGAGTTCCAGAAAATCATCTATTTCTGCTTTATGGACTATGCCAAAGCCTTTGACTGTGTGGATCACAATAAACTGTGGAAAATTCTGAAAGAGATGGGAATACCAGAACCCCTAACCTGCCTCTTGAGAAATCTGTATGCAGGTCAGGAAGCAACAGTTAGAACTGGACATGGAACAACAGACTGGTTCCAAATAGGAAAAGGAGTATGTCAAGGCTGTATATTGTCACCCTGCTTATTTAACATATGCAGAGTACATCATGAGAAACTCTGGGCTGGAAGAAGCACAAGCTGGAATCCAGATTGCTGGGAGAAATATCAATAACCTCAGATATGCAGATGACACCACCCTTATGGCAGAAAGTGAAGAGGAGCTAAAAAGCCTCTTGATGAAAGTAAAAGAGGAGAGTGAAAAAGTTGGCTTAAAGCTACACATTCAGAAAACGAAGATCATGGCATCCGGTCCCGCCACTTCATGGGAAATAGATGGAGATTCAGTGGAAACAGTGTCAGACTTTTTTTGGGCTCCCAAATCACTGCAGATGGTGACTGCAGCCATGAAATTAAAAGACGCTTACTCCTTGGAAGAAAAGTTATGACCAACCTAGATAGTATATTCAAAAGCAGAGACATTACTTTGCCTGCTAAGGTCCATCTAGTCAAGGCTATGGTTTTTCCAGTAGTCATGTATGGATGTGAGAGTTGGACTGTGAAGAAGGCTGAGCGCCGAAGAATTGATGCTTTTGAACTGTGGTGTTGGAGAAGACTCTTGAGAGTCTGTTGGACTGCAAGGAGATCCAAGCAGTCCATTCTGAAGGAGATCAACCCTGGGATTTCTTTAGAAGGAATGATGCCAAAGCTGAAATTTCAGTACTTTGGCCACCTCATATGAAGAGTTGACTCATTGGAAAAGACTTTGATGCTGGGAGGGATTGGGGGCAGGAGAAGAAGGGTATGACAGAGGATGAGCTGGCTGGATGGCATCACTGACTCGATGGACATGAGTTTGAGTGAACTCCAGGAGTTGGTGATGGACAGGGAGGCCTGGAGTGCTGCAATTTATGGGGTTGCAAAGAGTCAGACACGACTGAGCAACTGAACTGAACTGAACTGATGATTTCTCTAATAATGCACATTCTTTTTCTAGAATAGACATGTGAGATATTTGCTTCCTTCATTTACATCCAATTTTAAAATACCTTGGATATAACAGGATAATATATAAAATTCCTTTAGGGTTCTATGTATATGAAGCCCTATTGGAATGAATCCACTCTTTGGGCATCCCATGAATGGCTCCAATGTAACTCCTTAGTCTGAGTCCAACTGTAGCTAAATGAGCAGACATGAAGATGGACATAAACCAAGCCTGTGGATGAGGCAGGTATTGATGTCTACATCAAACTGTAGCTTTGGTAACTGAAAAGCCAGCATTACTATCTTGGGTCCCTGACTTCACACAAGAATAGTATCTAATGCTTTTAGTATCTTAATATGTTGTGGTTTTAGAGCTCTTGTGTATATAATCCTATGAGCAGTTAAGAAATAAAATAAAGTCACAGCAAGCAACCCAAAACATACTCAACACATACTCTTACATTTTGCTGGATATCATTAGACATAGACACATGCATGGATATGAGTTACCGCACACAACAGGGATCAACATATATAGGCACATACGTGTGCTCAATGTATATGCTAACAAACATGAATGTACCCAAATGCAAGAAACCACAAAGAAATATAGAAACACATAGCTATGAAAATGCCCACAATGGGACTATACAGAGTAATACATGCTCATGGAAGGAGGCATCATATATTTATGTAAATACAAACACAAGTCGGATTGATGATTTTCAGCTGATAGACAAGATCTCAATGGATTAAACTGATGCATTCTCGAAGGGCATGAAATTTATTAAGGAACTCAAACACCAAAAACCCTTGGCATGTTTACTCTCCTGATGAAGTGATAATGAAAGAAGAAATGACAGGCTGTGGACATAATACTGTGAGGTCAGAAGACATGTGCTAAGTGCCCATCAAAAAGCTGTTCAGCCTCTCAAGAGGAAGCAAGAGTTCTGATTTCCCTAAACTGCAATCAATTCTTCAATCCCTTATTCTGTGTATTCAAATTAATCTGAAAACACAAATGAGCCTCTCAATTTACTAGCAGGAGGTTAAATTTTAAGAAAATTCATTTTTCAAGGACTCTAGAGTTCATCATATTCATCATCACCTAATTTGCTTTCCTGGACACACATAGTTATTCTCACTTAAGTAAGGCAAAGGAATAAAAGTGCAGTCTGTACTACCAGAGCAGAAATTTAAAATAAAAATTTCTTTCAAACTCACTCAATTTTTCAAACACTCCCTGACTTTAACATAACCATGTTCATAGTTCAATGAATGGACCCAAATCCAATAAGTAAAT
The DNA here is from genome assembly GCF_014754425.2 of Oryx dammah. Taxonomy (NCBI): domain Eukaryota; kingdom Metazoa; phylum Chordata; class Mammalia; order Artiodactyla; family Bovidae; genus Oryx; species Oryx dammah. Next base: position 18,993,059 of record NW_024070199.1, read on the forward strand.
TTTATTTAAACTCATAAAAGCAAGTATCCTTATCCACATAAATTTCAGGAATTGTACACCCATGGTGGATTCATGCCAATGTATGCCAAAACCAATACAGAATTTTAAAGTAAAAATAAATAAATTAATTAATTAATTTAAAAAAAAGAGTATATCTTACAAGTGTGCTGATGTATTAATCACCCCTTCATTTACCAACATCTCCCCTACACTTCTGTCACTCTCAATATAGCATGCCCTATGGCTCCTGAATGAAGAGTCTACATTGTTTGACTTATCTGGGAATAGAACCACTTGACAATATGGAAACTGGGCAACATGGATGTACTAGTTTACAGATTCAGGTAACTGTTTCAATAAGGGACACAGGTAGGAGCTCTGGGGAGTTTCTGCTCAAACATCCTTGTACTGCTTGGGATCATTATTGAAATAGCCTAAGGGGAGATGAGCTGAAATTCACAGGATGGATGTTTATCATCTTAGATGTGGTGCACTCTTAAGGAGGGGTAAGAGTAAAGCCCAGCCAGAGGTAGAACTCCTAGACTCAGTTTTGTTCTATCCTTTAAACTTGGACAGGACCAAGCTACTAAACATGTTACTAGGATAATGCAGATGAAACATTCTTCTAATAGTCATATTTTATATGATAATAGTATTAAAGACCAATTAGAATGAGGGAAAAAACGAATACATGTTCTAGCTCTTTCTTCTCTGTCTTGGTAGAGACACTATACATGGAATCTAGAGATCTCATTGTGTAACCAGGAGCACACTTAACTGTTCCTGTGTGGTGGAGAGTGGGCCTTGCTTGGGATATGTGCACTGCATTACCTGTTCTTCTCAAGACACTACTGTGTCTAAGTGGCATAGAGCAGGATGATGTAGCCAAAGGAATTAAGCAGTTAGGTTTGATCTATGATAGATGAAAGGGAAAACACATGCCCACAAGAATTTTCATTTGTTTTGATGCTGTCATGGTACACAGAAACCACGCCAGCCATGGAAAATTGGTCTTCTGATGTGCACACATACTCTAGAGATACGGTGGAGAGAGTGAGAGAAGACAGAGACAGACTGTTATATGGTTAATGGAATAAATCAAGTTTAAAAAGCAACTAATCCAAACAAACTTAGAAGTCTTAGCTTGCACAAAGAAGCAAAGAAATGTGTCTCAAATGATGCTTTCATTCTCTACCCACCACATTTCCAAAATTATTTTTATTTGAATTCCAGAATATTACTTTCAAATATTGTAAAGTAGTATCTGAAAAATTTCATTTTGGAGATTTTGAAAATCTACATAGAATGTTAGTTAAGCTTTAACTCAAATCCCTTTTCCTCAGTGAAATGAGGCAACTCAGACAAGTTCTGAGCTCTTAGTGCTAAAATCTTAATGCTTTTCTTGATAGTAGTTACCACTGTTTCTAATTAGATGTTTAATTACATGCTATGTTGTTTAATGGTTATCTCTTCCACTAGAATGTACACTGTGTAAAGACATGGTTCTAACTCTTTTTTGCAGACAGTAGGAGATATTGGTTAAACACATGAAGTCCAGCAATGTATTACCAGGTCAGAGTCCCAGTCCTCTTACTGCAAGTGTAATGATGGACAACTTCTACAACATCTTTGTAATTATTTCCTCCTCTATAAGGAATAATATAGTACTGACTTCCCAGGATGCTATAAGGAATTTACAGATAACACATCTCTTGAAATCCCAGTTATGAAAAAGACACATTAGAGTATGCTGCAGTGTGGTTCCTTCATTAATTTAAGCATAGATAATTACAACGATAAAATTCTTTGATCAATCACTGTTCATTAAATCTGAAAATTAAAGAAAATGACTGATGACTGGATATCAATAAAAACCTTGTCTAATTACCTTGATCTTATTGATAAAAACATCTTTATCTGTTTCTGAGTGTGTGAGCTTCTCAGACTTAATGAAAACTTAGTGAGATAGTGTTCATGAAATGTTCAATGTTTCTCAGGGAGAAAGGAAGAGATAAGCCCCAAATAATTATAACTTGCAAGTATCATGCTTTAACTATCTTATCAGCCTTGTAGTTATTGTAGAAATGGACTTTCACTTTACAGGAATACAAAGTGGAAGTTAATCCTTGATGGAGTTCTCTGCACCCTGCTCACATTAAAATAGCATTCACCCTACCTTGGCAGAAGAACCATGGAAAATAAACCAGATGACTGCAAATGCTGAAATCAAAGAGAATTGCCCCTTTTCCTATATTACAGTTAAAAAAAAAAAAAAGTCTTGTCATAGCATGAATAGAACTTGGCTTGAGAAGTTACCCCAGGAACAGCATTTCATCTATGGAAACAATTTTATCTGCAAACATTGTCAAGAGGGTTTGAATGGAAACCTCAGCTGCACTAGTAAGTCAAAATACAAGAAAACTGAACTGTCAGTGGCCCTACAGCCCAATACATAGGCCAGACCCATAGAATGTACAACGCCAAGAGTGAACATACCACTCTGGTGGGGGATGTTGATAAGGGTGCAGGCTATGCATGTGAGGCCAGGAGGTACATGGGGAAATCTCCACATCTTACTTTCAATTTTGCTGTGAACATTAAACTGCTCTAAAATTTTTTAATAAAAAATAGCCGTTGTAAAATTAGTAATAGAAGGAAACCTTCTCAACTTTATAAAGAACACACACACACACACACAGAACTCTTACAGGTAACACTGTGCTTAAAAGTGAATGCTTTCTCCCTAAGATTAGGGGTGTGTGTGTGTGTTAGTCATTTGGTCATGTCTGACTCTTTGTGACTCCATGGACTGTAGCCCTCCAGGCTCCTCTGTCCATGGGACTTTTCAGGCAAGAACACTGAACTGGCAATGGCCCTAAAGCCTAATACACTGGCCAGACCCATAGAATGTACAATGCCGAGAGTGAACATACCAATTTGGTGGGGGATGTTGATAAGGGTGGGTTGCCATTCCGTTCTCCAGGAGATTGTCCTGAGACAGAGAATGAACCCAGGTCTCCTACATTGCAGGCAGATACTTTACCCTCTGAGCCACCAGGGAAGCCCAAGATTAGGGATATGCAAGCGCAAATTCACCACTGCTGTTAACAGAATGTTACAAGTTCTAGCCAGCACAGTAAGTTAAGACAATGAAATAAAATTGTTACAGTTTGAAACAGTACTGTCCCTAATTGCAGTCAGCATGAGTTTCTATGTAGAAAACTCAAACTTAAAGCATTTAAAAATTAATCAAGTGAGTTTGTCTGAAGGATAAAATGTACATATATCTCATATAAATTGTATTTAAACTTCAGAGTAGCACTAAATGTGTGGCCACTAACATTAAAAAATATAATACCATTTATATAGTCCCAAATGAAGTAACTAGCTGTCAGTCCAACAACAGATTTATCGGACTTGTAGGGTGAAAACTACATATATGGAGAGAACAAGATGGTGGAGGAGCAGGTAGACGTGGAGTACATCTTTCCCCATGGATACATCAGGAATACACCTTCAGATACAGAAGTGCTTGCAGAACACAAGCTGAGAACAGACAGCAGTCCCTGATCAGTGGAAAAGAATATATAGAACCACGCAAATCTCAGCAGGACAAGGAAGTAGGGGGGAAAACAGGAGTGTTAGGAGGACTGGACCTGCCCTTGGCGGGTGGGGGAATTGAAGCAGGGGTCCAATCCCCACATCAGGGCAGTTGTCTGAGCCAGAGGAGAAACACTGAAGGCTGAGAGTGAAGCAGCTGATCTGTGGCAGGCTAAATGGAATGAGAATCAGAAAGTCCTTGCTGCAGCCATACATACCCCGGACAGGGATGCAGGTCCCCTGGAAGGCAAAGCAGCTGGGAGCTGGAGTTTAGGGATTGTGGAGCAATCCCAGGGCGAGGACTGCTGTTGACTGTGGAGAGATGGATTGAGGGGGTGTGAGGGAGGAGACTGTGATGGGAAATGCCTGTGGAGGAAAGCAGGGCAGCCATGAGAGCAAGGCGATACTTCTGAGTCACATGTAGGGGGTGGAGCCTTTATCGTAGCCTCTCTCCCCCACATGCCAGCATCAGCAGCTGAACCACAGAGGGGCTAGCCCATCAAATGCCTGACACACTGAACTACAGAGCAGGACCCCACCCAGCGTGCACCTTTAAGTGAGTGATGTGCTGAGCTACAGAGTAGAACCCCATCCATGGGGGCCCCTCTATGCGCCTGACGCACTGAGAGACAGAGAAGAACCCCAGGCAAGGGAGCCCTCTGAGTGCCTGAATGGGCAGAGCTACACAGAAAGACTGACCAAAGAGGCCTTCTGATCGCCAGCTACAAGAGGCTCAAAAAAGACACTGATAGGGCCATAACTCCTGTGGCAGAGGCAGTCCGTGTCCCTGCACACTTGATGCCGCCAGAGTCCCTGCAAGTCCCCAACATGGAAAAGGAAATAGTCAATCAAATCCAAGAGGCACAAAGAGTCCCATACAGGAGAAACCCAAGGAGAAACACACCAAGACATATACTAATCAAACTAACAAAGACTAAACACAAAGAAAGAATATTAAAAGCTGCAAGGGAAAAGCAACAAGTAACATACAAGAGAAACTCCATATGCTTAACAGTTGATCTTTCAGCAGAAACTCTGCAGGCCAGAAGGGAATGGCAGGATATATTTACAGTACTGAAAGGGAAAAATCTACAACCAAGATTACTGTACCCGGCAAGGATCTCATTCAAAATTGATGGAGAAATAAAAAGCTTTTCAGACAAGCAAAAGTTAAGAGAATTCAGTACCTCCAAACCAGCTTTACAACAAATGTTAAAGGGACTTATACAGTCAAGAAATACAAGAGAAGAAAAAAGAGCTATAACATCAACCCCAAACAATTAAGAAAATAATAAATATATATCAATAATTACTTTAAATGTAAATGTATTAAATGCTCCAGCCAAAAGACACAGACTGGCTGAATGAATACAAAAACAAGACCCATATATATGCTGTCTACAAGAAACCCACTTCAGACCTCAAGACACATATAGACTGAAAGTGAGAGGATGGAAAAATATATTCCATGCAAATGGGAAGCAAAAGAAAGCTGGAGTAGCAATCCCATATCAGAAGAGATTGTCTTTAAAAAAAAATAAATAAATAAAGAAGATTATAAGAGATAAGGAAGGACAGTACATAATGATCAAGGGATCAATCCAAGAGGAAGACATAACAATTATAAATATCTATGCATCCAGCACAGGAGCACCTCAATACATAAGACAAACACCAACAGACATAAAAGGAGAAATTGACAGCAACACAATAATAGGAGACTTTTAATACCCTGCTCACACCAATGGACAGATCATCAAAACAGAATATTAATAAGGAAACACAAGTCGTAAATGATACATTAGATGAGATGGATTTCATTGATATCTTCAGGACATTCTACCCAAATGCAGCAGAATACACCTTCTTCTCAAGTGCATATGGGACATTCTCCAGGATAGACCACATCTTGGGTCACAAATAAAACCTCAGTAAATTTAAGAAAATTGAAATCATATCAAACATCTTCTCCGACCACAACACTATGAGACTAGATATCAATTACAAGAAAAAAACTGTAAGAAACAAACACATACAGATTAAACAACATGTTTCTAAATAACCAACAGGTTACTGAAGAAATCAAAAGGGAAATTAAAAAATTTCTAGAAACAAATGATAATGAAAACGCGACAACTCAAAACCCAACGGATGCAGCAAAAACAGTTCGAAGAGGGAATTTTTTAGCAATACAATCCTACCCAAGAAACAAGAAAGACATCGAACATACAACCTAACTTTACACCTGAAACCACTGGAAGAAGACCAAAAAACCCCCAAATTAATAGAAGGAAAGAAATCAGAATCATCCAAGCAGAAATAAGTGCAAAAGAAATGAAAAAAGCATTAATAAAGATTAATAAAAGTAAAAGCTGGTTCTTTGAGAAAATAAGCAAAGTTGACCAACCTTTAGCCAGACTCACCAAGAAAAAAAGAGAGAAGAATCCAATCAACAAAATTAGAAATGAAAAAGGAGAGTTTACAATAGACAACAGAGAAATACAAAGGATTATAAAAGACTATTATGAACACCTGTATAGCAATAAAATCAATAACCTGGAAGAAATGGACAGATTCTTAGAAAAGTTCAATCTTCCAAGACTGAACCAGGAAGAAATATAAATTATGAACAACCCAATTACAAGCACTGAAATTGAAGCTGTGATAAAAAAAAAAATCTCCCAAAAAACAAAAGCCCGGGACCAGATGGCTTCACAGGAGAATTCTATCGAATATTTAGAGAAGAGCTAATGCCTATCCTTCTAAAATTCTTTCAAAAAATTACAGAGGAAGGAAAACTTCCAAACTCACTCTATGAGGCTGCTATCACCCTGATACCAAAACCAGACAAAGACAACACAGAAAACGAAAACTACAGACTTGTTGTTGGGAGAGGAGAGAGCATAAGCAATAGTGATGGGATTGGTTGAAATGGGGAATAAAGAGATGGGTAAAGCAGGACAATCTATACATATATTTACAGGCTAAGAAGAAGCTTTTTTACTGTAATTAATAGCTATTTCATTTCATTGCATTGTAAATATCACTTCAGAAATGTGCCCAAATGCACATGAATTTTCACACTTCTTTGTCCATGTTGGGATTATGTATAGCCCCAAACAGGAATCTATAGAGATAATTACATAATTTATTGCTCAAAAACTCAGTCACTGGAAATTATTCAGGCTCACTGAAGGATTTCTGACACTCTTCACATTTTTAGACATTTTTCCCCCTTCCTCTATCATGAGCAGATGCAGTCTGGAAATGGCGTGGACTTGCCAAGGCAGCTCTCCTTTCCCCATTAACAAGACGAAACTTGACTAAATTTGTCAGAGTTTGAGTTTACAGAATACTCAAATTATTTGAGTTATAGTTTCAGGGTTCAGTTACTGAACTCATTTTAAGTTCTGTTTTATAACTGAATGAATAAAAATACAAAATTCCTTTTCCAAGTAAAACCTCTTTCTTTTCATGTGTTGTTGTTTAGTCACTAAGTCACGTCTGACTCTCTTGCAAACCCATGGTCTGTAGCCCACCAGACTCCTCGGTCCATGGGAATTCCCAGCCAAGAAAACTGGAGTGGGTTGCCAATTCCTTCTTCAGGGGATCTTCCCAACCCAGGGGTCAGATCTGGGTCTCCTACATTGGCAAGTGGATTCTTCAGCACTGAGCTACCAGGGAAGCCCAAATATGTATACATGAAGCTTGATTTATTCTCCAACCTATGTTTTCCTCCAATTTTCTCTCCCACCAACTTTTGTACACTACAAAGGACCAGGAAAAGGAATGTATCATATACTCTTATCATTTTATATATTTTTTAAATTTATTTTTTATTTTACTTTACAATTCTGTATTGGTTTTGCCATATATTGACATGAATCCACCACGGGTGTACATGCGTTCCCAAACATGAACCCCCCTCCCACCCCCCTCCCCACAACATCTCTCTGGGTCATCCCCGCGTTTCAGCCCCAAGCGTGCCGTATCCTGTATCGGACATAGACTGGCAATTCGATTCTTACATGATATTATACATGTTTCAATGCCCTTCTCCCAAATCATCTCACCCTCTCCCTCTCTCTCTGCTTGGACCGGGGAGGTGCGCGCTGTGTACTCTTATCATTTTAATGTTCATTTATTACAAGACAGGAGACAATCTATTTTATAAGTTTTCACAGTGGATTAAAGACAGTCTCTTTAACAAGTGGTGCTGGGAAAACTAGTCAACCACTTGTAAAAGAAGGAAACTAGAACACTTTCTAATACCATACACAAAAATAAACTCAAAATGGATTAAAGATCTAAACGTAAGACCAGAAACTATAAAACTCCTAGAGGAGAACATAGGCAAAACACTCTCTGACATAAATCATAGCAGGATCCTCTATGACACAACTCCCAGAATTCTGGAAATAAAAGCAAAAATAAACAAATGGGATCTAATTAAAATTAAAAGCTTCTGCACAACAAAGGAAACTATAAGCAAGGTGAAAAGACAGCCTTCTGAATGGGAGAAAATAATAGCAAATGAAGCAACTGACAAACAACTAATCTCAAAAATATACAAGCAACTCTTGCAGCTCAATTCCAGAAAAATAAATGACCCAATCAAAAAATGGGCCAAAGAACTAAATAGACATTTCTCCAAAGAAGACATACAGATGGCTAACAAACACATGAAAAGATGCTCAACATCACTCATTATCAGAGAAATGCAAATCAGGACCACAACGAGGTACCATTTCATGCCAGTCAGAATGGCTGTGATCCAAAAGTCTACCAGCAATAAATGCTGGAGAGGGTGTGGAGAGAAGGGAACCCTCTTACACTGTTGGTGGGAATGCAAACTAGTACAGCCACTATGGAGAACAGTGTGGAGATTCCTTAAAAAACTGGAAATAGAACTGCCTTATGACCCAGAAATCCCACTGCTGGGCATACACACCGAGGAACCCAGAATTGAAAGAGACACGTGTACCCCAATGTTCATCGCAGCACTGTTTATAATAGCCAGGACATGGAAGCAACCTAGATGTCCATCAGCAGACGAATGGATAAGAAAGCAGTGGTACATATACACAATGGAGTATTACTCAGCCATTAAAAAGAATACATTTGAATCAGTTCTAATGAGGTGGATGAAACTGGAGGCTATTATGCAGAGTGAAGTAAGCCAGAAAGAAAAACACCAATACAGTATAATAACGCATATATATGGAATTTAGAAAGATGGAAACGATAACCCTGTATGCGAGACAGCAAAAGAGACACAGATGTATAGAACAGTCTTTTGGACTCTGTGGGAGAGGGAGAGGGTGGGATGATTTGGGAGAAAGGCATTGAAACATGAATAATATCATATATGGAATGAATCACCAATCAATGTTCGATGCATGATACTGGATGCTTGGGGCTGGTGCACTGGGATACCCAGAGAGATGGTATGGGGAGGGAGGTGGGGGGGGGTTCAGGATTGGGAACTCATGTACACCCGTGGCAGATTCATGTTGATGTATGGCAAAACAAATACAGTATTGTAAAGTAAAATAAAATTTAAAAAAACGTTTTCCCATTAAACTCTATGAACAAAAAACAGGGAGAAAGAAAAATAACCAGAAAAACAATTTATTCAGTTTAATTTGTGCCTACAGATTTGCTATCACATTACTCTAAAATGAAAGCTTTCTCTTAAAGGTAGAATATGAATGTTGGCAATTACAGAAGGCTGTCCTTCAGTGGGCAAAGCTGTAAACAATTTTATGAAACTAATTTAAATACCCTGAGCTACTGCATCTATTCTCTGGCTCTGGGTAGATGAGACCACGTTCAGTGGTATAAAGTCATTTTAATTGTAATATCACTCATCTCTCAGGTCCTGTGGGAGTGTTAGCAAGCTCCACCCTATAAGCATTGTGCTCTGTTCTCTGGAGTTCTCTCTTGTTGTTATTGTTGTTTAGTCACTCAGTCATATCTGGCTTTGTGACTCCATAGCTGTAGCCCACCAGGCCCCTCTGTCCATGGGATTCCCAGGCAAGAATCTGGAGTGGGTTGCCAGGCCCTCCTCCAGGGGATTTTCCTGACCCAGGGATCCAATCCTAGTCTCACGCACTGGCACATGGTTCCTTACCACCAAGCCACCACCAGGGAAGACGGGAATTCTCTTTAGCTGCCTCCAAGAAGACCTTCAATCATTCTACAGGTTTTGGGGGCAGCTTTACAAATGTAGCTTGAATCTTCTAGAGAGTTCTAATGATTTGAGGATGGGTTGAGATTGGGGAAGATTAGATATTAATGTGCTGTCAGCTAGTGTTTATTTTAGATTCTGCTTCTCCTCTCCCTTTTGAAAGTCTTAGGTTAGGTCCCAGCATCTCGCTCCCAAACTGTTAATTAAATTCTCTCTTTTGTGCTGCATATTTCTTTAATCTATCCATAGTCAGCCTGAAAAGACATTTTTCTAAACCAGAGATTTTATCAGATTATGTAATACCCAAAATTAAATCAAACAAGACAAAAAGTACTAACTTTTTGACCAAAACTATGACCTCCCATTTCACTGTAGGATAACATGATTTCATAGTTCAGTTTGTCTACATTTAGAACATTTTACCCAAGAACACCATTGCTCAGTCCCCATAAGTAAGGTGCACTAAATCAATAAATGCAATAAGCTCAGTTTGCTCTTCTCCTATGATACCTTGAAGGTTCACATTTTCCAAAACTTTGCTCAGCTCTCTCTAATGGGGTCCCATGGCTAATGACTATCTTTTGATAAGCAGTTTAAAGGACAAATCCCCAAGGCTAATAAATTCTTTGGAGTTAAAAGGTTATAAGCATCCTTTCTATCCTGCTATTTCCTCTGCTTCTCCACCATGGAACATAATCACATGACTTCAAAGTAACTAAGAAGTCTAAATTTGTCTCCTCCTTTAACATTCTTGTGTGCATAATACCAAGGAATGCAATAGATATATATGTATCTAGATACAGTGGGTAATTGATTAAATTTATGGAGGAACTACTTTCTAATTAAAGGAAATAAGAAATGAAAGTGGTGAGCTTAAGAATTAAATGAGAATACAGTGAAAAAATAGGCATAGATCTTCAAAATACTTATCTTGATTAGTTAAAAATTCAGCCTGATTAGAAAAAGTATCTGCCTTTAGAAATCAGGTAATAAAATATGCTGTTTCATCAGAAAATTATGCACAAATTCAGCTGCTTCAATATGCGGTTTGCCCATTTAATTATACAGAAGACCGAGGGAGGAACACAGCTGGGTCTGTAAATTATGAAATGGGATGAACCACAAATTCATCTTTATTAAAATGATTAAGCATCATCTCACTTACATACAAATCTCCACCAGTACTATCCAATAATCTGTTTATTTCTATGCTATTTGACAATAATCTGCCATCTGCCAAAATGTGATAATCTAGCAGCAAAGTCATGCAAGATAACACCACATCTATGTAGGTAAGGCAATCCCTCTAATTTCCTACCTCTTTGCATGAAAAATAGCACACAATTCATGATGGGAGGAATGTTATACTGGTATGTTTCCAAATAATCAGTAGTGAAAAATCTGCCTGCAAAGCAGGAGACATGGGTTCAATCCCTGGGTTAGGAAGATCCCTTGGAGGAGGGCATGGAAACCCACTCCAATATTCTTGACTAGACAATTACATGGATAGAGGAGCCTGGCAGGCTGAAGTCCATGGCATCACAAAGAGTAGGACATGACTGAGTGATTAACCCACAAGGAGAGAACAGGTTTTGATCTGATGTGTCCCAACTGTGTCTAGTACTAGTTGTAATGAGTAAGTTAAATACCATATTAAACATACTAATCTAGCAATACTTATGGATTCCTAAAAGTTTGCATTGTCTCAGCTCAGTTGCTCAGTCATGTCCGACTCTTTGCAACACCATGGACCACAACATGCCAGGCCTCCCTGTCCGTCACCGACACCCAGAGTTTACTCAAACTCATGTCTATTGAGTCAGTGATGCCATCCAACCATCTCATCCTCTGCCATCCCCTTTTCCTCCTGCCTTCAATCTTTCCCAGCATCAGGGTCTTTTCCAATGAGTCAGTTCCTCGCATCAGGTGACCAAGTATTGGGGTTTCACCTTCAGCATTGTGTTGTCTAGGATAGTGAAATTAAGCACCAATAACAAACATTGAGATTACTAACTACAAAATTTGACATTAAAACAAACAACCAAAAAAAATCCAGCTACCATCTTTTACACTTGAATACTGAAAACACAAGAAATATCCAATATCAAAATTACTTAGCAAGCTTTAGATTAAGAAAGAAACAAGAAAATGATTCATGGAAAAGTCAATGTTTTTTCTCCTTATTTTCTCATTCCTTCAGGTTCTTTTTATGTTTTTGAACTGTAGAAAACATTATCACAAACTATTCCTTGTTTATGGATTGGGGTATTGGGGAAATACAATCTCTATTGGTTTCTTTCCTCTTTGTAAAAATGAGTATAGTGATACTTATTCTTAAAATGTTGACAAGGGATCAAAGATCCTAGGTGTAGCACATATTTGGGGAATGCATAGAAGGTACAAAACAAATGTGAGTTAATTCCTGGCCTATTTCTAGAAGTAACAATATAGTTGAAAAAGAGTTTGCATATCCCAGATTCAAATTTCTTTACGACTTATTGGCTGTCTGAACTTGGGAAATTATCTTTATATGACAGCTGTTCTGAGTCTTTTTCTGTAAAGTAGATAAAATAATGTTTATTTTAAAGGGTTGCTGAAAGATTAGAGTGAATACAATATATGAAGTCTTCTCATAACATACACTGCCCAAAGTAGGTAAGCTTAAGTTTAGTTTGTTCCCTTCCTGTTCTTTTCTCAGCCTTCCTTTCTTTCAACCAAAATGTCTATATATTAACAATAATTGCATGGGTCCCATGAGGGTGCAAGGAGCAATATTTATATTAATTCTGCTATTTTTAGTGTCATCAAATTGGGTAAAAGTAGCTCTCAGATCATCAGACTAGACCTCTGATCTACAATTTGGAAATTTAAAAACTATTTTATATGCACATCTTTGGTTTCAATGCAAATATCCCATCTGGAAATTTATTTTTGTTGAATCAAATATGTATTAAAAAGGATATGTGCCAAGGATCCCTATAACTGAGGCTGGCAGCTTATTTGCTTGAAATGGCTTAAACAGGGCATGGCATTTCTTATTTTTCTTATAGTGATTTATTTTCTGGAATTAAAAAGAAGTGAATGTAAATAAAAAGAAGTGAATGTAAATAAAGCCAATAGGGATTTAGCCTCTGCAATGATTAACTGACAAGTCTTGGTTGAATTTGAACCTATGCTTCCTGTTGTTCTGTATTGCAAGACAGGCTCATTAAATTGAGTCTCTGAAGACTTTGTTCCTGTAAAAGCCTTAGAGAACATAGCAAATCAAAAGCAAATGCACAATTGGCAAACAAAAACTATAGCAAATGGAACTAACTACGACAGACCAAAATCCAAATCCCCTGCCTATTAAGAGATAGATGAGGATAGACACTGAAATTAAGCATTCATTTTTCTAAGATAGTACAAAGGAGAAAAATTGCAATTATGTTCTAAGATATTTGGAAACTTGTATGTTGGAAGAATTTATCTGTGATGTTACTATCATTTGTTGCACTTATTACAAGGGACACTTTTGTACTGGTTAGCTATTGAGAAATCCTCAGACACTGTAATAAGAGAGAAAAAAAAAACTAAAATTACAGAAGGGAAATAAGATTCTGAATCAAAGCAATAAATATGAGGCCAGTTGATGGCAACAATAACAAACTGGGAAGGAGTACATGGTGTCTTAATACCAATCCTCTATTGACTAATCAAGTGACTCTGGGCAATCTACACCATCTATTTTCTCAAGTTTGTATGCAATTTATTCTACTTGAGATATACATTCCCTCTAGCTTTAAATATATGTAATTTTATTTGATAAATGTTAAACATTTGCTGTGAAAAGTATTTTGATAGGTAGTAGAAGGGAGTGCAATGATCTATATTGTCTTGTTCTCCAGTTTATTTCAACCTAAAGCAAAAAGAGACTATTTAGAGGTAATTAAATTACAATTAAAGTTGTATTTATGAAAATAGGATGAAGACCTATTTTCATAAATCCGACTGTACTCTTTGAATACAATGTAAGATGCCATGAAAGGAGAGCTCTGACATGTGGGAAAAGGAAGACAAATTGTTAGAGACTTCAGGATTGAGAGGAAGTGTAGTGGCAGGCAGGGTGTCCTATGACATCCCCCCCAAAATAAGACACCCGTTTCACTAAAGTAGTCATTAATATGCTAACCTTACCTCTTTGGCTCTGAGAACTAAATAGATTAGGTCTCCCTTTTTCTTCATACTTACCCGATCAGTACACTTACTGTATACTTATTCACTTAGTTATGGAAAACAATATCTGAGCACTAAATAAATTAGGTCTCCCTTTTTCTTCATACTTACCCGATCAGCACACTTACTGTATACTTATTCACTTAGTTATGGAATACTAATAGATATACTGCCGTTCCCTCTTCCCTCCTCTGTTTTTTGTCCTCCTTCCATATGTTCGTGTTCTTTACCTGCTCTGCCTCTAAACTAGGAGGGCAATTAAGCCAATCAAGCTTCAAGTCAAACTTTGCAGTTGTTCTTTAAGTTAACACAAAGGTCAGCAGACTGAAATAGATGCAGATGGTGGATCCTTGAGGAGAAATGGGTAGTCCTTGTCTTCAGACAGATGATATCTGATTTCATTTACATAAATGATTCCAACACCAAGCAAATTAAATACTATAAGAGAGGAACAAGCAGAGTTGTGTGTTGAACGAAAACGTTGAGAGCAAATCTCTTTGGGATTATAAGAAAAGGTATCTTGGAAGGATATTATTTGAGACAGACTTTGAACCATAGGAAGAAATTTGACAGATTATGGCAGCAATGAGACAGCATAAATAAAATAATGTAAGTGGAGACAGGGAGGTCGGGGTTTATAATCACAATCAAGAAACAGTATGTCAAACAATTTGGCTACTAATAGAGGAGTAGATGGAGAAGGCAATGGCACCCCACTCCAGTAATCTTGCCTGGAAAATCCCATGGGCAGAGGAGCCTGGAAGGCTGCAGTCCATGGGGTCGCTAAGAGTCTGGACACAACTGAGCGACTTCACTTTCACTTTTCACTTTCATGCATTGGAGAAGGAAATGGCGACCCACTCCAGTGTTCTTGCCTGGAGAATCCCAGGGACGGGGGAGCATGGTGGGCTGCCATCTATGGGGTCGCACAGAGTCGGACACGACTGAAGTGACTTAGCAACAGAGGAGTAGATAATAGAGGGAAGATAATACTTGAGAGGAAGGAGATTCCAGTATTTGGCCAAGAGTGTGTTTACTATTAAATATTTCATGGGAATCCCGTAAACACTGAAGCGACTTGACCATGCGCACCTGCGCAGACGCACACACGCACACCATCCTTACGTTCCTGCCAAGATGATGCAGCTGCAGTTAATGAGAAGTAGGCGAATGGAAAAGATGTCGGCGGGGCAAATCCAGTTAAAGGGCTACTTAAGATCCTGCAGAGATATCAAAGGTCTGAACTAAGGTATTAAAAGTGGTCATGTGACAAAAGGATTCTTAAAAAAAGAGTTTGGAACCTTCATAGTTTGGAAAATTCAGAGGAAATAGAGATGAAAGGAAAGAATATTCAATTTAAATACAAAGAGTTTAAAGCATTTACAACTCTCACAAAAGACTGAAGCAGTAAAAAGCCAGAGCATGAAAAAGCCTCCAAGAAGCATTTATTCTAACTAATATTTATTTCACATTCAATACACCCCTCCCCACCCATGGCTGAAAACTTCTCTGTAGGATATAAAGCTATTGAGAACTGGAGAGGCAGAAGCAAACAATAACAGAAAAACAAATCTCTCCTGACCTTCACGACAAAACCTTAGTTACAAATAGGCTAAGTAAGGGAACGGAAGTCAATCATATCAACAGGAAACAGAGCAATTTTAGCATGCTTTATTTTTGTTGAAATAATTGCAAATTGATTAAGTAGCCCAACTTAAAGTTGTATTTATTTTATACTAGTATAATTACTGAATCAAAAGAATAAAAAATAAAACTTATTATGTTAGCATTATTTTTTATTTCTCCAGGTTCTCAAATTCCTTGCTCATATCTTTATGTGGGCATATTTTACGGTTAAAATTACAGTGCCTGTACTTTTTATATTCTATTTTTCATGCATATAAATTATACATGGTTTTCATGTTGCATTGTGGGTTATACATTTATATTTTACGTTTCTGTGCAATACTTTACTGATTAAATTTGTCAAAAAATGTAAAATTATTCAGTGGTTGAAGTGTTAGGCTCTTTTTAGATTTTGATGATCAGAGTTGATAGCGTCAGTCTGTGTGCCATGAGCCTGTATTCTAAATCATGTCAATTGATCCCAGGCATCTTCCTATCTTTCAGGCTAGGCTGTTAACTCCTGCTGAGAAGACATCTTGCATTATTTCCCACTGCATCTGTTGAAACTTGTATCTATTAAACCCCCCAAGTACATGTTTGTATAATGTGCTTTTTCCTTTTCATCATTTATTAGCACAGGGAGAAGAAGAGACAGAAGCATGGAATGGGTAGCAGAATAAGGTCAAAATGTGGCAATTTACTAAAATGTGGCAATTTAATTTATTACACAAGTATGAGTCCAAAAACATTTAATTGCCAGCAACTCTTTGACAACATTATGGTAGGAACTTGAGATTTAAAAAGTGGTCCTCAAAGAACATACAAACCAATTAATATTTCTTTTTATTTCCCTTCTTCCTTCCTAACAGTCACTGATACCTTTCAAGAGATTTACTGCATTCTCATGAGATAAACAGGCTGGAAGTAAGTAAATACACAGGCATCCCGTGAATATATGGCATAATATATGACCTACTTAATTTGGGGGCAGGTATATCAAGACAAGTTAATTGGACACTCCCTATCTGGGATTTGAATATTGAACAAAGTATAGAGCATCTACAAAGGGTTGAGTACATTCATTCCAGTAAGAGGCATTGCTCTGATTCTCCAGCTACAAGACTTTTTTTGTTTCTTTTCCTTTCCTTGCCTTCCAGGTTTCTGGAACAGCCTTTGTTCCAGTCCATTCCCAAGCTTGTCTCTCCTGTCCTTTCCGTGACACTGTAAAATCCTGATGTTTGGTCATTAAACTCCCTTGGTTTAACTTGTTCAGGATAATTTGGTTTGCTGGGAACCAAAGAGGTCTATTGACCTCAAAGAAAAAAGCTGCTCAGTTGTACGAGTTTACACAGGGAACCACAAGAGGGATACTTAACCCAGCTCAGAGAGGAGTCATAACCTCACCAAGCTGGATGGTCCATTTCAAAATTTTTGCTAATTTAATATATACATGAAATACATATAATTGTTTTCACTAGCATGTTTATTCATTATATTTTCTTCTGAAAACATTGTGCATTTAAGGAGATCGACCTAGCTTTTAACAGAGTGGGAGAAGAATAAATATGTCCAGAATATAAGCTGACATGGAGAATTAAATGGAACCAGAAGTCACAGAAGCTTCCAGAGCCTATTGAGCAACTCTGAATTAAACGGAACCAAAATCACAGACCCTTCCAGAGACCCCTGAGGAAACTCTGAATTAAATGGAAACAGAACTCACCGGGCGGCTCAGGACTGACAGCACCTTTGGAAGTCCACCATGCACCTTTCCTCTGTTAGGGTTGGTCCTCATGAGTGGTCACTGCTCCTATACTGGGCTGCCCTCATCCATCCTCACAGCCTGGCTGCTCTGACCCCTCCTGCAATGTGGAGGTTGCAGACACCAAACTGTTTTGTGTTGCTGCCTGTCCTGGTAGCGAGGGTGGAGCCAACTTCTCCTCGTGGACCACCCACAGGTCTGCCCACTAGTATCACCTGGGTCTTGTTAAAGTGCAGCATTTTAGGCCTTTGGGGGTGGATTGTTAGTGACTGCATTTAACAAAGTTTTTCAATTATCTGTAGCTATACATATTCAGGAAATCAATCCTGAATATTCACTGGAAGGACTGATGCTGAAGCTCCAATACTTTACCTACCCTATGCAAAGAGCTGACTTGTTAGAAAAGACCGTGATGATGGGAAAGATTGAAGACAGGAGGAGAAGGGGACGGGGTTGAATGGCATCACTGACTCAATAGACATGAGTTTGAGCAAGCTCTGGGAGTTGATGATGGACAGGGAAGCCTGGCATGCTTCAGTCCAGGGGGTCGCAAAGAGTTGGACACGACTGAGTGACTGAACGGAGCTGATATACATTTTACATTGCTACTTTCTTAAATTATATTTCCAATATCTTTTCAAATTGGTAGGTGTAATTCAACATTGTTTTAAGTGTAGAATTATGGTACTATGGTACTAAGGACACGACTGAGAGACTGAACAACAAATAGCTACATAACAAATCACTCGAAATCATAGATACTAACTAAAAAGAGTAAACATTTATGATCTCACACTGTTTCTGAGGGTCAGGGAATAGCTTTGCTGAATGGCTCCACCTTAGTCCTTCCTAAGGCTGTAGTAAGATCCGGGCAAGGCTTGCCTGAACACTTAATGGTGGTATGGCCAAAGGTGGACAGCTCCTCACTGTGGGACCTCTCCTCCCCATGGGACAACTTGAGCGCCCTTACAACGTGGCAACTGGGGCCCCACAGCGAGTGGTCTGTGAGAGCCAGCAGGAAGTTCCAGCACTTCTAAAGTCACTGGAGCTGTTTCACAGGTTGGCTTCATTCAGGCTGGGCAGGAGGACCAGGGCCATGACTGCCACTGGGCAGGCTTGTCGGACCAACATCAGTCTGCCGACCATTACATACCCATTATGGTTGAGGAAGCACTAACTTCTCCCAGCGCTCCCACCACCAGAGCCCAGGGGCTGGGAAGGTTTTTGACATTCACTGGTGTTGGTGGCACAGGGCCTTCGTCAGGGCAAAAGACTGCTTGCACTGGCCAGTCCTGGAAAAGCCTAGCTTGTCCCCTGCAGATGGCCATTGAAAGAATGCACTACAGCTCACAGACCCACTGACAAGCGGGGCTATTTGAAGAGAGGTGTGTGTGGGCTGGTGGGTGAGTGCCACTTCCTTCACAAGAAGTTGAAATACCTTACTCTCACACCAGCATCTCCATCCCCCCACACCTGTCAGCACTTGGTTTTGTCCAGTTTCTATTTTTTAACCCCTTTGGTGGATGTGAAATGAATCTCAGTGTTTTCATGTGCATTTCCAAGATTACTAATAAAACTTATTAGTCATTTAGGTTTCCTTTGTGTGAAATGCCCATTTTTCTTCTACACTATTTCTTTTTTGACCATTGTCATCCTTCATATATTTTGGATATTAATCCTTTGCAGTTACATGTGCTACAAAAAAAAAAAAAAAAAAAATCCAATGCTGGGTAAAACTACCAGACGCTGGGGGAGATGTAAATGGCTGTTTAACTCTTCCCACTGTGAGTATTCAAGCCCTAAATGGTGATTACTCGGGCTCACTCAATAGCCATAGCCTTGGAGGATACTTTCCTTTATGAAAAATTAGTAATGGAATAAGGTTCTACTTCTACTGTATAACCAAGGACAGTCCCTTGGAGGATATTGCTTCATTGTAGAGAAGGATTTTAAACACCTCTCAGTTCAGTTCAGTTCATTTCAGTCGCTCAGTCGTGTCCAACTCTTTGCGACCCCATGAATCGCAGCACGCCAGGCCTCCCTGTCCATCACCAACTCTCGGAGTTCACTCAAACCCATGTCCATCGAGTCGGTGATGCCATCCAGCCATCTCATCCTCCATCGTCCCCTTCTCCTCCTGCCCCCAATCCCTCCCAGCATCAGGTTCTTTTCCAATGAGTCAACTCTTCACATGAGGTGGTTGGAGATTCAGCTTTAGCATCAGTCCTTCCAGTGAACACCCAGGACTGATCGCCTTTAGGATGGACTGGTTGGATCTCCTTGCAGTCCAAGGGACTCTCAGGAGTCTTCTCCAACACCACAGTTCAAAAGCATCAATTCTTCGGTGCTCAGCTTTCTTCACAGTCCAACTCTCACATCCATACATGACTACTGGAAAAACCATAGCCTTGACTAGACAGACCTTTGTTGGCAAAGTAATGTCTCTGCTTTTGAATATGCTATCTAGGTTGGTCATAACTTTTCTTTAAACACCTCTAAATTATGATAATTTAAGGCAAACAGGTAGTCCTTGCCAGTGAAAGTTGTGTGTAGGTGTAGGTATGTCAAATGTGTTTGTTGCTTAGCAACAGTGGCCTTTCTCCTTTATGTGAGCTGGGGAGATCCCTTGTTGGGATGTGCTGAGGTGGTCCCATGTAGGAGAAATGAACCAGGATCCCTGGGTAGGGAAGACTTACTCCTGCACCTCTGGAGGCTTGGGGCTGGGTGCTTCTCCAGAACAGCCCACCGGACACTGTGCTAAGCATTAGTGGGAAAAGGCTGAGCATGTACTGTGTTTAGTCACTCAGTCATGTCCAGCGCTTTGTGACCCCATGGACTGTGGCCCACCAGGCTCCTCTGTCCAACTGGAGTGGGTTGCCATGCTCTCCTCCAGGGGATCGTCCCAACACAGGGATCAAACTCAGGTCTCCCATATTGCAGGATGATTCTTTACTCTCTGAACCACCAGGGAAGCTGAAGAATACTGGAGTAGGTAGCTGTTGATTCTTTACCAGCTGAGCTACCAGGGAAGCTTCCCTGATGGCTCTTATGGCAAAGAATTCCTCTGTTACTCCCCAGTAAACTGAATTTTGCTGGCCACTGGCATAGCCTTTAACTCTTTATTCATTAATAGGCTGAGCATGATGTGAGTGTGATCTAAAAAAGAAGCACCCTCAGAGCTCAGAGGGATGTTGCTGGGATGATGGGAAGAAATGAGCTGAATCAATAGGAGTATTGTAGCAAACATGAACAAATTTCCTGCCCTCAGAATGTGCAGAATCACCTGTAACCTCAGATGGCAGAGAACCAAATGACGGCATGAGTGGAGTGGTCACGCTTTCCAGTTTTCTCACTCTTCTTGGCTCCTTACAGCAGGATCGATCTTTGAACTAAGTCTGCAGTGTGCCTGCCCAAGTAGGATGGTTGCGGGAGACTCTGGGAAATAAGGGAGCCTCCTATCACTGGGGGCAGGTGGGTGCTCAAGCAATAAACAGAATAAATAAAAATGAGTTAACTGTGTTTAGTAACATGGATCATTCCAGATACACAATTCATCTCTACCAAGTGAATCATTACCCTTAGGGTCTTTCTCTAAATTTCTCAAATGTAGTCCCACAATACCTGCAGTTAAGTGCAGTGTTTCTGGGAACATGAGAAGCAAAGTACACAGCCTATGCTATCTCTGAGAAAAACAAACCTGAAGGGTTGTAATGAGAACTTGGAGAAAGGAAATCTGCAAAAAACAAAAAGTGACTTTGTCAGTTGTATTTAAAATTTTAATTTATTTTTCATGCTGAGATGAAGGCCCTTGTTAACCATATTGAGGATTAAGAGGGCTGTCTTAATGCTGCTGCCCAGAATGGGGCAACTGTGAAGGAATGATACCGTAACTTTCCAATTAAAGCTGCCCATTAAGCAACTGGTATGCCTGACTTTTTAAGAGCACTAGAATTATCACATCCATTTAACTTAAAAAAAATACGTAAAATATGGTGACTATAACAGTTCATAATAATTTATTATACAACTGAATTTTTCCAAAAGAGTAGAACTTAACTATTTCATCAGAGGGAAAAAAAGATAAATATATGTGAGTGATGGATGTGTTAATTCACTAGACGGTGGGAATTCTTTCACAACATCTACATATAGCAAATCATCATACTGTACACTTAAAATATCTTATGATTTTGTCAGTTACACCTCAACAAATTGGGATAAAAGCCACAAATGAATTCAAACGAGATTAAAATAATTGTATACCACTTCTCTATTCTCTCACTTTCTCTACAGCATGACAAAAAAAGATAAAAGTTAATTTTCTTAAATTTTAAAGTATTTTGTTTAAAGAATGACTTTAAGAGTGAAAAAAATGAGCATGATCTTCAAAACTGTTCTTTTTTGAAAATGGTATAGCTTATTCTGAAAAGAACTTATACTGCTTTTGATAGTTTATTACTAGAATGAGATATCAATGACCCTGGGGAAGCAGAACAAGTTTTGATGTCAAAAAAATAAATTCTGACCTTCACTTAGCAGTTAAAAGCAATGGTACCTGACTCAAACTATATGACTTCTCAGAGTCTTGTTTTCCTCATCTGCCAAATGGGGGGCAATAATAACCTCAACGTAGGGCTTTTGTTACAAATGGAGAAAATGAACATTAAATGCCCAACAGCTATTAAATAATACTTAGCAGCCCACTCCAGTACTCTTGCCTGGAAGATCCTATGGATGGAGAAGCCTGGTAGGCTGCAGTCCATGGGGTCGCTAAGGGTCGGACACGACTGAGCGACTTCACTTTCACTTTTCTCTTTCATGCTTTGGAGAAGGAAATGGCAACCCACTCCAGTGTTTTTGCCTGGAGAATCCCAGGGACGGGGAGCCTGGTGGGCTGCCATCTATGGGGTCGCACAGAGTTGGACACGACTGAAGCGACTTAGCAGCAGCAGCAGCAGCAGCAGCAACTATTATCTGAAGACTTACTTCTTCAAATAAGTTTGTCTGAATAGAGATTTGTACCTTCCTCTGGGAAGGTGTAGGCCCGAGGATTTGAACTACCTCTTCCAGTAATTTAGAAACGTTTTAGACACTCAGTCTCTGAACTTTGAATATATCCTAGGACCCAAATCTAAGCTATACATTTAAATGCTCCTTTAGTAATGTGTCCCAGGGTTTTACTTGCATTTTTGCTGAAAAACCCAGGCAGGTATTTAAATCTGCCTTGGAATCCACGTTAAATATTATGAAAGTTTACCTTAAATGTTTTATAAACTGATTAAACTAGAATCCATAGTGAACTGCTTGTCAAATCCAAATTTCTGGGAAAAAAAATGATACCTTTGCTATTTTCCATGTTCTTCAGTGGACTGCGAAGTATACAACTTACACAAGTTATTTTACTCTAATTTTACCTATTTTTTGTACTTTATACACATTTTTCTACAAATTAAGTGAAACGGTAAAGCTGAAAAATTAGTTCTGACTCAGAGCTCCCAATTTCATCATATGAATAATATACATTAAATATTTATCATGTTCCAAATAGGCTTATAAGCACTTTAATGCAAACTTTCACTTAATTAACTCAAAACTCTGTAACAGAGATCAAGATTCAAAGTGTTTATTTGTCTACGTTCTTAATCACTCATTCTGCTGCTTTTCCACTTTGCTACATTTGTTTAGTCACTCAAATCATCTGTTTATGATCTTGTAACTTCCAGTTTCCTTGCTACATGCAGGACCTAAAGAGATAAGATATACAGTTGATCCTTGAACACTCGGAGTTTGAAAGGCATGAATCCACTTATATGTGGATTTTCTCAATAATAAATACTATGGTATGACGGGACTCATGATTGGTTGAATCTGTGGATGCAACAGATTACACAGCTGCCAACCTTTGTCAAAACTCACCTACTCGCTTTCTCAAATTGGGTGCAATGCATATTGTCAACCAGGAATTCAAGGATTAGAAAACAATTGTGGTATCAGTAGAGTTTTCACCTGGGAAGGCAATGGCACCCCACTCCAGTACTCCTGCCTGGAAAATCCCAAGGACGGAAGAGCCTGGAAGGCTGCGGTCCATGGGGTCGCTGAGGGTCAGACACGACTGAGTGACTTCACTTTCACTTTTCACCTTCATGCATTGGAGAAGGAAATGGCAACCCACTCCAGTGTTCTTGCCTGGAGAATCTCAGGGACGGGGGAGCCTGGTGGGCTGCCGTCTATGTGGTTACACAGTGTTGGACACGACTGAAGTGACTTAGCAGCAGCAGCAGCAGCAGCAGCAGCAGCAGAGTTTTCACCAAATAAAACAGTATTGGTGAAGGCCATCGTCCAGCACAAACCTTGAAATATTCCTTCATGAACTTGCTTACTCTATCAACCTACAAGGTTTGTAGGTCTTCTGGCAAGGTACACTGTCTCCAGATTTGACAAAGACAAATAACTAGGGTAAGCAAATCACAGGGTGAGTACCATGAAATTATTTGCTCCACAAGGCACTTTTATTTAAATCTTCCAAGATCAATATATGAAATGGAATTTCCAGAAAGCCAACCAAACTATGGGCAGACCAAGCTGACTCCTCTTGTGATGAGGAACACAAAGATGAATGCAATTACTGAAACTGTGATATGTTAATTGACTCATCTCAGGAGTTCTCACTAAAAAAACTGTCAGCTTTTTCAGGGCAAAAATAGTGTCTCTTTTATCTTTGTAAACACTCCTTTATGGGAAGGGCCATTGAAAGAGATCAGCTGCTCAGGTTAGGCATTGTCTGGAATGGGAACGCCTGTGTATTGTCCGTATTGAATACTAAATTACTAATGATCTGGAAAATAAAAAATGTTTCTTGTAATAAATATTATTAAGCACATATGAGTGAAATATTAAACTTAAGATAGATTGAATTGTCCTTAAAAGGTTCATAGTGTGAGTGAAGACAGAGGTATAAAAAAGGAGGTTCATATCAGGAATGACTGAAAAAACATTGCATTAACTCTGACTAAAGTATTTATGATTGAAATACTCTTCTTTTCGTACTCTCTGAAGATATAACTCTTCCTTTCGATAAGTTTTAATCTAAGAAGATGAGGTGTATTTTCGTAAAAGGTACTGCAGTGGTTAATCATAGGTCTTTTCTACATACTCAAACTTAAGAAAAGGAAAAAATAGCCAAAAAAGTAGCATTTTCTTTAAAATCATGTAAGTGACTCTAATATCTAGTAATATCCAATGATATTGTGATCTCATTTCATATATATCCAAAAGGAAATAAAATACCACAAAAGTTTAATTAATACTTCTATGCCTTTTTGAAGTCCTTAGATGAAAGATACTAGCAGAGTATAAAGTATTATAATTATAATCCTAAAAATACAAATTTTAATATGCTTTTCTATAGTTAAAGATTTAAGATTTGAGACTGTGTAATACCACACATCAGAAGAGCTGGCTATGATCAGGTACAAAGAGACAGTTCAAGTAAAATTGGTCACACTGATTGTGAGTTTAATTAATAATGGAATTTATGAAAAAATTACAAAAATCAAAAAATGTCTTTTTGTGCTGAACTCCAAAAAATATGCCATTTGATGTGACTGTCTCAGGAGTCTATTTGACTTACACTGGAATAAGAACAAGAAAGTGAGGAAGAGGAATACTGATTGTTTGGAATTATATACACTCCCTACAAATAAATAACTAATTTAAATTAAAATGGTACTTATAATTAAGCATTATTAGGTAGCAATTTTTTATTGATTCTGGAGATTATGTAAAGGCAAAACTTTATAGATTTATGAATTTTTAAAAGTTACATTTCAATAAGCATTTATTGAAAGCTGTTAGTGAGCACTCTGCTAGGTACTAAAAGGGATATATATTTCCAGTTAAAACTTCATTACTTTAAATTTTAAGGAAAGGAGAATTTATCATGTATTAACTATAGTAATTGCTAGTTAATAATTGCTATACCCATTTAAGACATATTATATTTCTTAATGTAATATTTCTTGACTAGGTGTATTACAACACAACTGTGGAATATTCTTAATGATTGAGGATACTAGACCACACTACCTCCTTTCTGAGAAACCTGTATACAAGACAAGAAGCAACAGCTAGAACCAGACATGGAACAATGGACTGGTTCCAAACTGGGAAAGGAGAACTTCAAGGTTGTATATTGTCACCCTGCTTATTTAACTTATATGCAGAGTACATCATGTGAAATGCCAGGCTGGATAAAGATTCCACAAGCTGGAATTCCACAAGCTGGAATCAAGATTGCTGGGAGAAATATCAATAACTTCAGATATACAGATGATACCACTTTAATGCCAGAAAGTGAAGAGTAACTGAAAAGCCTCTTGATGAAGGTGAAAGAGGAGAGTGAAAAAGCTGGCTTAAAACTCAACATTCAAAAAACTAAGATCATGGCATCCAGCCCCATCACTTCATGACAAATCGATATGGAAAATGTGGCAACAGTGTCAGATTTCATTTTGGGGGGCTCCAAAATCACTGGAGACAGTGATTGCAGCCACAAATTTTTAAAAGACGCTTGCTCCCTGGAAGAATAGCAATGACAAACCTAGACAGTGTATTAAAACACAGAACTATCACCCTGCTGACAAAGGTCTGTATAATCAAAGCTATGGTTTTTCCAGTAGTCATGTATGGATGTGAGAGTTGGACCATAAAGAAGGCTGAGCACCAAAGAATTGATGCTTTTGAACTGTGGTGCCAGAGAAAACTTTTTTGAGTCTCTTGGACAAGATTAAACCAATCAATCCTAAAGGAAATCAACCCTGAATATTCACTGGAAGGCCTGATGCTGAAGCTGAAGTTCCAATAGTTCGGCCACCTGATATGAACAAGTGACTCAGTGGAAAAGACCATGATGCTGGGAAAGATTGAGGGCAAGAGGAGAAGAGGGTGACAGAGGATGAGATGGTGGATAGGCACCACTGACTCAATGGACATGAGTTTGAGAAAACTCCAGGAGATAGTGAAAGACAGGCAAGCCTGGTGTGCTGCAGTCCATGGGGTTGCAAAGAGTCAGACACAACTTAGTGACTGAACAGCAGCAGTATTTCTGTATCATAATTTGAAAGCCCCTTACATTGTATATAATTTAATACAAAATTCATCTGAGTCCTTTTAAAAAAAGATAATAAAGGAAGAACTATTTCTCTCTCAAAAAAATTATTTCTATCTTTCTTAATACTGATGAGTAAATCATGTTTGAGGATTAGTACATCATTCACAGAATTTGGAAGCAGATAACCTGAATTGGAATCCAAGATTCAATATTTAGTTGCTCTTAATAATGTTTCTCGACATACTTTTTCTCTGTCCTTTAGTACTCTCATTTGTAAAATGAGGATAATAATAAAACATATAATTTAATAACTATTAGATGAGTTTACTCATGAAAAGTAATTAGAGTAGTACTTTCCGCACCATAAGTTTCCAGCAAATAATTATTTTAATTCATATTTAACTATTAAAATTATTAGGCTTTTAAAGGGATAAAACCTCTTTTCTGTGATATAGTATATAAAATACAAAGAGAGTTAGACATTTTTTGAGAGAGTCAGTGAACAAATGAACATAAGTACTAAGGAACGCTCATGCAATAGAAATTCGATTTTAAACCTATAAAGGTTAGTTCATAAACGTTAAAATAAATGTAGACTGCATAAATTAAAACTCATGGAGAATCTCCCTCAGGCTATTAAGATGGCACAGTAGCAGTTCCTGGACAATTAAATTTGGTAATTGAGGAGGAGCACTTTATATGGAAATGGATTTATAATAAACTTGCTCTGCAAGTGACTGTCTTCTAGAAATTAATTTACTCTGTTTTGGATGGTCAAGTTGAGAGAATAAAATAATTGAGGTCCTTAAGCTTGAATGTTAGTAACATAATTAGGTGTGAACGGGGAAAACTGTAAAGGGGACTGAAGGTAAGGAATTATGAACTAGGAGGGTGGATTAGAGGCAGGTTGTAATTAGTCATATTTAGATGATCTTGTAGTTGCTGAGGAACGGCTGGTAGTTTCTGATTGAGAAATTATGTAACACAGTTTTGTGACTTAGACAGCAGAAGCCAGCAGAGCTGCGAAGGTGATTGGAAAGAGGGAAGAGATCAGGAGAAAGAGAAGTCAGGCACTGTGGCACTAGACTAAACAATTGATAGTCAAGACCAGATCTCATACTGCAGCAATTGGAATGAAAATGAAAACATGAATTTAAGAGAAATGAACAAAGGTCATGGATAAGCAAATATATACTCTCTGCAAAGAAGTCCTAATTCTTCCAAGACATCTAAGAGGTTCTAATTCTTCTAAGAAGTCTTATATCTTGTAGGACTTGGGAAGATGCAAGGACAGTTCCTGGAAGCAAAACCTTGAAAGTGTGAGGCTCCCCTTAGATTGTGCCCCCAAGGGATTTTAACTCTCAGGTTAATCTACACTCAGCTTCCAATATGTTACTTTTGAAAGAAAAATTTCAAATCCTAAATCTAAGGTTCCTAGGACTCACTCTTCTGGTCCTCTTAGTTCTCTGGCTCATTGGAGAAGGAAATGGCAACCCACTCCAGTATTCCTGCCTGGAGAATGCCGTCTGTGGGGTCGCACAGAGTCGGACATGACTGAAGTGACTTAGCAGCAGAAGCAGCAGCAGCAGCAGTTCTCTGGCTCATCTTCTTGGCTTTTAAATGCAGCAGATTTTGAAAACTCTGCCCTGGACCATTGTACCTTCTTGGTCTATACTCCTGCTTTCTGAGCCATCTCATCCATACCTAAAATCTCCACTACCCATATTTACACAGACACAAACATATACATCCTACCCAACTTCCTCTGAGTCCAGGAGGCTTGTATCCAATTGCCTACTTGACATCAACTCTTCCCCACCTCCTTCTTGGGCTTCAGGTCTCAGGTAAAATTTTACCTCCTCAGTGTTGCCTATGTGACCATCATTTATGCAAGTTTCCTCTGATATTCTCTATTCTAAAGTTATTATTCTTTCTTTCAAATTGTACAAGAATTTATAAGTTTTCTCGACTTATCTTTAAATCCCTAACGAAGAGTCAGACATGACTGGGTGACTGAACAACAACAATGAAGAGAATAGTTGCCTTGTCTAGTTTTGTACCATAATAGTCTCACTATTAATTGTGTGAATACCTAGTTTCTAAACTATAGTTGTCATTAGGAAAGACTTTTTTGAATGAATGATCAGTGTGGAGAAATTAATCACTTGCTAAGGAGAAACATACTAATTAGGTGATAACTATATCATTTTGAGATAAGAAAGATTCAGATAAACAAAAACCTGCCAACTTTCTGTCTAAAACAACCTACCTTATTAAGTATGCTTCCCTCAGGAATGTATACATTTTATTTGGATTATTCTAAACTCCACTCAGTTTTCCTATGTAGTAGAATTTTGTTATCTCTGATCAAACTCTGATACTTATTAACTCCAACTTCCTCAGAGTCTTACTGGAAGACAGGAATTAATCTGATGCGATGGTAGTAAATTATAGCAATTATCAGCATTCACTCATTTTTACATGAAAAATTAATAATATGCTAAGAATCTTCACATTGAACAATTATTTGCTCCTTTCAAACAGCTGTAAATCTGACATGATGGTTAGAGTTTTACATGTGAAAGTTCATAACTCAGAATTTCACATGGATAAGTTTTGAGCAAGGCAGGATAAACTAGGGCAGACAGTCCTTTAAGATCTTCTCTACTTCCCAGCTCCCACTATTGAAAATATTTCAAAATGTTGATAGAATGTAACCAAATATAAATCTAAGCTCAAGTGAAAGAAAGTGAAATCCTAAGTGCCAAAATAAAGAGGCACATAAAGGAACCGGGGAAAACTCAGCAGTTTGGGAGCAACTTGAATGGCTCATTAGCACTCATTCAGGCAGGGAAGTTGGGGGCTTGGGATAAGGAAAAGATGGCAGAGGCTCCCCAGCACAATGTGGGACAAAGAAATGACCCTATTATTGACACACTGCATTACTGAAACCACAGGGCTAGTTTCTCTACTTGATAAAATAATGCACCAAATTATAGCCCTGCTTAAAATGTACCAGGGGTAGATTTCTAAAGCACCATCTGTTAGCATCTTTTAATAAATCTTTTCACTGTGTGGATCACAACAAACTGTGGAAAATTTTTAAAGACATGGGAGTACCAGACCACCTTACCTGCCTCCTGATAAATCTGTATGCAGGTCAAGAAGCAACAGTTAAAACCAGACATGGAACAAAGGACTGGTTCAAAATTGGGAAAAGAGTATGGTAAGACTTATTTAATTTATATGCAGAATATCATAATGTGAATGCCAGCCTGGATGAAGCTCAAGCTAGAATCAATGTTGCCAGAGAAAATATCAATAATCTTAGATATCCAGAGGACACCACCCTAATGGCAGAAAGTGAAGAGGAACTAAAGACCCTCTTGATGAAGCTGAAAGATGAGAGTGAGAAAGTTGGCTTAAAACTCTACATTCAAAAAACAAAGATCATGACATCAGGTCCCATCACTTCATGGCAAATAGATGGATAAACAATGGAATAGTGATGGACTTTCTTTCCTTGGGCTCAAAAACTATTGTGGATGGTGACTACAGCCATGAAATTCAAAGACGCTTGCTTCTTGGAAGAAAATCTATGATGAATCTAGACAGCATATTAAAACTGTTAGTAGAAATGCAAACTAGTAGAACCACTACAGAGAACAGTGTGGAGATTCCTTAAAAAACTGGAAATAGAACTGCCATATGACCCAGCAATCCCATTGCTGGGCATACATACCAAGGAAACCAGAATTGAAAGAGACACGTGTACCCCAGTGTTCATCACAGCACTGTTTACAATAGCCAAGACATGGAAGTAAACTAGATGTCCATCAGCAGATGAATGGATAAGAAAGCTGTGGTACATATACACAATGAAATATTACTCAGCTATTAAAAAGAATGCATTTGAATCAGTTCTAGCGAGGTGGGTGAAACTGGAGCCTATTATACAGAGTGAAGTAAGTCAGAGAGACAACCACCAATATAGTACATTAACGAATATATATGGAATTTAGAAAGATGGTAACAATGACCCTATATGCGAGACAGCAAAAGAGA
Organism: Oryx dammah; assembly: GCF_014754425.2. Taxonomy (NCBI): domain Eukaryota; kingdom Metazoa; phylum Chordata; class Mammalia; order Artiodactyla; family Bovidae; genus Oryx; species Oryx dammah. The sequence goes on from NW_024070199.1 coordinate 19,023,626, forward strand.
CACAGATGTAAAGAACAGACTTTTGGACTCTGCGGGAGAAGGCAAGGGTGGGATGATTTGAGAGAATAGCATTGAAACATGTGTATTACCATATGTAAAATAGATCACCAGTCCAGGTTCGATGCATGAGACAGGGTACTCAGGGATGGTGCACTGGGATGACCCTGAGGGATGGGATGGGGAGGGCGGTGGGAGGGGGGGTTCAAGATGGGGAACACATGTATACCCATGGCTGATTCATGTCAACATATGGCAAAAACCACTACAATACTGTAAAGTAATTAGCCTCCAATTAAAATAAATAAATTAATTTTTTTTAAAAAGGAGAGACATCACTTTACTGACAAAAGTCCATCTAATCAAAGTTCTGGTTTTTCCAGTAGTCACATATGGATGTGAGAGTTGGCCCATAAAGAAAGCTGAGCACCAAAGAATTTATGCTTCTTAGCTGTGGTGCTGGAGAAGACTTTTGAGAGTCCCTTGGACTGCAAGGAGATCAAACCAGTCAATCCTAAAGGAAATAAATCCTGCATATTCATTGGAAGGACTGATGCTGAAGCTGAAGCTCCAATACCTTGGCCACCTCATATGAAAAGCCCACTCATTGGAGAAGACCCTGATGCTGGGAAAGGAGGAGATGCTGAGGGCAGGAGGAGAAGCAGGTAACAGAGGATAAGATGGTTGGATGGCATCACTGACTCAATGGACATGAGTTTGAGCAAACTGTGGGAACCACTGAAGGACAGAGAAGCCTGGAGTGCTGCAGTCCATGGGGTCACAAAGAGTAGTACACAACTGGGTGACTGTAAACAACAAATTCTCCATTTAAACAGCCAACTTCTTCAGGGTTGAAGTCGTGACAGAGATCAATCCCAGTCCGTAGTATTAGGTTTCTAATCAGGTTTGGCATGTAATTTAAAAAATCCTTAAGAACAGCTGTAGTAATAGAAGCAGCTGCTATTGTCACTAGACGTTCATTAGACATCGAACAGACATGCTTTTACTTCTCACTGACTTTGCCTTGTCAAGTTGTCTAAAACAGTGTAAGAATCTAAAAATGATGGGATAGAAGCATGATGAAACATGCTAGGGAGAATGCTAAAGTGAATGAAGAACACATAGGAACTGATTGATTTTCAAATAACATTGGTACCTTCTTACATCTATAATCATTAATGTATTCTGTTAATAGATATAAATACAAACAACTCGTCTCTGTTTCAACACTGTAAAATCAGCATCTACCTCAGTTTCTGAAATAAAGAAGGACTCAAAGGATTTTCTCAATGAATGATTTAACATACATGATTGATCTGCATTTTTTCCTTTTGTCTTTATGGCAGTGAAAGAAAGTTATATGTTATTTCATAGGCAAAGAAACATTAAATAGACCAGATTACTGTTTCTGTGGGTATCACTTTGAAACCTCCCTTCTCCTTCACAGCCGGCCAGAAAGTCACAGATTGCTATGTCAGGAGTGATCTCAGTCAGCTGGCACTGAGTAATTTATACATGTTCTCTTTTTTGTATATTGCTGTGGGATATTAGTGGGTAGAGTCACTGTAGCAGAGTCAAGCATGTCCTGGACAGGATCCAAAGATGTGTTTTGAAAAGCAGACTTGAAATGGCCAGGTCAGTCAGAGAACAATGATGATTATTTTTGTCCAAGGACCACATATTTTTTTTTATATGTAAACCTTGGCTCTTATCACATCCCATATCAAAAAGTTGTGTCTATAACAGTCCTAAGATATATGCCTGTGTGCATGTTAAGTCGCTTCAGTCATGTCCGACTCTTTGCAACCCTATGGATTATAGCCCATCAGGCTCTTCAGTCCATGGAATTCTCCAGGCAAGAATACTAGAGTAGGTTGCCATGCCCTCCTCCAAGGGATCCCCCAAACCCAAGGATTGAACCTGGGTCTCTTATGTCTCCAGTGTTGGCCAGGCAGGTTCTTTACCACTAGCACCACCTCGGAAGCCCATCCTAAGGTATAGGATAGGAAGTGAAGTCGCTCAGTCGTATCTGACTCTTTGCAACCCCCCCGGACCGTAGCCCACCAGGCTTCTCTGTCTTTGGGATTCTCCAGGCAAGAATACTGGAGTGGGTTGCCATTTCCTTCTCCAGGGGATCTTCCCGACCCAGGAATCGAACCCAGGTCTCCTGCATTGCAGGCAGACACTTTAACCTCTGTGCTTTAATTGATCTATCTTAAGCATAGATTAAAGAAAAAAGATATCATTGTGCTTAGATATTGAAAACAAACAACATGCACTACTCAGGCTTGGCTTACCACGTTTCTATGTGTACGTGTGTGCTAAGCCGTTTCAGTCCTTCTGACTCTGTACAACCCCCCCTGGACCGTAGCCCACCAGGCTCCTCTGTCCATGGAATTCTCCAGGTAAGAACACTGGAGTGGGTTGACATGCCCTCTTCCAGGAGATCTTCCTGACCCAGAGATCAAACCTGCATCTCCTGCACTGCAGATGGATTCTGCACCACTGGGCCATACCCCAGTCCCTATGGCAGGATTTGAACATCTATTATACAACATAACAGAATAAAATGCCCATTTCATACTGTTAAGTAAAAGTGTTCGAATCAATAGGTCACTGTTTACCTTGAAATTCACCAGTATCAAATGCCATCTGATGATATGTGCTATAAACTTCATACAATCTAATTTACTCTGGATTTGCAACCTGCTCCCCTTCCTTGGGCAGTCTCGTCTTTTGAATGACCTCCATATCCCACACCAAAACAATAAATCCTTCCAATCTGCTTAGCAATTAATACTGAATGGCATAAACTAATTTAAATAAAAATTAGGAATTAAATAAATTAAATAATATTAAAATCAGATGCAATTATCAAAAAATCCTGTATAATCAGATCCCAACCATTTTTTGTAATGTTATCTTTTACTCACTCGGTCCTTGACCATATTATCCCTTTTTTCCCTGTTCATCAAACACAGTAATCTCACTCCCAACTCAGAGCCTCTTATTCTCCTGCCTACAATGCTCTTGCTGCTATAATTCACATAGCTGTCTCACCCTTGCTTGCTACTTTACAGTCTATGAGACTTTGCTTTTTTTTAGTTGATGTCTTTTATAGAACTCCTTATCACTCTGCTTTATCAAAAATATTTGTGTATTTACTGTGCAATTTTGTCCCATAGGATATAATTTATATGAGGAGGAAGGTACTTTGTTGGGGTTCCCTGGTGGCCCATTGGCAAAGAATCTGCCTGCAGTGCAGGAGCCAAAGGATATGTGGGTTCGATCCCTGGGTCAGTAAGATCCCCTGGAGAAGGGCATGGCATCCCACCCCAGTATTCCTGTCTGGAGAATCTCATGGACAGAGGAACATGGCAGGCTGCAGTCCATAGGGTCACAAAGTGTTGGACATGACTGAAGTGACTTAGCATGTGTACAAATATTTATTTGGGCATACTTCCTCTATTTCCTTCAGCAGTGATTGGCAAATAGAAGGCAGCCAGTAAATCAAAGAGAAATGTACTGAGATTGTTTTATTTAAATATCTATTTTTTAACTTTTTATTTTATATTGAAGTGTAATTGAGTAACAATGTTGTGATAATTTCAGGTGTACATACAGTGATTCAGTTATACAAATGTGTGTATCTATTCTTTTTCAAATTCTGTTCCCATTCAGGCTGTTACATAATGTTGAGCAGGCTTCCCAGGTGGCTCAGTGGTAAAGAATCCACTCACCCAATACAGAAGACACAGGAGGCATGGGTTCAATCCTTGTGTCTAGAAGATCCCCTTGAGAAGGAAATGGCAACCCATTCCAATATTCTTGCTGGGAAAATCCCAAGGACAGAGGAGCCTGGCTGGCTACAGTCGTGAGGTTGCAAACAGTCAGACAAGAGTGAGCACTCATGCATGCATAATATTGAGCACAGTTCCATGTGCTATAAAGTATATCCTTGTTGATTATCCATATTAAATATAGCAATGTGTACATATCAATCATAAACATCCTAACTATCCCTCCCCGACACACCATAACCATAAATTCTTTCTCTAAATCTGAGTCTGTTTCTGTTTTGTAAATAAGTTCATTTGTGTCATTGCTTTATAGATTCTGCTTATAAACAATATCATATAATATTTCTTTTTCTCTGTCTGACTTCACTAAGTATGACAATCCCTAGGTCCGTTCATGTTGATAGAAATGGCATTTTCAGTTTTTAATGGCTAGTTCAGTCAGTTCAGTTCACTTTAGTTGCTCAGTCGACTCTGTGCGACCCCATGGACTGAAGGAAACCAGGATTCCCTGTCCTTCACCAACTCCAGGAACTTGCTCAAACTACTCATGTCCATCGAGCCAGTGATGCCATCCAAACATCTCATCCTCTGTTGTCCCCTTCTATTCTTGCCGTCAACCTTTCCCAGCATCAGGGTCTTTTCAAATGAGTTAGTTCTTCGCATCAGTGACCAAAGTATTGGATTCTCAGCTTCAGTATCAGTCCTTCCAATGAATATTCAGGACTATTTTCCTTTAGGATTGACTGGTTTGATCTCCTTGCAGTCCAAGGGACTCTCAAGAGTCTTCACCAACACCACAGTTTAAAAGCATCAATTCTTCGGCACTTAGCTTTCTTTATAGTTCCTTATAGTACAACTCTCACATCCATACATGAGTACTGAATAAATTATAGCTTTGACTAGGTGGACCTTTGTTGGCAAAGTAATGTCTCTGCTTTTTAATATGCTGTCTAGGTTGGTTATAGCTTTTTTCCAAGTAGCAGGCATCTTTGAATTTCATGGCTGCAGTCACCATCTGCAGTGATTTTGGAGCCCAAGAAAAGAAAGTCGGCCACTATTTCCATTATTTCCCCATCTATTTGCCATGAAGTGATGGGACCAGATGCCATGTACTTAGTTTTCTGAATGTTGAGTTTTAAGTCAACTTTTTCACTCTCTTCTTTCACTTTCATCAAGAGGATCTTTAGTTTTTCTTCATGTTCTGCCTTAAGGGTGGTATCATCCACATATCTGAGGTTATTGATATTTCTCCTAGCAATCTTGATTCCAGCTTGTGCTTCATCCAGCCTGGCATTTTGCATGATGTACTCTGCCTATAAGTTAAATAAGCAGGGTGACAATATACAGCCTGGATGCACTCCTTTCTCAATTTGGAACCAGTCCATTATTCCATGTCCAGTTCCAACTGTTGTTTCCTGACTTGCATACAGATTTCTTAGGAAGCAGGTCAGGTGATCTGTTGTTCCCATCTCTTGAAGAATTTTCCACAGTTTACTGTATCCACACAGTCAAAGGCTTTGGCATAGTCAATAAAGCAGTAGATTTTTTTCTGGAACTCTCTTGCTTTTTCAATGATCCAATGGATGTTGGCAATTTGACCTCTGGTTCCTCTGTCTTCTGAATCCAGCTTGAACATCTGGAAGTTCTCTGTTCATGTACTTTTGAAACCTCACTTTGAGAATTTTGAGCTTTACTTTACTAGCATGTGAGATGAGTGCAATTGTGGGGTAGTTTGAACATTCTTTGGCATTGCCTTTCTTTGGGATTGGAATGAAAACTGATCTTTTCCAGTCCTGTGGCCACTGCTGAGTTTTCCAAATTTGCTGGCATATTGAGCTCAGCCCTTTCACAGCATCATCTTTTAGGATTTGAAATAGCTCAACTGGAATTCTATCACCTCCACTAGCTTTGTTTGCAGTGATGCTTCCTAAGGCCCACTTGACTTCGCATTCCAGGATGTCTGGCTCTAGGTGGGTGATCACCATTGTGGTCATCTGGGTCATGAAGATTTTTTTTTGTATAATTCTTCTGTGTATTCTTGCCACCTCTTCTTAATATCTTCTACTTCTGTTAGGTCCATTTCTGTCCTTTATCAAGCCCATCTTTGCATGAAATGTTCCCTTGGTATCTCTAATTTTCTTGAAGAGATCTCTAGTCTTTCCCATTCTATTGTTTTCCTCTATTTCTTTGCACTGATCACTGAGAAAGGCTTTCTTATCTCTCCTTGCTATTCTCTGGAACTTTTCCCTTTCTCCTTTGCCTTTAGCTTCTCTTCTTTTCTCAGCTATTTGTAAGGCCTCATCAGATAAACCATTTTGCCTTTTTGATTTCTTTTTCTTTGGGATGTTCTTGATCACTGCCTCCTGTACAATGTCATGAACCTCTGTCCATAGACTTCAGGGACTCTATCAGATCTAATCCCTTGAACCTATTTGTCACTTGCACTGTATAATCATAAGGGATTTGATTTAGGTCATACTTGAATGATCTAGTGGTTTTCCCTACTTTCTTCAATTTAAGTCTGAATTTGGCAATAAGGAGTTCATGATCTGAGCTACAGTCAGCTCCCAGTCTTGTTTTTGCTGACTGTATAGAGCTTCTCCATCTTTGGCTGCAAAGAATGTAACCAATCTGATTTCAGTATTGACCATCTGGTGATGTCCATGTGTAGAGTCTTCTCGTGTTGTTGGAAGAGGGTGTATGCTATGACCAGTGTGTTCTCTTGGCAAAACTCTGTTAGCCTTTGCCCTGCTTCATTTTGTACTCCAAGGCCAAATTTGCCTGTTACTTCAAGTATCTCTTGACTTCCTACTTTTGCATTCCAGCCCCCTAGAATGAAAAGGACATCTTTTTTGGTGTTAGTTCTAGAAGGTCTTTAATGGCTAAGTAATATTCTATTATATATAAGTACCACATCTTCTTTATCCATTCCTCTCTTGATGGACATTTATATGTTGGCTATTGCAAACAGCTTTGCAATGAACATTGGGGTGCATGCATCCTTTCATGAAAGGGTATCGAACATCACTAATTAATAGAGAAATGAAAATCAAAACTACAATGAGATATCACCTCACACTAGTCAAAATGACTATCATCAAAAAATTCATGAACAACAAATGCTGAAGAGGGTGTGGAGAGAAGGGAACCCTCCCACACTGTTGGTGTGAATGTAAATTGGTACAGCTATTATGAAGACAGTATGGACGTCCATTAATAAAATAAAAATAGAGCTACCAGATAATCCTTCAATTCCACTCCTGGGCATATATCCAGAGAAAAACATTGTCTGAAACAAGATTGTTTTAAATCAGATGCTTAAGAAGACTTTTCATGTTGTTCTATATTTTAACTTTTATAAGCAAAATTTGTATTCAAACTAGAATAAAGCTGCAACGTGTGCTGTAGAACATGTGTATCTTATAAGCTATCATAAATAGTATAAACTATCAAAAATAGTATAAACATATTTTAAATTCACATATTAAATTTTCTTGTGCTGCAGACATGTCTAATGTGAACAGTAGTTCAAGAACCAATGTGATAGCCAAAAAAGAAATCTTAGAATGGAGGATTTTCATCTGGGAGAGACAATAGCTTGTTTATTTTTTAAGTTATGGCTAAAAAATACCATTTGTGTGGGAATAAGTCATCCATGACCCTAACTCCTAAGTTTCTACAAAATGGAAATCAATATATAGCAGAACTAATTTTACCTGTAACTCCTTCAGTGATTGCACACATTCCCCACACTGACTGTGCAAACCAGCCGCTGGCTATGGAGCAATGGTGGGCAATGGGGATTGGAAGACTTTAACCTTACTTTATCTCTATTATTAAAATAATTGTCTGAACACTGGAGAGTCATTTAACATGGTGGCTCTGTTTTTAGAAGATCCGTTAGGTCCTTCCAGATTTAGTTAGAACTAATCAAATTGTTATTGCTGTTCATTTACAATTCATGTGTTCATTTATGTATGCAGTTATAACTGTGCTGTTTCACACTATCCTGTTAGGTAGTGACTGAGGCAGAAAGAGCTAGAATTTCACACCTCTCAGGTCTTATGAGTCTGTGTAAGTTGTCTCACTTCACTGTGTTTTAAGTTCATTATCTATAAATGATTAAGTCAATGTGAAATATGAACTTTTCTGGCAAAGTTGGTATGAGAGTCAAATGTTTTCTAAATTTTTAAAGAATAATAAAGAAAGCTGAGCACCGAAGAATTGATGCCTTTAAACTGTGGTGTTGGAGAAGAAACTTGAGTCCCTTGGACTGCAAGGAGATTAAACCAGTCAATCCTAAAGGAAATCAGTCCTGAATATTCATTGGAAGCTGAAGCTCCAATACTTTGGTTACCTGGTGCAAAGAAATGACTCATTGGAAAAGACCTTGACGCTGGGAAAGATAGAAGGCAGGAGAAAAATGGGACAACAGAGGATGAGATGGTTGGATGGCATCACCAACTCGATGGACATGAGTTTGAGCAAGTTCTGGGAGCTAGTAATGGACAGAAAAGCCTGGCATGCTGAAGTTCCTGGGGTCACAAATAGTTGGACAAGACTGAGCAACTGAAGTGAACTGACCAGAAAAATTCAGTAAATACAGATAGCTTAGGTAACCTCTGGGTAATCAAGATTTCTACACTAATGATGTTTTTACTGTCCTACTAGCTAAGGCAAACTATAATTCATAAGGTACTACCCAACAAACAATTAAACAACTTGAGGAAACTAAAGTCATTTTAAATTTTTTTATCTAGAGGTTAAAATTACAGATATAGACAGGTGCTGAGAAGTATGCTGGAAAGTTTAAATGTTTTCATTAAATATTTTGATTTATTTAATGTGTTTAAAGTACAAACACAACATCCTTAGGAGATATACAACTAAAAAGGGTGAAAATATCTTGTAAATATGACAGAAAGACATGGGCAGATATTTCATCAAACAATAGTTTTTGCCCATCTGAAGCAGGCACAGCAGTTCTTTCCAGCTTTATGGCCGAAGTTTATGGGCCCCATAAACAACCTTAAGGAATTTCCTTGAATTTTCTCACTACAGCAAAAATGAAGGTAAGCTCCAAAGTTTAAGAAAGAACTGTTATCATAGAGGGGCAATTCTTATGATCTCGTTTACTAATAATAAAGTAACTACAAGTTTATTGAGCTTTTTCCATTGTTCAAAGTACTTTACATTTATCACATCATCTACCCTTTGCATGCTCCATTTTGCACTGAGGCATAAAGAAGTTTAAAACGTACATACCAGTCATTCAGTGGAAGAGCTAGGACAGGAAGGAGGTGAGTCTGGGGAGGAGAAAGTCACAAATGGGAAGAAGGAAGGAAAAATAGCTGTGAATCAAAGATAATCAAGTAAAGAGATATTTTTCCTTTACCCTTGTTCATCCCTATTCCTTATTCCTCCCTTTTCATGGCTAAATCTAATTCCAAAGAAGTCTAGTTCCTTCTTCAATGAAATATTTCTTAACTAAGTCATCTCACACATAATTTTCTTTCAGAATTAGATCAGCCTTGGGACTCAGCACTTAGTCATTCACTTATTTTCTAACGTGTAAGCATTTTCTGTGCCCGCAGATTGCAAGAGATTTGGATCCTAAGATATCTGGGTCTTTAATATGTTGTTAAATATTAACTTACTACAAATATTCTGCAAGCTATTTTTTAATCAACATGACCTGCTGCTGCTGCTAAATCACTTCAGTCGTGTCTGATTCTGTGTGACCCCATAGATGGCAGCCCACCAGGCTCCCCTGTCCCTGGGATTCTCCAAGCAAGAACACTGGAGTGGGTTGCCATTTCCTTCTCCAATGCGTGAAAGTGAAGTCACTCAGTCATGTCCGACTCTTAGCGACCCTGTGAACTGAAGCCTACCGGGCTCTTCAGTCCATGGGATTCCCCAGGCAAGAGTACTGGAGTGGGGTGCCACTGCCTTCTCCTACTTGAGATTTTTTTGTGTTGGTGTATATATATTAATTTCATTAGGTTTAAATTCTGTATACAATTTCTTTATATGGAAAAAGAAAATATTCCAAATTTATTTGTCTTCTCACTGAAAGATACTTGAATGACTTTGTTTTTTTCTTATTCTAAACATTGCTGTCATTAATATTCCTGTACAATTGTCTGGACATATATGAAAACTGCAAATACTTTTTCCTCCCTCTTTGCTCTTCAGAGTGGTGTTACCACATAAGACTGTTTTGTGATTATTTATTCTTTAGAATGGGCTCCCCTGATGGTTCAAGTGAAGAAGAATCTGCCTGAAATGCAGGAGATGCGGGTTCGAACCCTCGGTAAGGAGATCTCCTGGAGGAGGGCATGGCAACCCACTCCAGTATTCTTGCCTGGAGAATCCCATGGACAGAGGAGGCTGACGGGCTGTAGCCCATAGGGTCACAAAGAGTTGGACATGGCTGAGCATGCATACATTCCCTAGTATCCTGACCAGAAACATGTCATCAAAGTTTTTAATTTTTGCCAATTATTTTGATTCATATTTTTCACATTTCTGGTGGGGTTGAGCATCTTTTCTTTTCATAATGTTTTAACTGAAATTTTTAAGAGAGAATTAGTGTGCTCCTCAATGACTTATACAAAATAATCACAACATGTGGCAACCATTCAAATGAAAAAGTAAAACATAAACACCATGGAAGTATCCCTCCATGACTCCTTCCACTATCTACTTCCTCTCAAAATTAACCACCATCTTTACATTTAACACAAGAGATTACTTTTTTCTATTTCATGACTTAATATATAAACTGATTTGGTATTTACTATTTGTAGTTATCACATTTGGTCAATATTGTAATTTGCAAATCTTTCCATACATTTCCATGTAGTCATAATTTTTTTATTTCAACTGATGCATTTTTATTTATATTGATATATTCTTTATTCATTTAATTTTGTATAGACATTTATGATTTCTATTATTAATAATAGTTATGTATAATACTGTTCAGTGTATACTTGTATAGTTAGCTTGCATATGCACACATTTCTGTTTCACATGTATATAAGTATATACTTAGGAATGAGATTTACATGTAGAAGCAGAAGTACACGTATGGGTACATACATATATCAGTATGCATGCGTCTGTTCGCAAACTGGCTCCCAAACTCAGAGAGCAAGGAGGGACTGAACAAAGAGTCAGACTGCTCCGTACTGGTAGGTGGCAGGTTTGATAAGCAGGGTAATAGAAGAGTCTTGTCTTGGGCAACTGCAAGAGGAGTATATCTCTGCATCAGCCAGCAGGAATCATTTAAAAGTTTACAAAGAGGTGTTAGTGAGATTCAGATGATCTCAACAATACATCCAGAATGTCTCAGCAATACATCCTTTCTTGAGGCTTCATTCTTGAAATGGCTTCCACTGTGCGAAAGAGTGGGCAGAATGTATATCCCAAGGACAGGGGAGGGTGTGGAGACTCCAGGTGACCAGATCCAGCTTGCCAGTCAACTAGCCATCATATCCTCTTGATGACTTCCTCTAATAAATATATGTCTGTATGTATATGAGTCTACACACAAACACATACACACTTCAGAATGGAATCACTAAGCCATACATTCTACATATGTCCAGCTTAAATAGATACTGACGATTTCCCAAAGTAGTTTATCTAGTTCCAATAAACTGAATTTATTGATGAATGGGTTAAAATTTATATTTTTATAAAATCTAAACTTCCTCTCTATGAATTTAAATCTTTTCATGTTTACTCAGGTCTTCCATACACTTTAAGAATTACTGCATTTTTTATACCCTTTGAGTACTGATCAATATTTCTTTTTAAAGAATGCACACATCCTATAATAGTTTTTTATTGCTGTTGTCATTAGTAGCTTTGATTTATATATGACATTTTCTATTTAGTTTTCCTCACTAGGCTTTTATTTCTTTGAATTTTGTTTGATTCTTTTAATTTTTACTAACTTGGAACTTATAATTTTCTTGTTTTTCCTTAAGCAGTAAATATAAAATATCAATATGTAAAAAAGCATGAGTGTCTTAATTGGAGCTAAATATAGCTTTAGTGTCTTTCTGACTAATACAGGAAGGTAGAAATGCCTTAATTAACATATCCCCTTTCATCCTTTCCATGGTCACTCTTTAACCATTTAATGACATGTAATGTACATATAAGGAACGCACTTTGCATAGATGTGCAGCCTGGTGCTTTCTTCAAACTTAAGGGAGAAGGAAATGACAACCCACTCCAGTATTCATGCCTGGAGAATGCCATGGACAGAGGAGACTGGCAGGCTATCGTCCATGGAGTTGCACAGAGTCAGACACTACTGAGATGATTTAGTACATACACATGCCAAACTAAACACATGCATAACTGGCAACTAAATTAGAGACAGTCATAGAAAAACTAGAAAGGAGATCCTAGAGGAATTTAAGCTATAGTTTGAGAAATCTATTACATTCTCAGTAAAGATTAGGAAGCTTTCAGCGCTTTCTAACCTAAACTCTCAAAACTGGGGTTAAGACTGCTTAAGAAATACTGAATCTGAGAATGAGGAAAGCCATTTGACAATTAGTAAATCATTTTGTTATGTATGTGAGACAGTTTAATTGAGGAAGCAAAACAAATGGTAAGAAGGAAACAACCATCATAGATATTCCAGTGCTGGAACTTGCAGGGCTCAATGATTGATGTAGTGTTGGTGTAAATCTGGAGGCATTTGGGGCTTCCCAGGTGGCACTAGTGGTAAAGAACTTGCCTCTCAGTACAGGAGACTTAAGAGATGCAGGTTTGATCCCTGGGTCAAGAAGATCCCCTGGAAGAGGGCATGGCAACCCACTCCAGTATTTTTGCCTGGAGAATCCCCATGAACAGAGGAGCCTGTCAGGCTACAGTCCATAGGGTTGCAAAGAGTTGGACACAACTGAATGACTGAGCTGAGCATACTTGTGTGTGAGGGAGGCAGAATTGTGGAATTCAGACAAGCTTGGACTCGAAACTTAGGGTGCAGGCATTTTTGTTTTTCTTTTTTTCAGGGGCAAGTAACCAGCTTTCTGTCAGAAGTGAAGTTCTGGAATTCAGGAATAAAAATGTGTTATTAGGTGGAAATTAATAAATGTGTTATGAGAAGCATAGCAAAACCTGTGTGTATGAATGTGGCCACTGAAAAGAAGGTATAAAAAAAATCAGAGCAGAATGTACTGTGAAATTTTCAAGCTGTGGAAAAGTGAGTAGGGTGAGAGGCAATGAATAGGTGGGCAGACACACAAGATCAAAAGAGTGTCCCAGGTAATAACGACAAAAGAATGTCCATGAGGCAGCTGTGCCGAGTAAAAGATGCTACAGAGAAGTCCAGGAGAAACATGTGAGAAGGGAGGCTATTTCATTTGTCTTCTTAATTTATGCTTCTCTTTTATCTTTCTGCTCTTGTCTACAGGTAATTTGTCTTTGAATTGTCACTCTTCCTTTCGGATATCAGGAATAGAACCAGCCTAACGAGGTTTTTATGAAAGCAAAAGTGTTAGTTACTCAGTGGTGGCCGAGTCTTTGCAACACAATGGACAGAAGCTTGCCAGGCTCTTCTGTACATGGAATTCTCCAGGCAAGAATCCTGGAGCGGGTACCCATTCCCTTCTCCAGGGGATCTGCCCAACCCAGGGATTGAACCCAGGTCTCCGGTACTGCAGGCAGATTCTTTACCATCTGAACCACCAGAGAAGCCTATGGCTTATATGCCTGGTATCAAAATTGAAACCTGATTAAAAATATGTATTGTAAATATTACCATGTATTATCAGAATGAATTTACTATTTCCCTTATTTTACAAATATTCACTTATGTTTGATATAAAAAATTACTTCTCTGTGGTCTAGAGTTATAGATAAGAAAGATAACTTCCTCCCTTCATGGAGCTTATGTTACAGTCAAAATACAGAAAATCACATATAAATATTAAAAGATAATATAAGGTAGCAGTAAGTGCTATGAAGAAAATCAAGCTGCAAAAGCAATGTAGTAAGAAAACTGTAGTGGAATATAGTAGAGTTAATTGATGAAAGCAAGTTTTCATTGCTCTATTTCATCACACAATATTTAACCACTAGGGATATTTATTGCTCTTGGGTGATTAAGGACTTTTTTTCTATCAAGAGGTGAAATATGTTTCACTTTCTATTGCTCCTGAACTTGGCCACTTAATTTACATTAGCAAGTGATAGGTCTGCAGACATCATATAAGCAGATATTTCTTAGATGTCTCGCGTTTCGATTTTTCTATTGATATATCACCTCTGCATCAGCATAAAAAGACTTGCCTGAAAAATAAAGTTGCAAGACACCCACTATTCAATTACAAATTGTACTATAAATCTACCATTAAAAAGGCAGCATGTGTAGTGGTGAAAGTATGGACACATAAATCAATGTAACAGAATCAAGAACCTAGGAATAGGTCCATGTAAATAGTCAGCTGATCTTTGAAACAAAAGCAAAGACAGTCCAATACAGAGTGAATGTGAATGATATTCGCAACAAATGATGGTGAAACAATTGGACACTCAAAGGCAGAACATTTAGCCTAGAAATAGGCTTTATACCTTTCACAAATATTAACCTCCAATAGATAATAGACTAGAATAAAAGATAAAAGCTATACTCCAATATAAAATAAAAATTAAAAAAATAAAATAAAAACTATAAAACTGGGAGGGAAAAAGTGAAGAAACTCCCTCTGGTTTTGAGTTTTTAGATACAACACCAAAAACATGGTCCATTAAAAAATTTTAAATTCTACTTTATTTTATAATTAGAAAATAATAAATATATATACCAATGAATCATAAATGCATATGCTATATAAAAAAAACTAGTCTGAAAAGGCTGTATATTACATGATTCCAATTATATTAAATTCCATAAAAGACAAAACTAGAGAGGGTAAATGCATCAATGGTTCCTAGGGGTTCAGAGGGAGAGGGACAGAGTCGAATAGGTGAAGCAGAGGGGACTTCTTTTAAGGAGGTGAAATATTCTACATAATACTGTAATGGGGAACACATGACATTAGTCCAGTGTCAAAACATAGAGAACTTTTAAGTATGAAGAGTGAACCTTAATATATATGTTTAAAAGATCAGTTAAGACATTGGGATTTCCAGCAGGGTATGAAGAATATAAGAAAACAATCTAGTGCATTATGAATATATGAAAAATGCCACTGAAGAGGTTGGGTTAAAAAGATGTTATCCTTAGTAATTTTTGGAAATAAATGGAGTCTGTAAGACTAAAGGCAAAAGAAACTGTTCACAGACACTGTACTCTAGTTGGCCAAGTTTTTTCTCTTAAAGGGGCGATTTAAGAATTATGACACTGGGATTAAACAATGAAATTAATTGATAAATGATAGTGGGATTTAGGTTTCCTCTTGTTGTGTGAGAATTTCCAGGAAATGAGTCCAGAATGATCCAGGTAGATATGCATTACAGTTGTAGATATCAGAATGAATCCATGTTTTAAGATATTTGCAGACAGTTAAATATAGAGATGCTTATGTTTATATGTATATACACCTGGGTCCCTACAAACACATACATTTCTTTTGTTAGCTGAGTTGGACTATAAATATTGACATCCCAAGAGTAGCAATAAATATCCCTATTGGTTAAATATCGTTTTTTAATGCAATAAGAGTGGGCTTCCTATGGGGTGCTAGTAGGGAAGAACCTGCCTGCCAACACAGGAGATGTAAGAGATGTGGGTTCCATCCCTGGGTCGGGAAGATCCCCTGGAGAAGGAAATGGCAGCTCACTCCAGTATTCTTGCCTGAAGAATCCCATGGGCAGAGTCTGGAGGGCTACAGTCCATAGCATTGCAAAGAGTCAGACATGACTGAAGTGACTTAGCACGCTTGCATGCAAGCCCAAGAAGAATACCAGAGCTCCTTGGAGAGGAGGCAGATTCTGGGGATAGGACAGGAAATACACAAGAGAATCTTATAGTGCCAAAACTGAGAAAGTACTCAAAAAAACAAAATCAACTCCTCACAAGAATGTTATATGTCAAAAATATACTGGAACCAACTGAAACCAAAAGAGCTCCTAACTGCCAAAGCTAAAATAATTTGGACAACAAAATAATTTTCTTTATAACCAAAAGTATAAAATAAATATCCATAACTTCCAATGATATAGATAAATGATTAATGGGGAAAGAATAAATAAACTCTTGTGTAAGAGAATTTTAAATTATTTACATAGATATTCTGCCTTCAAGGAGTTAGAATGTAACTCTTCACTTCTTAAGTGTCAGCTATACATGGTGACTTCTTTCCCCAAAGTAACAGAAATGGGGACAAAAAGAGTCACTTTATGATGTATAAATCTGAGAAACACTGTCTTAGCAATGTGATTAAATTCAGTATTAATGGTGGTTAAATCATGCTGATAGCATATACCCTTGACATTATGAAATGAAAATGATATTTTACATCTGTGGTCTTTCTCTTGAACAGAGATAACTTCAGTTTAATCATGAGAAGATATCAGATGAATTCCATTTTAGAGGCATTTTGGAAAATACCTAACCAGTACTCCTCAAATTGGATTAGGTCATCAAAACAAGGCAAAATATGAGAAACTGTTATAGACAAAAGAAGCCTAAAAAGACATATTGACTAAAGGTAATGAGATATCCTGGATGGGATCTTGGGACAGAAAAAGGATATAAGGTGAAAGTGAGAAAGAAATGAGTAAAGTATGAAATTTAGCTAATGATGCGTTTGAACCTTGATGTTGGAGAGGACTCTTGAGGGTCCCTTCGACTGCAAGGAGATCCAACCAGTCCATTCTGAAGGAGATCAACCCTGGGATTTCTTTGGAAGGAATGATGCTAAAGCTGAAGCTCCAGTACTTTGGACACCTCATGCGAAGAGCTGACTCATTGGAAAAGACTCTGATGCTGGGAGAGACTGGGGGCAGGAGGAGAAGGGGATGACCGAGGATGAGGTGGCTGAATGGCATCACCGACTCGATGGACGTGAGCCTGAGTGAACTCCGGGAGATGGTGATGGACAGGGAGGCCTGGCGTGCTGCAATTCATGGGGTTGCAAAGAGTCGGACACGACTGAGCGGCTGAACTGAACTGAACTGAATGTATCAATATTGGTTCATTAATTATAAAAAAAGTATAGTAATATAAGATGTTAATAATGGGAAAACTGGTTGTGGAGTACACGGGAACTCTGAACACCACATGTCCCACTGCACAGTTGAGACCCAGTCTTCCTATCTTTGCCCATAATGACTCTACAAAACTACTTGTACAGAATCAAATTTCCCTTTTTCTCTGTCTGTGAATGTGGTAATTCCTGGGGTGTTCATTCCTTCTGGAGAGGAAGCTGAGCTGAAGATGCCCCTTGGCCCACAAGAACTGGCATCTAAATAGACTCTTACCATTTACTGGTTATGTAACTGGAGCAATTTATTAGCCTCTCTATGTCTCAGATTACACTTCTGAAATCTGAGAATCGTGGCAAAAACCTCCTCACATGATTGTCATGAGAATTAGATTGGAAAGCATGTGTAAAATGTTTAGAATATTAGTTGACACTTAGTGAGTACATAAAAATGAATGTAAGTAAAATAGTGAATAAAAATGAATATACTTTCTAGTTTTTCTTTTAAATGATGTATCATAAAAAGAGTCAAAATAACCATCTAGAAAGCCTGTGTCCTGGCAGGGATAATAGATTCCAATAGGAATAGCAAACACATCTTTAAAGCTATGGAGACACCAGCTCCCAGGATTTCCATTATTTAAATTGTTCAGGGCCTCAGTGAACCTGGTTTAAACTAGCTAAGGGACTATGGGGGTTAGAACAGTACAGGAGGAATAAGTCAAAGTGATTACTGGAATTGTTGATAAAGTCCCACGTTGTGATAGTTTCAATCCTATTCCTCAAAGACTCATCTGTTTGCATTAATTCTTGCAATCGTCATAAAAATAGATGCTAAGAAAACATGATTTCAGAATGTTAAACCAACAGAAGACTCGTGAGAGTCAAGGGGCTTTATTGTTTTTCTACTTGTTTTAAATGAAGTAAGCTAACTAAAAAAATGAAAAATCCTATTATGAACTTTTATGATGTTTATAGATTACAATATAATACAACCCCCATTCTTTTATATATAAAACTTCAAACACAAAATCTTAACACAAATAAAAGCATAATAGGTACAGAGAATACACAAATAATAAGGTATGATATGGGTTTTGTGATAAAGATGCAAGGGGTGGGGGAGGCAGGCAACTGAGAATTGCACTGATAAAAAGATCATAATGTTCAAGGTATTTGCTGTAGCTGAGTTTTAAATTTAGTTCCAACCTTTCTTGAGACCTAGTGTTTAGTGAAAATATAGCCTGTTTTACAGTTCTCATTATCAAGGATAGAAAACATACCAGAAACACAGAAGGAACAGAGCTATTCCAAGCAATAAGCCCTACAAGAAGTCTTAGAAACCAAGGTCATAATTAAATTCAAGAAAATCAATTATTCCAGGAAGGAAGATATTAATAATATAATCCAGATTCACATATCTTCTTACACCAAGGATAAAGCTGCAATTTTAATGGCTTTCGTCCCAAGGCACACAAAGTAGGATGAACAGGTAAAAGATCTTTTTTTCCAGTGTATGCACTGCATTTCATTTGCTGTCACTCCCACTGAGAACAGGCTGAAATACAAGCACAAGTCTGTCCTATGCTTTCTCAGATGAAAGCCTAGACTATTTCTGTCATCACTGTATTCTTAACAGATGATGGTATCTGACACATAATAGATCTTTTTGTATAAATTTAACATCTGAAATGATTTTTTAAACTTCAATTGAGTAATTTGGGGCTAAACTGAGGATATGTGGAGGCAGGCACATATTTCTTAGTACTGCCTAAATTCTCAGACAGTCTATCCATTGACAAGACTTGGTGTGGAAGAACAAAGCAATCAAAGCTAAGTATCAGCATATCCACACCCACTTGAACAGTTTATGGCACTTTCTCCTGCTTGGAGACAACAAGGAACTGTACCACTGCACAAGATCAAGTGGATGACTCTTCAAACATAGGTGAAAACAGATCAAGGGAATCTTGGTTCATTATAACTACAGTGGCCTGCCAAGTTGTAATAAAGTAATAATGGGATTTTCTCAAGATTTGGAGTCTTTTAATAAAACATCTATCAGGAACTTTGGTATTGGCAGCAAGATTAAAAGAATTCAAGAGGCAGAGGAGTGAGGACAGGATCTGCAAAAAGTTTGTAATTGGCAAAAGTGAACCAAAGTGAGAAAATTCTAGAAGAAACCTTCATACACCGTGGTGGATTCATGTCAATGTATGGCAAAACCAATACAGAATTGTAAAGTAAAATAAAAAATAAATAAAAAAATAAAAAATTAAAAAAAACCCCAAAAGGTTGTTATTCTGATTATTCTTAAAAGCATGTAAGTTGTCAGTTACCTTGGGGCCAAAAACAGTGTACAAATGTGCTTCAACACAATGATTAGAACTGTGAGCATTGTTTTCAGATTCGGTTGCAGTCACCCTAAAGGTACATAAGATTGTGGAAAGAGAATATTAGACCTCTTTCTTTCTATCTGTTCCTTCTCCTCTTTCTCCTTCTCTTTCTTCTTTCCTCCCTGTTTCTTTCTGTATTTATGCTTGTATATATATATACACACACGCATATATGTGTACATGTATGTGAATAATGTTTATTCTTTTCTATATGTGGAATTGTTTATAATGCAATAATATATATTTTATATAGAAATAATAACAATAAAGTCCTCACTTATTGAGTGGTATTATTAGTATACACACAACATTGTTGTAAGCTTAACATGTATTAAACAATTCAATCCTCACAACGATGCTATGAAGTAGGTACCAATATTACCCATCTCTTAGGATGAGGTAAGAGTGGCACCTATTGATATAATCGCTTAACCAAAGTCACAGAGTTAAGAAGTGGCAGTGCTGTAGTTCAAATGTAAGCAGTCTGTCTCCTGAGTTGGTGGTTCTGACCATTATAGGAGTATGTGTATATAATGCATAATTAATAAAATGTGAACATATTTAGGGGTGTGTGCTCAAGGAGTTTAGAGGGAATGACTTTTTAAAAATATAGAACACCATTCAGACTATCTTAATATACTTAAAATTAGTCATGTAATGAAGCTAATGAGCTAACAATATGGGGGTACTTAACAATGGCTGGAAAAAACGTTCTAGGATTGAAGTGCTATTATACACGATTCAGCTCCTTTGTAAGTATTGGTTAAGCAATGCATCTTTTTTGGCAGCACTGTGTATGCTGTGGCTAATACTTGATATATACAGCGCACATGTACAGGTGATCTCTGCTTGCTACTTTACCATCTTTTTGAGGAGGTAGAAAGTCAAGACACACACTAATATTAAAATCAAGATTAACTCTGACCCTCAGAATTTTTTGTTGCAACATCTGGTGCTATCAATGATAATATCTTCTGATTAACATTGAGAAAATTGGCCTTGAATCACTAACATATGTGTAAGGAGCCAATTTAGTTTCCAAATTATGCAGAAATAGCTTAGCATAACATCTGGTTAATGTGCTACTAAAAATGAATTCCATTTTAATAGATAAAACTTATATAAGCCTCCTTTGGGAGAAAGAGCAGACAAATTGAATTTTCTCAAATATATGAAGTATGTGTAATATATATTTTTGTAAGTGGAGTTATTTTTATTAAAATAGGTGTGTATTTATGTGACTTTTTGATATATAAAATATGAAAAATAAAATTTTTCTTATGATATCTTTTGTATCAATTACTTTGTTCTTTTAAGAGAATATAGCTTTTTCCTGTTGATTTGTTGATGACTGAATAATCAACTGATTGGTATATATTGTGGGGTAATGGAGGAATTTGTTCCTCTCTTTTTCAGGGATTTTGGATAAGACAGCCTCACATATACAGTGGTAGCCTATGATTTCTTAAAAAGATCAGTCTCATCTTCCACAAAATTTTCTGTGGTATGTACCCTAGAATTGATTAATTTGTAATATCTTATAGATGACTACTTTCAGACTTTGAAGACACCTCTTATGTACCTCTTTTTGTTTTAAATCAGTGATGGGAGTATATGCATTGACTTAAGATGACTATTATATGTATACAAAGATGAGTGCATTTTTTTCTGTAGATAATTTGAAGCTTCCAAGAAATTCTCAAAGGCATTGAGTATTAGGGGAAAGAAAAGAATAAATGTAACTGTTTTAGGTCAATTTTGAATTTCTCAAAAAGTTGTTTGAGTAGTAATTAATTTTCTGAGAGTCAAAATTGTTACAAGGTCTAAACCACTCATTGAGTGACTTCAGTTAACTCATCTGTAAAGCAGTTCCTTCAGATTAGGTTTATTTTTAGTGTCCTTTCTGATGACGGGAGCCTGTGTGTTTGCATTCATTTCAAAGGAACAAGTATTTCCAGCTCATGTGAGGAGATAAAATAATCTCAAATTGGAATTCACCAATACAGTGGGCTATTTCAGTTTTCCACAGTCATTATTGGCTATCTATTAACATTTTAAGCACTGATATATATTTAGAGATTGTCCATGGGATGATAGTATGGATTTCTATTTATTAATGATGTTTTGAATAATCTGCATTTGACTTTTAGCTACTTTTAAAGAGATTATTCAGCAGAAAGATCTGGTAAATGATGTCCCATATAATTCCTTTTAAAAATCTGTTCCCTCTTTAAATGTATATATGTAAAGCTCAGAAGTGTATTTTGGGGAAGCTTAAAGAATTCATTTAGCCTTTTTGTGAATTACTGAAGTATGAAAATATTGTTTCCTATGATTATCACATAATTCAGAGAAGCTATGAATGTGAATCAAGAAATGTGGAAGGTAATTTGGGACAGAATGGATATATGTATGGCTGAGTCACTCTGTTGTGCACCTGAAACTCTCACAACATTGTTAATCAGCCATAGTCCAGAATAAAATAAAAAGTTAAAAAAAAAGAAACATGGCAGGTATTGAATGCCACTTCCTCATGATTTGGCATGAAGTACATGGGATAAAGCTGAAGAAATTAAACTCTCAGAAGAAAGGCAGTTGATTAACCTTATTTTTTTGCATGAAGTAGAATTTTAGAACACTTTTATGCCTTTCATTTATTGAAAATGATCTCTTAATAAATAAAATGTATTTTGAGGGCTAAAAGGTTTGAACTCTGTAGGGCAGGCCTGCAAGCTGAAAACTCTCAGGCAGGATCAGAAGCTGCAGTCTTAAGGCAGAATTTCTTCTTTAGGAAAATAATCTGTTTTGCTCATAGAGACTTTTAACTGATAGGATGAGTTACACTCATACAGTTAAGGATAATCCACTTGAAGTCAAATTATCATATATGTTCACATTTACAAAATATCGTCATAACACCTAGATTAGTGTTTGGTTGAATAAGTGGGTAATATAGCCTAGCCAGGGTGGGACATAAAATATCACAATTGGATTAAGTTTATAACTTAATATTAAAGGAAAATAGAGTAAAGTATATAGACAGGAAGAAATATTTTATAGATCCTATTCATACTACATTTCATTTGCATCAGAAAATTGCTGTTAAGTCACTCAGTCATGACTGAGTGGGCTGCGACTCCATGGACTATAGCACACCAGGCTTCCCTGTCCTTCACCATCTCCCGGAGCTTGCTCAAACTCAAGTCTAGTGGTGTCATCCAATCATCTTATCATCTGTCGCACCCTTCTCCTCCTACCCTCAACCTTTCCCAGCATCAGGGTCTTTTCCAATGAGCGGGCTCCTCACATCAAGTTACCAAAGTATTGGAGCTTCAGCTTCGGCATCAGTCCTTCCAGTGAATATTCAGGGTTGATTTCCTTAGCTGACAAAGATCCATCTAGTCCAAGCTATGGTTTTTCCAGTAGTCATGTATGGATGCAAGAGTTGGACCACAAAGGCAGCTGAGTGCTGAAGAATTGATGCTTTTTAACTGTGGTATTGGAGAAGACTCTTGAGAGTCCCTTGGACTGCAAGGAAATCAAACCAGTCAATCCTAAAGGAAATCAGTCCTGAATATTCATTGGAAGGACTGATGATGAAGCTGAAGCTGAAACTCCAATACTTTGGCCACTTGATGCGATGAACCGATTCACTGGAAAAGACCCTGACTCTGGGAAAGATTGAAGGCAGGAGGAGAAGAGGATTACAGAGGATGAGATGGTTGGATGGCATCACCAACTTGATGGACATGAGTTTGAGCAAGCTCCAGGAGTTGGTGATGGACAGAGAAGCCTGGCATGCTTCAGTCCATGGGGTCACAAAGAGTCAGACATGACTGAGTGACTGAACTGAACTGATTTCCTTTAGGACTGACTTGTTTGATCTCCTTGCTGTCCAAGGGACCTCAAGAGTCTTCTCCAGTACCACAGTTCCAAAGTTACTAGAAGGCAAATCATCCTTAAAGTCCAGACATTTGCATGTTTCTTTTAATGTCTCAGGAATTATAGTGGGACTTTTCAACAATACTTTTGATGTCCTTGTCTATATTTTCATTTATAGTAAAATGAAAACCTCAGTCCTTCACCACAGATTTGAGTCAGTTGTTTCCCTTCATCATGAGCATTATTTATAAAACACAACAAATGAGTACTGACATCATAAATGATAGCTAATGTGTTAGGAATAAAATTCTGTTTCATCTACCATGGAATTTGTTGACTTCATGACACTGATAACATTTCCAGTGGGATGTCAGAAAAACTATCTAGGGACTTTCCTGGTGGTCCAGTGGTTAAAAATCTGTATTCCAGTGCAGGCGACACAGGTTGGATCCCTGGTTGGGGAAACAGGATCCCATATGCAGTGGGGTAACAAAACCCGTGTACTGGTACTACTGAACCCACATGCTCTGGAGCCCTTGCACCACAACTAAAGAGGAGCCCACATTCTACAATGAAGAGCCTGTGTGCTGCAACTAAGACTTGATGTGGCCAAAAATTAATAAAGAAATAAGCAAACAAACAAATAAATAAATAAAAATAAAATAATCTCAAATTAGGAAGTAGAATCACAATTTATTGAATCTTCAGTGCAATGCAGAGCTTAATCATTTATTGACTAGTCTGTTTTACAGCTCTATAATGGCAAAAGTTAATATAAAAATTTTTGTTTAATGAGATATTGTGATGGTTAATTTGATTTATCAACATGGGTAAGCCACAATGCCCAGATATTTGGTTAAACATTATTCTGGATGTTTCTGTTAAGGAACATTTCATCTTTATGGCTTAGAAGGATTAATGGTCCCTAGCAGACTGGTAAAATAGAGTTTGTCACTGCGATGTTAAGACCTACCTTATATTCCTGACTGTAAGACTATTTTACACTGTGGTCTCAATTTCTTTCTGATTGCTGCCATTTTAGAATTATAATAGAATATCTATGGTTTTTTGTTAAAAATTGTACCTTTGATGGAGGTTTTTTACAAGTACTGGGAAATCCATGGATTGTTCTAGGCCTAACATTTTCTTTTCTTTTTTTTTTTTTTTGCTTCATTTTTACATAGTATTGACACTACTTTGAGAAGTTCTTCTTTGCCAACGTTGTTTTCTAAGCACCCTGGGGGCAACTTTATTTATATGCCTGTCTGAACATTTTCTTACTTTTATCTAAAATATATAAAGAACTTTTGAGTCAACAGTAATCAAATGTAAAACCTGATTTTTAAAAAACTGTACAAAAGATTTGAGCAAATGATTCATCAAAAAGATGTGAATGGCAAAGAGCACATAAAAATATTCAACATCATTTGTCAACAGGGAAATGTGAGTTAAAATCATAATTAAATATCACCACACATCTATTAGAATGACAAAAATTATAAAGACTGACTATACTAAATGCTTGAGAGGATATGAAGGAAATGGAAGGCTTGCACACACACTGCTGGTGAGATTGTAAAATGGTGCAACTACTTTGGGAAATAGTCATCATTTTTAGGTATCTACTTAAGAGAAAATGAGATTTATGTCTGTAAAAGATCTATACATAAATGCTCATAGAAAATTTGTTTGTAATGGTTAAAAACTGAAAATAACACAAGCGCCCATCAACAGTTGAATAGACAAGAAAATTGTGTTATACTCATGCAATGCAACAGTGCTTAGCTATTTTTTTTTTTTTTTGATACAACCTAACCACCCTTATGGAGAGGAGAGTGAAAAAGTTGGTTTAAAGCTCAACATTCAGAAAACTAAGATCATAGCATCTGGTCCCATCACTTCATGGGAAATAGATGGGGAAACAGTGTCAGACTTTATTTTGGGGGGCTCCAAAATCACTGCAGATGGTGACTGCAGCCATGAAATTAAAAGATGCTTACTCCTTGGAAGGAAAGTTATGGCCAATCTAGATAGCATATTGAAAAGCAGAGATATTACTTTGCCAACAAAGGTGCATCTAGTCAAGGCTATGGTTTTTCCAGTGGTGATGTATGGATGTGAGAGTTGGACTGTAAAGAAAGCTGAGCACTGAAGAATTGATGCTTTTGAACTGTGGTGTTGGAGAAGACTCTTGAGAGTCCCTCGGACTGCAAGGAGATCCAACGAGTCCATCCTAAAGGAGATCAATCCTGGGTGTTCATTGGAAGGACTGATTTGAAGTTGAAACTCTAATATTTGGCCACCTGATGTGAAGAGCTGACTCATTTGAAAAGACCCTGATGCCAGGAAAGATTGAGGGCAGGAGAAGGGGATGACAGAG
The DNA here is from genome assembly GCF_014754425.2 of Oryx dammah. NCBI lineage: Eukaryota > Metazoa > Chordata > Mammalia > Artiodactyla > Bovidae > Oryx > Oryx dammah. Next base: position 19,049,256 of record NW_024070199.1, read on the forward strand.
GATGAGATGGTTGGATGGCATCACACACTCGATGGACATGGGTGTGGGTGGACTCCGGGAGTTGGTGAACAGGGAGGCCTGGAGTGCTGCGGTTCATGGGGTCGCAAGGAGTCGTAACACGACTGAGCAACTGAACTGAACTGAAACCTTTAACATTATATTTCCTTCTAGACACAGTTTGTTTCCTGCAAGAAAGCTTTTCTAAATAAGTTGGTAAGTTATGGGTTCTTCACCCAGCCATCCCATGTGAAATCCCATTGCAAATATATACCATTAATTTCTAATTTGTGTACTATTAAGTATTGGCAAATATAATTTCTTCATTATGTGCATTCTCCTCCTTCATTCAGTCTTTCAAGATTTTTATTAACAGCCCACTAAATTGAAAAGTGAAAGTGAAGTCGCTCAGTCTTGTCCAACTCTTTGTGATCCCATGGACTGTAGCCTTGTAGCCTATCAGGCTCCTCCATCCATGGGATTTTCCAGGCAAAAGTGCTGGAATGGATCGCCATTGCCTTCTCCAGGGTATCTTCCTGACCCAGGGATCGAACTCGGGTCTCCCTCATTGCAGGCAGATGCTTTCCCTCTGAGCCACCACGGAAGCCAGTGATTAAATTGAAGGCACTGTTAATTTACATAAGATTTTAGAAGAAAAACTTCTACCTTGGTTTCTCTGTTATTTTCTCCTATCCATCTTCCTTTTCTTTCTCCATATCTTTATTCAGTGTCATTCTTTATTTAGCTGGAGAAAAAGTAACAAATATAATACAAAATAAGATGAAATCTCATACTTCATGAGAATCGTACCAGTTAATAAACAGGTGTCTCACATTTTTGCATTCATCAGCTAAAAAAGAAAAAGTATGTCTTACACACAGCAGCACACAAAAATATACTTTGATGTTATATTTTAAGTCCCAGGAACTTCACTTTTACTCTTGGAATTTATCGTCAGAAGAGATATTTTGACCCAGGAAGTGGCCATTTCTTAGCTATGCAATCTGCTTTAAAGTAGTTATTGTCTTCTCCACCAACTTTTAGGACTAGGCATGTAGGCAAGTCAGAACATATTATATTAAAACTTCAATACCAAGCATGCTGTGCATCAATCAATTATAAAGCGTTGAATTTTATATTGCATTTTTAGACCAACTAAGTTTGGTATATGTGAAGATCACAGCCATATTGACATTTTGCTATATGCCTTGCTCTGTGTAATAGCTGTTTATAATAAAGCCACTTAGATTTTCTTTTGTCAATTGACTGTGCCAAGCTCTTTCATACCTCAGGACCTCTGCATGGCCAGGCTTCCCTGGTGGCTCAGATGGTGAAGCATCTTTCCTGCAATGCGGGAGACCTGAATTCGATCCCTGGGTCGGGAAGGTCCTCTGGAGAAGGAAACGGCAACCTGCTCCAGTATGGACGAGCAGCCAACCCCTGGCTGGCTAAAGTCCATGGGGTCGCTAAGAGTTGGACATGACTGAGTGACTAACACTGCATGGCCATGTTTTTTCTGCCTAAAAGACTCTATGATTAGGAAAGTGTATGTGCTCAGTCCCTCAGTTGTGTCTGACTCTTTACAGCCCTTTGGACTGTACCCCACCAGGCTCCTCTGTCCTCCTGCTCCAGGGACAATTAGGAATATTTACTGGCTAATCAATTCATTCTTTAGTTTTCAGGCTGTAATTCCATTTTCTCAAAGATACTCACCTCTGATCACCCCAATATAATTTTGGCATATAATTACATTTCTTTTAACATATTATATTTTTCTTCAAAGTGTGCTAACTAGGTGTATTATTATAGTATCCATTCATAGCAAATTAGACAACAGCAAGTACCAAGCAATAGAACTGATGCTCACTTATGCTTGAATAGGGTCCTGGGATGCCCCCATGAGAGAGTTATTATACATTTAGTTTCTGGATAATGGAAAGTTCGAAGATTCAAAGGAATGTTTCCGGGTGACCTAGGTAATGACTATTTACCAAGTGTTACAGAAGCATTTCAATATTTTATGCATTCTCAATGGTATTCTGGCACATACAGTTATAATTCAAGTTTCCTTATCACAGTTTCCATTTGTCTCACTCTCTGTGTTACTGTTTATTGCCCATCTCTCTCCCTAGATAATACACTCCATCATAATAAAAGCAGCCTCTGTTTAATAACCATTTAAACTATAATAGCTAGAGATGACTAATGAATAAACAAATGTCTCTGATGCTGCTGCTTCATAATCTACTACATACTATACCAAGAAAAAAAGGTTCTGTATTCTCTTTCAAAGCACCATGAATTGTTTTCCAATTTGTGTATTTATAAGTAGGAAGACTCAACCTAGTTGAGTACTTGGAGAGCTTGAATTCACTCCTTGTACAGAACAGAAAATGCTTCTCTTAAAGCCATTATAGTTCATCACATAATTGACTTCATGGGAAATGGCTACACTTTCTTCTACCAGAAACAAGAATAACAGTTTATTATGAACAATCCCACTAAGGAGCTAGGGGTAAAATGCATAACAAAATTTTATAGGTGTCAGAATTACTAAGTCAATGGTGAATATTTCCTGTAGTTGAATATTTATCTAGTTGAATATGGTTGAATGTGATGGTCTTCTCTACTGAAGCAAATCCTCCTGCCATTTGATACACTTTTTGAGTGTATCACAAAGTGTAACAGATGAACTGTATGCTTATCTCACAAATTCTTGTAAAATGTTTGCTTTAACAAAAATAATTGTCTCAAAGTCATCAGATAATTAAACCATCAAATATTAGGTTTTCAAATTCCCCATTATTCTGAAAGTATTGTTGTGTAATTGATTTTCAATAATTTTAGGTATTTTAATACGTTCTTCTGCCTTGTTGCTTAATGTGAATCATTTATTTTCCACTGGGTTTACAAATAGAGCCAAAATATATAGGATCAAGGAATCAAGATAAAATGCAAAACTCTATAAATTATCTGGAGCCTCAGAAATTTGGGGTACCTGGCAGAGAAGGGTCAGAAAGCTTATGAACCTGTACTAGTATTTGCTTTCATCTACTGTGAACTCAGTATGTTTTTCAAGAAACATATGCATAGTGCTAATGATAGAAAGCCATATTTCAGGCAATTTAAAGCATTGTTACCTTTAAACCAACACTAAATATAAGATTCCAATTTTTACTTTCTTCATGAAGTTCAAGAAGACTAAAAAAAGTATACAGCTAGTGACTTAACAAAATCTCCTTTCTCCCATACAATCTAAATATCCTTCTTCTACTTGACATTTTTTAAAATAACATCTATCTTTCTAAGATACCATATAAATACATCTTTTGAAATTTTGTTTATTTATTTGGTGACTAATCACTGCCTATCTCCACTCACTTGAATATAACCTTTATCAAGGCAAGATCATGTTTCTTTCATTCACAGATATATCTTAAACATCTAGATGGTGCCTGGAACATTAAAGGATCTCTATACATATTAATCAAATGAATATATGATCACTACACCATACAACATATCATGCCATAGAAGGTAACTTTTAGGTTTTAAAATACTGTACTAAAATTGATATCAAAACAGGTGCTATTGAGTTAGTACTCAATAAGTACAATAACATTATTATTAAAATACATAACATTTTTTGTAATTTGAGCACTACCAATTTATTTGAAACAGTTATCTTGTTTCTCAGAACTAAAAGTCTTTTTAATTCTTGGAGTCACTATTTATTGTTTAATAGGAAACTCCCTATATATATATATATATATATATTTTTTTACTATACTGCAGGAATTGCAGGAATGTCAAAATGATGTGTATGTTTTGCTTGCATTTTCAAACATAATCAACCTAAACACTGATGTGTATGTTTTGCTTGCATTTTCAAATATAATCAACTTAAATACTGATTGAGGTTAAAAAAGTTTTGTGGTGTCAATAGCAACCAAGAATTATTTAGATGAGGGCACAACCAAGTATGAATTTCTTCAGCATGTAACTTGGGGAGAGGGAGGTAGTGAATCTGGCTTAAGACTGGTGCATTTTGATTCACATATTTTTTAAGCCATTAATTTAATTAAGTATTTTAATGAATAAGTGATGCTACATATTTATTTAATATGTTACATTTCCTGAGTATGCAGGGAAATACCAAAATGAAGACATTATTCTAGAAACAGATTTCTAGGAAAAGGACAGGGACCTGAGTTCTGATTCTGGCTCTTTTTCAAGCATGTAGACTCGAAAATGATATTAGCTCTTGGTGTTTTCAATCATCCATCACTTATAAATGGGAATAATGATGACAATCTACATACTGGATAGGTAATACTGATATTTCAGAATTAAGTTAGATCCTGTAAGTATAATATACTCAATAAACATAAAACATTTTACCAATATAAGGGCTTTGTAAATTGATGATTTCAAACTGTGGTGCTGGGGAAGACTCTTGAGAGTACCTTGGACAGCTAGGAGATCAAACCAGTCAATCCTAAAGGAAATCAACCCTGAATATTCATTGGAAGGACTGATGCTAAAGCCGAAGATCCAATTCTTTGGCCACCTGATGTGAAGAGCTGCCTCACTGGAAAAGACCCTGATGCTGGGAAAGATGGAGGGCATGAAGAGAAGGGGACGCCAGAGGATGAGATGGTTGGATGGCATCACTGACTCAATGGACATGAGTTTGGGCAAACTCAGAGATGGTGGAGGACAGGGAAGCCTGGTCTGCTGTAGTCCATGCTGTTGCAAAGAGTCAGACACAACCTAGCGGATTAACAACAACAAAATTAAACAACTAAAACATGTTAGTACATAAATGAAAATATAAATTGTGACATGCTATGCTGTAGAGCTCAGGAACCACAACAATGACCTACTGCTGCTGCTGCTGCTGCTGCTGCTAAGTCGCTTCAGTTGTGTCCGACTCCGTGTGACCTCATAGACGACAGCCCACCAGGCTCCCCCGTCCCTGGGATTCTCCAGGCAAGAACACTGGAGTGGGTTGCCATTTCCTTCTCCAATGCATGAAAGTGAAAAGTGAAAGTGAAGCCGCTCAGTCGCGACCGACTCTTAGCAACCCCATGGACTGCAGCCCCCCAGGCTCCTCCACCCGTGGGATTTTCCAGGCAAGAGTACTGGAGTGGGTTGCCATTGCCTTCTCCGAATGACCTACTAAAACACACCAAAAAATGGATGAATCACAAAAACATAATGCAAGATGAAACAAGTTAAACCCAAAAGAATTTGTACTGAATGAATTCATTCATGTGAATACTCTAGAACAGGCAAAACTAACTTATGGTGACAGAATCAGAGAAACATGTAAACTGCTTGTGTCAGTGTTTATACAGATGTAGACATTTATCAAATATCAAAAAACTGTGCTCTTAAACATCCATGCATTTTTATCTGTAAATTGTTTCTTCAAAAAGATGAGATATAGTAGAAAAACAGGTTTACAGTCATGATTACTTTAAATTTCATGCTTCATAATGAACTTAATAGTAAACATCTTTGCATTATAGCATCTGAATATAATATTTCTCTGAACTTGGACAAGGCCTTTCAGCTGAATAGCCTATAGATGTGTTTCTGCAGATAGAACTTAAACCACATATATAATTTACAAGAAAACTATCTGGTTTATCCCATTCTCTGCAAAGCCTGATCACAACCCATGTATTCCTACAAGAATAAAAGCTGACACCCAAGGAAATGTTCTACTGGCCCTTGAAATACTCTTCTTGAGTTCAGAGCTGTGATTTTGGCTTCAGTAAAAATTGCCCTCTATAATTATGACTCCATTTCTTAGCTGTATTGCTTCCCCATGGACTTCTGAAAAGACTGCTTGATTTCCACTGGACTGCTTCATCTGTCATTGTTCTTTTCTTACAGTTAGAGAGGTTACATTCTTGAAACTAGAGCTGTCAAATAGGTTTAAAATGTTTACCTAGCCAGTCTTACAGCTGCTCATGTCAATTTTATCTCCTGCAGTTTCCATAGCTCTTAGGCTGCTCCTGTGTCATGATCTGGAATTCACACCTGAAAAGTAACAAACAAACTTCTTCAACTTGAAGTTGTTTTACTGGGCATGAGAAAATTCAAATTCCTTTTTCTGTTTAATCTGGGCAATTTAGTAGATGAGACATTGCAAGGAGACTCTAGAAATTTTACTATTCCTCTTCCTTTGTTGTTGTCCAGTCACTCAGGCATGTCCGACTCTTTGTGACCCCATGGACTGCAGCACAGCAGGCTTCCCAGTCCTTCACCATCTCTCTGAGTTTGCTCAAACTCATGTCCATTGAGTTGGTGATACCATCCAACCATCTCATGCTGTGTCATCCCCTTCTCCTCCTGCCTTTAGTCTTTCCCAGCATAAGGGTCTTTTCCAATGAGTTGGCTCTTCGCATCATGTGGCTTCTTCCTTTAATCATCTTTTATTCATGAATTCAGTCATCCATTTCTTCACTCATTTTTTCCATTCAGCAACTCAGCTACTTGCCAATTCATTGATCAATCCTTCCTTTTCCTTGACATACCTGCAATCCATTATCTGCACACCCATACAACTGCGTGTCTATGCACTTACCAACCTACCTATCATCCATTTTCTATCCATCCACTCATCCACTTAACTCAGCATCTACACAGTCATCAAACATTATTAAACCTGACTGTAACTTAGGCATTGAGTGCTATTAGAAATTGAAGGAATAAGAAAAAATTGTACACACTTATTTCAGGCAAGAGCAGAGATGAAAATTTCCTTCAGTTAATAAACTTTTTAAAGCTGCAAATGACTTTCAAATAATTTTTTCAGTGTGCATCTCTTCATTTAAGTTTACTTAAATCATGAATTTTCAGAGCAATGTAGCCACACAGAAAAAAAATTACCTGTGAAATTCGAGGAAAATACATTGATATCCAGGCTCCACTTCAACCGTTCTGTTGAAGCATATCCAGTAATTTAACCTGCATACCAAATAGTTTGATAACTCTATAAGGATTTTGGCATGTAGCCCAGCACTGAGACCCACAGGCTTCAGAGAAATCCTACAATGTAGTTTTCATTCAATACTGTGTTTTCATGGCACCACTCAAGAGAACACAGACATATATATTTTAACCAGACTTATGATACACTATAAATCTCACATTGAGCAAAGATAAGCAACAAACTAATATAAATCAACATATTCAAAATGTGTATAATTATAGTTGTTAAAAACACCACATGTTAATGAAAGGAGAAACAGTATGTTTTGTAACAAACTTACATTTCTTTAAAAAAAGAAAAGATTAAGTTCCTTTATCCTTAATTCTGTTTATATTTTATAAGAAACTCCTTCATTTTCCAGGAAGAAATAATACTGAAGATTTAATTATTTCAGAATTCTCACTTAACTCCTTCTTATTAATAGAGAATGAGATTTTTTTGTGAGTGATAAATCGTGAATTTAAAATCCATTGATCCTTTTTTCTCTATTCAGCAGAATTAATTGAAAGTCATCTGCTGCTTAGTGACTTCTTTTACTCCTTCCTTTGGAATTCTCTCCTGTGTAATAAACATTTTCCTCCACTTAATCTCTGTGATAAGCAGAGCTGATTTCTAGCCAAATGCTTTCTTCCAAAAGCATTTCTCAAACCCATCTCTCTGTCCTGCTTTCAGGATTTTATGAAAATTAGTCTGTAATTTACTTTGTAGATTGTCTGGAATCTGTCTTGTAAACCCATTTCTTATATGCAAATACAGATTTAGAATACAAAGATTAAAAAATAGAGAATAAAGTATTATATATAACTTTCATGGATGAAAGCATTCTGCTGATAAATCTGCAAAGATAGGTAAGTGGTTGGTTTGTGGAGATCTTTGTATACCTGGTAAAGAGACTGAACATAGCCCTATAAGGTTTGCAGAGATAAGAGGGACTTGAGACAGGGGAAAGGGGCTCATTTGCATTTTGGACAGACAACCATTTAAGCTGCAGACAGGGGACCACATGGAGAAGACTGAATTAGGGGTACCTGTGTGGTAGACTCCTACAATGATTTGGAGGAGGTGATAAAGTCTAGAAAAGAATAGTGGTTGTGGAAATGTAGAAGGATATTTAGAATGAGATGTTTATTTTACTTTCTATTATCATTTTTGTTATTGTGGTAAAGTCTGGGAAAGAATAGTGGCTGTGGAAAGGTAGAAGAGTATTTAGAATAAAATATTCATTTTACTTTCTATCATCATAAATATATGTGCAATTATTGAGATATCTCTTACCTCTCCTGCTTTTGATTTCCAGAATTAGACAAGTAAGATCTATTTCACTGTTTTTTGTTTTCTTATCATTAAAACAGCAAGGAGAAAAAATGTGCAAGGGATGCATTTTGACTTGTGAATATATTGCTTAATCTCTAAAACTGGCAAATATGAGTCTCTTCTGAGAAATATGCTTCTTGCCAGTAGCATTTGGCAGTTCATTCTGGAATATGTTTTCCAGGTAGCAGAAGACTTCGGATTTCACTGCAGAGATTTCAACGGAAAGACTCTACCCTTGCTACTTTCAATATCATTGGCCCAGAGTCAGGACTTTGCATAGAGGCAATTTATTGTCACATATGTCTCTTTAAGTTTTTCTATCCATGTTTAATTTCAATTAAACTCTGAAAGTTATCACTCCTAATGAGGAGTAAAAGCTAAGTTTTTTAAGGCCTGATACACAATGTTCCCCAGTATCTTTCAGCTTCTGCCAGGTCACCACTGGTATCTTCTGCTATTTGTTATACCCAAACTCTCCACATTCTCTCGTCTGTATGTGTTTCTTCATGCCATTGCCTCTGCTCCAACTTCCCTTCCCAGTTCCTACATTTGGCTGACTTCTTCTCTTTATAAATTCACCTCAAAGTTTGATTTCTCTTTGAAATATTTCTTATACACCCCAACTATTTCAACTCCTTCATACTATCCTCAAAAGCTGTGCAAGTTTCCAACTCTACAGTCTATTTTGAGAATCTTACAAATTTTAATGTATACAAGGTCATTAAGAGAGACTCAAAAAGAAACCAGATTATTACAGCAAAAACTCATGTATACAATCAAAATTAGAGCTCTTCTATCTGTTATTCCCAGAAAAATATATTATAAGCAGTTGATAAAAAATGTAATCTTTAAGATTGTTTTTTTCCAAACAGCTATTGGCAATGACTGAGTTAATGAACTGTATTTAGTTCTTGTTCTCAATATCCATTTTTTTCTCTAATAAATAGACATGTAAAATCTTTACTTGGATAAAATATTCCAGTGATAATCTCATTTCAGAAAAACTATAATTGCTTTTTGATATATACTAGAGAATATGAGCTGAATCTTCTCTTGTATGGGTTTACAGAGATTTTGCTTCTATAATGTTTAAATAAACAAAACAAATGTTTTACCCCAGGTGAAATGAATAACTTGCTCCCACTGGCCTACAAAGGCAGTTATTTAACCATAGGAAAAAGAAAATGTCCTGGAATATAATTCTACATAGCAACAATTCAACAGTACAAGTTTCTGAGTTAAGAAGCTTCAACACATTTCTTGAAAGAGGAAAAACAGCTTTAAACTCAAACATTTTGAAAATTTCAAAAACGTCAACATTTTGAAAAGTAGACAGCAGTCCATTTGTAATGGAGAAAGAATATGAATTTCAAACATATGACTGAATAGATGGTCTTGCTAATGAATAGTTAGTAAAAGTGTTAGTCACTCAGTCGTGTATGACTCTTTGTGACACCATGGATTGTAACCCACCAGACTGCTCTGTACGTGGAATTCTGCAGGCAATAATACTAGAGTGGGTAGCCATTCTCTTCTCTAGGGGATCTTTCCAACCCAAGGATTGAACTCGGGTCTTCTGCATTGTAGTCCATGGGGTCTCAAAGAGTCAGCCACGACTGGTGACTGAACAACAAGTCCTGAATTACAGATTCTTAACCATCTGAGCCACCAGGAAAGCCCTATGAGTAGTAAAATAATGTTTAAATGCATATACCCATAAACTCTCATTGAATCAGTCAAATAACACTGAACAACATATATTAATCAAATCCTTTACAGATAAAGTGATACACAACCAGTTTTAGAGATTTTGCTATCTAGTTTTGCAAATAATCAAAAGAAGTAAAATAAAATCCAGACCATCTGGATTTAAACAACATAGGTTGTATTTCCTCCAAATTGCAAGAATTGACAAATTATTCAGAAGAAAATGCTACATATATATAAAATAAATTCTAACTAGGTTAGTTGAGAAGACTATTTAAAATTATAAAACAATTTTTCTCTAAGTTTTTTATCTGTCTCTTTTAGAATATAGCACAGTTCTGATCTTTAATGGCATTTTTTTAAACTGTGGTATATTGGTTGCCTGGCTGCATGCATGAAGCTCTGATACAAAAATGTCTAACAATTTATAAAAAGAATTATTCTTACATATCCAAAATATACCCATGACTACACCTATTTTCAGCTTCAGAAAATATTCATACTTTTAATTGTTAACATGTAGTGGAAAATGTAGGAAATGTCCAGATTGTGAAGTGGGTTAGGAGACAGTTCAAGATGGAAGAAAAAGGAAAAGGCGTCAGTGATGTAGTTTCAGTCTGGCCTTGCCTTTTAACTGTGGCCTAAGTGCAGGAGTCGAGGATACTAACATGACCATTAACAAGCTCCTTTAATACTAAATTGTTCTTGTTCAGTCAAACATGTTTGACTCTTTGTGATCCCATGGACTGCAGCATGCCAGGCTTCCCTGTTCTTCACAAACTCCTCCTGGAGTTTGCTCATGGTTTTTTTCCAATGAATTGGCTCTTCACAACAGGTGGCCAAAGTATTAGAACTTAGCCTCAGTCCTTCCAACAAATATTCAGGTTTACAAAACCTTCAGTTTACTAAAGGTTCATTTCCTTTAGTAAACTGTTCTCTCCCTTCTTCCCATTTGCCTTTACCTCTCCATTAGCAATGAAGTGATTTCTCATTTCTGCTGAAAACACAAATATTCCTGGAAATGGAAAATAAGTCCATGGTGGCTCAGATGGCAAAGAATGCCTGAAATGCAGGATACCCTGGTTTGATCCCTGGGTCAGGAAGATCCCCTGGAGAAAGAAATGGCAACCCACTCCAGTATTCTTGTCTGGAGAAGTCCATGGACAGGGGAGCCTGATGGGTTACAGTCCGTGGGGTCTCAAAGAGTCAGACATGACTGAATGACTAACACTTTAATGCATCTCTGACTCAATGGACTTGAGTTTGAGCAAATCCAGGAGATAGTGAAGGACAGGGAAGCCTGGTGTGTTGCAGTTCATGGGTTGCAAAGAGTTAGACATGCCTTAGTGACTGAGAAACAACAACAACTCTTTCCTAAGAGATTTGAGAAACTAAACTAGGAGAACAGCGATTGAGAGGCTAGAAAACAAAACAACACAAAATGAAGCAATAGAAAGAAAGAGCACTAGGGGGAGCAGAAGAATGAGCAGAAAGAGAAGGTGATGACTACAGGGAAAAGATGTGGTTACTTCATTTATAGATGTGAGTCTGTGTTCTCAGTGGGTATCTAGAACATAAATTTTTGCCAGGAAAGAGACAAAGATTTTTGAACAGAAAGGGCTAGGTAAGGAGAATATAGTCTGATTATGGTACACTGTCCTCTGACCACTGACATTTGAAATAATAGTGAAGGTAAATCCTTTTAATATTCTGTGTTGGCAAACTAAAAAAAAATAAATTTTATTTTCTCTGAATTATTAACTTGGGCTCATTGAATTAGATTATATCTTTGTAATTTTACCTCCTACACTATTGTTTGATATTTAGAAGATATTGTAAACCATACTTAGCTGAATTGATGAATTAAATTCAGCACTAAATTGCTTTAACATGAGAGAAGAACCCCATTCACAGGGAATATTAAACTTTAAATCCACACTTTAAATAAATAACTATGAAGACTAAGTAATCCATAACAAACACATTGCTGTACAATTCTTTATTAGGCAGCACTAATATACAATGCTGGTTCCAAATAGGAAAAGGAATCCAAAAAGGCTGTATATTATCACCCTGCTTATTTAACTTCTATGCAGAGTACATCATGAGAAACGCTGGGCTGGAAGAAGAACAAGCTGGAATCAAGATTGCCGGGAGAAATATCAATAACCTCAGATATGCAGATGACACCATCCTTATGGCAGAAAGTGAAGAGGAACTAAAGAGCCTCTTGATGAAAGTGAAAGAGGACAGTGAAAAAGTTGGCTTCAAGCTCAACATGCAGAAAACTAAGATCATGGTCTCATCACTTCATGGCAAATAGATGGGGAAACAGTGAGAGACTTTATTTTTTTTGGCTCCAAAATCACTGCAGATGATGATTGCAGCCATGAAATTAAAAGAGACTTACTCCTTGGAAGGAAAGTTATGACCAACCTAGATAGCATATTCCAAAGCAGAAACATTACTTTGCCAACAAAGGTCCATCTAGTCAAGGCTATGGTTTTTCCAGTGGTCATGTATGGATGCGAGAGTTGGACTATGAAGAAAGCTGAGTGCTGAAGAATTGATGCTTTTGATCTTTGGTGTTGGAGAAGACTCTTGAGAGTCCCTCGGACTGCAAGGAGATCCAACCAGTCCATTCTGAAGGAGATCAGTTCTGGGTGTTCTTTAGAAGGAATGATGCTGAAGCTGAAGCTCCAATACTTTGGCCACCTCATGTGAAGAGTTGATTCATTGGAAAAGACTCTGATGCTGGGAGGGATTGGGGGCAGGAGGAGAAGGGGATGACAGAGGATGAGATGGCTGGATGGCATCACTGACTCGATGGACGTGAGTCTGAGCGAACTCCGGGAGTTGGTGGTGGACAGGGAGGCCTGGCGTGCTGCGATTCATGGGGTTGCAAAGGGTCTGACACAACTGAGCCACTGAACTGAACTGATACTATATTGGTGTTTTTCTTCTGGCTTACCTCACTCTGTATAATAGGTTCCAGTTTCATCCACCTCATTAGACAGTGTTTTAAAAAGCAAAGATATCACTTTGTCAAAAAAGGTTCTTATAGTCAAAGCTATGGTTTTACCAGTATTCATGTATGGATGTGAGAGTTGGATGATAAAAAAGACTAAGAGTCGAAGAATTGATGCTTTCAAACTGTGATGCTGGAGAAGACTCTTGAGAGTTCCTTGGACAGCAAGAAGATCAAATCAGTCAATCCTAAAGGAAATCAATCCTGAATATTCATTGGAAGGAGCGATGCTGAAGCTGAAGCTCCAATATTTTGGCCACCTGATGTGAAGAGCCGAGTCATTAGAAAAGACCCTGATGCTGAGAAAGATTGACGGCAGGAGAAGAAGGGGACAACAGAGCATGAGATGGTTGGATGGCATCACCAACTCAATGGACGTGAGTTTGAGTGCTGGGAGATAGTTAAGAACAGGGAAGCCTGGCATGCTGCAGTCCATGGGGTCATAAAGAGTCAGACATTACTTAGTGAATGAACAACAACAAAATGTTCAGGGAAGGTTAGATTATTTTTTTCTAAACACCATATTAGGTGAGATGCGCACACTAGAAAGACTGGAAGAAGTATAAAAAGTTTCATTTTTACGAATATGATAATAATAACAAATTATTAGAATACACCTTCATATTATAAACTTAACTCCATATTATATTGTTTTATACCTCACAACTGAAGGTCTTATCTGTGACAAAGCTTAAAGTTTTGGTATTAAAATTTTTTTAATTTGAAATATTTTGTCAATTTTCATTAATAAATCTATTGCTTTCCTCAAACAAAATCAGTGTCATCCAAACACAGGTGAGAAGAATTTCTATTTTATACATTTACTTGATAAAACAATGTTTGTATCATTCTATAATGAGCAAATATATCATGCATTTATTAATTCACGCAAGAAATCACTGGGACTTCACTAAAGCCAAGCACTGCATTTGGACTGAGGTGTAGAAATATAAATATGCAAGCTGTTAGTACTCACAGCTCTTATGTGCTGGATAAGGTATAGCAATTATAATATAATATATATAATAATATATCATATACTATAATAATATTATAGTATATATTATATATACTATACTATATAGTGTACTATATTATTATAGCACTTATATATTAAATGTTAAATTATATATAAGAAATATAATATAATATATACAAATAGCTGTGAAAAGAAGAGAGGTGAAAAGCAAAGGAGAAAAGGAAAGATATAAGCATCTGAATGCAGAGTTCCAAGGAATAGCAAGAAGAGATAAGAAAGCCTTCTTCAGCGATCAGTGCAAAGAAATAGAGGAAAACAACAGAATGGGAAAGACTAGAGATCTCTTTAAGAAAATTAGAGATACCAAGGGAACATTTCATGCAAAGATGGGCTCGATAAAGGACAGAAATGGTATGGACCTAACAGAAGCAGAAGATATTAAGAAGAGGTGGCAAGAATACACGGAAGAACTGTACAAAAAAGATCTTCACGACCCAGATAATCATGATGATGTGATCACTAATCTAGAGCCAGACATCTTGGAATGTGAAGTCAAGTGGGCCTTAGAAAGCATCACTATGAACAAAACTAGTGGAGGTGATGGAATTCCAGTTGAGCTGTTTCAAATCCTGAAAGATGATGCTGTCAAAGTGCTGTGCTCAATATGCCAGCAAATTTGGAAAACTCAGCAGTGGCCACAGGACTGGAAAAGGTCAGTTTTCATTCCAATCCCAAAGAAAGGCAATGCAAATGAATGCTCAAACTACCGCACAATTGCACTCATCTCACATGCTAGTAAAGTAATGCTCAAAATTCTCCAAGCCAGGCTTCAGCAATACGTGAACCGTGAACTCCCTGATGTTCAAGCTGGTTTTAGAAAAGGCAGAGGAACCAGAGATCAAATTGCCAACATCTGCTGGATCATGGAAAAAGCAAGAGAGTTCCAGAAAAACATCTATTTCTGTTTTATTGACTATGGCGAAGCCTTTGACTGTGTGGATCACAATAAACTGTGGAATTTTCTGAAAGAGATGGGAATACCAGACCTCCTAACCTGTCTCTTGAGAAATCTGTATGCAGGTCAGGAAGCAACAGTTAGAACTGGACATGGAACAACAGACTGGTTCCAAATAGGAAAAGGAGTATGTCAAGGCTGTATATTGTCACCCTGCTTATTTAACTTATATGCAGAGTACATCATGAGAAATGCTGGACTGGAAGCAGCACAAGCTGGAATCAAGATTGCCAGAATCAAGAAATATCAATAACCTCAGATATGCAGATGACACCACCCTCATGGCAGAAAGTGAAGAGAAGCTAAAAAGCTTCTTGATGAAAGTGAAAGAGGAGAGTGAAAAAGTTGGCTTAAAGCTCAACATTCAGAAAACTAAGATCATAGCATCTGGTCCCATCACTTCATGGCAAATAGATGGGGAAACAGTGGAAACAGTGGCTGCTTTATTTTTCTTGGCTCCAAAAATC
Source organism: Oryx dammah (assembly GCF_014754425.2). NCBI lineage: Eukaryota > Metazoa > Chordata > Mammalia > Artiodactyla > Bovidae > Oryx > Oryx dammah. The sequence continues at coordinate 19,064,769 of NW_024070199.1, forward strand.
ACTGCAGATGGTGATTACAGCAATGAAATTAAAAGACACTTACTCCTTGGAAGGAAAGTTATGACCAACCTAGACAGCATATTAAAAAGCAGAGACATTACTTTGCCAACAAAGGTCCGTCTAGTCAAAGCTATGGTTTTTCCAGTCGTCATGTAAGAATGTGAGAGTTGGACAATAAAGAAAGCTGAGCGCTGAAAAATTGATGCTTTTGAACTGTGGTGTTGGGAAACACTCTTGATAGTCCCTTGGACTGCAAGAAGATCCAACCAGTCCATTCTAAAGAAAATCAGTCCTGAATATTTATTGGAAGAACTGATGCTGAAGCTGAAACTCTGATACTTTGGCCAACTGATGTGAAGAACTGACTCATTTGAAAAGACCCTGATGCTAGGAAAGATTGAAGGCAGGAGGAGAAGGGGATAACAGAGCATGAGATGGTTGGATGGCATCACCAACTCAGTGGACATGAGTTTCAGTAAACTCCAGGAGTTTTGGTGGACAGGGAAGCGTGGTGTGCTGCAATCCATGGGGTTGTAGAGTTGGACTCGAATGAGCAACTGAACTGAAATGAAGCACAAATATGAGGATTGCAGTCATTCTATAAAATTGAATGTGAGTGTTAAAATCATCTCCATTTTACAAATAAAGCAATGGATGCAGAAAGAATTTTTGTTAGTTCCATGGAAAAGGAAATGGCAACCCACTCCAGTATTCTTGCCTGGAGAATCCCATGGACGAGGAACCTGGTGGGCTACAGTCTTAGGGGTTGCAAAGAGTCAGACATGACTGAGCGACTTCACTCACTCACTAGACACCTATGTTTGGATGGCATCACCGACTCTATGGACATGGGTTTGGTAGACTCTGGGAGTTGGTAATGGACAGGGAGGCCTGCATGCTGTGGTTCATGGGGTGGCAAAAGTTGGATAAGACTGAGTGACTGAACTGAACTGGATTGATAGAATAAAATAGTATCTATATATATATTTGCTGCTGCTGTTAAGTCGCTTCAATTGTGTCCGACTCTGTGCGACCACATAGAGGGCAGCCCATCGGGCTCCCCCATCCCTGGGATTCTCCAGGCAAGAATAATGGAGTGGGTTGCCATTTCCTTCTTCAATGCATGAGAGTGAAAAGTGAAAGTGAAGTCGCTCAGTCGTGTCCGACTCTTAGCCACCCCATGGACTGCAGCCCACCAGGCTCCTCCGTCCATTGTATTTTCCAGGCAAGAGTACTGGGGTGGGGTGCCATTGCCTTCCCTGATATATATATTTAGAGTAGTATATAAAATATGATATAAAAATATATTATATCATCTTATTTTATATACTATATTATATTATGATATAATATAACAATATATTATATTAATATGTACATTATATATAATATATCTTATAATAATAAATTATTATATTACATCATAATATAGTATATAAGATGATATAATGTATATTTAAAATCATATTTTATATACAACTTTAAATATATAGATACTGTATTATAATATTATAATATTATATCATTATGTATTAATGAATTAAATATAAAAATGTATAGATTAATATAGAATAAGTATTATATATATTACAATATGATTATATAAATAATAAGTATTATATATAACATATATAATTATTATCTATATAAAAATATACATATATAAATATATATTTTTATAGATCATATATTATTTAGATATAAATTTATATACTAATTTTTACATACTAATATATAATCAATATATAAATATATCTATATTTATATTAATAAATATAAATATAATATAAATTTATCAATTTATATTAAATACATAAATATATATTCATATATAAGTATACATTTATATAAATCTATATTCATAAATAAATACACACTTATATGAATATATAAATATATATTATATAAATATAAATATCTATATTTATTTATATTTATATATTCATTTATATAATACATATTTTATTATCTATATATTTTATTTTCGTATTGTTATACTAAATGATATATTTTACATTATGTATTTATTTTTAGATATATTATATATTATATTATATTAGAAATAATTCTTTATTATATATATTATACTACTTATATTATTTTATAAATATTTTATTAATTTCTTACAATATATTAAGATTTTGATATTATTTATTTAAAATGAATAACTATCAATTTAATTAATAATAAATAATTATTATATATTATAGTACATAATTACTATATTAACTATAATATAATTAAATATATTAAACAAAGATATTTATATATTAATAATATTATATAGGTTTTATAAATTATTCATACATGCATTTTAAATGTCATTTAGAAATATAAATATTTATTATATCATAAAATATTATTACATTATATCATATTATATAGTATTATATGAGATTATATTACACATTTATATTTTATATATTACATTGCACAATATATATAATATTTATACATATCATATATTATAAATCTATATGTTATATGTTACTATATATAATATAATATTATTAATATTAATATAGTGATGTTAATTATATTAATTTATTGATTGATATATTAATATACTTTACACAATCTTTCATATTATATTATATTATATATATAATAAGATTTAATGTATAACATATATTATGTTACAATATTTAATATATATAAATTTAATATACATAAATATATTTTAAATACATTGATTATAATATTATAATATCATTAATATAATATGTAATTGCATTATAATTATATATAACTTAATTATATAAAATATATATTATCATATATAGATAAATATATTATATAATATGTATATATATGTATAAGATATAATATATAAAATATTATATATATCTATTATTATATTTAACTATATATATTATTTATTATAATACTACAGTTATTAGTTATAATTATTTAATTATTATTATATAATTATAATTATATAATGATAACAATTATAAGAAATATATAACAGTTATAAGAATTTTATAACAATGTAATCATTATACTTATATAAATAATATATTAGATAATTATAATGATTAAATATTAAATGATTATGTAAATATAATACGATTACATTATTATAGTTATTATTGTTATAATTTATATATAACTATATAATATAAGATTATATATTTCTAAAATATATTTTATGTAGTAATATATAGTTATATATAGTATCATATATTATATATTATTATATAATATCCTATAATATTACAATATTATATATTACAATTATAATATGTGCAACATGTGTATATACATATATACAATATATATGTATATATTATATATAATACATACTATATTAGATAATATAATATAATATATAAATATATAGTATAAAATATAAAATACATATAATCATTATTTTATATTAATATATCATATATAATATATGTTATGATTCCCACTCCTGTACTCTTGCCTGGAAAATCCCATGGATTATGGATTCTGGTAGGCTATAGTCCATAGTGTCATGAAGAGTCAGACACAACTGAGCGACTTCACTTTCACTTTTCACTTTCATGCACTGGAGAAGGAAATGGCAACCCACTCCAGTGTTCTTGCCTGGAGAATCCCAGGGACGGGGGAGCCTGGTGGGCTGCCATCTATGGAGTCACACAGAGTCAGACACGACTGAAGTGACTTAGCAGCAGCAGCATACATCTTTGAACATAATTATACTAATAATATATATTAATGTTTTATACATATGGAGTAGAATTCTATTTTTGATAAAAACCTTGCAAAGTATATATGCATATGTTCAGCTGTATGAAATTTCATAAAATGAGGAAAAGTATATACTAATTTGTTAAATGTCAGAGTATATCATTGTGTGAATGTATGGAAAATAATATATTCTATCCTTAATATCTTTAATTATAAATCAAGTTTAGGTATTCAAAGATTTAGCAAGTATATATTTATGGCCTAGAAGGCAAAATGCAAATTTAAAAATCTATGCTTGATTAGCTTATGTGATTCTGGATATTTTCACAGATTATTGTTATTTATGTTAGTTTATGGGCTTTCCTGGTGGCTCAGTGCTAAAGAATCTGTATGCAGTGCAATGCAGGAGACATGGTTCAATCTGTTCAATCAGTCAGGAAGATATCCTGGAGGATGAAATGGCAATCCACTCCAGTATTCTTGCCTGGAGACGCCCATGGACAGAGGAACCTGGTGGGCTACAGTCCATGGGGTTGCAAAGAGTTGGACATGATTGAGTGTGTGCACACATGCACACACACAACACACACACACATGATAGTTTATATTATTTATAGATTTGTGTCAGTTTAATAGATTTTAACATCAATATCATTACAAGTAATCTATGTATTTCAATATAGATTTCAAACTTAAGTTTAAAAGAGGCACATGAAAAGATGCTCAACATAACTAATTATTACAGAAATGCAAATCAAACTACAGTGAGGTATCACCTCATACCACTCAGAATGGCCATCATCAAAAATCTAACAGTAAATGCTGGAGTCGGTGTGGAGAAAATGGAACCCCCCCACACTGTTGGTGGGAATGTAGACTGGTAGAGCCACTATAAAGAACAGTGTAGAAGTTCCTTGAAAAACTAAAAATAGAGCTACACTATTCATCAATCCCATTCCTGGGGATATATTCAAAGAAAACCATAATTTGAAAAGAAATATGCACCCAACATTCATTGCAGCACAAGTTACAATAGTCAGGACATGGAAGCAACATAAAGGTTCATGAACAGAGGAATGGATAAAGTAGGGGTACATATATACAACAGAATATTACTCAGCCATAAAATAACAACAAAATAATACTATTTGCAATGACACGGATGGACGTAAAGATGTCATATGAAAGAAGTAAGACAAAGAAAGAAGCAAATACCATATGAAATTGCTTATATGTGGAATCTTAACAAAAATGGTGCAAATGAACTTAATTACAGAAGAGAAATAGAGTCATAGATGTAGAGAAAAAATTTATGGTTATTAAGGGGGAAAAGGGGAGAAGGGATAAATTGGGAGATTGGGATTGATAGATACACACCACTATACATAAAATAGATAACTAATAAGGAACTACAATATAACAGAGAATTCTACTCAATATTCTGTAATGACCCACCTGTATGGGAAAAGAACCTAAAAAAGAGTGGAGATACACACACATGCACACCCACACACACATATATATAATTGATTCACTTTGCTATACTGGAGAAACTAACAAAACACTGCAAATCAACTATATTCCAATAAAAAATAATTTTAAAAAGACACAATTCATTTAATCAGTGTAAAACAATGCTGCTGGTAACACATTAAAAAAAAAAGAACAAAATATGGAAAAGTTGAGGCTGGAATGGGTACTGTTGTGATTTTTGCTATCTACATTTAGGATCTGCTCCCTCATCTAAGTCCTCATCTAGGGTTTCCCTGTTGGCTCAGTGGTATAGAATCCACCTGCAATGCAGGAGACTTGCTGGAGATGCAGGTTCAATCCCTGGTCAGGAAGATATTCTGGAGTAGGAAATGGCAACCCACTCCAGTATTTTTGCCTGAGAAATCCCATGGACAGAGAAGCTTGGGCTACAGTCCATGGGGTCACACAAAAAGTGACATGACTGAGTGACTGAGCATGCACATCCCTCATCTAAACTGAAATTTGAATTTGTGGAGGATTTTCCCCTGGGTTTCCAGGGACAGAAATGGTGTCCTGCTCACAGACTGTGTTCAACCAGTACTTGTCACTGAAGATGATTCCAGCCCTAAGAAGTGTCCCAAAATTCAGGGTCTTGGAGCGACAGTGCTTCTTTTATTACCTTACCTAAAAATAACTAAAGATCATAAATATTTTGAAAATCTCCTCAAATCTCTACTAGCTTGGTCTTCCTAGAATTTCTTGAAAACATACAAGAGAAAACTCCTATAATTACTATGCACTTGTATTAGGATGGTCATTCTCTGATATCTTGAACACTCTGGAAAACCCACAGTGAATTTTAAAAATCTATTTCAATGTGCTGTCCCAGGAAACTGTATCATTTAGAGGCAAATTAAATGCCCCTACTATCATGGTTCAGATTTCTCTTTCTTTCACTAAATTTGTTGCTTTAGTTGCTAAGTTGTCTCCAACTCTTTTGTAACCCCACGGAGTACAGCCCACCAGGCTCTTCTGTCCATGGAATTTCCCAGGCAGCGATACTGGAGTGGGTTGCCATTTCCTTCTCCAGGGGGGTCTTCCCAACCCAAGAACTGAACGTGTATCTCTTGCATTGGCAGGTAGATTCTTTACCACTGAGCCACCTGAGAAGTCCTTCACTAGACTTTGTTGTTGTTGTTGTTGTTGTTATTCAGTCGCCCAGTTATTTGCAACCCCATGGAGTGCAGCACACCAGGCCTCCCTGTCCCTCACCATCTCCCGGAGTTTGCCCAGGTTCACGTTCACTGCATTGGTGATGCCATCCAGCAATCTCATCCTCTGATGCCCTCTTCTTCTTTTGCCCTTGATCTTTCCCAGCATCAGGGACTTTTCCATTCAGTCATCTGTTCGCATCAGATGACCGAAATACTAGAACTTCGGCTTCAGCATTAGTCCTTCTAGTGAATATTCAGGGTTGATTGGTTTGATCTCCTTGCTGTCCAGGAGACTTTTCAGGAGTCTTCTCCAGCATTACAGTTCAAAGGCATCAATTCTTTGGCATTCTGCTTTCTTAACAGTTCAGCTCTCACAACTGTATGTGACCACTGGGAAGACTATAGCCTTGACTATATGGGCCTTTGTTGGCAGGGTAATGTCTCTGCTTTTCAATACACTGTCTAGGTCTGTCATTGCTTTCCTTCCAAGAAGGAATTGTCTTCTGATTTCATGGCTGTAGTCACTGTCTGCAGTGATTTTGGAGCCCAAGAAGAGGAAATCTGTCACTACTTCTACCTTTTCCCCTTCTACTTGCCATGCAGTAGTGGGGCTGGATGCCATGATCCTAGTTTTTTTAATATTTAATCTTAAGTCAGCTCTTTTACTCTCCTCCTTCACCCTCATCCAGAGGCTCTTTAGCTTCTCTTTGCTTTTTGCCATGAGAGTGGTGTTATTTGCATATCTGAGGTTGTTGATGTTTCTCTTGCCTATCTTGATTCTGGCTTGTAGCTGATCCAGCCCACAATGTCTCATGCTGTACTCAATGTATAGATCAAACAAATAGGCAGACAGCCTTGTCATACTCCTTTCTCCATCTTGAATTGATCAGCTGTTCCACAAAGGATTCTAACTGTTGCTTCTTGACCTAGATAACAGGTTATTAGACTAGCAGCTCCTTAATTTATTTCCTTCATTTTATTATTATCTTAATTCTTAGAGTTATACTCAGTGAACAGGATAAACTGAATTGTGCTTGTTGAATAAATTAACTAAAAATACAATGGAGGGGTTGAGAAACTTCCATCTAAAATGTCAAATAGAGTCACAAATATTCACAACCCTGGGTTACTCAGGATGAAATATAGTAGTTGTTCAGTCGCTAAGTTGTGCCCACCTCTTTGTGACCCCATGGACTGCAGCACGCTAGGCTTCCTTGTCCTTCACTATCTCCCAGAGTTTGCTCAAACTCATGTCCATTGAGTCAGTGATGCCATCCAACTATCTCATCCTCTGTTGTCCCTTTCTCCTTCTGCCTTCAATCTTTCCCAGCATCAGGGTCTTTTTCAATGAGTCAGTTTTTGCACCACATGGTCAAATTATTGGGGCTTCAGCATCAGTCCTTCCAATGAATCTTCAGGGTTGATTTCCTTTAGAACTGACTGGTTTGATCTCCTTGCTGTCCAAGGGACTCTCAAGAGTCTTCTCCAGCACCACAGTTTGAAAACATCATTTGTTTGGCACTCAGCCTTCTTTATGGTCCAACTCACATCTGTACATGACTACTAGAAAAACCATAGCTTTGACTATACAGACTTTTGTTGACAAAGTGATCTCTCTGCTTTTTAATATGCTGTATAGGTTTATCATAGATTTTCTTCCAAAGAGCAGCATCTTTTAATTTCATGGCTGCTGTCACCATCTGCAGTGATTTTGGAGTCCAAAAAGATAAAATTTGTCATTGTTCCTATTCTTTCCCCATCTTTTTGTCATAAAGTGCTGTATATAATAGACTCTCCTCTTAATTCAGATGTATTGAAAATAATACCATTAAACAGAAATATTGGAGAGTTTTTCTCTAAATATAATATCCTAGAGATAGAAATATTAACAAAAGTTCTACATTTGTCTGTATGCTGAATATATTTTTAACTATCTCCTTGGCATTTGGATCTCAATTATGAAGGTGAATTAGCATACTAGATGTTAATGACATTAATTTTGCTCTTCTTTTAAGCATATCCAAAAGAATATAAGGTATATAAACATTTGTACAAAAATATTTATCTTAATGTACAATTTTGTCATATAGAATATTTTAAAATTTCATGTTCAAAAGGAATAATTTTATTTTTATTTATATGAAAGAATTAAAGGCATACTGCTGCCTAAATGAATTATCTTCTTAGTTGATGCCAGGGGCTAAGTAGTTCTCAGCCTCTCATTATGTTTAATTTGTGTATAAAGTCCCTCATGACCCAATTCTGTTGTGCTCTCAGGGGTCAGCATCTACTTATTAAAAAATTCTCATTCATAAATCAAGGTTACAAGATTGATTAACTGTTTACTACCCACCAATAAGCATCTGATTAGTTTATAATAATTTCATTTGGTCAACTTCATAAGCAAAGTAATAAGACTAATCTGCCATATAGATGTGTTTGTGCCTAAGTTGCTTCAGTCATGTCTGACTCTGTGTGACCCCATGGCCAGACTCCTCTGTCCACGGTATTCTCCAGGCAAGAATACTGGAGTGGGTTGCCATGCCCTCCTCCAGGAGATCTTCCTGACCCAGGGATTGAACTGGCATCTCTTGCATCTCCTGTGTTGACAGGTGGGTTCTTTACCACTAGCACTATCTGGGAAGCCCCACCATATGGGTATGTGTGAGTTGCTCAGTCCTGTCCAACTCTTTGAAACCCCATGGACTGTAGCCTGCCAGGCTCCTCTGTCCATGGCAAGGATACTGGAATGGATTGCCATGCCCTCCTTCAGGGTGTCTTCCTGACCCAGGGACTGAACCTTGGTGTCCCACATTGCAGGCAGATACATCACAAGCAAGCCCCCAAGAAAGCCCCATATAGATGAGTTCTATCCAATTATTTGTGTAAAATTCACATGAAATCATGCTTTCCAAAATATAAATCATCTAACTAGTCAGCTCTTGTAGAAGCCACATTGATTACCTCTTTATTAAGTTTGTATGTTACATCTGTTTATCCTGTTTGTTATTATTATATTGTAGATGTATGCTTTGATGAGTACATATTCTTATTATCACAGCCATATCCCAATGTAATTTTAGGATGTTCTGATTCTCTATCCTTAGTATCATATTTTTATGTAGTTATCCCATTTTAAAATTTATAATTACCATTTTTTAGAATACCTTTTTAATGTTTGCAGTGGACCTTGAATACTGTGCAGTCCAATCATTTTTATTTAACTAACATGTAATGATTCAAAAAGAAAAAAAATGTCTTTCAGTTGTAGCAAAGATAAATTAATTTTCTCCTGTTCATTCTATCAGATTCCAAGGTAAACAGTAAATGAAGGAAAATTTAACAGAGTATATATATTATATATACATTGTACATATATATGTATATATCATGTTACAGAAAAACCCAAATAAACTTTTTAACCAAGCCAATAGTGTTTTGTTCCATGTGCTTGAATTGGCCTAAGGAAGACTTTAAAGCCTAGACATGATTATCTAAATACCAACTTAGAAATGGGCAATTATTATGAAGCCCTCTGGCAGTCAGTAATTTTAGGTAACTATGTAAAGCAATATATTTCCATCATACCAAATTTCATACTCAGGGATTAAGAGTTAAAGCAAAGATTCTCAAACAGATAACAACATGAGAGTCACCTGCAAGACTATGCAAACACAAAAATTCTTTGCAAAGCCCCAGCATTTCTGATTTAGTAAATTCTTGATGAGGCCAGAAATTTTGCATCTCCAACAAGTTCTCAGTTCAGTTCAGTTCAGTCCAGTCGTTCAGTCGTGTCCGACTCTTTGTGACCCCATGAATCGCAGCACGCCAGGCCTCCCTGTCCATCACCAACTGCCAGCGTTCACTCAGACTCACGTCCATCGAGTCAGTGATGCCATCCAGCCATCTCATCCTCAGAGAATGATAAAGCTACTGGTCCTAGGACCACACTTTGAGGAAAACTGAGTTAGAGATGTTTACTCCTTTGAAAGATATTCAGAACTGAGCATAATCACCAGCAACCACAGCTAATCACAATGTAACTGAAAGTTATTGACACATGTAATAAAGAGGTGAGGAAAGATCTTGTCCTCAAGTCTCCTACTGTGACTTTGTTAATACTTCAGAGGAATACTTCAGTCACTTCAGAGGAATAGGTGGCACAGGTAAATAGAGAGGCTGACTCAAACAATTTACTGACAGAATTACACTTTGGCTGAACACTCAAATCAACCACTGAATAGTTGCTGAATTGCCAAAACCAAAGAATAATGCTGATAACTGGAGTTTTTCTGGACTAAAGAAAACACACATTTCCCTCATTAGGGAAGAGATGTGCTCCACAACCCATTTGTATATGTAGTAAAAATTTATCCTCCAGTTCCAAGTCTTGGTAAACAACTTGTGTAAGCCTGCATGAACTTCTCTCTTTTTTTCCCCTGTAGAAGCCCTTACCCATTCTCTCTGATGGGACACTGTTCTGGGTTCTTCCAGAATCTGTGACCCCCAAATTGCAGTTCTAAGTCACCAAATAAACTGCCTTTTTGCCTTGCAATAGTTCACAGTTCTTTGGGTTGACATATACAAGTGGCTGGTAAGAGGAAGAAATGATAAGTCTGTATAAGTAGGGTGGTGGGTGAGCTACACCTCTCTATCAGATAAAGCCAAATCTTTGAAAGTGTTTAAGGGAAAATCTCATCATCATATTTACACTTTAGAAAGACCAGTACTCTGGATTCTGAATTATTTATTCAATATTGCCCTTTATGGAGGATTTAGCAGTTAATTTATACCTAGTGTTTATAGATAGAGAATGGGCTTCCTATATGGCACTGCTGAAAAAGTTGACTTAAAGCTCAACATTCAGAAAACAAAGATCATGGCATCTGGTCCCATCACTTCATGGGAAATAGATGGGGAAACAGTGGAAACAGTGGCTGACTTTATTTTTCTGGGCTCCAAAATCACTGCAGATGGTGACTGCAGCCATGAAATTAAAAGACGCTTACTCCTCGGAAGGAAAGTTATGACCAACCTAGATAGCATATTGAAAAGCAGAGACATTATTTTGCCAACAAAGGTCCATCTAGCCAACAAAGGTCCACCTAGTCAGGTACTAACTAGAGAGTACTAACATTAGTACTGATGTATGGATGTGAGAGTTGGACTATAAAGAAAGCTGAGCACTAAAGAATTGATGCCTTTGAACTGTGGGGTTGGAGAAGACTCTTGGGAGTCCCTTGGACTGCAAGGAGATCCAACCAGTCAATCCTAAAGGAAATCAGTACTGAATATTCACTGGAGGGACTGATGCTGAGGCTCCAATACTTTGGCCACCTGATGTGAAGAACTGACTCACTGGGAAAGACCCTGATGCTGGCAAAGATGGAAGGTGAGAGAAGGGGACAACAGATGATGAGATGGTTGGATGGCATCACTAACTCAATGGACATGAGTTTGAGTGAGCACTGGAAGTTGATGATGGACAGGGAAGTCTGTCCATGTGACCCCTGCAGTCCACGGGGTCACAAAGAGTCCAATACTCTGAGTGACTGAACTGAATTATTTCCATGTTCACAGAGTTGGATACTCTGAATAACTGAACTGATATAGTTCCATGTTCACAAGAAAAATGTGTTAGCTATATAAGCCACATTGATTTCCACCAATATAACAATGTTAGGTTCAATTACTGCTAATCCGTAAACATGATAAACCAAGGTCATTAGAATTAACTTGTTAGAGGAACACCAGGGTTATTATTATTATTATTATTGCATTAATTGATACCTGCCAAAATATTTACTGCTTTGAACTTTTTTTTTTTTTTGCTAATATAATGCTTTTCTTTATTTATTAAAAATGACCTTGCTTTTTCTGTGCTATCCAGAGAGGGGGTCAATACAGAACTGTTCTGGATTTATCTCTAAGTTTAAGGGAACCAGATCCCTTGATGTCCTACAAATGAAGGAGATGACTTCCAACCGCATGCATCAGGAACCCATTGGTACAATGAGTACCAATCAGAACAGTACATCTATGAAAGAAAAAGTGATGGAATTACCTCATACAAGTAAAGAGGACATAGGAGAAGCTTCTGCTTGCAGCTCCTGCCATTATTGCTATGTAAAATGGGGCAGATGACAAGAGTTTTGTCCTCTGGGAATACCGGCCGGAGCTGTGCCGAAGTTTCCGCAGCCCACATCGCCGACTGCTTCACTGCTGGAACCTTCCCTAAGGCGATCCAGGTAGCCTTCGGGGAGCCATAACTTCCTGTGCTTTGTGGTTACTTATCTGGGCTGATCTTAAGAGCTGTCTTGGGTTAACCCATCTACCATCGTTGCGTCACACAGACCCTCCTCTGCACTATGTGAACTTTTCTACCCCTGAACAACAAAAAGGGAGCTCACAGGATAGTTCTGTGGTGGAGGAGGAAGGTGGGAAGTTCTGCGCATGCGTGGTATCATCTCGCGTGAGCACCGCATCATCTCGCGTGAGCGCCGGGGAGTGGGTAGGCCTGATCTCTGCCTCCACAGAGTTGAGGAAAAGCGGGAGACTGCTGGAAAGGCTGTGGTCCAGGAGCAATTTTCGGGTGAATGGACTGCTCTAGCATTTACTGCTACTCGGCCTGAGGTTGCAGACAGGTCTGCAGGTGTCCTCTGTGCCCATCCAGCAGTTCTCTTATGAAGACTGCAGCGCTCATCCTGCCACTAGGGACTGGACTGCGGCTCCCACTGCTCAGGCCACTAAACAGGTAGGAACGACCACAGAGTGGTCTTAGGTTGCTCTTCCACAGATTCTTAAGCAGATAATGCGAATAAGATTGACAAAAAACAAAGTTTCATTAAAAAATTATATCCCTGAATTAGATTCGGTAAGATATGTATATATATATATTATATGAATGTGTTTGGGTAATAGAAAAATGCAGACACAGCTGTGATTGTATCTACCTTTTATTAATTGACACATTTACAACCGAAGGTATGTATACCATTTATTGACAGATTTAGATATGAGCAAATGAATAACCACAGTCACACGTTTTCACCATGCTAAAAGCTTTTTTCTTTATATGTTCTCTATATCTGTGTCTATATTTCTGCTTTTCAAATAAGATCATCTATACCATTTTTCTTGATTCCACATGTGTGCATTAATACATGATACTTGTTTTCCTAACTTCACGCTTGAAGTTTCACTTTCAGATTAACCTACGTTGTATTTCTAATTCAAGTATAATGGAGTTCAAATTAGTTGGTAAAACCTAACTGTTATAAGTTTCAGAACTAAAGTGTTTTCTGTCACACGGTGGTTTATTTTTTGTTTCCCCAGGATTATTTGAAAGCAGGTTCTGGGGAAATATAAAAGCTCTCAATATTTTCCTTATTGTTTTAATCCAGAATATTAGACTTGGCAATGGTTTTGCCTGTGGCATTGATTGGGGAATTTTTAGGATAAAAGTATTGTTTACCTGATTCCATAAATATGATATTAATATAGTTCTTTGAAGATGGCAAGAGACTATATACATGTTTGTTTCTCTGGGTGTAGTGCTTAAGTGAATTTTTTCTTCATGATTTATCTTTTTACTCATTGCTATATAAAAGTTTACCTCATTTACAGTTATATTTTGTGTTATTTCAATAACCATACTTTTTTTTTTCAAGTTCTACAGCTGTTTTTAAAGGACTTAGTCCTAAGGTTTATTCACCCTGATAATATTTCATGTTCATCCACCTTTTATTTAAATATCATTTTGTTTGTCACTAAATATTTTGAAATCTTGTTACACTGTTCTGTAAAATTGATTTTTTGAAAGATCTCTGTGGTTTGATTTAGTGTTTACTTTCTTATAAATAGGTTTCTTAGATGTCTTAGAATATGGGTTCGAAGACTTATTCTCTGAGGAAATTTGTTATTCTCTGAGGAAATTTGTTTTCTGTTTGACCCTTAAATTTGCTTCTCTCTTCTATTCTGCTCACCTGTACCTGTTGAGTAGAATTGTGATTGCCTGCACCTGATTCCCATTTCCCCAGTAAGGAATTAGGTCTCATATGAGTTTTAGGCTCTTTGTACAGGGAAATACTGTGAGCATCAGAGATTCATTCACCAAGTTAGTATCTCATTTTACCCACGAGTTATATGCTGTGTATTTATCATAAGTGTGAGATGTTCCTAAATACACTTATTTTGTGTGTGTGTTGGGAGTAGGGGAAAATGGAGGTACTTTTTACAAGTAAAGAAATCCTACCCTGGTTCTCACTTCAACCTATGAGTTCAGCTCTAATGTTATCTTGTTTTTGGCATATTTTTATCTCTAATACAGATAAAATCAATAATTTCCCTAGTTTATCAAAATTGAAATTGCAGGCTGCTCCTTCATTTTGCAAAGTTTGGAGAACAAATTTCTGCTTTGACTCTCTCCTGCTTCTGACCTAAATAAACACTAATCTTGTTTTGTGAGGTTTTTTTTTTTTTTGGAAAAGTTTATTTTCTTACTATTCTGAAGACTAGGAGTTTGAGATCAATATAGCAATGTTGGTTTCTTATTTTTTAATTGAAATATAGTTGATTTATAATGTTTCAGGTGTACAGCAAAGTATTCAGTTATAGATATGTATTTTTTCTTTCTCTGGTTATTTTTTATTATAGATTATTACAAGATACTGAATATAATTCCCTTTGCTATACAGTAGGTCCTAGTTTTCTGTTTTATATAGAGTTGTGCTATCTCTATTACTAGTTAGATTTCAACTTGATGTCAGTTCGAATCATTCTTAATCTTGAGTAGGTCTTATAGGCAGTTTTAAGACAAGCTGCTTAGTTCATGGATTTGGCTAGGAAAGATTGAAGGCAGTTTGACACCAAAATCAAGATACCTTAATTAGCATCACACTTCCTGCTACAAGCATCATCTAAGTATGCTTGCTTGTCTTATCTGCATGCTTTTGTTCATAACTTTAAATCATAAACATAGTGCCAGTTTGTCTTTTCTTTCTTAGATCATTAAAAAGTGCATAATTATAGTAATTTCATGCTGAGTAATCAAGTATGTTGTAAGGGGAACAGTGCCTACTTGTAGGAAACATGCTATGCTATATGAATTTTATCTTTCAAAAATCAGTTATATCAATATGAACTTCACACATGTGAATTAGTATTTCAGTTTTCCAGGCAACATTATTTGTCTGCACAATGTTTCCACAGCATTACAAAATTGAATCTTTTAATAATGAAACTTGAAATATTTCAAGCTCAAGGGTACTTTTCTATATATTTACACTGGCCTCTAATAGCATCTAAAATGTCACCATTAAAGTTATGTTCTTTATTTATACGTGCATTACCATACAGTCATTAATCTGTTAATCATTCATTGAGTGTATGAACCAGATATAAAGACATAATATAAAATACTTGATTGTTTATTGGAAAATGGACATAAATGGTATAATACAGTAACCTGTAATAAAAGGCATATATCACTATTTAAAAACCCTGACCTGCATGATGGAGACATTAGAGTGGGTGCCTGTGAAGATTTTTTCTTACCTCAATACTCTGAATCTTTTCAATCTGAGCACATGGCTCACCCTTCCCTATAAGCGGTAGCATTCATCTCTTCCATGAAGGAAGAAAATGCAGAGACCTTTCTTTCATAACCACTGCTCTCCTTGGAACTTGCCTGTCTTCCCCTCCTGTTTCACGAGGTCTATAACTAGAGTTATGTCACAGCATAAACCAGCATGACAAATGTGGAACCTGATAGTGGAGGGAAAAGTCTAATACTCCAAAGGAACTGTAAGACCTAACCAGCATGTATAACTTAGGATTTTCCACCACTCCCCAACCATAGGGACCACCTCTTTCATATGCACAAATCTACATTACGGTTGATTCAGGATAAATCACACTGTGGTAATAACAAGTGACCCTATAATCTCAGAATCCAGTTGATTTACTGCAGTCATGCTGGTTTATTTGCTATGCACCTACCAAGAGAAATTTGTGACTAAGCCCCATGAATTGAGCCTATGGGACTCAGTGTGTTAGAGCAGCCCCAATTGGAACAATGGTTCTCTTTATAGAGAACATGAAGGAAGAATACACTGACTCTTAAATCTGCATCTTGAAAACTACTCACATCACCTCTGCTCATGTTTCATTGGTAAAACAGGACTCATAGCCCGCTCTGCCATCAGCAGGGGAGATAGTTCAGAAGAGGCAGGAAAAATTACACTTTACAGTCTGCCACATCTAGCTATTTATTTTTAATGACCAAATAGTATTCCATGATATGAATGCATTCTGCTTAATGATTTCTCATATGAATATTTTGGTTGTCTTACATATTTCAGCATAACAAATTATGGTAAACAGAAGATGTATCAATACATACATACTTCATCTACATATTTTTTAGGTTAGGTTTAAATAATATGAAGAAGATTGAATTCTCTTTCATATCTGAAAATCTTCAGATCAGCCTTTATATATCTGTCTTTCTCTCACATTTTTTTAAACTTTTTCTCATTTTTATAAATAGATTCAGTCTTTCAAAAGTATCTGACAAAAATTCTTCTAAAATGTGTATCATTATGGTGGTAAGGGAGAGTACAGAACCATCTTTACCTTGGTCATTAAAAATGACCCATTTTCATTACTACCAAGGATGGAGAGGAGAGGACGAAGGACAGGGTGCACTGCTCTGTTACTGCATTGATCACCATTTTTTAATGTCTTCTTCCTTGCAGACATAAATTGTATAGAAAGTCAATTTTTTATAAGCTTTATGACCGCATTGGGTCTAATACTGACTTCTGATTAATTCTGAAATGACTTCTTTTCCCTCCTGTTCATCCCAAGTCCTGACACAGAGCTGACGTTTCCTGCTTAAATGGGATAATGCCATTTTTCAGTTTTCAGACCAACATGCTTAGTGCTAATTTGTGGTTGTAACAGTCTATGCAACGTGAATTAATGACATCTAGTATACAGGGTGAAATCACAGTTTATAGGTTCAAAATTAAATGTGTCATGTTGCTACATAAAGAATACAGTTTTTAAATGTGTTATGTTGCTCCATAAAGAATGTAGTTTTTTACAGTTTTCAATTAGAAACATAAATATTCAGTTGCTGATCCTTCATTGTTAATAAGATGGATGTTGAAATTATTTAAGGCCTTAAAGACAGTAGTTGGTTGAGGGTTTCTGAAAATGAGGGAGAATGTGATGGGTATGTTTTCTTAAGCATGAGTGGAGGAATTGGACCCATATAAAAGTTGGAAAACGTCTGCTATGAGAGGAGAAGGAGAAGAAAGTGTGTGTGTGGATACTGGCTGATTTTAAGCTTTGATATAGATCAAATAGAAGTTTTCAGAACTGATAGGCTGCAAGTAACAGACCCTAATGGTTATGAATTAAACTGTAAGATAGGGATAACAACAGAATATATGTGCTTTCATTTATATAGACTTGAAGCCCAGAACCACAGTGTACTTTCAACATCACTTTGTGGACATGACGCATACACTCTACTCCTTAGGTTACTCATTCTAAAATGGACATAATAATCTCAATTATTTAGGTTGTCAGGAGAACTAAATGCTGCAAATGAAATGTTATTGACAGTCAATAAATATGATTGCTTCATTGCTTTATCTTAAACTACTTTATTTCACATTAAAGATTTAATGAGCATGGCCTCACCCATCAGAACAAGACCCAGTTTCCCCCTCAGTCAGTCTCTCCCATCAGGAAGCATCCATAAGCCTCTTATCCTTCTCCATCAGAGGGCAGACAGAATGAAAACCACAGTCACAGAAAACTAACCAATCTAATCACATGGGCCACAGCCTTGTCTAACCCAGTGAACTAGGACCAATGCTGTGTAGGGCCACCCAAGATGGACAGGACATGGTGGAGAGTTCT
Source organism: Oryx dammah (assembly GCF_014754425.2). NCBI lineage: Eukaryota > Metazoa > Chordata > Mammalia > Artiodactyla > Bovidae > Oryx > Oryx dammah. The sequence continues at coordinate 19,083,068 of NW_024070199.1, forward strand.
GACAAAACATGGTCCACTGGAGAAGGGAATGGCAAACCACTTCAATATTCTGCCTTAAGAATCCCATGAACAGTCTGAAAAGGCAAAAAGATATGACACTGAAAGATGAACTCGCCAGGTTGGTAGATGTCCAATATGCTACTGGAGATCAGTGGAGAAATAACTCCAGAAAGAATGGAGAGATGAGCCAAAGCAAAAACAGTGGTCAGTTGTGGAGGAGACTGGTGAAGGAAGTAAAGTCCAATGCTGTAAAGAGCAATATTGCACAGGAACCAGGAATGTTAGGTCCATGAATCAAGGCAAATAGGAAGTGGTCAAATAGGAGATGGCAAGAGTGAATGTCAACATTTTAGGAATCAGTGAACTAAAATGGACTGGAATGGTTGAATTTAACTCAAATGGCCATTATATCTACTACTGTGGGCAAGAATCCCTTAGAAGAAATGGAGTAGCTATCATAGTCAACAAAAGAGTCCAAAATGCAGTACTTGGATTCAGTCTCAAAAATGACAGAATGATCTCTGTTCATTTCCAAGGCAAACCATTCAATATCACAGTGATCCAAGTCTATGCCCCATCCAGTAATGCTTAAGAAGCTGAAGTTGAACAGTTCTATGAAGACCTACAAGACCTTCTAGAACTAACACCCAGAAAAAGATGTCCTTTTCATTATAGGGGACTGGAATGCAAAAGTAGGAAGTCAAGAGTTACCTGGAGTAACAGGCAAATTTGGGCTTGGAGTACAAAATGAAGCAGGGCAAAGGCTAAGAGTTTTGCCAAGAGAATGCACTGGTCATAGCAACATAAGAAAAGACTCTACACATGGACATCACCAGATGGTCAATACCAAAATCAGATTGATTATATTCTTTGCAGCCAAAAATGGAGAAGCTCTATACAGTCAACAAAAACAAGACCAGGAACAGACTGTGGCTCAGATCGTGAACTCCTTATTACCAAATTCAGACTTAAATTGCAGAAAGGAGGGAAAACCACTAACCATTCATGTATTATCTAAATCAACTCCCTTATGATCATAAAGTGGAAGTGATAAATAGGTTAAAGGGATTAGATCTTGATTAGATAGAGTGCCTGAAGAACTATAGATGGAGGTTCATGACATTGTACAGGAGACAGTGATCAAGACCATCCCTAAGAAAAAGAAATGCAAAATGGCAAAATAGTTGTCTGAGGAGGCCTTACAAATATCTGAGTAAAGAAAAGGTGCGAAAGGCAAAGGAGAAAAGGAAAGAGATACCCATTTGAATGTAGAGTTCCAAAGAATAGTGAGGATAGATTAAAAAAAAAAAAAAAAACCCTTCCTCAGTGATCAATGCAAAGAAATAGAGGAAAACAATAGAATGGGAAAGACTAGAGATCTCTTCAAGAGAATTGGAGATACCAAGGGAACATTTCATGCAAAGATAGGCTCAATAAAGGACAAAAATGGTATGGACCTAACAGAAGCAGAAGATATTAAGAAGAGGTGGCAAGAATACACAGAAGAACTATACAAAAAAGATCTTCATGGCTGAGATAATGAAGATGGTGTGATCACTCACCTAGAGCCAGATATTCTGGAATGTGAAGTCAGGTGGACCTTAGGAAGTATCACTTCCAACAAAGCTAGTGGAGGTGATGGAATTCCAGTTGAGCTGTTTCAAATCCTAAAAGACGGTGCTGTGAAAGTGCTGCACTCAGTATGCCAACAAACTTGGAAAACTCAGCAGTGGCCACAGGACTTGAAAAGGTCAGTTTTCATTCCAATCCCAAAGAAAGGCAATGCCAAAGAATGTCAGACTACCACACAGTTGCACTCATCTCACACACTAGCAAGTTCAGTTCAGTCGCTCAGTCATGTCCGATTCTTTGCCACCCCATGGACTGAAGCATGCCAGGCCTCCCTGTCCATCACCAACTCCTGGAGTTTACTCAAACTCATGTCCATTGAGTCAGTGATGCCATCCAATCATCTCTTCCTCTGTCGTCCCCTTCTCCTCCCATCTTCCATCTTTCCCAGCATCAGGGTCTTTTCAGATGAGTCAGTTCTTTGCATCAGGTGCCAAAGTATTGGCGTTTCAGCTTCAGCAACAGTCCTTCCAGTGAATATTTAGGACTGATTTCCTTTAGGATGGACTGGTTTGATCTCCTCACTGTCCAAGGGACTCTCAAGAGTCTTCTCCAACACCACAGTTCAAAAGCATCAATTCAACAGCATTCAGCATTCTTTATAGTCCAATTATCACACCCATACATGACTACTGGAAAAAACATAGCTTTGACTAGATGGACCTTTGCTGGCAAAGTAATGTCTGCTTTTTAGTATGCTATCTAGGTTGGTCATAACTTTTCTTCCAAGGAGCAAGTGTCTTTTAATTTCATGGTGACAGTCATCATTTGCAGTGATTTTGGAGCCCAAAAAGGTAAAATCTGTCACTGTTTCCATTGTTTCCTCATCTTATTTGCCATGAAGTGTTGAGACCAGATGCCATGATCTTATTTTTCTGATTGCTGAGTTTTAAGGCAACTTTTTCACTCTCCTCTTTCACTTTCATGCAGAGGCTCTTTAGTTCTTTACTTTTTGCTATAAGGGTGGTGTCATCTGAGGTTATTGATATTTCTCCTGGCAATCTTGATTCCAGCTTGTGCTTCATCCAGTCTGGCATTTTGCATGATGTACTTTGCATATAAGTTAAATAAGTAGGGTGACAATATACAGCCTTCCCGTACTGCTTTCCCAATTTGGAACCAGTCTGTTGTTCCATGTCCAATTTTAGCTGTTGCTTCTTGCCCTTCATACAGGTTTTACAGGAGGCACATCAGGTGGTCTGGTATTCCATTTCTTGAAGAATTTCCCACAGTTTGTTGTGATCCACACAGTCAAAGAGAGAGAGCATTGCAAATGTCTAATTTAGAGATGTGCTTTTTTTGCATTAAAGTCACAGGGATTTTTAGCAAATGTCTTAAAGCTTTAAGGTCAGAGAGCTGTTGAACTAATTGGTACACCACTGATTATGAACCTCCCTCATTCTAGTCCCTATCTCACTGAACTCTCTGCCTGAGATTCTCTCTGTTATTGTTTCTGTCTCTTTCTGTAATCTCATTTCTTTCCAGATGTATGACAAAACATGGACTTTTAGGTCAGAGAGACACAGGTTCTGTCAATGGAAAACCAAATAATAACACTCAAGCTAAAAAGAAAGAAAAGAGAATTTTATTTGAGCCACACAGGATTATAACCCAGGAAATACACTCTCAGAAGCTCTGAAAACTCTCATTGGTCTGTAGTTAGAGATGTAGTTTCATACATTCTTGTGACAAAGAATTCATGTATCATATTGACAGGTTTGCCTTGTATATAAAGTTTATTGGAGAAGCTTTGGTCAGTTATGCACATGCAGAGCAACCCTTTGGTCAATCCAATCTCCTGTAAGAGATGAAAAAGGAACATAAACCTTAAAATTACAATACTGGCATCTGATGAAAGGAACCATTTTTCTCAGGTTGATTATATGTACTCCTACTTTTAGGAGATCTGGTTAACATATAATGCAGGTGCACATTGGGAAAGTTCCACCACAAAGCAGGTCAGGTTATGTGAGGGTACATGTATTTAATTTTGACTTAGTTATTCCTGCCATAAAAAAGTCATGATTTTTTTCCTCATTCATTGTTTTACTTTTTCACCATTTATACCTTGTAAAACTTCAAACACTTTACCTTATCCTGTAAGTCTGTTTTTTCTCTCTTTTTTTTCTTGTCAAAATGAAGATAGTAATAACTGTCTTGCATGTTTGAATGATTTACAGGAAGTAAGGTATGTAATCCCATCATAACTTCTGTATAGTTTCTCTATTGTGAGCAACAGAGACGCAAAACTAATTTCCCAACCTTGTTCCCCTTTTGCTGCTGCTGCTGCTGAGTCGCTTCAGTCGTGTCCGACTCTGTGCGACCCCATAGACAGCAGCCCACCAGGCTCCCCCCATCCCTGGGATTCTTCAGGCAAGAACACTGGAGTGGGTTGCCATTTACAACAGGCATATAATATCGGTAAGCTACTTTTACATAGTTATTGATGATTTTTGAATAGATGCATCCGGTTTTGAAATGAACACTAAAACTAAATGAAATATCTTTATCCTTATCAGTGTCATTATCTACAAGCTTTTTTAAACAATATGCTGCATCATTTTTGCCTTATAAAGCTAAAGTCACTCAGTTGTGTCCGACTTTGCAACCTGATGGACTGTATAGTCCATGGAATTTTCCAGGCCAGAATACTGGAGTAGGTAGCCTTTCCCTTCTCCAGGGGATCTTCCCAACCCAGGGATCGAACGCAGGTCTACCTGCATTGCAGATGGAGTCTTTACCAGCTGAGCCACAGAGGAAGCCCAAGAATACTGAATGGGTAGCCTTTCCCTTCTCCAGTGGATCTTCCTGACCCAGAAATCGAGCAGGGGTCTCCTGCATTGCAGGCGGATTCTTTACCAACTGGGCTATGAGGGAAGCCTATAAAGCTAAAACACCATTCTATTGGTAGTCAGCTATTAGAAGAGTGTTATAGAAAATGAAAAGTCTGTTCCACTGATACTTAACTTCTGTTTTATTCGATGACATTGTTGATATATCTATAAGTCTGCAGGGAAGAAAATTCATTTAAAAATGCAGTGCTTCCCACAAAGACACACATTTATAGAATAGGAAATAATTAAACTGAAATGGTAGCTACCTTAAAAACTACATCGTTAAAACATATAGTCTGTTCACAGTGCTTTCTGTCTTATTTTTCTCATGAGCATTAAATTCCTCCCGGAGCCAAAGGACTGATAATGGTAACCCTGTGACAGTGCCTTGTTACCTCACCATCACCCAATCGGAGAATTGTGCACAAGTTCATCACATACCCTACCACCTCCCTCCCTCAGCTTGCCTTTGAAAATGCTTTGCCAAAACCCTTCTGGGAGCTCTGCGTTTTTCTGTGGCCTGAGCCACCTACCTCCTTGCATGGTCCTGCAATAAACCTTTCTCTGCTCCAAACTCAGACATTTCAGTTTGTTTGGCTGCACTGGGCACACGAACTTGCACTAACATCAGGACAGGAAAAACCGAACCCTAGGGTAAATTTTGGGTTTTGGGTGATAATGATATGTTCATTCTTGGTTTAAAAAATACCACTCTGGGGAGTGGTGTTGAGATGTTGATGACTGAATAATGGGGAGGCAAAACATGGGTGGGGACAAGAGGTATATGTAAAATTTCTGTACCTTTGTCTCAATTTTATTGTAAAACTTAAATTGTTCTCCCAAGATAAATTCTTTAAGAAAGTAAAGAAAAATTGAGTCAGAGTTCTGCCAGGTGATTCTCCTCCCTTATGTGTCTTTGGATGAAGTCAGCTGGACAATGAGATTGTCTGGAACATCCAAGTTGGCCTTATTTGATGCCATTGTTGGGGTGGCTGGGAGGGATGGGCTAGTATGGATCTCTCAATCAGAGATCCTATGCTTACCGTTCTCAGGGCACATGGACTTCTAACATCATAAGTCATGCCTTCCGGTTAGTCTTATAGAGGTGGGAAATGGAATTTGACGGTTTATTCAGACTTGGTCCCAAAACTCGCACATCCTTACTTTCTCAGCAATTGGAGAGTTATTGGTCAAAGCAATTAGAGAGTTATTGCAACAAAAGGGAGGAAAGGAGATCACAACTGTGGATATTAGGAGTGTCAAAGAGTATACAAAATCTTTAACTCAGTAAGACTTTATGTGGATCCCAGAGTACTGGAAGCAGTACATAGTTATAAAGCAGAACCAGTAAAGGCTATAAAAAGATGGCCATTGGCAAGAGTTCTTTGGGGATATGTAACACTGAATACATTTCAAGTGTTCAGGGTCACTTTAATTCCCATAATGGCATGATATATAAATCCAAGTTGTGAATCTAAATGGGGAAGATAGTTGCTCATGGCAGGGCTTGACTGAGGTGAATCATTAATGCAGTTTACCCTATGGGGCTCTGCTGACCTCTCTAGTATTACACAATACTACAAGAATTCTTTTTTCCTCATTAACTTCTAATTTTATATTGGAGTATAGCTGATTAGCAATACTGTGATGTTTTCAGGTGAATAGGAAAGGATATCAGAGAAGGCAATGGCACCCCACTCCAGTACCCTTGCCTGGAAAATCCCATGGATGGAGGAGCCTGGTAGGATGCAGTCCATGGGGTCACTAAGAGTCGGACACGACTGAGCGACTTCACTTTCACTTTTCACTTTCATGCATTGGAGAAGGAAATGGCAACCTACTCTAGTGTTCTTGCCTGGAGAATCCCCGGGACGGGGAAGCCTGGTGGGCTGCTGTCTCTGGGGTCACACAGAGTCAGACACAACTGAAGTGACTTAGCAGCAGCAGCAGCAGGGAAGGATATGCATATATCCATTCTTCCCCAAACTCCTCACCCATCCAGGCTACCACATAACATTGAGCACAGTTCCATGTGCTGTACAGTAGATCCATGTTGGTTATCCATTTGTTTGTTTTAGTCATTTCATCTTTCTTAAAATCTTGTGAACCCACTATTAAAATGTACTTTCATAAACCTCTATAGCTATGCACACCTCCCAGCATTCATCCTCAACCAGTTAAATCCTATTAATACTTTAAAATCAAGAGTAACTCCTTTTTTTATTCTCATCCTGTTTATTTTTTTTAATTTTTAAATAAAAAAAATTTATTATTTATTGGCTGCACTGCATCTTCATTGCTGCGCATGGACTTTCTAGTCATATACCAATTTCTCATTGCAGTCAGTGGCTTCTCTTGTTGTGGAGAACAGGCCCTATGTTCTTGTGCTTCAGTAGGTGTGGCAAAGGGGCTTAATTGCCCGGAGGCATGTAGGATCTTCCCAGGCCAGAGACTGAACTGGTTCCTGGTTTAATTACTGTTTTTCTGAACTCCAATAGCTCACCAAGCATACCTCTCTTAATCTGTCATGTATATTGACCTTGATGTTGCAATTCCAGTCTTTATAAAACTCTAAACAATAGTGGCCCACAGAGATGAGTATTCCACTGTTTTCTTTTTCTTAGAACATCACTCATAGTGATGAAAGTACTCTAAGAATGCTTGTTGATTGAATGAATAATTAAACTGCTTGCTCTTATAATCTGTCCATGGGATTTTTCAGGCAAGAATACAGGAGTGGGTTTCCCATTTTCTCCTCCGGGGGATCTTCCCAACCCAGGTATCAAAACTGTCTTTTATGTCTCCTGCATTGCAGGCGATTCTTAACCTGCTGAGCCATCAGGGAAACCCTGTACTCAACTACAGAATATCTATTGCTACTCAGCCATTTATCTTCTCCTGATAGCAAGCATCTTTCTTTTAGTCAGTCCTTACTTACCTGCTGCTTTATCACTGTTCCCTCTTTATCTTTTGCTCCTACTCTCACCATACCTCAATTCAAAATACATAAAAAGCCCCATCATGGATTCAGGTTCAGACAAAAGACCACAGCCTTAGCTTCCTCTTTCAGTTTCTCCGGTCTAAGGATGAGTAGAGGCATCCTACTATTAATGATCCCTGGGATTTCTTTCCATCCTTTGGCTTCTCAACTCTTTAGTAACTAATTTTCTACATTAAATTACCTCCCACTTTAAATACACGGGGGTGTTTTTACTTTCCTGTTTGTGCTTTGACAAATTGAATATCTGTGAGGGTAGAATTACAGACATGGATAGAGAGTAGCAAAATATTCAAAGTCAGATTGTGGTTTTCCTAACATTTTCAAGTGAAAAGTACATGTTTTCTTAAGGACTGTTTAGATTTCAAATAGTTCATTTCAATCATATTGACAGCTATTATTACTGGTAGTCTATGTATGACTGAGTCCCTTCACTGTTCTCTTAAAACTATCACAACATCATTGGTAGGCCAAACCCTAATATAAAATAAAGGGTTTTTTTAAGATACATTTAAATAATAACAATGGACAGGGACATAATGAATGGACAAGGTGATTATAATTGGATATACATAATCATTAGCTTCTCACTATGTCAGTTTGCCACTGGCTTTCTGCTACAAAGTCAGTATTATTAGCTCATAAATCTAGAAGCCAAATTTCATTGTGTTAGATGGGGCTTAATGGCCATTAATTGTTATTTTTCATATTTATAAATATATCTTACATACTTGACCATTTAAATAATTCATTTTTAAAAATAGATAACTTTCTTTGAAAATTGAAAAAAAAGTCATTAAAAATGTTTGTTACTAAAGATTTATGTTGTCATAAAATCTGTAATTTTGAATTATTCTCAAGTATTGAGAACTAGATGCCAGAAATGACTGCTTTAGCAGAATTTCAGCTACTTAGAGTATTGATAATAGTTAGCCAAGGAAACATGTAAGTTCAGTGACATCAATAATTAAATTTATTTTTCTTTGAATCTTGGTCCTGTGAAATATAGTGGAGCAGAGTGTCTGTATAAAATATATACCTCCAATTAAACCTATAGTCTACAGTGAATTTGACATGTTCAATGCGCCTCATTTCCTAGTAATTACTAGCAATGTATTTGCTTTATGCAGCATTTCTAAAAACATATGTGTATACCCATATATACATAGATATTTCTTTATATATTTGTCTATATGTATTTTTTTGCCTTTGGTTTTGTCGGGGAAGTGTGTAATTTCTTCAGTTCTGTCTCATCACAACAAAAATTTGAAGCAACGGACCAGCATTACAGCTCTCGGACAGACCAGTGTCACAGCTCTGAGACAGACCAGTATCAGACCAGTCCAGATAGACCAGTCTGGTCCTCGGCCTTCTTTTGTTCTATTTTCATGGGCTTTCCCTTCCTTGTCTTTTAGCCACCGCCATTCTGGACTCCTTTTTCCTATTCTAACTACCTAACAATTTCTTTAACCAAAGGCATATACCCTTGTGACAACATTTTAATTGCAAATATATGTTCAACAAAAGTTAAAATTGACCAGTTTGAGGGATATAATTAATATGTCTGCACATTAATCATCATTGTGAATTTACATACATATGAATATATGGTATACATTATTCATTAATTAAATAATCATTTATTGAGTCATTACTGTGTACCAGAAACTGAGCCTATAGATGAAAAGAAACAGAGACACAGCCCTTAAAGAGGCAGCATCATCCTTTAAGATTTGAAATAGCTCAGCTGGAATTCCATCACCTCCACTAGCTTTGTTCATAGTGATGCTTCCTAAGACCCACTTGACTTCTCATTCCAAGATGTCTGTCTCTATGTGAGTGATCACACCATCATGATTATCTGGGTCATGAAGATCTTTTTTGTATAGTTCTGTGTATTCTGACATCTCTTCTAAATATCTTCTGCTTCTGTTAGGTCCAAACCATTTCTGTCCTTTATTGTGCCTCTCTTTGCATGAAATGTTCCCTTGGTATCTTTAATTTTCTTGAAGAGATCTCTAGTCTTTCCCATTCTATTGTTTTCCTTTATTTCTTTGCATTGATCATGGAGGAAGACTTTCTTATCTGTCCTTGCTGTTCTTTGGAACTCTGCATTCAAATGGGTATATCTTTCCTTTTCTCCTTTGCCTTTTGACTTCTCTTCTTTGGTCAGTCTGATTTTGGTATTGACCATCTGGTGATGTCCATGTGTAGAGTCTTCTCTTGTGTTGTTGGAAGAGGGTGTTTGCTATGACTCAATAGGAATGCAATTTAATAGCCATCAGTTTTAATTGCGGAGGAGGCAATGGCATCCCAATTCAGTACTCTTGCCTGGAAAATCCCATGGACAGAGGAGCCTGGTAGGCTGCAGTCCATGGGGTCGCGACGAGTTAGACACGACTGAGTGACTTCACTTTCACTTTTCACTTTCATGCATCGGAGAAGGAAATGGCAACCCACTCCAGTGTTCTTGCTTGGAGAATCCCAGGGACTTGGGAGCCTGGTGGGCTGCCGTCTGTGCCATTATGGGGTCGCTCAGAGTTGGACATGACTGAAGCGACTTAGCAGCAGCAGCAGCAGTTTTAGTTGAATGAATGAAATGATAATGCAGTGTGTTGTGTACCCTTGTATGTAGTGTATTATTATATGAAAATCTTGCTAAAATTTTCAAACCCATGGCAGCAGTTGAAAGTTTAGCACCACACAACCTTGATAAAAAGAGGTTTTCCAGATAAAGCCTCAATTGATTAGAGGAAAAGCAGTATCAACCTGATGGAAGATGTTAAACACATTAGTAATGACCTGCAGCTTTTGGACCAACTGACAGAAGACGGTAACGTGTCAGGTACTTTATGCCAAACCTCAGTTTTCACACCTTCTACGGTGAGAATCTGACTTTTATACCAACTGAAGAGTGCTTGTGATTATTGTCCTTATGGTAACTTGATTTTTTTCTTTGGAGAAAGTATATGGTGGTATTGGCACTGCTATAAGAGTAAAAGGGAAGAAAGAGAAGGTGAGAAATAGAAAAAAAAAAGACAAAATGGAGAGAGAGAGATCTTCTCAGTATATTACACTCAGGTATATGCCAGTTGGGACATTATGTTTTTATGCTTGTTCGCCTTGTCTCTTCCTAGAACACCTATTTCTTCCTTTCTAATTAGCTAAATCTTATTAAGTTAATCCCTAGAAAAGACCATCTTTAGAATTAGACTGGTGGGCTGCAGTCCGTGGGGTCACTAAGAGTCGGGCACGACTGAGCGATTTCACTTTCACTTTTCCCTTTCATGTATTGGAGAAGGAAATGGCAACCCACTCCAGTGTTCTTGCCTGGAGAATCCCAGGGACGGGGGAGCCTGGAGGGCTGCCATCTATGGGGCTGCACAGAGTTGGACCCGACTAAAGCGACTTAGCAGCAGCAGCAGGCTATCTCTAGAAAATTTTTGTTGATTTTGGCCAACCTCTATGAGTGAATTGTGGTTTCTTTTTGTGCTTCCCTGGGACTGGGCTGTTTGGCAGCATTGGTAGTTTATAGTTATAGTTTATAAACTGTATAGTTTATACCACTGGGCTTCCCCAGTGGCTCAGCTGATAAAGAATCTGCCTGCCAATGCAGGAGATGCAAGAGACGTGAGTTTGATCCTTGGGTCAGGAATATTCCCTGGAGAAGGAAATGGCAACCCATTCTAGTATTCTTGCCTGGAAAGGTCCATGGACAGAGGAGCCTGGCTGGCTATAGTCCACACAGTCACAAAGAGTTGGACACGACTGAGCACATATGCCTACCAACCTGTATAATAATCACACGCACTCACATACATCTATTTCCTCCATGAAACTGAGGACACCTGGGCCTCCCTTTTAAAGAACACCTGGTAAAGAATCCACTTGCAATGCAGGAGACCCTGGTTCGATTCCTGGGTTGGGAAGATCCGCTGGAGAAGGAATAGGCTACCCACTCCAGTATTCTTGGCATTCCCTTGTGGCTCAGCTGTTAAGGAATCTGCCTGCAATGCAGGAGGCCTGGGGTCGATCATGGGTTGGGAAGATCCCCTGGAAAAGGGAAAGGCTTCACACTCTAGTATTCTGGCCTGGAGAATTGCTTGGACTGTATAGTCCATGGGGTCGCAAAGAGTCAGACTGAGCAACTTTCAGTTCACTACTATGGGCTTCCCTGGTGGTTCAGCTGGTAAAGAATCTGCCTGCACGTGCAGGAGACCTGGGTTTGATCCCTGGGTCAGGAAGATCCCCTGGAGAAGAAAATGGCAACTTTCTCCAGTATTCTTGCCTGGAGAGTCCCATAGACAGAGGAGCCCCTGACTACAAAGGTGGTCTAATCCATTTCTTATCATGGACGCCCACACTGGCTCATCTTAGTGCTAACATTAATTTTACAAATTAATTCAACAATGACAGCAAAACTGACCACTGATGTTAACTGAGCCTTGAATAATGAGGAGGGATGCTGGTTAGTGGGCCCATCCTCACAGAGTTGAAATCTGCCTATATATTTTCAAATGTATAGTCAGTCCTCCTCTGGGTGGTTCTGCATCTGAGGAATCAGCCAAACACAGATTGTGAAGTACTGTAGTAGTGCATTTGGTGGGGGAAAAAAGATCTGAGTGTCAGGACACCTGAGCAGTTCAGTCTTGTGTTGTTTAAGGGTCAACTTTATATATCAGGCACTATGATAGGCAGTGATTCCACAGTGTTGACCAATGCCAGACATGTGAGTCCCAGTCTTCATGACCTGTGCAGATTGAGGAAAGACTCCTGTAAGCAGTGGCAAACAAATATATCACCTACACCAGCAACACCATCCATCACAATCATGAAAATCCATTTTTAGCTGTCTGGGGCTTCCCTGATGACCCAGTGGTAAAGACTCCACTTGCAATGCAGGAGATGCAGGTTGGATACTGGGGTGGGAAGATGCCTGGAGGAAGAAATGGTAACCACTCCAGTATTCTTGCTTGGGAAGTCCCATGGACAGACGGAGTCTGGCGGGCTATAGTCTATGGGGTCATAAAGAGTCTGACATGACATAGGGACTAAACAACAACATAGCCATTCAGGAAGGATATTACTCATAAGCTTGATGATCTATTATTTGGGTAAAAGTTTCCTTTCATTAAGCAAGCTCTTAAGGGCTTCCTAGATGGCTCAGTGTTAAAGTATCTGCCTGCCAAGCAGGAGATGCTGGAGACATGGGTTCAATCCCTTGGTCAGAAAGATGCCCTGGAGGAGGGCATGGCAACCCACTCCAGTATTGTTGCCTGGAGAATCCAATGGACAGAGAGCCTGGCATACTATACTCCGTGGAGTCTCAAAGAGTCAGACACCACTGAGTGAGCACACACACATGCATTGTGACAAATGACAGTGACCCCAAACTGGAGCATCGTAGTGAATCAACCATCCTGAGCCATAAAGATCTTTCTTAGGGCACAGGTGAAGAGAATAAGTACACTCAGGGTGAATTTTCTCCTGTATTCATACATGCTAACTTATAAAACAAGAAGCAGCCAAGGACAAAGTATTTACATTTCAAAAGTGGTCAATGAAAATTGAAATAAATGCCAACCAAAGCTTTAAAGCAATTATAACTGAAGAGTATACTTTGGAAACTTCACAGGGAAGAGAGAAGTCTGCCTGTTACTGTGAGCTCTTCTTTACCAGAATCTGCCTGGAGCATGAGAGACATGTTTTCAAAGATATTTTCTGCCTCTCATCTCCTAGATGATATTCATGACCCAGTGTAGCCTTAGAACCCCATGTTTACTCTGAGTCTCATGAAATCCCTCGATGACTTTTCCAGGAGGGTTTTTATGAGTCTAACTTTGTTAAGTTCCTCAATTTCAGAAACAAAGTACTTTCAAAGTTGCTCAGACTAAGATGTCAATGCTTTTCAACTTTCTCCCTTTCCCTCTCTCCTTCCCCAGAGCTCTATTTCAAATATTTCTTTCCCTCAGAACACTGTTTCAAGTATTTGGAGATTTATTACTTTTAAAGAATTTATTGATGTAGTTACATATTATTTATTGAGCACCTACTATACACCAGACACTCTTCAAGATACTGAGACTACATATTTGAGCAAAACAGGTTATATTCCTGCTCAAATGGAGCTTATTACATTATGACAATGAAAAGTTTATCTTGACATCAAATGTGAATTTTTCTAAGGACTAAATTACTGCTTATTATTTAGAGTAAGTTTTAATAAGTTGACTTTCACATTCGTAAACTAAATAGATGCAAGCAAAGAAGTAAACAAGAAACAGTGAGCAATGAGACAAGCTAATTTATCTGTGATATTCTTATATTATCAAGAGCTTCAGAAATCTTTGTCTTTTATAGTACTGATGCATAAGTACAGAGGTAACATACTAAAAGCAAAATGCTTGATGGTACCACAAACCTCATTTCTAAGTGTTATCATTAATCACTTAGATCATGTTATATTTATAGAAAGCTTATTTTGAGAAGTCCTTATATTTCAACATGATTGTTGTAAAAACTGTCATCTTAAAAGACTATTTATCTGCTTTTTCAATGTCATTTATTATAACCTTAGAATAGATGGTAATTTTACAAACAATCCTTTGTTCATGTTTTTGCTAACTGCTCTGAGAGTATTACTGTCAGGTAAGAGGATATGGACCCATTTATTGGGTACAACCATTATAACTCTTTTTATATTATCTTACCCATTTAAAGAGCAGAAACCTATTTTTAACAAAAAGCAGTCATTATGTCAGACTTATTTTTCATGTAGACACCAGTTAAATTTGGTAATATTCTCACCTTTCTCTCTGCTACCCCAAACAATCCTTTAGTGTATCTGTACACAATTTTGTACCAACATTCTACTAGGGAGTGGGGAGGAATGTCTTGAGGGCAAAAGCTTCTATTTAGCTCAGTCATCTCTACTGGATTGTGTGTGTGTGTTGTCTTTTATTCTCTTATTTATCTCTGATTACTTGACACTTAATCCTTGGATAATATGCTGAAATGGAAAACTAGAATAGTAACTATTTTGGGACACAAAAAAAGCATCTGTGAGTGACTAAGAGCCAGGCAGACCAATGCAGTTCTAATAGGACAAAGAGGATTCACTGATGAGTAGAGAAAAGACCCAGAATCTCGGCAAAACATTCTGAATTTCAGAAAAGGAATAAGAGCAATCCAACATTTACAAAGTACCTTTTCTGTATCCTTCACTGCGTTATGCAGTGAGGATTTTTAATTGAATTATACTCTGGCCCACCTAACTTCTATAAAGGTTATTTGACTTTTGCTTTTCAAAGTGGAGAAATTGAGATCAAGATCAAGTAATTATTTGCCCAAGGTCACACAGCAAGGGGTTATATACTGAGCTGAAATTTGAAACAAGATGTTTCTGACTCCAAAAGGAACCTATTTGATTTCCTTTCCTACTTCACTGAAGGGTGTAGTGGCAATGTTTGATCTCTTAAAGTTTAAATTGAGGAAGACTCCACTAGAAATTTCTCTTTAGGAAGCTTTACTTATCCTTGTTTAACTTATATCTGAAAACATTAAGCCACAAACACAGTATCTCATGCATGGTACTTTTGCTTTTGGTTTGTTGTTTTTGTTATTTTTAATAGTAACAGTTAAGATTTATTGACTAATATTATTAATATGATGGTTCCTGGAATACAACAGTATAATGGTTCCTGAAATATATAACGGTATATAGTCAGTGTACTTTTATAACAGTATAATTGTTCCTAGAAAAACAATTCTCTATATACATATATAGTTGTTTATATATGTATATATACACACCTTTAATCCTAAAACATGCATTCCTACAAGACAGCAACCTAAGTATTATCTCTATTTCATACATGAAAAAAATCAAAGCTCAGAGAGATGAAATGCTTTACCCAAGGTCACACAGCTGATGACTGCAAACTGTGCTGTTTGAGGGTCAAACAGAATAGTGTTTGTACTCAAGGTTAACAAAGAAGTCATCAGAGCCCTCCTTGTTATAAACTTCAGGATTGTAGGGTAAGCCCTGACAGGTTTTTTTTTTTTTTTTTTTCCCTTTTTTGTAAGGCAAATGTTTGTAAACTTTGATTGCTGAGGTATCCATTTCAAAGTGGTGTTCAGTTCTAGAGAGTCAGTGACAGGACTAGATAAAGGGCCAGGCTTCCTCCCCACACTGGGAGTCCTTGGTTTTAGAGATCTTGGTTGATTTTGATAACTAACCATTTAGGCTCAGTTTCTTTTCTCTTACCAGGCTTTAAGTACCACTCCTACATTTTAAATTCACCAATAAAGAGTGAGCCTTTGAAAACCTAGGCCCCACCCTTGACTTCAGTAAAAGCAGAACCCTAAGCAAAAGTTTCCTGGTTCTTCCTCAGCTTGTGTGTGTGTATCTATGATCTCACTGTGTGACCCCAAGTGTGCCCTGTAATTTCTAGGTTTTATAAAAAAATAACATTTTTTTTTCTTAATGTACTGACAGTAATTGCTAAAGGGTGTCTTGCAATCATAATATGAATCACAAGAGCTGGTCCAATCACAGCCTTGGTTTGATAGTGTAAACATTTAATAAATAGAAATACCAATACAGTTGGGAGACCAGAAGGGGGCGCTCTCACACTCTCCAATAATAGCGGAGCTCCGCATGAAGCAAGTCTCTTTGCTGGCAAGGATTCAGCCTGTGAAAAGTCATGCTCCCTTTGTTTAACCCCCTCCCAACTGATTTCCCTGCTGGCTCAGTTGGTAGAGTCTGCCTGCAATGTGGGAGACCTGGTTTCAATCTCTGGGTCAGGAAGATGCCCTGGAGAAGGAAATGGCAACCCACTCTGGTATCCTTGCGTGGAGAATTCCATGGACAGAGAAGCCTGGTGGGCTAAAGTCCTTGGGGTTACAAAGAGTTGAAGATGACTGACTCACTTTTACATCCCACCTGCATTTTTAGTTTAATCGCTTAGTCGCGTCTGACTCTTTGCAGCCCCATGGGCTGCAGCATACCAGGCTTCCCTGTCCACTACCAACTCCCAAAGCTTGCTCAAACTCATGTTCATGGAGTTGGTGATGCCATCCAACCATCTCATCCTTTGTCATCCCCTTCTTCTCCCACCTTCCATCTTTGCCAGCATCAGGGTCTTTTCAAATGAGTTGGTTCTTCACATCAGGTGGCCAAAGTATTGGAGTTTCAGCTTCAGCATCAATCCTTCCAATGAATATTCAGGACTGATTTTCTTTAGGATTGACAGGTTTGATTGCCTTGCAGTCCAAAGAACTCTCAAGAGTCTTCTCTAACACCACAGTTCAAAAGCATCAATTCTTCAGTGCTCAGCTTTCTTTATAGTCCAACTCTCACATCCATACATGACTACTGGAAAAATCATAGCTTTGACTAGAAAGACCCTTGTTGGCAGAGTAATGTCTCTGCTTTTTAATATGCTGTCTAGGTTGGTCATAACTTTTTTTACAAGGAGCAAGCATCTTGTAATTCCATGGCTGCAGTCACCATCTGCAGTGATTATGGAGCCCAAGGAAATAAAATCTGTCACTGTTTCCTTTGTTTTCACATTTATTTGCCATGAAATGATGAGAAGGGATGCCATGATCTTCGTTTTTTCCATTTCTCCTCTATAAAAGTGTTTTTCCCCTGCTATGCAAGAACTTGAACATGGCTCCTTCTTGTTGGAGACCCCGAATTGCAATTCTCTCCTGATCCCAGATAAAGCTATCTTTGCTGGCAAAGTATGCAGCATTCTATTTCTCTTAGGCCAACAATAGACTTAGACTGGTGGAAAACAAGGATGAATCTGATTTTATGAAACAGACACTTGATACACTGCACAAGCTAACAAGGCTCATCTAGCATCTTTAAATAGATATGGCAAAAAATATTTAAGGACATGTGGTATTTGCTATGCAGAAAAAAGCTACACAATGTAACACTTGAGACTATTGTAGAAATTTTCTTTTCATGACACTAACTCAATTATTTAAAATAAGATTTTTATTGCTGTCTTTTAGTTTAAACATTAGAAAATGTCCAGGACACAGTTTTCTCATTCAAGGGAAATTCAGTTCAGACATTTAGTCTCTGTTTCCAGGGGATTAATTCTGACCTACAAAAAGAAGACAAAATCAGTTCCATTTTCTCTTTAGAATTATACAAATATACTATATAAGAATTGGACAAAAAATTTTAAGATTATCTAGTTCAGTGTTCTTCACTTGTTTTCCTTGGACCCCTAAACATGTATAAAATGGTTCTACGTTTGGCCTAGAGAATTCTGGCCCCATTTCAAAGAGAGAAACTTCTCTTTTATCTGTTCTATTTGAAAAGATTCTATTTGTAAAACAGGTACTGCTACAGGAAAAATACATGCTGCCTAGAAAACTATTCACATAATAAGTTCATATACCAGATTAGGCAACAGTTATTGAAGATAGGTTAAATGGCAAGAGGCAAACAGCTAGCTAGTATCAGAATAAAAAACGAGATGTCCTTCTACCCTTTAATTCAGTGCTCTACCTCTGAGAGAAATACTTCATTGCACTTTTTTGTTTTTTGGTTTTCTGTTTTTACTAGATAGCAGCATATTCTCTAATCACTGAATTAAACTTCTCTGTTAAAACACTAAGTCCATGAAAACAAAAACATTGAATGAATTGTTCAATAACACAGTTTCTATTATAAGCAGTGCTATAATTCTCAAAGTTGGCATGCATTAGAATCATCAGAAAAAGAAATCTTTAAATCTGTAGCCTTTAGGCTTCCATATCCTGTAGTCCTGAGCTTCCATATGCTGATATTCTGATGGAATAATGTCAGAAAGAGCTTTGGAATCTGTGTGTGTGTGTGTGTTTTGTATGCACTTTAGTGTATGGGATCCTCAGTTATATTTTGAGGCTATTAATTTAAGAAATACATTTTTAATGGTTGCTGTTTCCCAAATCTGGTTGATTATAGACTCCTCTAGAGAGGTTTTTAAAATTATGGATTACTTAGCTAAAACGATTCACTTAGACTCTTTAAATCTGAGATTTGCATTTTTAAAATTTTAAAGAAGCAAACAAGCAAGCAAACTAAAACAAACAAGCAAAAACTAATCTTTGAAGAGTTCTGATTGGAGAATCAATGTTAGTTGACAATATCACGAACCCATGGACTTTCCTGATAACTTTCTACCAAGCAAAGCATCATGCTATGTTTTTAAAAAATTAGACCTCTCAAGGTGTCACTTTAAATTGCATTTTAGGGTAAAGCCTAAAATTTTTGTCTTTAAAAATTAAAGTTAACATTTGTTTGGAGCAATAACTAAGTTTACTTTCAGAATTACTCTGTAGATTTTTTATCATGCTATTTTTGTAACATTCTTATAATTCTTTGCAGATAATAACAAATAAGTATGAGTAACTTTACACTGGCAAGATACATATAAACTAGGCAGCAAGTGTAAGAAAAACAGCCTTTTTCCTCCCAGAGTTAGAGGAGAGGTTAACAAAACACTTCGTAAAATTACAAAAAAAAAAAAAAAACCTTTTCAGGGCAGCAGCACCTGACTAAATAAATATGCCACTTTTCCCGTTGAAAGTTTCATTCGTTAATATCAACCAGATACTGGCTCATAGTTTGCTCTTCAAAATATGGTCAGTGCTGCACTTGCGCTAGAATCACCTTGGCACATTTTAGACATTAAGACTGTTGCTTGGCAACTCAGTATGCTGAGGGACAGTGCAAGTGATATGACAGAAGTAGGATGGCACAGGGCTGGTGATTCAGGATATAGATGGTCAAAGTAGCATAAGATAGGATTAGCATCTAGACTGGAGGTCAGCCTGTTTGGCCTGAAGTGCCAGTGTTGTGGCCACACGTTCCAGGAAACAAACTCCCTCAGAAGGACAATGCAGATAGTGGAGTGCAGTTTATTACACCAGCAGGCCCAAGGCAGAGTCTCCTCTTAGCCAAGGACCCCGACCAGCGTTTATGAAAATCTTTTATACCCCATGT
Source organism: Oryx dammah (assembly GCF_014754425.2). Classification (NCBI taxonomy): domain Eukaryota; kingdom Metazoa; phylum Chordata; class Mammalia; order Artiodactyla; family Bovidae; genus Oryx; species Oryx dammah. The sequence goes on from NW_024070199.1 coordinate 19,102,539, forward strand.
GTATGTGTCTGAACCCACCACCCCAAATTCCTTGAGACTTGCATCAACCAAGGAAAATACAATCCCAATAACCCGTCATTCACGTGCTGTGTGCTCAAACAGTCAAACAATTAGCCAATAATCAATAAACCCAAGGTTACACTCCAAAAGATACAGAAAAATTTATGGCCTGTCTGTAGGAAGGGGTGATTAGTGTATGTTTTCTCTTAGGCGATGAGTAACCTAGATACGATCTTCAAGGTTCCCCTGTCTGGAGGGGGTCTTATCCTTCTGTTGTTTTCACAGGCACTAAACACAGAGTTCAGAGTCCATTCGAAAGGTGGCTGAGTATGATCAGCATGAACAGGCCTAAGATGGAGTCCAGGCCCTATGAATTCCTTCTTCAGCATAACTACTTGTTACTTTATTCACCTTGGGTGAGGTGTGGGTTGAAGAGTTTTGAATCTAGTCATTTCCTACCATGGGCCTGTGCGCTAAGTCGCTTCAGTCATGTCTGACTCTTCATGAAATTCTCCAGAGAAGAATTCTGGAGTGGGTTGCCATGCCCTCCTCCAGGAAATCTTCCCGACCCAGAGATCGAACCCACATCTCCTATGGCTCCTGTACTGCAAGTGGATTCTTTGCTGCTCAGCCACCGAGGAAGCCTATTCCCCACCATACTCTGGGTAAAAGCTGAGCATCCAGAAGTCACCAGGTACCGTTGTACCCTCTGCCCTCAAAGGCAAGCACAACTCTGATGCCTCTTTCTACGCTATTGTTCAGTCTCTTCTCTTTGAAATCTTCCTTTGACTATCTGCCTGGAAATCCCTGTGTATCTTAAGATCCAGTTCAAATGCCACATACCTTTTGATGTTCTTTTCCTTGAAACTTCTCTACTTTGCATTTCTTTAAATGCATAATTCAATCCTACACATTTTTATTATATAATTATACTGTTGAGGAGGAGAAGTTTCCCCTCTACCTCTCTGAAGTTCTTGTATCTGGACTAATAGTACTGACACAAGACAATAAGACAAATAAGAGAAAAAGAAACAAATGTTTATTCATGCATACAGAGTTCCTGTAGAAATGGAACCTAAGAAGTGGTCAAACCAGGTAGCTTTTGTGCTTTTTAGGTAAAGAAATAATAAATTTGTGAAGTTTTGACAGGACAAAAATATTAGGCTTTACGTGCTTAATTAGAACAGAATTTAAGGAAAGTTTAGGCTTGGGTAGTAAATTAGTAAAGATTAACGAGATTAGCAAGGTTTGTTGATACAGGCTTCTCAGCCCTGAATTCCATGTCTGGTGATAAAAGTGTTTTACTTCCCAGCAAAGGGAGGGTATTTTTCACACAGGAGATTTTTAGTTTTCAGGAAGAGAGAGATGAGGGTCAAAATGTCCATCTTGCACTCGTCATTTCTTTATTTCCTTTAATTTGAAATAATATTCCATAAAGCTGTATTTTGGGATGGCCTGCCCATGACCCCAGCAGTATTAACCCTTGATTTTGTCATATTGAAGAGGAAAAGTTAAAATTCTACATAACCTCCTGCTCCTTCTGCCTCTGTAACTCAGCTTGCTCCTTGCAAAGTCTGGATCACGTAGGTCACATAGTCGCAGAAAGTGGAGACTCAGGATACTAAGAACTGGAGCTTATCTCACTCATCTTTGTCCTGTTCTTTGCAATCGCCCAGCCTCTGCAAACCTGCTTAATCATGCCTGTCCATGCATAAAAACTCTGTAACCCCTTTGTTTGGGGCTCAGAGCTTAGAGTGTTAACTCCTCTGGGTCCACCGGCATAATAAACCTGAGTGCTCCAACTCTCTGAGTGTGGTGCTTGGTTTCTTGATTGCTGGTTTCTGCAGCAGAAAGGAATTTCCTTAACGAAGGAAACTGGTATGAAATTCCTCATTTATAAAATGAGACATTTTAAAAGTACTCATGTCATACAAGTCTTGGGAGAATTAATTGAAATAACCTATATAAAGTGTTAAAACAGTGTCTGTCTTGTGTTCTGCAGACACTAACCATTAACTGCTACTATATGGCACTTACTATCTTGAACTAAAGTCATTGGTCTGTATCTGTTTTACTAACTAAACAGTGACTTTAAAGAAGGAAATGTGCTTAAGTATAAATGGAGAATGTACCAAGAACAGGGAGTTGTGTGTAGTTGTTAGTAAATGCCAAGTAGATTTGATAAAAATGTAAAAGTAAAAATTCTAGGGCAATGCTTTTCTAGCCTGGAATTAGTGATATGAGAAATCGGGATGATAAAGACCAAATGTTTTGTGAGGGTGTCTCTCTAGGACCTATACCACATAGACTGCTTTTCTGTCAAGATTAGAAGAGTTTGCAAATCCCATATTTTGTACATAACGTATTGGTTTGCTAGGATTGTTGTAACAAAGCACCACAGCTACTGGATCCAAGCTCGGTCTGTTCACCACCTGAGAGGCCAGTAATTTGGAGAAAAGGAATAGCGGCCTTTATTTAGAAAGCCGGCATCTGAGAAGATGGTAGGGTAGCGCCCTAGTGTACCAGCTTATTGGGGTCTGGATGCCAGTTTCTTTTATAGAACAGAGTGGGCAAGGAGGTGAGGAAGTAAAGTAAAAAGGCCATTAGTCTTGCAAAATAACTCTAGGCTTGGCCAGGATGGGGAGGGAGTGTGTAAATTTCTTCTTTTCTGCAGTCATTCACAGGTGAGCAGGGTTCAAAAGTCTTCTTGTGAGCTGAACAAAGGCACTTTAGAACAAAGGTACTTTATTTTAATTTTCAGGAGACTGGCAGTTTTCTCTAGGGAGGCCGTTATGTATGCTTATAGCTACAGACAGCATCCTTTCAGTGATTATAGTAACAAAAGCAACAAAAAGCAAAGGTTAAATAAAGGAGACAGATCTAACAATGGAATCAGGTTTTGCTCTTCCCTGTGACACCACCACCTAAGTGCATCAAACAGAAATTTCTGGTCTCACAGTTCTGGAGGCTAGAAGTCAAAAATCAAGGTGTCAGCAGAGTAGGTTACATCTGAGGGCTGTGAGGAGCAGTCTGTTTCATTGCACTCCTCTAGCTTCTCCAGCTTTTGGCAACCTTTGGTATTTCTGGGCTTGTAGAAGGAAAACCTGAATACTCCTGCATATTCACGTGATGTTCCCCTTATAGTATATGCGTGTCAGTGTCCAAATTTCCCCTTTACCTACAAGCACCAGTCATATTGGATTAGGGTCCACTCGAGTGGCCTCATTTTAACTAATCATATCTGCAGTAAAACTTCGACAATTCAACCTACAACATAGGATGGATATTTTTACACAGGATGTCCTATGTAAATGATTCTCTGTTCAGATAATGCTACGTTGGAAAAACAAATCAACTCTCAAGGCCATTCTACGCAAGCATCATTGAGATTTCTCAGATCTAGAAGAACATACCCTATTTTCATGATGCATTTTCTTCTGTATCTTATTTTCATAAATGCTTGAGTCTGCTCTCTGCTTTTACAAGACTTAATGGACACATTAGAGTCTCAAGGAATTCTGCACAAGTATAATGAGAATACATATTTAGGTATAATGAGAATATTTGTTTCACAGAGTGGCACTAGTTTAATGTAAATTCTGCTGAATGACTAGGCCAAGGGAATTATTAAGTTGCTATTGCAGAATATGTTTGGATAAAGTTTAACTCACAGTATTTACCCTGGCAGCAGAAACATTTTTCTTAAAGTTGAATTAAGAGAAAGTACATTGAAATTATATATTGTAGTAAACCTTGATTTTGACATTTGATGTCTCTGACAAATGGAATATTTCCTGCCAAATCAGTAAACAAGGATGTCACAGTCATCAGCAGTTCCAAGCCTCCAGGGAACTCAAGAAGAATACCTGTACAATCTGGCAGCCATTGAGCTATAGTCATTCCTTATGTGGAGCCCTGAGGAAGTCAGAATGTGAAAAATTGCCCCAGATAGCTAAGAAGCATATGAAAGGAATGATTTCGGTAAGCCCAGACACTTGAATCTTCCCATACATAGAAAAACCCTAAATTCCTTTAACTTGAGATAGTTTTCTTTATTTCACAAAAATACTTCTGATGCTTGGACTACCTGCCCTTTGTTGCAAACTTCTATTATGTATAAAATGATGCCTCTCCCTGCCTCTTCAAAGAAATTCTCTCAAGGCTACTTGAGATGCTGTCTCCCAGGCTTCATATCCTAAAAATTCCCACCACATAAAACATAACTCTAAAATTTTAGATTGTGGCTATTTTTTAAGTTGACATCTCTTAGGGACACAATGCAGAGTGAGGAACATTAGATCAAGTTGCAGAGCTCTGCATGATTCACTGGTATCCAGTGAATACCAGTTTCAGTAGTCATTTACTCTGCAGCTTTGATATGACATATCTGTATGCAATCCTTTTTTCTTTTTTTCTCTCTCTATTTTTTTTCTGTTAAGCACCAACTTTAATGAGTTTCTGAAAACAGTTTTACCATAGAATACTAGGGTGATTTGGTTGAAGATTTGGGCAGTTGTGATGTGTTTGTCTTGTGTTCTTTTATAATATTCACAGGTATAATCACAAAGATTACAAAGACTTTATTTTGGGGGGAGCCCAAGAACTCCAGGAGTTGGCGATAGACAGGGAGGCCTGGTGTGCTGCAGTTCATGGGGTTGCAAAGGGTCAGACATGACTGAGCGACTGAACTGAACTGAAATCACCACAGATGGTGACTGCAGTCATGAAATTAAAAGATGCTTGCTCCTTGGAAGAAAAGTTATGACCAACCTAGATAGCATATTAAAAAGCAGAGACATTATTTTGCCAACAAAGGTCCGTCTAGTCAAAGCTATTGTTTTTGCAGTAGTCCTGTATGGATGTAAGAGTTGGAGTATAAAGAAAGCTGAGCACCAAAGAATTGATGCTTTTGAACTGTGGTGTTGGAGAAGACTCTTGAGAGTCCCTTGGACTGCAAGGAGATCCAACCAGTCCATCCTAAAGGAAATTAGTCCTGAATATTCATTGGAAGGACTGATGCTGAAGCTGAAACTCCAATAATTTGGCCACCTGATACAAAGAACTGACTCATTGGAAAAGACCCTGATGCTAGGAAAGATTGAAGGCAGGAGGAGAAGGGGATAACAGAGCATGAGATGGTTGTATGGCATCACCTACTCAATGGACACGAGTTTGAATAAACTCCAGGAGTTCTGGTGGACAGGGAAGCCTGGTGTGCTGCAGTCCATGAGCTTATAGAGTTGGACTCAACTGAGCAACTGAACTGAATCACAAATATGAGGATTGCAGTCATTCTATAAAATTGAATGTGAGTGTTAAAATCATCTCCATTTTACAAATAAAGCAATGGATGCAGAAAGAATTTTTGTAAGTTCCTCAGACACTTATGTTTCACAAGTGACAAAGCCAGAACGTGTACTTCTGAATCCATTTACATGACCACTAAACTATTATATATTTTACTGTGTGAGATAATTTAACCTTTTTTAAAACTTATTTATTTTTTGATGGTGCTGGGTCTTTGTTGCTGTGCGTAGGTATTCTCTAGTTGTGGTGGGCAGGGGCTAATCTCTGGTTGCAGTGTATGGGCTTCTCATTGTGGAGGCTTCTCATTGTGAAGCACAGACTCCAGGTTCACAGACTTCAGTAGCTGCAGCACATGGGCTCAGTAGTTACGGTGTGTGGGCTCCAGGGTGTGGGCTTCAGCAGTTGTCGTGCCCGGCTCTAGTTGCCCTAGAGCATGTGGAATCTTCCAGCTAGAGATCACACCCATGTTCCCTGCATTGTCAGGTGGACTCCCATCCATTGCACCACCAGTTGCTCAGTTGCTCAGTTATGTCTGACTCTTTGTGACCCCATGGACTACACCATGTGAGGCTTCCCTGTCCTTCGCTATCTCCTGGAGTTTGCTCAAACTCATGTCCTTTAAGCCGGTGATGCCATCCAACCATTTTATTCGATACCACCTTCTCCTCCTGCATTCAATCTTTCCCAGCATCAGGGTAGTCTCCAATGAGTCAGCTCTTCACATCAGATGGCCAAAGTATTAGAGCTTCAGCATCAGTCCTTCCAGTGAATATTCAGGATTAATTTCCTTTAGGATTGACTGGTTTGATTTCCTTGCTGTCCTAGGGGCTCTCAAGAGTCTTCTCTAACACCACAGTTCAAAAGTATCAATTCTTCAGTGCTCAGCCTTCCTTGTGATCCAACTCTTACATCTGTACATGACTACTAGATAAACCTTAGCTTTGACAATACAGATCTTTGTTGGCAAACTGATGTCTCTGCTTTTCAATACATTCTCTAGATTTGTCATAGCTTTTCTTCTAAGGTGTCTTTTAATTTCATGGCTGCAGTCACTGTCTGCAGTGGTTTTGGAGCTCAAGAAAATAAAGTCTGTCACTGTTTCCATTGTTTGCCCATCTATTTGCCATGAGGTGATGGGACCATATGCAATGATCTTAGCTTTTTGAATGTTGAGTTTTAAGCTAGCTTTTTCACACTCCTCATTCACCTTCAACAAGAGGCTCTTTAGTTCTTCACTTTCTGCCATAAAGGCGGTATCATCTGCATATCTGAGGTTATTTCTCCCAGCAATCTTGATTGCAGCTTGAGCTTCATCCACCCCAGTATTTCACATGAGGTACTCTGCAGATAAATTAAATAAGCAGGATGGCAATATACAGCCTTGATGTACTCCTTTCCCAATTTGGAACCAGCCCATTGTTCTAATTTGGAACCAGCCTGTGGTTCTAACTATTGCTTCTTGACTTGGATACAGGTTTTGTAGGAGGCAGGTAAGGTGGTCTGGTATTCCCACCTGTTTCAGAATTTTTCACAGTTCATTGTGATCCACACCGTCAAATGTTTTAACGTAGTCAATGAAGCAGAAGTATATGTTTTTCTGGACTTCTCTTACTTTTTCTATGATCCAGTGGATGTTGGCAATTTGATCTCTGGATCTTCTGCCTTTTCTAAATCTAGCTTGTACATCTGGAAGTTCTCAGTCACATACTGTTGAAGCCTAGGTTGAAGGATTTTGTGCATTATGTTGCTAGCATGTGAAATGAGTGTAATTGTGTGGGACAAGGAAATAGCAACTCACACCAGTACTCTTACCTGAAAAATCCCATGGACGAAGGAGCCTGGTAGGCTACAGTCCATGGGGTCATGAAGAGTCATGCATGACTGAGCGACTTCACTTCACTTTTGAACGTTCTTTGGCATTGCCTTTCTTTGGGATTGGAATGAAAACTGACCTTTTCCAGTCCTGTGGCTGTTGCTGAGTTTTCCAAATTTGCAGGCATATTGAGTGCAATGCTTTAAAAGCATCATCTTTTAGGATTTGAAATAGCTCAACTGGAATTTCATCACATACCACAAGGGAAATTCTAACTCCATTTAATCTTAAATTGATAAGTCAACTAATGTATAAAAGCTAACTTAAAAGGAAAAATAAGCTCATCCTGAAATCTTAACCAGAAACAATTAGAGGAGTTCAACAAGTATTCAGAAATGTTCTTTGAGCCTTTACCTTGTGCCAGGCCCTGTGCTACTCTGTTTTTTTTTTTGGTGTGAATAAGGCAAACAGTAGGTGAGCTTATAGGTAGCTGAATTTGAGGTCAAAGAAGGGAAGGAGCAGTAAAAAGGAAGCAAAAAAAGATTGCTTCAATATTAAAAAAAGGAAGTAAAAGAGATGGTATGACCCAAAGTTTCCTGGCAGAGAGATTGCTTTAAATAGGGTGTTGAAAGTTCTCTTTGAGAAAGTGGTATTTGGGGTGAAACTTTAATTATATAATTTTGGTTATAGGAGGCACCTAAGAGAAGAGTGCTTCAATCAGTGAGTAAAGCAAATAAAGAAGGTAACTTGCTTGGTGTTTGCAACAAATATTAGAGAACTCTGCATTGCTCCCTATTATCAGGATCAATTTCAGGAGACTTAAGATTGAGGACAGATTATTTCTGCTTGTTCCATGAATGCCATGACATAAGTCTTAACAATAAAATGGGAGGTCACCAGCTTGTGGTTCCATTTTAATTAAATTTGGGGCTCTTAGGACTCTAAGACAAGAGATCAAGCTCTCCTTGAAAACCAATTAAGATGATTTCTAAGTAATCAATAGAGAGTGATCTTTATTATGTACAAGGGTTTAGATATTTTGCCTACTTACAGAGCAATGTGTCATCATATAGTTACACAGTCTCTTTATGAATATATAATTATATTACATATTTAATTTTACATTGAATAAACTGACACCTGCACTTTTAATCTTCTACACTCTGTTCTACTTATTCTTTTTCTTATAACATTTATCACTGTCTAACATTCAATATAATTCACATATTTGACCATTTTTGCTTATGGGGTTCCATGCTCTACAGACTATGAACTCCACAAGTACAGGAATTATCTTGCTTTGTTCAGTAATGTAGGGTCCAGAAAAAAATGCTTGATACTTGGCAGGTAGTTTATAGATGTTGCATAAATTAACAAATTAATAAATGACTTTAAATGATGTTTAGAAACTGGATGCAGATTCAAAACTGTGTGTGTGTATATACATATATATATAGAGAGAGAGGGAGAAGGAAAATGAAAGGGATGAGTATTCTAGAGAGATGCCTATAGTTGAATTAGGTCATCTCTTAAGCTGTCTTAAGGTTTAACAATCTATAATTATATGTCACAATAGTTTAATATCTACTTTTAAACACACTAAGTATATAATACATCCAAATATATCAAATTCTTTGAATTTTAATACAGAAACATTTAGTAGCTGCATAATTTTAGGGAACTTATTATTCCTCTCAGTTTTCCCATCTCCAAAATGGGTTAACAATAGTACCAGTTACTTGGTGTTTTGTTGAAGATTGAATAAATTAGGCTTTATTTAGAAACATATCCAGGTTTTTATTAGCATATGAAGACTTAGAGGAAGGTGGTTAATAAATTTCTGTAACTCCAGGCAAGCCCCTGTCTTCTCTGCCTTTGAGGTTCTTCATCTACAAAAGAGAGGAGTAGGCTGGAATCCTTTCTCAGAGAAATGAGAAGGCTCTGTCTTAAGCAAAGAAGGTTTCAGAACTCCAGTTACTGTGCTTTCAAGGAGCTCTGGGCCAATATTGGAGCTGGATGAAAAAAATAAAAATAAGTAAAAAATATATATATATAGTTGTTGTTCAGCTGCTCAGTCATATCTGACTCTTTGTAACCCCATGGACTGCAGCGCACCAGGCTCCTCTGTCTTCCGCCACCTCCCAGAGTTTGCTCAAATTCATGTCCCTTAAGTTGGTGATGCTGTCTAACCATCTCATCCTCTGCCACCCTCTTAGCCTTTTACCTTCAATCTTTTCCATCATTAGTGTCTTTTCCAATGGGCTGACTTTTCGCCTCAGGTAACCAAACTAACATAATACATACAAAATATTTAATAAAAATATGGATACTACTGTGGCATTTTAGAAACCTGGGAAAGAAAACATACAAGAAAAACTGTGTCCCAATATCAAAGACAGGTATTCATGTCTGAAAGAAACTCACTGAGGCTGTGAAAACTGCCATAATTACTAAATTAACTTCTCTAATAAGTAGAAAATGTATTTTGCAATATGTAGGGAATGGTGAGACATGTTCTTCAAAGTATTTTATTTTATGCCAGCCAGAATGTAAGACATAACTAAGCACATTTTAGCCTATGCAGAAAAGTCAGTTCTCAAATAAGGATAACTCAGCATTATTTGAGCCCTCCCTTTTCTCCTTCTCTATATAACTGAATGCCTATTTACTCAAGAAGGCTAGCCACAATGACCCTTTGTGAAATATCTGTGCCAGAATAGAAAATTCCTTTTCCTAAAAATGCCAGTGGACCTATAGTCTGTTACTGATGGAAGTACAACATATGCTCTCTAGAAAGACATAATGTCCATGGTCAGGCGAATTTGGGGAGACTAAATACGGCAAGATTAAGCAGGTTTATTTGTGGTTTATCAGGATCTCTGATACATGCATGACAACCATAATGCATAGTCTGTATTTATGGAATATGTCTCGTAGATGTGATCACATAAGGGAAAATGATTATAGTAAAAAGCCACTTGGCTTTTTGGAATCTGCCCAGTGTGGATTGAAGTTCTGCTTCTGTCTGTTATAACCTTGGGCAGATTACTTAACACTGAACCTCCGTCTTCTCATCTATAAATAAGAGGTATGGGTATATACCTTGCAATCCTGGATCATCATTTTCTATCTCATATGAAAGTGACTTGTAAATACATTGTTAACATTCAGAACAGACTTATCAGAAGATATTTTATGAACTTTACTGTATCAGCATTGTATCTGAATATATAGCCTCAAAAGAACTTTTAAAAATTTAACCTAAGTTCTCTTCTGTGTTTCTTGACTTTTCTCACAGCTTCTGTCGGAAATCAGTTCTCTTTGTTTTGACAGGTTCATATTTACTTCTCTGCTGATTACTCGAAAATCTACATCTAGAACTTTATCCTGGTCCTGCCTCATATTTCTAGCACCCTATTCAACATCTCTTTCTGGTTGTTTAGTTAAATCTCTAAATAATTTCAAATCTTTCATTTGTTGTGCCTTTTATCACCTTCTGTATATTATAGTTACCTTGAATTCATTGTAACTGATCTGAGATTTATTTATTCATTTAAAACATATTTACTGAGGTAAAGAATCTGCTTGCAGTGCAGATCCTGGTTTGTTCCTGGGTTGGGAAGATCTGCTGGAGAAGGCATAGTCTACCCACTCCAGTTTTCTTGGGCTTCCCTTGTGGCTCAGCTGGTAAAGAATCCACCTGCACTGTGGGAGACTTGGGTTTGATCCCTGGGTTGGGAGGATCCCCTGGAGAAGGGAAAGTCTACTCCCTCCAGTATTCTAGCCTGGAGAATTCCATGGACTGTATAGTCCATGGGGTTACAAAGAATTGGACATGAGTGACTTTCACTTTCACTACTGAGAATCATTGTCAACCATTAAGAAGTTTATAAAACCTATCATAAATAAGATAATTTCAGTTGGCTAATAAGATATGAAGCAAAATACATGTCTATGTAAAAAGCATAGCAGAGTGCTGAGGACATGAAGAGTAATACATTGATTTAAGTAAACATCAATAATAAGTACACAAAGCAATTAAATTATTAGTAATTATTATTAGTATAAAATAATGTTATTCTAATTATATTAGTGGTATATTAATAAAGGTACTGCAGAATATTCAACAGAGGAATTTCACATGGTCTGACTATCTGGTTGAACTACTCCCACTTGTTTTCCTTTTCCCTGAACTAACATATAAAATCATTTGAAGGTTTTTCATCTAATTCTGTTGCTTCAGCCTCATGGTTTAGAACTTTTCCATGGCTCATCATTACAGTTAGGGAAAGCTCAAATGCACTCTCTGCTTACAATATTTATAACCTGGACATTGCCTGCCTCTTGAACCCATGTTATATGTCTCTCTTAAAAGATTTCTAAACTCCGGCTACACTAGACTTCCTGGGGTTTTTGTTCTCCATGAAAAATTTTCATTTGTTGGTTTTGCTTCTCAGAATGAATGTAAGATTAACAGTGACAATTTGGAGTGGTTTCAGTCTTCTAATTAGATACCTTGTTTTTATCCAGGTTGAGCTACACCATTTGCAAATCCCAGTGTGAAATGAAAATGTAAGCTCATTTATTTAAAACAAATGTCTTAAAAGAAATGGACTGATGTGTAAAGCTGTCTTCCTTTTCGCTGTGGTCTCTCCACTCTTGGGGCCTCACAAATGCTGTGTGTGAACAGGGTGGCAAGGAGCGGCAGATATGCGCATTGTGCGTCGCGCCTCTGCTCACGTGCCTGGTGCATTGTCCCATCTGACTTCAGTTACAAAACAAAGTCAAAACCAAAAGTTTCAAGAATGTCAAGAAACAAAAGCAGAGAACTAACTAAACACGTTAGGCCTTTTGGGGCTAAATGTAGGCCCTTTTGAGCAAAGCTTTGTGCAGTTGCATGGGTCCCATGCCCATTAAGCCAGCTCGTCTCCCTCCAAACTTTAGTCTGTTCTTCTAAATGCAGTATGAGTGACCCTTTAAATGTAATTCAGGCTATACTCAATGACCTTTCCTTATCCTAAAAAAGAATGCTTTATTCACCTTTTTATCAGTAACACCTATTAGAATGTCTGACATGTTGAAGATTTAATAAATAATTGATGAGTAAATATTTAATATGATTAAGTTAACAGGTGAGTTTAAATGGAACAGCACATGGGTTTATTTGGCTTTTGTTTTGACCAGAACTCTTGGTTGCAAATAACAGAATCCAAATTTATGTTGGCTTAAGGATATAAAAATATTATCCATCCAGTAACTATGACGTCTTGAACTAATTTGTTTGCAAGTATAGCTGGTTTCAAAGACTCAGATTACATACCTACAGTCTCTTTCTCTTGAGTTTGTTCTCTTTAATGTTTTTATTTTCAAGAAAGAAATATTCCCAGAATAGTCATGTTTCTCCCTTTTAGTTCTAGATTTTCATCCTATTATCTTTTTTCTCAGTTAAATGAGAACTTTTCCATCTCAATACTTTGAACAGAACTATTAGACCTCATTCTACTGCTGCTGCTGCTAAGTCACTTCACTCGTGTCTGACTCTGTGTGACCCCATAGACAGCAGCCACCAGGCTCCCCCGTCCCTGGGATTCTCCAGGCATGAACCCTGGAGTGGGTTGCCATTTCCTTCGCCAATGCATGAAAGTGAAAAGTGAAAGTGAAGTCACCCAGTCGTGTCCAACTCTTTGCAACCTCATGGACTGCAGCCTACTAGGCTCCTCCGTCCATGGGATTTTCCAGGCAAGAGTACTGAAGTGGGGTGCCATCTCCTTCTCCAGACCTAATTCTGGTTGACCTAAATTAAATCACATGCCCATACCTGAACAAACAACTTTGATTCTGTTGACTCAAGTTTGGACCACCATAAGTGGTTATGTTCCTTAAGTCTGGCATTGTTTAACCAGAATAGTGATGGATGTGTGTATCTTCATCTTGCTCCATAAAGCCAAATTATTCTCTATGATAGCTGTACCAGTGCATCACACTAGTAACTTAATTTAGAAAAATTGTTACACAAATATTTATGAGTATATTTGGGTAAAAAACCTTGGAAAGATATATTTTGTTTATAGACTTACTACATCTCCAGCCTGAAAAAAGAAAATGAGCTCCTTGATTTGAGAATATCTAGAAGATCAAAGATGTATAACAACAATGTCTATAGACTACAGAGTCTCTCATCATAAATGGGAGTGTCAAAATTAGTGGATACTAGCTACTCAGGAAGCAGGAACACTTGGTCTGTTTCTCTAGATTTTCCTACTGGAGGTATCTGGGTTAATAAACCTATGCTACTACCCTAAGCAATGATTTTGAGTCTTAAACATAGATATATCTGATATTTAAACTCAAACAAACAGGTGTTAGATTTGGGCTTTATTGTTAGAGGTTCTGACTTCAAATAAAGAGTTTACCACTTCCTACATTCATGTAGAGGACATGAATGTGCAGCAAATACTTTAAAGAGCTGGAGAAATGCTAGATGCATTTCAAAAGAGGACTTCCTATTCTTAGCTTTTGTGTGCAGACGTTGGTGTTATAATGAAAAGGTCCCTAGGCTTTGGAGATTGCCTGAATTCAGAAATAACTGCATTTATATTCTAAGATGGGCAAACCACTGTCTTCTGTAAAGCCGATTAGAAACAACCCAGCACACAGTTTTATTATGTGCAACAAATGAAATACATGTGTGGAGCACTTAGCAAAATACCTGGGACATAGTAGAGAGTAAATGTTAGATGACGATGAGGATACTGAGAAATGTTTTCTAAGTTCTACAGTCACCAAGCATTACTTTGTTACTTATAGGACACTATTTCTAATAGTTATAATATATTCAGTTCAGTTCAGTCGCTCAGTCATGTCCGACTCTTTGCGACCCCATGAATTGCAGCACGCCAGGGCTCCCTGTCCATCACCAACTCCCGGAGTTCACTCAGACTCGCGTCCATCGAGTCAGTGATGCCATTCAGCCATCTCATCCTCTATCGTCCCCTTCTCCTCCTGCCCCTAATCCCTCCCAGCATCAAAGTCTTTTCCAGTAAGTCAACTCTTCATATGAGGTGGCCAAAATACTGGAGTTTCAGCTTTAGCATCATTCCTTCCAAAGAAATCCCAGGGCTGATCTCCTTCAGAATGGACTGGTTGGATCTCCTTGCAGTCCAGGGAACTCTCAAGAGTCTTCTCCAACATCACAGTTCAAAAGCATCAATTCTTCGGCGCTCAGCCTTCTTCACAGTCCAACTCTCACATCCGTACATGACCACTAGAAAAACCATAGCCTTGACTAGACGGACCTTAGTCGGCAAAGTAATGTCTCTGCTTTTGAATATACTGTCTAGGTTGGTCATAACTTTACTTCCAAGGAGCAAACATCTATATTAGCCATGCAAAAAAAAATGCTTTGAATATGAAAAATATTTCAAAATCTGCCAATTTTCATCTTAGAATCATAATTAATTTCATCAAGATACACAAAAGTATCCCTTTTCTGATAAGCAAAATGCAAAGCTGTAAGTTTCAGATTAATAGTTAACATCTGGGGGCTCCATCATTTAGATGAAGAAAGGGATGGCAGCCCACTCCAGTATTCTTGCCTGGAGAATTCCATGGACAGAGGAGGCAGGCAGGCTACAGTTCACAGGATTGCAAAGATTCAAACATGACTGAGCAACTGAGCCTACACAGTCATTTAGAATGCATTGTGGTTGATTTACTGAAGAGATGATTTATGTATTTATATATTCATCAAGGAAGACTTCATCTGTGTTTCACCCAGACAGTTAGACTTTTATGGGAATTTGTTTTAAAACCATTAAGTCAGTTTTCCTTCTTCCTGGACTGATTTACCAGCAAAGTTAAACTAAACTCCAGTAAGTTAAGGGAATTAAAATCATGTTAAAAGGATTCATCACTTTTTGCACAGATGTCAAATGGGTTTCAACTCATTACTCAAACCCAACTGGGACTGTCTGCCTGGATTGTGGTGCTGAAAAGAAATCTGAGTTCTTGGAAAAACTGCGTATCATGATGAAAGAGAGCTATGTGCCATGGGAATGGGGGTATCACAAGTGGAACTATGTAATCACAGATTTGTCACCTCTGGTTTGTATAGCATAGAACGGATAAATGGAGGCTTAGAGCTTCTCATAACATCTGGAAGAAATAACTTCTTGATATCATTCACAGAGATAGTCTCTACAAATGAGTTTTATTTCACAGTATTTGTCAATATTAAACTTACTTCCCAAGGAAGAACTGAAAGTTCTAGAAATATACACTTGACATTATTATTATTTTTTTTCTTTTTGCAAATGGCACTGATTCTAGCAGCAACTTTTACTTTAGGAAAGTTTTTGTTATTTCTTTGTTTATTTGGCTTTCTTTGCATTTTAAATAGACGTTATTTTTTAGAGCAGCTTTACGTTCACAGCAAAACTGAACAGACTATCCAGAGATTTCTCATTTTCCATGTACAGCCTACTCCCACCACGCACATCTTCCGTTATCAACCCTCTGCACCAGAGTGGTACCTATGTTACCATCAATGAACCTACATTGACTCATCATTATCCCTCAAAATCCATAGTTTACTTTAGGGCTTACTCTTGTTGAATTGTTAAACTACACTATTTGTATTTTGCTGTGTGTTTGTGCATGTGTGCGTGCTAAGTCGCTTTAGTTGTGTCCAACTCTTTGAGACCCCATGGACTGTAGTCTGCCAGGCTCCTCTGTTCATGGGATTCTCCGGGCAAGGATACTGGAGTGAGTTGCCATGCCCTTCTCCAGGGGATCTTCCCGACTCAAGGATCAAACCCATCTCTCTCTGTCTCCTGCATTGGAGAGCTGCACAGCACTGTGAGGACTGTCCCACTTGGTCTTGCTTTACCTGATTCCTTTCATTGTTGTCAGGTCTGCATTGTTTTCTGAGGTCTTTCTCTGCCCACTCCTGCTTCCTTCTTTATCTTTCATAGGTGTTACCTGTAACAAATCTCCTGTACCTCTAAATCTGTCTTGGTATCTGCTTCATGGAAGACCCAAATTGACACAGTGAATCTTGAAAGGATATCAAACCACCCTGAAAGAATTTATTATTTCCAGTCTGAAGAAGGATATTATTTCTTGGCTCAGATATGAGAGCTGACCCTTGAATAGCATGGGTTGATCTGTGTGGGTCCACTTATATCTGGGTTTTTTTCAGTAGTAAAGACTAGATAACTACATGTCCTGAAGCTGGCTGAATCTGCAAATGCTGTATTGTAGATATGAAGGAATTGCATATACAAAGGGCCAGCTACACATTTTAAGTGAATTTTATCTGTGTGGAGGACTGGCACCCCTTACACTCTATGTTGTTTAAGGGTCAACTGTGCTTTATAAATTCACTGACTTAAATGTGCTGATTTATACACATTCTAAATTTTACTGTTGCATTAGAGATACAATGAGTTAATGTCATTCACAGTATAGTATTTGTAAAACTCAATCTGCCTTGATCAAATTAAGGATTAAGTTGTAATGGGTAGATCACACTGAGTAACACATAGAATCATCTTGTCTCAATGACACAATGGTAGAAAAAATAAATCTACTTTCTCTAAAACAAATCACCCTCATTACTATTGGTCATATATTAGTTATGTTACATATCCTTACAAACAATCAGATCTGACAAATTTGTATTGTCCCATTCACCTTTAGGTTAAGGAGGCTCAAGAATTAGTAGTGCAAGCTAAACAAAGGTTTTTTCCAAGAACTACTGAGAATTTCTTGGGAAATGGCAGATTTTGAAAAATGGATATATTTGGCCTTTATATACCACTTAAAATTGACTGCTAGCCCACCTGCCTATCTCAAAGCATCCTTTCTATAATATCTGATTGTGATTACAGTAGTTCATGTGAACAGAAGCGCATTACTGCTTTCTTTAACTAGCAAGCCATTACAGTAAAGTGGCACCCTGGATGAGACCTTATTAAAATAGAATGTACATACACCTGGGATTTCTGTGATTGAGAAGTATGAGTACAACGACTGCACTTAAAGAGCACGTATTCCCTGGAGACTTGGTGCTTTTCTTTTCAAGTAAGTAGAAGTCTGAATGTTATTAATGGACAAGGTCAAGTAGGTTATAGACACCTTTACAAACAGCAGCTATTTGAGGATAATAAACTCCTTCACTGGAGAGTTCAATTGATGATATCTTTCTTTGGAGATCCCAAAGAAGACTTGCTTAATTTATCTATCTTGAGGAACATTGCAAAGCTATTTTCTTGTCATAGAGATTTCATACCTGAACTTCAAAGTCACCTTGTGATCTTGTCAAGACTTTAACAACTATACTATAAGATAGGAAAAGAATTGACTATGGACAGTAAAATTGAAGTTATTCTATAGTTAAGGCAGTACAAAAGTCTGTGTACAAAATTAAATATTTTTGTGTGATATAGCTCATTTTAAAAATACTTTGGCTTGGGTAAAGAATCCATCTGCAAGGGGGGAGACAGAGGAGACTCTGTTTGATCCCTGGGTCAGGAAGATCCCCTGGAGGAGGAAATGGCAACCCACTCCAGTATTCTTGCCTGAAGTATCCCATGGACAGAGGAGCCTGGCAGGCTACAGTCCAGAGGGTGGCAAAATGTCAGACAGGACTGAGTGACTAAGCAAGAACATACGATTACCACTACTAGCAATAGTGCTTTACTTCAGAGAAGGCAATGGCAACCCACTCCAGTACTCTTGCCTGGAAAATCTTCAGTCCATGAGGTCGCTAAGAGTCGGGCACAACTGAGCAACTTCACTTTCACTTTTCACTTTGATGCATTGAAGAAGGAAATGTATTCTTGCCTGGAGAATCCCAGGGACAGAGGAGCCTGGTGGGCTGCCGTCTATGGGATTGCTCAGAGTTGGACGTGACTGAGTGATTTAGCAGCAGCAGCAGCAGCAGCAGTGCTTTACATTGTATCAAGCAAATTTTTATCAGTTAACTAATGGTGTTCATAAGAACCTTCTCAAGACAATTTATTCCCATGTACACTTAAAACTTTAAATTTATTCATAGCTTAGTTTATTAATTTTATTAACTATGCTTCAGTTCTTTTCTCTATAGAGGACATCCAAACTGAATCACTGTGAGAGTTTGGTTAGAACTAGGCTGGAACAAATTAATTGCATGATAAATATTTATTTTCATTTATTATTATTTATAAAGATAAGACAATGGCACCCCACTCCAGTACTCTTGCCTGGAAAATCCTATGGACAGAGGAGCCTGGTAGGCTGCAGTCCATGGGGTCCTTAAGAGTCAGACACGACTGAGCGACTTCCGTTTCACTTTTCACTTTCATGCATTGGAGAAGGAAATGGCAACCCACTCCAGTGTTCTTGCCTGGAGAATCCCAGGGATGGGGGAGCCTGGTGGGCTGCCATCTATGGGGTCGCACAGGTCGGACACAACTGAAGCAACTTAGCAGCAGCAGCAGCATAAAGATAAGAAAAAATGAAAATAATTGGAAGAGTTTTTTTTAAAGATGCTGAGGAGAGACATACAAATTCAAATGACATTTTCACACAATTTAGAATTTGAAATTAAGACAAATATTTCTAAATCACATAATTTAAGTCATAGATACAGAAACTGCCCATTTTTTTCCTAGAAACTTTCTCTACTTTTTCAAAAGGGGTAATTAAAAGGTGTTCTTAAAGATAATTAAACTACTTACTTCCTTGGTGGTCTGGTGGCTAAGACTCCTTTGCTTCCAATGCAAGGGGCCTGTGTTTCAGCCCTGGTCTGGGAACTAGATCTCACATGCTGCAACTGAAAAAGATTCTGCATGCCACAACTAAGACTTGGTGCAGCCAAATAAATAAATACTTTTTTAAAAATAATTAAACTATTAAAAATTATTGTGATAACCCACAAATCATTAGCTAAAGAGTGATTTACTTTATAGTGATTTACTTTATATATTTACATAAATTGCCCCTTCTTTGTGTGTTTTCTCAACTACTCAACTCCTAGCTATTCATACATACCATTCCCATTAATGCCAAAATCATAGCACAACTGTTTCTTAAAGGAAAGTTAATTATTTACTGACCTTGAGTTACATAGTTTTGAATGAGAATATTCTGATTAATTTGTCTTTCTCCACATTTCTCTTCACAATCTGTGAAGGAGTTTTATAGCAAAAATATAAAATGATATTAGTTTGTCAAAAACTGTTTATGCAGATGACCTTTCTATGCGTTTCCATGTCTTCCCCTTGGGGACAGTTGTCCAAGCTCAACATTCAGAAAACGAAGATCATGGCATCTGCTCCCATCACTTCATGGCAAATACATGGGGAAACAGTGAGAGACTTTATTTTTTTGGGCTCCAAAATCACTGCAGATTGTGATTGCAGCCATGAAATTAAAAAGATGGTTACTTCTTGGAAGGGAAGTTATGACCAGCCTAGACAGCATATTAAAAAGCAGAGACATTACTTTGCCAACAAAGGTCCATCTAGTCAAGCCTATGATTTTTCCAGTAGTCATGTGTGGATGTGAGAGTTGGACTGTGAAGAAAGCTGAGTGCCAAAGAATTGATGCTTTTGAACTGTGGTGTTGGAGAAAACTCTTGCGAGTCCCTTGGACTGCAAGGAGATCCAACCAGTCCATCCTACAGAAGATCAGTCCTGAGTGTTCATTGGAAGGACTGATGTTGAAGCTGAAACTCCAATACTTTGGCCACCTGATGCAAAGGGTTGACTCATTTGAAGAATTCATTTGAATCAGTTCTAATGAGGTGGATGAAACTGGAACCGATTATACAGAGTGAAGTAAGCCGGAAAGTAAAACACCAATACAGTATACTAACACATATATATGGAATTTAGAAAGATGGTAATGATAACCCTATATGCGAGAGAGCAAAAGAGACACAGATGTGTAGAGCGGACTTTTGGACTCTGTGGGAGAGGGAGAGGGTGGGATGCTTTGGGAGAATGGCATTGAAACATGTATAATATCATATAAGAAACGAATTGCCAGTCTAGGTTTGATATAGGATGCTTGGGGCTGGAGCACTGGGATGATGCAGAGAGATGGTATGGGGAGGGAGGTGGGAGGAGGGTTCAGGATTGGGAACATGTGTACACCCATGGCAGATTCATGTTGATGTATGGCGAAACCAATTCAGTATTGTAAAGTAAAATAAAAAAGAACATAAACTGCTTTATCTAACTATAATAAAAGAATGGTAGAGTATTAAAAAGTAAAAAAAAAAACAACAAAAAAAGAAAAGACCCTGATGCTGGGAGGGATTGGGGGCAGGAGGAGAAAGGGACAACAGAGGATGAGATGGCTGGATGGCATCACTGACTCAATGGACATGAGTCTGAGTGAACTCCGAGAGTTGATGATGGACAGGGAGGCCTGGTGTGCTGCAGTTCATGGGGTCGCAAAGAGTTGGACACGACTGAGTGACTGAACTGAACATGAATTAAGATTTCTCTTATGACCAGACAGAGGGATTCATTTGAATGATTCATGTAGCAAAACTGAAAATAGAAAAGCACATGAAAGTGTTTACTTAGCACATACACCAAGTTAGATATTAAGAAATTATTCTGAGTTGATGTTATAAATTACAAGAAAAAAAAAAACTATTCTAGCAGGTTTAGTCCACTGTTAAGTACACAGCCCATCTCCAGGGGCTTCATTATAAATTCCTTTTCTTGTAGCACACCCTTTCCTCCACAGTTATCCACAATTTTATTTTTTTTCTCTTGAGCCTGCAAGACTTTCAGGTACAAAACTCACTCTAATGTGGTATTCTCTTTATATTCTCCATCCTGCCTTTATGTACTTGAAAAGAAAGTAAATCATATTGGTTTATAGTTCCTTTTCTGATAGCAGAAAGATTTGGGTTTGAATTTCAAAAAGAAATGACATGAAAAGAAACAAAAAATGTGATGATAATGACAAGTATAAGTACCAAACAATTCACTGAAGTAGAATTTAAATGTTGGTTGATAACCATAAGTGAGATGGCAGAGGGTGACCGATTTAAAAATGTTTCAAGATACTGTATAATGTTTTGAAGCCAGGAAAATACAGAACAAATTTATATTTCAAATTAAGTATTATATTAAATATTTAAATATCACTAATAAAATAGAATCTATAGATTTCAAGGAATTAAAAAGAAAATACAAAATAAAAACTGAAAAAGGGACAGTGGATCAGTTGGGGTTCTCTAGAGAAACAAAAGAAGTGGAATGTGCATACAAACATACACAGAGAAAGGAAAAAAAAAATAGATACACCGTAAGAAATTGGCTCATATGTTTAGGAAAGCTGAGAACTCCCAAGACCTTCAGTCAGTAAGCTAGAGCTACAGGAGAGGCAAGAGTAGACTTCCAATCTAAATCCAAAGGCAGAAAATAACCAATGTCCCAGCTCAGAGAGAGGCAGAGAAAGAGGAAGCAAACTCTTCATCTCTCAGACTTATTGTTCCATTCAGACATTGACAGTCACCTGTATCAAGGAGGACAATTGATTTATTCAGTCTAGAAATTTAAATTTTAATCTCATCTATAAACAACTTCACAGACACACCCAGAATAATGTTTCACCAATATCTAGCAAGCTTATGATCCAGGCAACTTAACGCCAAAAATTAACCATCACAAAAAGTGAATATACCATTGCTTGATTCAGGAGGTAATTAATCATGTGTATAGGTGCATCAGAAATCAATATGCTATACATTTAATACTGATGTCTTTTATATATTTTATGTGAAAATGAAAATGTGAGTCACTCAGTTGTTTTCAGCTGTGTGACCCCATGGACTGTAGCCTGCCAGGTTCCTCTGTCCATGGAATTCTCCAGGCAAGAAAACTGGAGTGGGTTGCCATTCCCTTCTCTAGGGGATTTTGCTGACCCAGTGATCAAACCTGGGTCTCCCACATTGCAGGCAGATTCTTTACTGTCTGAGCTACCAGGCAATATATTGTTTGTATACCTCAGTTAAGAAAATGAAGCAATAAAAGAAAACAGAAAAGGTACTGAAAAGGCAGAATAAAGGTAAAATAAAGTCAGAGATAAAATAATTCCAAATATGACAATAAATTTTAAACTAATAAAGTCCCAATTTTAAAGATATAAAGTTTAGTTTGGGCAATAAAAAATCCAAGTATATAATTATTTGTAAAAGATTCTTAGGATGTAAGTTCACAACTATTTGTGAATTTAAAACTGAAAGTAACATTTCTTGTAACAAATTAAAAGGAAGCTTGAGTAGTGGTTGACAACATGGACTTTGGAGTTAGACTGCCTGGATTACATTTTTTGCTCTTATAAATTTTGTTGAAATGGTAAAATTGCTTACCTTTATCATCTGTATTGGATTATTTTGATAGTAAGAATAGCTATTCATCAGTTTATTATAAGAATTAAATACAGTCATACATATAAAGCTACTAAAAGGTATTTGTCCCAAAGTAGATACTTGAAAATTTGGAGTTACTGTGAAGGCAATGGCACCCCACTGCAGTACTCTTGCCTGGAAAATCCCATGGACAGAGGAGCCTGGTAGGCTGCAGTCCATGGGGTCACCAAGAGTCGGACACAACTGAGCGACTTCACTTTCACTTTTCACTTTCATGCATTGGAGAAGGAAATAGCAGCCCAGTCCAGTGTTCTTGCCTGGAGAATCCCAGGGACGGGGGAGCCTGGTGGGCTGCCGTCTATGGGGTTGCACAGAGTCGGACACGACTGAAGTCACTTAGCAGTAGCAGCAGTTGTTATTGTGGTTAGTAATATTGTCATCATCAAATAAAACAGACTTTATAGCATCATTAGATACAAAAGAACACACAAACACATATATGAAATGAATATATTTCAGTTTATCAGAAGATGAAGAATTCTAAACACATATGGATCTCATATTCTCAAAATACAGAAAGCGAATATGGACAGAATTAAATGGTGAAGGACAGAAGCCTGGTGTCCTGCAGTCCATGGGGTCTCAAAGAGTCAGACACGACTGAACGATTGAACAACAACAACAACAACAAAACAAGTAAACAGTCTTATCACAAGTGAAGTCGCTCAGTCATGTCCAACTCTTTGCGACCCCATGGACTGTAGCCTACCAGACTCCTCCCTCCATGGGATTCTCCAGGCAAGAGTACTGGAATGGGTTGCCATTTCCTTCTCCAGGGGATCTTCCTGACCCAGGGATCGAACCCGGGTTTCCTGCATTCCAGGCAGACGCTTTAACCTCTGAGCCACCAGGGAAGCTGTAATGTTTCTGACTTAATAGACAAATGACTAAGTAAAGTTATAGGATGTTTGAAAAAAAAACATTAATACACTGAACTGTTGATACTTGTTGTTCAGTCCCTTCAGTTCAGTTCAGTCGCTCAGTCGTGTCTGACTCTTTGTGACCCCATGAATTGCAGCATGCCAGGCCTCCCTGTCCATCACCAACTCCAGGAGTTCACTCAAACTCACGTCCATCGAGTCAGTGATGCCATCCAGCCATCTCATCCTCTGTCGTCCTCTTCTCTTCCTGCCCCCAATCCCTCCCAGCATCAGAGTCTTTTCCAATGAGTCAGCTCTTCGCATGAGATGGCCAAAGTACTGGAGTTTCAGCTTTAGCATCAGTCCTTCCAAAGAACACCCAGGACTGATCTCCTTTAGAATGGACTGGTTTGATCTCCTTGCAGTCCAAGGGACTCTCAAAAGTCTACTCAAACACCACAGTTCAAAAACATCAATACTTCTCTGCTCAGCTTTCTTCACAGTCCAACTCTCTCATCCTTCCTTAGTCATGTCTAATTCTTGGCAACCCTATGGACTGCAGCACACCAGGCTTCCCTGTTCTTCACCATCTCCCAGAGCTTACTCTAACTATTGACCATTGAGTCAGTGATGCCATCCAACCATCTCGTCCTCTGTCTTCTCCTTCTCCTTTTGTCTTCTATCTTTCCAGCATCAGGGTCTTTTCCAGTGAGTCACTTCTTTGCATCATGTGGCCAAAGTACTGGAGCTTCAGTATTAGCATCAATCCTTCCAATGAATATTCAGGGTTGATTCCCTTTAGGATTGATTGGTTTGATCTCCTTGCTGTCCAGGGGACTCTCAAGAGTCTTTTCCAACACCACGGTTTGAGAGCATCAGTTCTTCAGTGCTCAGTCTTATTTATGGACCAACTCTCACATCCATATATGACTACTGGGAAAACCATAGCTTTGACTAGAGGGACCTTTGTCACCAAAGTAACGTCTCTTCTTTTTAATACGTTGTCCATTGACATAGAGCTATTGATATAGAGGCAACAAAATCAATATAACAGAATTCATATATTTAATTAAAGCATTCCTAAAACAGTTATATGAATTGAACATCAATTAAGCTGAAGAAATCCTGCATCCACTTTAAAGAATTATGCAAATCTCATTTTCTTAACCCAATAAAAAATAGCAGAAACAATTTTAAAAATAATGAAAAGAACATTAGATAAGTAAATACATGACTAAATTTTAAAATTGTTCTAATGACTTATTCAAATAAATCACAGTGGAAATCAAATAAAAATGAGATGATACTGAAAATGCTTCATGCTTTTTTTTGGTCTATGCTATTTGTTTTCTGTGAAATATAGGGAAATCATTTCTGAATTCAGTGATTCATTTATTCCAGGGAATTTCTCTATTTTATCTTGAATTTCTTCCATTTTATAATTATTGGTTCTGCTTCACTCTGTTCTCTATTAAATTTTATTAATTTTGGTACTTTATATTACTTTCTGTCATCTGTATTTCATATCTCTGCATGGGTGTGTGTGTGCTAAGTCACTTCAGTCATGTCCGACTCTGTGAAACCCTGTGGACTGTAGCCTGCCAGGCTCCTCTGTCCATGGGATTCTCCAGGCAAGAATGCTGGAATGGGTTGCCATGCCCTCCTGCAGGGGAATTTTCTGACCCAGGCATTGAACCCCTGTCTCTTATGTCTCCTGCATTGGCAGGCAGGTTCTTTACCTCTAGAGCCACCTGGGAAGCCCTTTCATATCTGTAATTTGATCAGTCTTTAATTTGAACTATATTTTCAATTTTTTTTATTACATTTTGCAAGACTATTCCTTGGGGATCTGACTAGATGTTCATAACAATTCTCCATTTCTTCTGCCTACAGTGTGACTTTCATGTCCATTATGCCTTTGCTTTTTTTTCCTACTTATTTTCTTAGGTTTTCTACCTCACTTTTCTTCTGTCTCATGCACAAACATACTTATGCATATTTTCCTCTTTTATAGAGGCCATATTTCTCCAACTCCTGGGAACCAAAAGGTCATAATTTTCAACCATCGTTGTTGCACAATTGCTCTAATGTGATTAGTGTGTATTCTTTATTCACCTGTTCGTTTTCTATCAGATTCTATTTCTTCTTTATTTCCTCATTAATGTTGATACAGGACACATTATTGCTTCTTTGTGGTTACTACTTATACTTAAGGAGCTCTGTTTTTCTTGGTCTATTTATTAAAGGATGTTCTTAGTCATCAAGGAAATAACCTGTCTCATCATTAATCTTGGATTTTCGTTATTATCTCTCAGCCTGTTTTAAGCAACATTTTGCTCTGTGGATGTGTGATCAGTACAACTTCTCTTTCCAGAATGTGGTTTTGTATTGTGCCTGTTTTCCAACTTCATCTAAAATATTGTTTCAGTATTTTTTTTTTTGCGTTTTCAATTGATATTATAAAAAAGTTCATGGCTGAAATCACTTACATATCAGCTTAATGAGGTTTCATCTTCTTACACTTGACTGCAAAAAAATTGAGTACATTTGTTTCTCTATAAGCTCCTCTCTGTGGATCAAAAAAAAAAAAAAGTACACATTTTAAGAGGTTGCTCACACTATATGAGTGTGAGTGTGCTGGAATTTTCCAAGACATATAGTTGTTGAAATAAATATACTTTCAGCTGTTAGTATTTGCTGAAAACCTGTTTGTGACCAGGTATGTCTAATTATAAAACTATTTTCTAAAGTTGAATGTTTTGCCTGCATTATGGCAACCCGCTCCAGTACTCTTGCTTGGGAAATTCCATGGGCAGAGGGGTCTGGCAGGCCATGGTCCATGGGGTTGCAAAAAGGATAGATATGAGTTAGCAACTAAAAAACAACATACATTCAGCAGAGCCAGTATATGACATTATGACCTGGAGCCAACCCTTAGGTAGAAACAGATCTTAAAAAAATTGTAAAACCATCTCTAAAATTCATGATATTCACCTGCTGTCTGTGTTTATATTATATTTAGCATAATAACTCGGAGAAGGCGATGGCACCCCACTCCAGTACTCTTGCCTGGCAAATCCCATGGACAGTGGAGCCTGGTAGGCTGCAGTCCATGGGGTTGCTAGGGGTCGGACACGACTGAGTGACTTCACTTTCACTTTTCACTTTCATGCATTGGAGAAGGAAATGGCAACCCACTCCAGTGTTCTTGCCTGGAGAATCCCAGGGACGGGGGAGCCTGGTGGGCTGCCGTCTCTGGGGTCGCGCAGAGTCGGACACGACTGAAGTGACTCAGCAGCAGCAGCGTTTGGTCTCTAACACTTGTTCCCTGCTGCACTGAGTACTCAGTAAGTTTAGACTTGTTTCCTTCTCCTGGTGAGTTTCATCCTATTCAAAAGAATATTGTCATTAACACAGTAATTCTCAAGTTAAGTATCATTGAATTAGACCAGTGTATAACTATGGATCTGGAATATATTAAATGTCAAGTCAGAGTTCCACTCATCTGCATACATTTTGCCAAAGATTAAAAGCAATTTTGCAATAACTGGGAACAAGAGTATAACAAGGACTTGACCTAGAAATGTGAAATCCTCTTCACTTCCTAGGGCCTGCCTCCACACCACACACCCTACCTCTCAACGTGAGTTATTTTCTCTGCCTCCTTACCTTTTAACAGGATCTCATAATTTTGAAGCCAGGAACTGCCTTCTTTTTGGACACTCCTCATATGTATCGCTCAGCATCCTTTATCTACATGAAATGTGTTCTGGCATATCAGTTAAAAATTACTAATGACTTACATTTGTGTAGTGCTTTCAGTGTGTATGTTATTGTTTACTTGATTTTTAATCAGACTGATTAAATATATCAGAACTTATAATCATCATACACTATCATGAGTAAAATAGATAACTAGCAGGAAGCTTCTGTATAACATAGGGAGCCAAGCCTGGTGCTCTGTGATGATCTAAAAGAGTGGGATGAGAAGGAGGGAGAGGATATGTACATAATTACGACTGATTCACATTGATGTATGTACAGCACAGACCACCACAACATTGTAAAGCAACTATCCTCCAATAAAAAAAATCATATAGAATGGAAAAGGAAAAAGGCTTTCAGAGATTTTTTTAAAAAAACCATACTTCATAAAGAGGTAGCTTTAGATCAAAAGCAATCTGGTCTTCTGGCACCTAATTTTATTTTTGTTTATAAATGCCAGTTACTCTAGCCTGTATTTCCATAGTAACTTTGACATATGGCATAGCCGTTAGGATGCTCTGTTCTGTTGTATTGTTGAATTATGCTTATGTTAAATGTACACGTATATCTTTTACTTACAAACAGCATGAGGATAAACATATGTTGTTTCTATCACAGTTGATTGAATGAAAATTAAAATTGTTGACTTCTTTTAAAAGGAGCATTTTCATGCTCAACATCATTTAGCATGTGACTTATGTGGTAAGCCTTTTGAGATTGGAAGATCAAATATGTATAAAACACAGACTGCTTTACAATCAAACTAGGGTAACAAACTTATAAAAACACTTAGCTAATGACTACAGGCATTTATGGTAAACTGCAGAAAAATATTTTGATAGGAGCTTAGAAGAAAGAAATGGATGTGCTAAAATATTTGAAACTATAGAGATTGAGCTGGATGCAAAGATGATTAGAAAAGACTGGAAAGAATTTTTTTTTATTCAGGAAAGGTTAAAACTGATATGTATTTTGGACAGAAAAGATGATTTCCCATGATGAGTAATGTTCAAAGAAGATACTTAATGTCAGAATTTCCCTGAAAAATTATTTAAAAAACCCAGCTGCGGAGATATCCTAACACTTACCAAAGAAGTTTCGAGTTTTAACAGCTTTATTGACAAATTTTCATCTCTGCCACATCAAGGATTATAACTTCTGTTCATATACATTCATTCTGTTTTTTTAATATAAATTTATTTATTTTAATTGGAGGTTAATTACTTTACAATACTGTATTGGTTTTACCATACATCAACTTGAATCCGCCACAGGTATACACACATGTTCCCCATCCTGAACCTCCCTCTCTCCTCCCTCCCCCTACCATCCCTCTGGGTCGCCCCAGTGCACCAGCCCCAAGCATGCAGTATCATGCATCAAACCTGGACTGGTGATTCGTTTCATATATGATATTATACATGTTTCAGTGCCATTCTCCCAAATCATCCCACCCTCTCCCTCTCCCATAGAGTCCAAAAGACTGTTCTATACATCTGTGTCTCTTTTGCTGTCTCACATTCAGGGTTATCGTTACCATCTTTCTAAATTCCATATATATGCATTAGTATACTGTATTGGTGTTTTTCTTTCTGGCTTACTTCACTCTATATAATAGGCTCCAGTTTCATCCACCTCATTAGAAATGATTCAAATGTATTCTTTTTAATGGCGGAGTAATACTCCATTGTGTATATGTACCACAGCTTTCTTATCCATTCATCTGCTGATGGACATCTAGGTTGTTTCCATGTCCTGGCTATTATAAACAGTGCTGCGATGAACATGGGGGTACACATGTCTCTTTCAATTCTGGTTTCCTCGGTGTGTATGCCCAGCAGTGGGATTGCTGGGTCATAAGGCGGTTCTATTTCCAGGTTTTTAAGGAATCTCCACACTGTTCTCCATAGTGGCTGTACTAGTTTGCATTCCCACCAACAGTGTAAGAGGGTTCCCTTTTCTCCACACCCTCTCCAGCATTTATTGCTTGTAGACTTTTGGATCGCAGCCATTCTGACTGGCATGAAATGGTACCTCACTGTGGTTTTGATTTGCATTTCTCTGATAAGGAGTGATGTTGAGCATCTTTTCATGTGTTTGTTAGCCATCCGTATGTCTTCTTTGGAGAAATGTCTATTTAGTTCTTTGACCTGGGTTCGATCCCTGGGTTGGGAAGATTCCCTGGAGAAGGAAATGGCAACCCACTCCAGTACTCTTGCTTGAAAATCCCATGGACAGAGGATCTTGGTGCAGGCTACTATCCATGGGGTCCCAAAGAGTCGGGCACGACTGAGCAACTCCTGTTTTTTTAAAGAAAAGTTCACCATAGACACATCTCTATCTAGAGTCCGAGCATATTCAAGTCTCTTCTATATTAAAAGATAAAGAAAACAAAGCACAAAGGCTTGACATCGCCACTTGGATATCATGAGGCATGTCAGATTCAGCAGACTCAACATTCGAATGTACTTTTCTGCCCTATCTTGTCAAAAGTCTTTCTTGCAGTGTTCATTTTTTCTGGTCAGTTTGCCTGAAAAAAAAACCGTTGGTCAAGCCAGAAAGTTGAGCATTTTGGACACTTTTTCTCCCTCAACAGTTTCTGCTTCATTCCACCAGTA
Source organism: Oryx dammah (assembly GCF_014754425.2). Taxonomy (NCBI): domain Eukaryota; kingdom Metazoa; phylum Chordata; class Mammalia; order Artiodactyla; family Bovidae; genus Oryx; species Oryx dammah. The sequence goes on from NW_024070199.1 coordinate 19,132,338, forward strand.
ATCCTCTCCCTCTTTTACCAAATGTTTGCCAAATCTGTCCACTCTTCTCCATGTTCACTACTAGCACATTTACACTAGCTCCATCCATCATTTCTTACCTGACTGATAATATAATCTCTTGATGCATTGCATACATTTTTGCTTTCTCCAATCAATTTGCCCCACGGCCAGCAGAACATTTTAAAATGCTAACCTTATTTTGATTTGTCCCATTCCTGTGTCCATGACTTACCCATTTACTCTTCCTTTGTTTGGAGCACTAACTTATGCTTATTCATCTCATTTGCTACATGAACTCATTTATAATTCAGGACTTATTTTGTATATGACTTCTTCAGCAGAACTAATTCTCATATCTAACAGTTACAACTGGACATGGAACAACAGTCTGGTTCCAAATAGGAATAGGAGTATGTCAAGGCTGTATATTGTCACCCTGCTTATTTAACTTCTATGCAGAGTACATCATGAGAAATGCTGGGCTGGAAGAAGCACAAGCTAGAATCAAGATTACCAGGAGAAATATCAATAACCTCAGATATGCAGATGATACCACCCTTATGGCAGAAAGTGAAGAGAAACTAAAAAGCCTCTTGATGAAAGTAAAAGAGGAGAGTGAACAAATTGGCTTAAAGCTACACATTCAAAAAACGAAGATCATGGCATCCGGTCCCATCACTTCATGGGAAATAGATGGGGAAACAGTGTCAGACTTTATTTTTTGGGGCTCCAAAATCACTGCAGATGGTGATTGCAGCCATGAAATTAAAAGACACTTACTCCTTGGAAGGAAAGTTATGGGCAACCTAGATAGCATATTCAAAAGCAGAGACATTACTTTGCCAACAAAGGTCTATCTAGTCAAGGCTATGGTTTTTCCAGTGGTCATGTATGGATGTGAGAGTTGGACTGTGAAGAAAGCTGAGCGCCAAAGAATTGATACTTATGAACTGTGGTGTTGGAGAAGACTCTTGAGAGTCCCTTGAACTGCAAGGAGATCCAACCAGTCCATTCTGAAGGAGATCAACCCTGGGATTTCTTTGGAAGGAATGATGCTAAAGCTGAAACTCCAGTACTTTGGCCACCTCATGAGAAGAGTTGACTCCTTGGAAAAGACTCTGATGCTGGGAAGGATTGGGGGCAGGAGGAGAAGGGGACGACAGAGGATGAGATGGCTGGATGGCATCACAGACTCGATGGACATGAGTTTGAGTGAACTCTGGGAGTTGGTGATGGACAGGGAGGCCTGGTGTGCTGGAATTCATGGGATTGCAAAGAGTCAGATACGACTGAGCGACTGAACTGAACTGAACTGACTGAACCCTATTGTCAGTACCCACTCCTTGTTAGAATCTGTTGTTTTGTTGTTTTTGTTTTTTCAGTCTTTAAGTCATGTCCGATTCTATGACACCATGGTCTATATAGCCTGACAGGTTCCTCTGTCCACGGGATTTCCCAGGCAAGAATACTGGAGTGAGTTGCCGTTTCCTTCTCCACTGGTTCTTCCTAACCCAGGAATGGAACCCGCATCTCCTGCGTTGGCAGGCAGTCTCTTGACCAATGAGCCATGAGGGAAGCCCTGTTTCATTAGGATTGGCTGTGTCACGTGATGTTGATTGATATCATCAAGTCCCAGGGTCTGTACAAGGTTTATTTTCTCTCTCTCACTGTGTGTTCACTGTGTCTTGACTTTATAAATCTGTTCCAGAAGACAAATTAGAGACCCCAGGTGGTACAGACTGTACCATCTTCTGACTGCAAAGTTTGTAATAAAAATTCCCTTAGGCATCATTTGCAGGAAAAGTGAGGGTTTGTAGAAGGCTTTAAAGATTATCCCTTCCTAAGAATACATGGGAGACCCATCACTTTTGCTCCTATTTTTTGGCCAGAACCAGTCAAGTATTTGACCTAACTTCAAAATCAGCTGGGCAGTGTAGTCCTCTGGGTGCCAGGAAGGAAGAAGACCTGGATACAGTTGCACATTATTAATATCTACCTCTCCTCCTTCTGCATTATTTTAAGCCTTCCTGGCTTATTTTTCTCACTGCTCTACATGGTACAGTGGGCTTCCCCCGTGGCTCAGTGGTAAAGAATCCACCTGCCAGTGCAGGAGATGTGGGATCGATCCCTGGGTGGGGAGAATACCATGGGGAAGGAAATAGCAATCCCATCTAGTATTCTTGCCTGGGAGAAATTCCATGGTCGGAGGAAACTTGAGGACTACAGGCTATGGGGTTGCAGAAGAGTCCAACAAAACATATATTGCACTAATAAATGATGTTTCAATTAATAGAACACACGCTTGGTTCCAGTCACCAAGCCTATAACTTATCAGCTGTGTGTCTGTTACCAAATTAAATTTTCCTTGCTTCAGCAGTTATCTATAAAATGGAGATAATACTGTAACTACCCATCAGAGTTCTTATAAAGATACTGTATTTTAAAGTGTCTAGGTCATTACAGGTTATATGTATTAGCCGTTGTCACTATTTTTATTGTTTTTGGTAGAAACACAAATCATTAGTGTACAAATAAATACATATTAAAATGTAAACATTCCCTGGCAGTCCAGTGGTTATGCAGGGGGCACAGGTATGATCCCTGGTTGGGAAACTAAGATCCCACATGCTTCACAGTGGGGTCTTACAAAAATGTAAATATATCGGAGCAACCAGTACCCAGATTATTATTGTCATCTACCTCTAAAACAATGGTTTACAGAGTGTTAGAACTAGTATAAGCCCAATATCTTTGTGTTGCATATTAGGACATGAAGAACAAAATAAGTGGGTTAATAGTTCAGTGTTCACTCTACAAGTTAATGACAATAACCCCTAAAATATCTAAATCCTTTCTCTCTTATTACTCTGTTTCCTTTTTGGAAAGTCAGAAAAAATCAAAGAATTCATCTCTTGTTTTTTTGTTCACTAGTGACTTAAATGTATTTTACCTGGAAATCCACAAATCTGAACAATTGTAATACAAATTATTTAAATGGTGAAGAGAATACTAAGAAAAATAATGATTCTGGTATCCAATTAAAAGTGCATCAATTTAGTCATTGATGCTATGATATTGAAACTAGTTTATGTTCACTTTTAATTTTGGTTTATCATATTTTTATCTTTACTCAAGAGCATTAAGGCACATGGAATTATCTTGAAAGTTGGTTTTCTCTACAAAAGTTTAAAGAACCTTGAAAATCCCAGCTCTCTGAAAAGTAATTTGCATCACATTGTTCTCTTTATGAAATAGTTTTGTTATAGTTGATTCAGCCAAATAGTCAAATGGTGCCCTATACTGAGCACACCCTAGCTCTGAACTAAACTTAAAAATGTTTTCATTAACGTTGGTCTTCATTAATATTTTTATATTGTACACAGTACAGTGACACTCAGGAACTTCCAAGTTTTAAAATAGACAAAGTAAAATAAATGATAAGCAGCTCAGTGAAAATTGTTTTGATTATCCCCTTGATGAAGTAATTTATATTCTTGGTCTAATGTACTAATCAATGCCTTTCATGAAACCCAGCACCCGGTTTTATTAAGAATGATTATGTGAGAAGGAAGAATAGGCATCATTTGTTAATCATCATTTTATTTCTACTGTTATGTTATACCCCATGGATATCCCAAACAAACACAAATCAGTGAATATAATCCAGATGATCCAATTGTTACACCAAAGTTTTAAAATATTACTGTCATAAGAACATATCTTAACAACAAACAAAGAAAAAGTGAAAATGACAGCTGGCCAAACCTACTTTTCAGGTGTATAATAATATTTGATTTTTTTTAGCATCAGAACCTCATTCAGAAATGGTGGAAAATGAATTTTCATGGTGATATTCACTCTGATCACAGAAGAAAGAAAGGAAAATGGAAATGTATTGAAAAACTACAGTTTCTCTTAAAATGTTTTTAGATTTTTTTTTAAACTTAAAAATGGATCAAAATTAAAAGCAGATAACACAAATGGAAATCAATAGTTCACTTTTGGTCTTTGATCATGCTTGTTGAATACGTGGCTTGGTAATTTGATCTAAAACCATATTATCTTAATTTGTGACTATACAAAAAACCAATGATGTGATTTTGTTGTTTTTGTTAATGTGTTCAAGATTTTAAAAAAAAAAAAAACTGAAATAAGTAGGAAGATGTTTTATCCTAACAGAACAAAATGCCTAAGGTAATGCTTATTTAGTGGTGGTGTGTGGAAGACAGAAAAGTTCACCAAATAATTCCTCAAAGACAAAAATCCATATAAAGTTTTTGGGGAGGGGACTTTTCCTGATGAAGCAGTGCGTGCCAGAGTCTCAGGCAGCGCTTATTTTGATATGCATTAGAAGGAAAAAGAAGGTCAATGGGGCTGAACTTAGAAGCAAGTGAAAGAGGTGTCAACAAATGGGATTGGACAAATAGGCAGGTACCATATAATTTAGCATCTTGTAGACCAAAGTAAAGAATTAGATTACATTTTCAGTGCAGTTGGAAGCCATTGTAAGGTTTAAAAAATACACGAGCAATTAAGATCACTCAGAGGAAGAAATCCAATTCTAAAAACCTGAGTTGTGCCCTCATAAACAACATACATTTTAAGTAAATTAAATTACTGTATTTGTTGTTCGATCACTAAGTGGTGTCCAACTTTTTGCGACCCATGGCCTGCAGCAAGCCAGACTTCTTTGTCCTTCAGTATCTCCCAGAGTTTGCTCAAACTCACATCCATTGCATTGGTGATGCCACCCAAGCATCTCATTCTCTGTTGCTCCCTTCTCCTCCTGCCCTCAGTCTTTCTCAGCACCAGGGTCTTTTTTAGTGAGTTGGCTCTTCACATCAGGTGGCCAAAGTATTGGAGCTTCAGCTTCAGCATTGGTTCTTCCAATGAATATTCAGGGTTGATCTCCTTTAGGATTGACTAGTTTGATCTCCTTGCTGTCCAAGGAACTCTCTTCTGTAGCACCACAATTCAGGAGTATAATTCTTCAGTGTTCAGCCTTCTTTATGGTCCAACTCTCATATCTGTACATGACTACTGGAAAAACCATAGCTTTGACTAGATGGACCCCTAAATAAATAATTATGCACCAGAAATGTTCAAAAGACTTCATTCTAGTCTACTTAAATTACATTTATTGGTTCTATTATGGGCCTAGCATACTGCCTATTTAATAATGGTGTCCAATATCAGTTGCACACCTGAATATGAGACAAAGATAGGTTTATTGGTTACAGGAAGAACAGTGACTCAGCAGGTATGTTTTTCTGAGGTATAAAGGAAAGATCTGAATTTATTGAAAACTTGAAGTTTGGCTTAAGGCAGGTCTTTCAATACAGGGGTTTATGGTATGAGTTGGAGGGGTAGAATTTGAGGGCAGGGGGGTGGAGCTAGATTAAGGTTGAGTAAAGATCATGATATAAGAAAGGGATTCTAGACATAGTACAGCAGGAACAAACCTGTAATTGCACAAGTTGCCTTAAATACTTGTTATAGTGAGGCAGAGCAAATTCTATAGGGAATCAGGGGACCTCTCAGCAAGAGGGTGTTCAGTTCAGTTCAGTCGCTCAGTCATGTCCGACACTTTGCGACCCCATGAATCGCAGCACGCCAGGCCTCCCTGTCCATCACCAACTCCCGGAGTTCACTCAGAGTCACGTCCATCGAGTCAGTGATGCCATCCAGCCATCTCACCTCTGTCGTCCCCTTCTCCTCCTGCCCCCAATCCCTCCCAAGCATCAAAGTCTTCTCCAATGAGTCAACTCTTCGCATGAGGTGGCCAAAGTACTGGAGCTTCAGCCCCAGCATCATTCCTTCCAAAGAAATCCCCGGGTTGATCTCCTTTAGAATGGACTGGTTGGATCTCCTTGCAGTCCAAGGGACTCTCAAGAGTCTTCTCCAACACCACAGTTCAAAAGCATCAATTCTTCGGTGCTCAGCTTTCTTCACAGTTCAACTCTCACATCCATACATGACCACTGGAAAAACCATAGCCTTGACTAGACGAACCTTAGTTGGCTAAGTAGTATCTCTGCTTTTGAATATGCTATCTAGGTTGATCATAACTTTTCTTCCAAGGAGTAAGCGTCTTTTAATTTCATGGCTGCAATCACCATCTGCAGTGATTTTGGAGCCCCCAAAAATAAAGTCTGACACTGTTTCCACTGTTTCCCCATCTATTTCCCATGGAGTGATGGGACCGGATGCCATGATCTTCGTTTTCTGAATGTTGAGCTTTAAGCCAACTTATTCACTCTCCTCTTTTACTTTCATCAAGAGGCTTTTTAGTTCCTCTTCACTTTCTGCCATAAGAGTGGTATCATCTGCATATCTGAGGTTATTGATATTTCTCCCGGCAATCTTAGGAACTATTTATTATAGGATTGGGGCGAGTGCTAGGTAACTTAGAGGTGGGTCCAAGGAAGAGTGGCATCGCGCTAGATGACATGCTTTCAGGAAGTGAGGTTAATAGTGTGAATAAGTATCTCAATAATCTTAGCCAAGAAGAGAGAAGACTAGTTTGAGATTAAAATTTTTGTAGGTAAAGGAACAGTAGTTTTTTATTTTAAAGAGGGAAATATATGGTATTTTGTTAATGCAAAGTTGGGACTCTAATTAATGGTGTATGTTAATGTAATATGGGCTTCCCAGGTGGTGCTGGTGGTAAAGAATCTGCCTGCCAATGGAGGAGATACAGGACACACGGGTTTGATTCCTGGGTCAAGGAGCTCCCCTGGAGATCTAAAGCAGTAGAGTTTGTGCTGTGGACTAAATTGTATTCCCCCAAAATAATATGTTAGAAGTTCTAACATGTGACTGTCTCAGGAGATAGAACTTTTGGGTGGTAATTAAGGTTAAATGAACTCATAGGGGTAGGGTACTAATCCAATATGACTGGAGTCTTTATATGAAGAGAAAAATCTCTCTCTCTCTCTCTCTCTCTGTCTTTCCCTTTCCCCACACAGACACATACCCACAGCCATACTCCCCCCGCCCCTACCCCTCCTCAAGGAAAGGCCATGTAAACACACAGCAAGAAGGTAGCTGTCTGCAAGCCAGGAAGAGAACCTTAACCAGAAACCAGCTATACTAGATTTTGGTCTGGAGCTTCTCAGCGTCCATAACTGTGAGACCATAAATCTCTATTCTTTAAACCACCCAGCCTGTGATAGTTTGTTATGGCAGCCTGAGCTGACTAATGTAGACGGTTGGGGAGATAAATTCCTGGTCCTGCTATCTTTACATTATAATTGATTTGGAGCAAGTTATTTAATCTCTTTGAGTTTAGTTTCCAACAGTAAAATACAAATAATAAATGATGCTTTATGGTGTTTTTGTGAGAATCAAATAAGACTATATGGTTCCTGGGAAATAATGGATGTTCAGCAATTATGAAATTTTCAATCAGGTTACAGATGGTGAACAGGGTCTTAGGTACACAAAACACATTTGTGAAAGAAACAAATAGCTCCTGCTGTGATGAAGCTTATTGGATTCTATATTTTTCAGTGAAAAGATTAGTCTTGCTATTATGTTTAAAATTTTTTTCATGCATAGTCATGTGCCCAGTGTTCCATAAATGCCTGCTTAATGAAAAAGACATTTTCTTCTCATTGTTAATGAAGATATTTCCTATACACTATTTGTGTGATTCCATTAAGTGTAGTGTAAGAGGTATATACGACAGTGCTAAGCAAGTGTCTTCATTTTAAAGAGTAACATAAAGTACTCATTCATAATTTAGCCTGCATTTGTGTATTAAATTTTCCTCAGCTTTTTTGAAGGGTTCACATTTCCTGTCCTGAATTCTACTAAAGAATGCAATACTAACTTTTTGAATGTCCATCATTAATTTGGGGTAATAAGGGACTACAGTTGACCCTTGAACAACCTCAAGCAATGTGAGGATTAGGAACACAGACCCTTGTAGTAAAAAATCCTGGTATTATATTATATTTGGTCTTCCATGTCCTTGGTCTGGCATTCTCAGTAGATTCAATTAACCACAGATTATGTAGTCTTTAGTATGTATTTATTGAAAAAAAATTTTGTGTAAAAGTCGTTCCAGGCAGTTCAAACCCATGTTGTTCAAAGGCCAACTGAATAAAATCTGTCACTCAGATAAAATAAAATTCATCAAGTTTCTTCTTTAAAATAACAACTCTCACAATCTACAGTAGGAATCAGTATATTATTGACTGTAGTAGTTTTCAAATATTTTGGCCATTGATGTTGTCTTTTTTAAATGTATTCTCTTTATTGAAAAAAAGGCCAAATACAATTGAGCGCATTCCTTATGAATTTGTTTACATGAAACTTTAAAATAGGCGAATCTGAAAGTAGATCAACTTTGGATGGAGATAGGCTCTAAATGGTTTGAATTATACACAAAATAACTTATAAGGTGGTAAAATGTTTTATATACATATTGTTTTAGTGGTTGTTGCACATATACATTTGATCAGATTCATCCAACTATGGGTCAGAAGATATTTGGTCCATGCCAAAATGTTCTTGAAATTTGGTCTTATCTAAAACATCCAGGAGCATATTTGGTTTTGGATGGAATCTTTTGACATGGTCCATGGACATTTTGAATAGTACTAAATATAACCAGATTTCAAGGACCTTTTGGTATGGAACATATGCCTTATGGGTAAAGTGTCTATGATGTTTTTGACAGGACTAAATGTCCTGCCAGGCTTTAGAATAGTTTAACTGCTGTGTGGAAGGTCTGCTAAGTTTTTTTGCACACATATTTTACAAATAAATCACAAAATCCTATGCTTTCCCTTCACCCTGGTTCACTGGCTGATGTTATGCACCAAGTAACCTGCAAGTGCAGCCACATAAAATTTTGTGACATGCAAACCTGCCCCTCCCACATCTTTGGAAAGAGTTGGTTGTTATTGTTCTTTTGTTGCTAAGTCTGGTCCAACTCTTTGTGACCCCATGAACTGCAGTATGCCAGGCTTCCCTGTCCTTCACTATCTCTGAATTTGCTGAAACTCATGTTCACTGAGTCAGTAATGCCATCCAACCATCTCATCCTCTGCTGTTCCCTTCTCCTTCTGCCCTCAATCTTTCCCAGCATCAGAGTCTTTTCCAAAGAGTTGGCTCTTTGCATCAGGTGACCGAAGTATTGGAGCTTCAGCATCAGTTCTTCCAGTGAATATTCAGGGTTGATTTCTTTTAGGATTGACTGATATGATCCTCTTACTGTCCAAGGGACTCTCAAGAGTCTTCTCCAACACCATAGTTTGAAAGGATCAGTTCTTCCATGCTCAGACTTCTTTATGGTCCAACTTTCACACCTGTACATGACTACTGGAAAAACCATAGCTATCACTATATGGACATTTGTCAGCAGGGTGATATTTCTGTTTTATATATGCTGTCTAGGTTTGTCTTATTTTTTCTTCCAAGGAGCAAGCATCTTTGAATTTTGTGGCTGCAGTCACCATCCAGAGTGATTTTGGAGCCCAAGAAAATAAAATCTGTCACTGTTTTCATTTTTCCCCCATCTATTTGCCCTGAAGTGATGGGATTGGATGGCATGATCTTTGTTTCTTGAATGTTGAGTTTTCTATCGGCTTTTGCACTCTCCTCTTTGAACCTGATCAAGAGGCTCTTTAGTTCCTTTTTGCTTTCTGCCTTTAGGGTGGTATCATCTGTGTATCTGAGGTTATTGATACTTCTCCCAGCAGTCTTGATTCCATCTTGTGATTTATCCAGTCCAGCATTTCACATGATATACTCTGCATAGAAGTTGAATAAGGGTGACAATATACAGCTTTGACATACTCCTTTCCCAATTTTGAATGAGTCCATTGTTCCATGTCCAGTTCTAACTGTTGCTTCGTTAAGAAGCATACAGATTTCTCAGGAGACAGGTAAGGTAGTCTGGTATTCCCATCTTTTTAAAGATTTTTCACCATTTGTTGTGATTTACACAGTCAAAGGCTATAGCATAATGAATGAAGCAGAGTAGATGTTTTCTGGAATTCCCTTGCTTTTTCTATGATCCAGTGAATGTTGGCAATTATATCTCTGGTTCCTCTGGCTTTTCTAAATCCAGCTTATACTTCTGGAAGTTCTTGGTTCACATACTGCTGAAGGTTAACTCAAAGGATTTTGAGAATTACCTTGCTAGCATGTGAAATGAGTGCAATTGTCTGGTAGTTTGAACATTTTTCGGCATTGCCTTTCTTTGATAGTGGAGTGAAAACTGACCTTTTCTAGTCCTGTGGCCACTGCTGAATCTTCCAAATTTGCTGGCATATTGAGTGCAGCATTTTAACCCTGTCATCTTTTAGGATTTTAAATAGCTAGGTTGGAATTTTTTTATCTGAGGCTTCTTTGTTTTATCCAAGGATAACCTCCTTAAGATGGATGTTTTATTTTAGTTTAAAAATGTTTGGAAAGAAAAGATGTGTTGGTTTTCTTTCAGCTTTAACTTTGTGTTAAAGGGAGAATTGTCTCTGTTGCATATGACCTCACTGTTAGATGAGAATTTGGTAGAAGTTGCAAATACACAATGTTGGTCTGTCAAGCTCCTTCAATTCTAATGTACCCATTAATGATAAGAGTTTGTTAAAAAAATGAAAAGTCAGAAGAAAATGCAAAACAATGTAGGAATTAGTGACACTAGACCAAAATAGAACCAGTCCTAGTAAATTTGGAATATATGGCAATGTGAAATGTGAACCTAAGCTTTTGTTACAAAGGGAATCTTTTCACATAATGCAATGGTTATTTTCCTGTTACAACTCACACTGTTTTTAAGCAACACCTTCAGGACAGACTCACAGTTAACCATAAAATTGATCTTCAAATCAGTAGGTACTGTGTTGAATTTCAGTCGCAAATTTGTAAGCAGCTGGCTTTGTGACTCAGAGTTTATCATTTGTCTGCTCTGAACCTCATTTCCCTCCTTCATGAAAATAAGGGTAAAGACAAGATTGAGGGCAGGAGGAGAAGGGGACGACAGAGGATGAGATGGATGGCATCACCGACTCAATGGACATGGGTTTGGGTGGATTCCAGGAGTTGGTGATGGACAGGGAGGCCTGGCATGCTGTGATTCATGGGGTCGCAAAGAGTCGGACACAACTGAATGACTGAACTGAACTGAATTCCATTGTTTTTGAGAAATTTGAAATTTAAAAATTGTTTTCCTCTTTAAATTTATCAACAAAGAAAATTGGTTCCTCTGTAGTTTGAGCATTGTGAAATCTCTTATCTTTATTTTATTGAAAAAAATTATTGTACAGGGTACTGTGTTGAGGTAATTGAGTAGGAAATGACAACCCGTTCCAGTATTCTTGCCTAGGAAATCCCATGGACAGAGAAGACTTGTAGGCTATGGTTAGTGGGGCCACAAAGACTTACACACAACTGAGCATGAGTACAATAGGAAAAAATGTAATATGCACATAAGCAAAAAGGATTTGCTATATTCTACATGATCTTAACCAGTGGAGAAATTTGTATTCTGTTTTCATGAGACTTTGAGAATTCCTATTTGTCAGAAAGTATATTTATTCAATATTACTAATCTTTCTGGTACATTTTCTTCTGTTTTTGCTTCTGAATGCAAATATCTTTAATGAGACATATGAGCAGTATTCTGGGACCTGTAGCCTGAGCCCTATCTCATGGACAGTTAAGCGTCACACTTTCTCTATTTCTTATTTGCCTTTTTCACTGTGGATTTGGGGAACACTCTCCTTTCTTCATCTCATTGCACTTGGGAATTTATATTGGAACAAAAGAGCAATTTCTGACTTTATTAAAACACCCAGGTGTTTTCTGTTCCTATAGTATAGGTTTTCTGTAATACTACAGAGATGATGCATCTTCCTGAAACATTGGGTTTCTGTTTGCTGAGTTTCTCAAAACAGTTTTCAGAAATTAATTTATGAAAAGCAATCCTACACACAGTGGGTGTTTAAAATGGTATTTCCAATGAAAACAGTTAAGTTAGCCAGCTTATCAGAAGTTTCAAAGGAACATAATGGAAAAGTTATTTATTTGAATGTATCAGTCCAGTGCAGCATTTGTATTAGCTTTCCAGCTCATCTCGTAGGAAAAATATACTTTATTAATCTATATCTGTACTTCTTAACTTTCATAAATGTTGTCTTGAAAGTGTTCATTCAGTGAAGGAGAAAGAAGGATTTGGATGTTGCTAAAATTGAGGTTTCATGCCAAGTAATCAGCTATTGATAATGTCATCAGGCTGTATCATGATTTTATTTGAGAACAACTGAAAAGTTCCATGAAATATGGTTTTAAGGACTAAAGTAGAAGAAAACAGTAGCTTTATACCAAGTGGGGAAGGTTCCAAGGTTCCAATAGGAAGTATTAGAGCAAACTCTTAATTCCGTCTTAGGAGCAGTACTAGAGTACTGAATCAGATTTGAGATTCATAAGGTTATAGAGAAATATGAAGTTCTCAGACTCAGAATTTAAACACAACTTTTTAAATGAAAAATTCATATTGCATTATTTTGGTGGAGTTAATAAGATGAAAGCATGTTATCAAAAAACAGTACCTTGATTTGATTTTAATGGAAAAATGAGATCTTTGCAAATTTATAGACTATGCTTAATGGAGATCTTACACTGAACTATGGTGTCATGATAATGGCTTGCTGCAGAGATAAAAGCATAATTTGCCTGACTTCTGACTCAAAAGGTGAAATAAAGAGCACAGCAAGATGGAAATAGCCAGCACTGTGAAATCATTAAGATTTCATTGGATTTAATCCTGACTCACTGTGAGCTGTTGTGTGCCTCCAGGGAATGAATTTTATCTTCTCAATTCAATTTTTTAAGGTATAAAAATGGGAAGAATGTTACCTCCTTTCAGGAATGCCTTGAAGAATAAATGAAATGTTGTAGTTTATACACCTAGGATGGTGTCCAGGGCTTCCCAGGTGGTGATAGTGGTGAAGAACCTGCCTCCCAATGCAGGAGACATAAGAGACACAGATTTGATCCCTGGATGAGGAAGATCCCCTGGAGGAGGGCATGGCAGTCCCTCTTCCAGGGAATTAGAGGCTTCCCTGGTAGCTCAGCTGGTAAAGTATCTGCCTGCAATGCAGGAGGCCCTGATTTGGTTCTTGGGTTGGTAAGATCCCCTGGAGAAGAGACAGGGTACCCACTCTGGTATTCATGGACTTGCCTAGTGGCTCAGATGGTAAAGAATCCATCTGCAATGCAGGAGACCTGGGTTTGATCCCTGGGTTGGGAAGATCCCTTGGAGGAGGGCTTGGCAACCCACTCCAGTATTGGGCTTCCCTGGTGGCTCAGACAGTAAAGAATCTGCCTGCACTGTGGGAGACCTGGGTTTGATCCCTTGGCCTCAAGATCCCCTGGAGGAGGGCACGGCAACCCATTCCAGCATTCTTGCCTGGAGAATTCCATGGACAGAGGAGCCTGGGAGGCTACAGTCCATGGGGTCGCAAAGAGTTGGACACAACTGAGCAACTAACACACAGAACACACATCTCTAGGCAGAGGTTAAGGCATTGGGTATTACAGCAAATACTGTGGCTTCTTTGAGTGTGTATCCTGACAAAGAAGATGGATGAGAGATAAATACCATTGACCGATGAACAAATGGGTGACATTGCTTTACAAGTCGGAAACATGCCTATAACTTTATAGTGAGACCTCAGTATCTCCAATTCTGCATCTCTGTGTTCGACCAACTGTGAATCAGGTAGCACTGGGGAAGAGTTCACTGGAAAACGTCTGCCTGTAAGTGGCCCTGTGCAGTTCAAACCTGGCATTCAAGTGTTATGTGTGTATAGTGGAACACCAAGGAAAACAAATCTGGGAAAGAAGAGAGCATGTAAAGGAGAGCCAAAACGGACTCTCCAGACGTATTTACTGTGGAGGGCCTAGAAAGAAGGAAGCGGGTGAACCCCTAGGGGACGAGGCCTTCAGGCAAAGCCAGGGAGGACCAGCGGGACAGGAGACAATGAGATAATGTATTAGAAATGTGAGAGAGTCAGGGAGGCTGGAAAGGATGAAACAGGGGAAAGATCACACAGTTGGTTTTTTTTTTTTTAAGGTAAATGCATTTTATTTATTTATTTAAATGTTTTGGCTCTGCCATGAACCATGTGGGATGTTAGTTCCCTGACCAGGAATCAAACCTGCACCTCTCGCACTGAAAGCTAGGAGTCTTAACCACTGGACTGCCAAGGAAGCCTCATGAATTTTTGATTTTTTTTTTTGTATGAATTTGAGAGAGGACTTAGTTTGAATAAGAAAGTCATATAATCTGGTTTATGTATTATACTATCATTGTGATTGCTATGTGGAAATAGGCTTTACCACTAAGAGCAGCAACAGGGAAACTAGTTAGCAGGTTAATGTAGCAGAAGAGGTGAAAAATAATGGTGGATTAGATATAATGTTTTAGCAATGGCTGTGGTAAGATGGATTCAGCAATGTGATAGATTTTGAGATTGTAATTGACAAGATATGCTAATGGAATCACTGTGGAGTGTGGAAAAAAACAAAAATCGTCAAGGATGATTTCAGGTAAAGCAGCTGTCATTTTGGAGTGTTTACTCTATGTCAGAATAGTAATTCAAAGAGGTGGGTGTAATTATGATTAGTGTCCCCATTACAGAGTTAATTTTCCAGAGCCTGTACACTTACCCTCCATAATAGAATGCCTTTTAGCAAAGCGAACATTACTAGCTAATAAATAGCACTCCTTAAAATATATAAAAATAGTAATAATACAGCCTTGTATTTGTGTATGTGGCAGCTTTATAAAATTTAAGGTTCATGGAAGGCCCCATGAATATTCTTAACAGTTTAATCTGTTCTCTCCTACAAAAGAAGAAACTATCACAATTTTTACCTGGGCTGAAAGGAATTACTGAGAATGATTTTATTTATGTGTATTTTCCTAATGAACATTTTGAGCCAAGAATAAAGACTAGTAGCTATTTCTAATGATTTTAAAAAGTAGATGGTCTTCAATTTATTATTTTTTCTTGTCTTTTTTATTTTTAATTATTTTAATTGGAGAAAAATTACCTTGCATTATTGTGATTTTTTTTTTTTTGCAATACATCAACATGAATTGGCCACAGTTACACCTGTGAACTCCCCTCCTACCTGCCTCCCCACCCTATCCATCTGGGTTGTCCCAGAGCACCTGCTTTGGGTGCCCTGCTTCTTGCATTGAACTTGCACTAGTCATCTATTTTACATATGGCAATGTACATGTTTCAGTGGTATTCTCACAAATCATCCCACCCTTGCCTTCTCTTATTATGTCCAAATGTCTATTCTTTACATCTATGTTTCCTTTGTTGTAATTTATTAACATTTCTTCAAAGACTAAGTTATTTTTACCAATTCATTAGCTCCTATCTCAGCCCTGATATTAGACACATCCTAGTAAATACTTTGGACAAAAATAAGATAACAGTGCATTTACAAAAAATGCTTTTACTCCAAGTATTCCTCAGGTTTCCTTTTATCAATTCAAATTAGTTCAAGTCAGTTAATGTAACTCTACAATTGCTTTAGTTTTTCAAACATTTATGAATTTAATACATATACTTAATTACTTCTATTAATAAAATATACTATTGTGCATTCACAACTCACTCCAGTATTGGGCTTCCCTGGTGGCTCAGATGGTAAAGAATCTGCCTGCAATGCAGGAGACCTGGATTCAATCCCTGGGTCAGGAAGATCTGCTTAGAAAAGGAAATGCCTACCCACTCCAGTATTCTTGCCTGGAAAATTCCATGGACAGAGGAGCCTGGGAGGCTGCAGTCCATGGGGTTGCAAAGTGTTGTGCACAACTGAGTAACTTTCCCTTTCACTTTCATTATTAAATTTTAATATACTAAAAAGTTGTTATCTCTGAAGCTCAAACTGTTGATGTCTCAGTTAGGATGTTCCAGCACTGTTCATAGTCTGTATTAACTTGATAAACTGCTGTAATTCCCTGGACCCTAGATGCCTCATAATTAAAATATTTCTTCAAAACTAAAATGCAACTTTCTAAGTAGAAAGGTAACTTGAAATAAAGAATAATGTACATTTTTCAGTTGTTTAATTTCTCAACAGTGTGACTAGTCCTCACCTTGGTTTCTAGTAAATCCAGACGAAGGCCTTTGGTGTCCCATAGCAATGTCCTATACAAAATAGCTTTGCCGAAATCAGTTCTGCTTCTAATTCAAGAAAATGAGCAGTTAAGAACTAGTGATAGGCTAGAATGTGAGTCTCTTTGTAGGACATTTACCCTCCAAGTTGTCTCATGCCAAACTATATGGGTAGGACACAGCCCCCAAAGTCTATGTGCACTTATCATCATTGTAATCACATGTGTAGAGGATTTTACCTTCATTTAAGAGATGAAAGAAATGGGTTCACATGTCACACTTAGAAGCAGTGGTCTGAGTGGCTCAAAGCTGCATTTCTGGAACAAGTTTAAAATCTTTACCTCACCATTCCCTAGGGTGATAGGGAAGTTCATATGTTCTCTGCCTCTCCATTTTTCCAATGGCAAAATGAGGACAACAATATGAACAACTTAAAAAATTATGAAAATTATGTAGTATGATAGACTTCTTATCATATTGTGCAAGTGACAAATTCTCAATAAATGTTAGCTTTTGTTGTTCCCAGAAATTATCCTAATGTCACAAAGTCAGTACATGGTTAAACTAGATCTTAGGCCATTTTACTCTGTAGAGTTTTTATTGGCTCTATACCACAGCTGCTTTTACACAAATCATGTACTTTATTTTTAGTCATGATCATTATTTTGTATTACAGGAAAACTTTACTGATACGGGGATTAAGAGATATTCTATCAGTCCTATAATTCTACTTTATATCATGCTGTACTTGCTGAGTGCTAGGACCCTGGCTAAAATTGTCAAGGTTACATCCTGGTTCTACAATGGGCCGGTAATACTATTTTAACTTCTATGCATGAAAATTTTCTCCTTCGGAAAATAGGGACAAATTCCAAAAGATTTCTTTTGGAAATTAAATGAAAAGTTGGGTACATATATATGAATATGTATGTGTGTGCATGCAAATTGATATATATATATATGTATACATATGTATATACATACATATAGGGCTTCCCTGCTGGCTCAGCAATAAAGAATTCATCTGCCAGTGCAGGAGATAAAGGAGATACTTGGTCCATCCCTGGGTTGGGAAGATCCTTGGAAAAGGAAATGGCAACCCATTCCAGTGTTCTTACCTGGAAAATCCCATGGACAGAGGAGCCTGGTGGGTTATAGTCCATGGGGTCTCTAGAGTTGGATACAACTTAGTGGGGTGAACTCCGGGAGTTGGTGATGGACAGGGAGGCCGGGCGTGCTGCAATTCATGGGGTTGCAAAAAGTCGGACACGACTGAGCGACTGAACTGAGCTAGTGACTAAACAGCAACAACAATGAACATGTATGTGTATGAGTGTCCCACATGTGAATCACGGTGTGGATTTTATATTAGAATATATTACATAAGTATGAAATCCATACCATAAGAGTTTTCCATATATGAATATAAAATTCAACCATAATTCACATGTGGAATCCTCCTAAATCCTAATATAATCTAGTAAAATTTTTCAAGTTTTTGACATGTGGTGTACTAGCTTGAACCTGAAGATCACTTTCTATTTTGGAATGAACCTATCCTGTTTTGTTCTGTTTTAGAATAAGTTTAGGAAAGCAAATGGATGTTGGTTTCTTTCAAGATCTCATTTATGAACTAACCTTTTCTTGATCATCAATGAGCTATATAAACAAGCATCTCAATGATGGATGAAAAAAATGGATCACAATTTTTGTGATTGATCACAGAATGATTGATCATAATGATTGATTACAAAAATTCAAAGAAGGATTTTAAGGTTCAAGAGTATATATCTTTATTATTTTCTTTTTATAAAACTTTTGACAGTCTTGTATTAACTATCTAATTACTCTTAAGTGTGGCTAAAATGTCATATTCTAATAAAACACACCTTCTGGTGACTTTTTGAATTTTAGAATAGCACCTGCTTTCACTGCTTGCTTTCTCATGCGTTTTCCTGAGTGATCCTTCCAATAACACTGTGAAGTATCATTTGCATGTTGTAGGTGTAAAAATTAAGGAATACAGTAAATACTGTGACTGTGTTTTAAGTGATTACAAGAAAAATCAATCTTATGTTTTTCTAGTTTGGTATAGCACCTTTTTTCGTATGCTAAAATTGATCCTGTATTCATATTATTGTTTATTTTGAAAGCTCCTAATTCTTTCCTTCTTTGCAAATCTACCATAAAGCCTTAAACAATGATGCCATTGTCTGTTGATTAAATCTACTAATCAAGTGGGGCTCTCAGTTAAGTTTGAATTTCATTATTAGGTATTGTTCCTGGCTGGTGTTTTCTGATTAAGTCATAAAATGCTGACAAAAGGATTGAGACTATCTTGGCGTTTGTACCTCTCATTGTGTATAGATTGATACCAGTTGTATGATAATTATATGGTATGTCTTTCATGACTGAATGAAAATATCTAGGATTGGAAAGGTATAGGTTTCAGAGCCATGCTAACTTGAGTTTAAATCTGACTTTTGCTACTGCTTATCTGAGTGACTTCTCATTTTCTAGCTGTGTGACTTTAGGCAGTGTTGAAGTGAAGTGTTAGTTGCTCAGTTGTGTTCGACTCTTTGCAACACCATGGACTGTAGCCCGCCCGCTCCTCTGTCCATGGAATTCTTCAGGCAGGAATACCAGAGTGGGTAGTCATTCCCTTCTCAAGGGGATCTTCGCAACCCAGGCATAAAACCCAGGTCTCCTGCATTGCAGGTGGATTCCTTACCATATGAACCACCAGGGAAGTCCATTACTTCATCTATGAAATGTGACTAATAATCCTTTTCTACCATAGCCATTACAGAAATTAAAATAACAAATTTATGCCAAATGCCAGCATCCCTGACTTATAAAAGTTATGCAAACATTGTTAGTCTTTCCAATTCCATCATCTTTTTACATTTTAGAATAAATTTATTTCAATCAATAATTTTATTTTCAAACCAGTGTTCTACAGAACCACTAATGCTCTTGGTTTTCAATTCAGGTTATTCAATTAAAAACTAAATAAATAAGTATGACTTTCATCCTTATAAGTGAATTTTGTTCTTTGGCTCTTATTTTATTTTCAATCAGACAGAGTTTTAACTCTGTTCTCATTTAAATAATCTTCAAAAGATTTTGCCACAAAATTCATCTGAATATATAAAATATGTAAGAAAAGTATGAGTGAATCTGTGTACATATTGCCATTTAATAATCATAGACCATTAATATATAAGATGGATAGCCTCTAATAGCTTTCTGAGTGATTATATAAAGCTCTTGAATCCAGGTCATTAGGAAAATGGATGGTGGACAGCAAAGAGCCATGGGCTATTCACATAGTTGGAAGACATATTAAAAGAGAGAAATGAGACTGGGCGGGAGATGCAGTATATAATCCACCTGGAATATAAGCATATAAGCAGGTGGATTATATAGCTATTTTCCTAACTATAAATTATGCCAGCAGGCTCCTTTTAAAAATCAAATCTAATCACACTAAACCTATGTGAAATGAAGCAAGATCCCGTAGCACTTTTAAATGTTACGTCTTAGTTTCAGGATAACATTCGTTTCTAATATACCCATTCTTCAGTTAAAAACAAAACAGCAGTGAAAACAGAACTCCTTTTGTGCTTTATTTATGAAATAACCTTTATAATGAATCCCATCACCTTATCTGAGCTCTTTATTTTTCAACTTCCTTAGCTCCTGATACCGCGTGTTCTGTCTTTATCCTTTTCATGTTAGGCTTTGCATCCAGGTTTAAAATGGTTTAAAATGCTCCTTGGATATTGTTGTAGTTATTTATGGAAACCATGATTTGAACTTATTCCACCTGCTTCCTTTTGATCTGGATAAAACACTGGCAGACTATTGTTGCCCAGTCTTGGCCTACCAGATTTCCCCAGCTCCCACAAAATGGACAAATTCAGAAGAGATTGAAAATTGAGAGGTTGAGTGATAGCTGTTTTCAAATGTTTGAAATTATATAGAGTACAAAAGGACTTACATCCTATAAAATTTCACAGGGCTTATCTCAGACAGTGATGATGTAAATGTTAATACCAAGCCTAAATAAACACGGTCAATTGCTCAGTCATGTCTGATATAAACATGAGCCCAAACATAACTTTATAATCCTTTCCTCTTTCCTTTCCTGTGAAACGAAGACCAACAACATCCTTATCCTTGTCATATGACTTTAAAGCATAGATTGATTCCTTATAGTACTTAGCTTTTAAGCCTTCTAAGCATCAACTTTCCTTTGCCAGCTTAGTAGTCTTCTTGTAAAAATTTAGAAAATAATTTGTAGTTATCATATTTGACTCATTAGGGTTTTATAATGTTTTTCTTATTCTGACTGTAACAAAAAAAAATCCCTATAAATCGCACAGTAAGCACCTCTCTATTTTTATGAAGGGAAACCCACAACTCATTGTGATGGAAACAAATCATTTATGATCAACTACTGCTTCTCCTCTAACCTCTTCCTCCTTTTCATCCTCTTTACAGGATAAACTGAACTGTTAAACTAGGTCTTCTTAAGGTGTACTGCCGCATTCAAAATCTCATTGTTTCTTACTTGAATTATTATTTTTATATTTCTTTTTCTACCTGCATTGATCCATTATCTACATGCCCAATTTTACATCTTCTGTTTTTGTTTTTGTTTTTAAGATTCAGAAATTTAAAAACTATGTTGAAATGTTTCAAGGACCATAAAAATGACTCATATTCCTAATTTCAAAATAGGTTGTCTTTATGTCAGAGAGTGTTTTGCCTATGTTCTCCTCTAGGAGTTTTATAGTTTCTGGTCTTACATTTAGATCTTTAATCCATTTTGAGTTTATCTTTGTATGCGGTGTTAGAAAGTGATCTAGTTTCATTCTTTTACAAGTGGTTGACCAGTTTTCCCAGCACCACTTGTTAAAGAGATTGTCTTTACTCCATTGTATATTCTTGCCTCCTTTGTCAAAGATAAGGTGTCCATATGTATGTGGATTTATCTCTGGGCTTTCTATTTTGTTCCATTGGTCTATATTTCTGTCTTTGTGCCAATACCATACTGTCTTGATGACTGTGGCTTTGTAGTAGAGCCTGAAGCCAGGCAAGTTGATTCCTCCAGTTCCATTCTTCTTTCTCAAGATTGCTTTCAATATTCGAGGTTTTTTGTATTTCCATACAAATCTTGAAATTATTTGTTCTAGTTCTGTGAAAAATATCGCTGGTAGCTTGATAGGGATTGCATTGAATTTGTAAATTGCTTTGGGTAGTATACTCATTTTCACTATATTGATTCTTCCGATCCATGAACATGGTGTATTTCTCCATCTATTAGTGTCCTCTATGATTTCTTTCATCAGTGTTTTATAGTTTGCTATATATAGGTCTTTAGTTTCTTTAGGTAGATATATTCCTAAGTATTTTATTCTTTTTGTTGCAATGGTGAATGGAATTGTTTCCTTAACTTTTCTACTTTCTCATTATTAGTGTATAGGAATGCAAGGGATTTCTGTGTGTTGATTTTATATCCTGCAACTTTACTATATTCATTAATTAGCTCTAGTAATTTTCTGGTAGAGTCTTTAGGGTTTTCTATGTAGAGAATCATGTCATCTGCAAACAGTGAGAGTTTTACTTCTTCTTTTCCAATTTGGATTCCTTTTATTTCTTTTTCTGCTCTGATTGCTGTGGCTAAAACTTCTAGAACTATGTTGAATAGTAGTGGTGAAAGTGGGCACCCTTGTCTTGTTCCTGACTTTAGGGGAAATGCTTTCAATTTTTCACCATTGAGGATACTGTTTGCTGTGGGTTTGTCATATATAGCTTTTATTATGTTGAGGTATGTTCCTTCTATTCCTGCTTTCTGGAGAGTTTTTATCATAAATGGATGTTGAATCTTGTCAAAGGCCTTCTCTGCATCTATTGAGATAATCATATGGCTTTTATTTTTCAATTTGTTAATGTGGTGAATTACATTGATTGATTTGTGGATATTGAAGAATCCTTGCATCCCTGGGATAAAGCCCACTTGGTCATGGTGTATGATCTTTTTAATGTGTTGTTGGATTCTGATTGCTAGAATTTTGTTGAGGATTTTTGCATCTATGTTCATCAGTGATATTGGCCTGTGGTTTTCTTTTTTTGTAGTATCTTTGTCAGGTTTTGGTACTAGGGTGATGGTGGCCTCATAGAATGAGTTTGGACGTTTACCTTCCTCTGCAATTTCCTGGAAGAGTTTGAGTAGGATAGGTGTTAACTCTTCTCTAAATTTTTGGTAGAATTCAGCTGTGAAGCCATCTGGACCTGGGCTTTTGTTTGCTGGAAGATTTCTGATTACAGTTTCAATTTCCATGCTTGTGATGGGTCTGTTAAGATTATCTATTTCTTCATGGTTCAGTTTTGGGAAATTGTACTTTTCTAAGAATTTGTCCATTTCTTCCACTGTCCATTTTATTGGCATATAATTGCTGATAGTAGTCTCTTATGATCCTTTGTATTTCTGTGTTGTCTGTTGTGATCTCTCCATTTTCATTTCTAATTTTATTGATTTGATTTTTCTCTCTTTGCTTCTTGATGAGTCTGGCTAATGGTCTGTCAATTTTATTTATCCTTTCAAAGAACCAGCTTTTGGCTTTGTTGATTTTTGCTATGGTCTCTTTTGTTTCTTTTGCATTTATTTCTGCCCTAATTTTTAAGATTTCTTTCCTTCTGTTAACTCTGGGGTTCTCCAATTCTTCCTTTTCTAGTTGCTTTAGGACACTCTCCGACATAAACCATGGCAGGATCCTCTATGATCCACCTCCCAGAATTCTGGAAATAAAAGCAAAAATAAACAAATGGGACCTAATTAAAAGCTTCTGCACAACAAAGGAAAATATAAGCAAAGTGAAAAGACAGCCTTCCGAATGGGAGAAAATAATAGCAAATGAAGCAACTGACAAACAACTAATCTCAAAAATATACAAGCAACTCCTGCAGCTCAATTCCAGAAAAATAAACAACCCAATCAAAAAATGGGCCAAAGTACTCAATAGACATTTCTCCAAAGAAGACATACAGATGGCTAACAAACACATGAAAAGATGCTCAACATCACTCATTATTAGAGAAATGCAAATCAAAACCACAATGAGGTACCACTTCACACCAGTCAGAATGTCTGCGATCCAAAAATCTGCAAGCAATAAATGCTGGAGAGGGTGTGGAGAGAAGGGAACCCTCCTACACTGTTGGTGGGAATGCAAACTAGTACAGCCACTATAGAGAACAGTGTGGAGATTCCTTAAAAAATTGCAAATAGAACTGCCTTATGACCCAGCAATCCCACTGCTGGGCATACACACTGAGGAAACCAGAATTGAAAGAGACACATGTACCCCAGTGTTCATCGCAGCACTGTTTATAATAGCCAGGACATGGAACCAACCTAGATGTCCATCAGCAGATGAATGGATAAGAAAGCTGTGGTACATATACACAATGGAGTATTACTCCACCATTAAAAAGAATACATTTGAGTCATTTCTAATGAGGTGGATGAAACTGGAGCCTATTATACAGAGTGAAGTAAGCCAGAAAGAAAAACACCAATATAGTATACTAACACATATATATGGAATTTAGAAAGATGGCAATGATGACCCTGTATGCAGGACAGCAAAAAAGACACAGATGTGTATAGCGGACTTTTGGACTCAGAGGGAGAGGGTGAGATGATTTGAGAGAATGGCATTGAAACATGTATAATATCATGTAAGAATCAAATTGCCAGTCTATGTCTGATGCAGGATACGGCATGCTTGGGGTTGGTACACGGGGATGACCCAGAGAGATGTTGTGGGGAGGGGGGTGGGAGGGGGGGTTCATGTTTGGGAACGCATGTACACCTGTGGTGGATTCATGTCAATGTATGGCAAAACCAATACAGAATTGTAAAGTAAAATAAAAAAAAAGAAAAAAAATAAAGGCAAAAATTGATTTAAAAAAATAGGTTGTCTTAAATATTTTGATATATTTTCTTCTAACTTTGTTTACTTATATCATTATTTTAAAATATCATTAGGGTGCTATATGAATGCAGTCAGTTCAGTTCAGTCGCTCAGTCATGTCTGACTCTTTGTGACCCCAGGGACTGCAGCATGCCAGACTTCCCTGTCTATCACCAACTCTTGGAGCTTACTCAAACTTATGTCCATCTAGTCATCCAACCATCTCATCCTCTGTCATCCCCTTCTCCTCCTGCTTTCAATCTTTCCCAGCATCAGGGTTTTTTTCCAGTGAGTCAGTTCTTTGCATCAGGTGGCCAAAGTATTGGAGTTTCAGCTTCAGCATCAGTCCTTCCAATGAATATTCAGGACTAATTTCCTTTAGGATGGACTGGTTGGATCTCCTTGCAGTCCAAGGGACTCTCAAGAGTCTTCTCCAACACCACAGTTCAAAAGCATCAATTCTTTTGATGCTCATCTTGCTTTATAGTCCAACTCACATCCATACATGACTCCTGGAAAAACCATAGCTTTGACTAGACAGACCTTTGTTGGGAAATAATCTCTCTACTTTTTAATATGCTGTCTAGGTTGGTCATAGTTTTTCTTCCAGGGAGCAAGTGTCTTTTAATTTCGTGGCTGCAGTTACCATCTGCAGTGATTTTTAATGCAATAGCTTTCTTTTAAAAAGTAGATCATTGCAAATAAAGCTGACTTGGACTTTCACTGGCCTAATATCATTTAACTTAGCACTTCTTAGAGGCAAAGTAGGTTAGCCAAAACCTCCAGCTAAAATAAAGCTTTCATCAGCTTATAACTGTTATATACAGGTAGATTCTGTTTTATGTATTATACTGTGATCCCATAGATGTAAATCCCTCTCATATTCTAAAAGCTTGCTGAATATCTATAACTAAACATACTTCTGTCCAGACAGTTTGACTTTCTGCCTTTGTTCACAAAATCCTACTCTGTTTAGGTTCCTGAGAAATCCTGTAGGAATCTTATAGGCAAAGATGATTCTGCTTCTTTCAAGACCTTTTTATGATCCTTTCTCTGTTATGGAAGTTTTCGTAGTGTTCTGAAGTTGTGAGTTTTGTGTAGTCTCACCTGCTAGATTTTGAAGACCCTGAGAGCCAAGGGTTTTTTTTTCATGTTCAATCCAAAATGATATTGGATGATGGATCTCAACATGCTTAATAGTATAAAAAGTAGATAAAATGAGGATGATGAGTGCAAAGGATAATGGATGAGGTCAGTAAAAGTTTCAGCTTGGTATTTATTAACTTTATATAATACAGTTTTAGATAAGGTAATAGGGAGTAGGGATTAAAAAGTGGCAATGTTTCACAGGTTTCCTTCAATACTCATCTAATTCAGTAGATTTCCAGAAGTAAAACATTTGTTCTAGAGAGGAGATATGAAAAAAATGTTCTATTGAGAAAAGTTAGATTTTAGAATTTTTTTCAAGTGCCTTTTCAAGTGTTGAAACTCATTATTTGTCCTTATAGGAAGAAAAATATAATAAGTGAATTGTCTGTTTCTGTAAACTATTTAGCAGTTGACAGTTCTAAAATAATTCCTTGAAATCTTGATCAAATTATACAAAAGAGTATTTTTGCTTGTTGTTTTCAGTTTTACGTAAGCCCAAATGAGTTTTTTAATTCCTTAAAGTGCAGAAAAATGACAACTTATTGATAGACAATCAATGTGAGTTTAATATATATGTAGAATTAACTTGGAGAAACTATAAGTAATCATGTTTCTGGAGTTATATTGATTTGGTATTGGGGAATAATTTCAATAATTAACAGTACTATAGTAATTCGATTGCAATAAGATTGATATCAATCCATTAAAAGGAGATTCCGTTATTTTGTGCTTCTAGGTCTTTAGAATTAATTTAACTATACTCATAGTCTAGTTAGCTACAGATTGAAGCAGAGGAATTGATTGATTAAAAAAAAGGCTGAATGCGAGGAATTTGTTTAGGAATGTATGTATATCGCTGTTTGGAAATACTGATGACTTTTCAGAGAGACAGAAACTATTTCACCAGTAACAGAGCCAGCCTATGGGATACCAGCTGACCAGCAGTCAGGGACTTTTAACCTCAGTCAAGCCAAAAGTTTCCTTGAAGAGCTATATGGCAGTGTTACCCCTTAGATCTTCAGTACATTAAATGACAAAAGTACTTTTATTGAACTTGCCTGTGGTCTCATTTTGATTAAAAGTTCTTCAGCATTTCAGTGTGTTAGCTTGCCAGTTACCATCTCACTGCATATGGACTAATTTAAAAGACAAGTCACATGCTGAAATGTCTAATCCAGATAAAAGAGTTCTGATGAAATAAGTTCCAGAGATAGAATTACTTGGTGTCTCCTAAATGGCAGTATTAATCAAAAAGAAAATCTATTAAATTGGATGAAATAAAGGTCACTGTGTATTTGTCAGCTTTTCTATGCAGCAAACAAATACAAAACTCTCATGGCCTAAGATATGCACATTTTCCCTCATGAATCTCTAGGTTAACAGAAGTGTGATTGAGAATATAGTTATGTTTCAGGCTACAAGTCGAACTTGGGTCTTTTCAATATGTTTTATGCTGGGGATCTGGTCAAAAGCAATCAAGAATTTTTTTTTCCCTTGCAGATTGGAACATAAATGCTCAGCACATTTTGGGTCCCTATTTGTCAGTTCCATTAAGAGTTCCATGGTGAAAGCAAATCACATGACCAAGGCCAAGATGAGTAAAGGGAGGAAGTAAATTCTGCCCATAATGGGAGGAGAAAGTAAATAAATCTTTGTTGATCAATTGCTATATTTAAAATGGATAACTAACAAGGACTTCCTGAATCACGCAGGAAACTCTCCTCAATATTGTGTAACAACCTAAATGGGAAAAGAATTTGAGAAAGAGTAGATGTATATGTATAACTGAATCACTTTCCTGTACACCTGAAACTATCACAACATTGTTAATCAACTATACTCCAATATAAAACAAAAAGTTGAAAAATAAAAAAAACTTTATCACATGTACTTAGTAAGTGAACTCAAAATAATAAACTGGCATTTTTAATGCCAATTTATAGGGAAAAACAAAACAAAACCTTAAACCTAAGTATTAATTCACCTGGCCCGCATACCTGAGATCATTTACTGGGAAAAATTTTAAGAGTAGAGTAAGTAAGGTAAGAGATTGCTATGGAATCACTGAAGTGAAACTGCTTCTAATGTCAGAATAATGCATCTGGCCACTTTGAATAGTTTATAAGCAGAAATTGTGTTTATTATAATTACTTGATTTTTCTGTGGAGAAAATCACTATATGTAGCCAAATATACAGTGTTTACTTTTAGAATAATGGAATCTTGAATATGTGGTCACAACATACCAGAATAAAGACTGCATTTCTCAACCTTCCTTGCAGATAGACAAGTGCCAACTTCTTGTCAGTGAGATGTAAGCACAAGAGATGTGTGGAAGTTCCTAGAAATTTCAAAACTCAGCAGACATGTTCAAAGCAGAACAATCATATGAAAAAGCAAGGGCCCCTGAGGACTTTGTAGAAGAAAGCCCTGAGCAACATAACATCTGAATTTTACCGGTGGAGAAATCAGAGTACCAGCACTAACTCGGGTGTCTTGACTCTTGGATTTTTATTCTCTTCTCTCTACTTTTCTTATCATGAACTAGGGAAAATGTCCTGGAACTTGTGAAACCTTTAAAATTTTCTTGCCCGCTTATTGCTGTTAGCATGTAAGGACTGTGACTACAACCTCACTTTGATAAAATTTAATTTGTAAATATTGATGCTCCTTGCTGGTCTTCTATTAACAGTGACTTCACTAGATTACTAATTTCAAGCGAGTAACTAGAAAGTAATTAGAAACAATAAACTCATCTAAAATTCCATGTTCAGGAAATATTCACTTTCCAAAGCTGTTTATCTTTTTTGAAAACAATTGTATAACATATATTTTAATGATATATGTGAGAGGATAGTGTCAGCCATTCCATGTATTTATTTAAATTAAAAAACAAGGGGGAAAAAACTCTTTCCAGTATTCTATTTTCATGAGGTATAGTCATGGGAATGTTTTAGATAATGTTTGTTCTGACAAATAGTTAGTACATTCCTCATGGTCAATATTTAATGGAAGTGACAAAATGATTTATATGCTGTGGCTTCATAAACTCATATACCACAATTTCCAACAGATATTATAGCACCCTTTGCTGACTTCCTTTTCACCTGGTTAACTCTGGCTCACCTTTCAATCTTAGTGTTAACATCACTTCCTCTACATTTCTAAAATCTAGGTTGGATAGTTTTACTATTTGCTTTTATGGTCCATTGTATTGCTCTTGGTAAGCAATATATTCTATTCTACTGTAACAGTCTCTTCTACCTTCTCTGTTTCATAAGAGTAGAACCTGTTTCTTATCTATTTAAAATATTATCACTGGGATAATGATGTTTAATAATATTACTTTATAGAATAAGTAAAGCACTATATCAGTGAAAAAAGGGTAAAACTTTATATGCACAGTACTACTAAGTTCCCAAAAGAAACTATTCAGAAATTGTTTAATCTCTATTTCACACATAGGATATTGGGGATTTAAAGCAATCTACCCAAATTATTGTATGATTCAGCCACAGACATAACCTCTATTTTATATCAATAAGCATAGCTTTTCTTCATCACCATCTATGACTTCCACTAATTTCTGTGTCTACTTTTCTGTATCTTATATACTTTTGGATTTTAGCCTTAATTGATTTTTCTCCTTTCACATTCTCTATCAAGAAAAATCTATTCCATAATGTCAGCCATCCTGTTTTTTCATGCCTGGTTCTCCTCATTTTCCCAGCTGTTAGCCCTTCATCCTCAACTTCATGCTGGAAATTTCAATTTAAATATTTTCTTTAAAAAATATATTTAATTAATTTATTTGGCTGTGTGGATGTGGGATCTTTGTTGCATCATGAGGGATCTTTCATTGCAGCACGCAGACTCTCTAGTTGTGGCACACCAGCTTGGTAGTTGCAGTGCAAGGCCTTAGCTCCTCCACTATAGGGGATTTTTGTTCCTGACTAGGCATGGAACCCGCATCCCCTGCGTTGCAAGGTGGATTCTTAACCACTGGACCACCAGTGAAAACCTGGAAATTTCAATTTAGATGTCTCGTATCATCTCTGGCAGAATTTAAAATAAATAAAACCTATAAGTCAATTTTATATGATATAGAAAGATGAATATGATAAAGGGACAGGTTATCTTTATTTGTTAAATTTGGAGGCCATTAATCAAAAGTGAAGCAATTATCTTTAAATTAAATAGATCTTCTTTCACTGCCAGTATAGCTAGATCAACAGAGAATGATTATAAAATTTGGAGAGAATACACAGAGCAAATAGCAGCAAGCTCTGGAGAGTAATGAGAGGCAGGGAGATTCTGATGGTGAGTGATCTGGAATGTTTCCTTTTTTCAGCTTATAATATCAGGATGGTGATACTGGAGGGAAAATAATAGTTTCTCTGTCCTGTTACTAGGATACTAAGTCACAGCAATCATGGTTGCTGGAAAGGGGCATGGGGCAATTCAGAAGGAGAAAAAGAACTGGAGAGAATCTTTCAAATTCTACTTGCCCGTATCTCTGCCTTATGGCAGAAGAATGCATGCAAAGAGGTGATGTTTGAAGAGATAGAACAGTCTAGACAAGGCTATGGTTTTTCCAGTAGTAATGTGTGGATGTGAGAGTTGGACTGTGAAGAAAGCTGAGCACCGAAGAATTGATGCTTTTGAACTGTGGTGTTGGAGAAGACTCTTGAGAGTCCCTTGGACTGCAAGGAGATCCAACCAGTCCATTCTAAAGGAGATCAGCCCTGGGTGTTCTTTGGAAGGAATGATGCTAAAGCTGAAACTCCAGTACTTTGGCCACCTGATGCGAAGAGTTGACTCATTGGAAAAGACTCTGATGCTGGGAGGGATTGCGGACAGGAGGAGAAGGGGACGACAGAGGATGAGCTGGCTGGATGGCATCACGGACTCGATGGACATGAGTCTGAGTGAACTCCAGGAGTTGGTGATGGACAGGGAGGCCTGGCGTGCTGCGATTCATGGGGTCGCAGAGTCGGACACGACTGAGCCACTGAACTGAACTAAAGCACAATTATGGAACAAACCATGTGGTTTTCCAAAAGAACAGCATTCCAGTCAAATTGAATTGAGAGAAGACTGGACTTATTTTGAGTTTCAGAAAGGTCAGAAAGGCTGTTAATCATGAAAGAGCAAAACAGTGGCACAAAGAAGACAAGAGATCAACACCAAATCTTTCAGTGTAAAGAGAAACCATTAGATGATTTTGAGCGACTAAAACATAATTTCACACATCTGGCTGAGGTTTAAACTGTTCAATATACAAGGCTAAATGCTGCAACAGGAAAAGTTTTAGAATTCTGTCTGGTAGCCTAGGCTGCAGGCTAAGGAGATTCTTAAATGCAATAATAACTTGTTGAATTCAGAATGCACTTTGAACCTCTAGTATACAAACATAGTTTCAAACTATGCTACAGTAAGTAACTTCAGTGGAGAGATTATCCTAACAGTGCTGTGATACTTCATTTATTTAAATTGCATTGAAATCTAAAATCCGCTTCCTCTTTGACACTGATTAACTCTGAAGTGCCATCTTGGGAGGTATTCAGTAAATGTTCATTTCTGAATACTGTTTGTATTATACAAGCATCCAGACTACCTGATCCGACTGACAAAAATTTAAATCCCTTCTTATGTTACTAGCTCTGTAAGGTTTGGCAAATTAAATAGCCCTCCTTTGCTAATCTTATCATGTGGAAAATATTTTTACCTTAGTCATTGTCCTCAGCGTTAATTGGGACTGTGTGTGTGGAACACTGGACATGATCCCTGGCACTTGGTAGAAATTTAACAAAAAAATGACTGATTATATTCAATTATTTGATACTAAGAGAATTGTCATTGAATATTCATGGTATGAATTACTTCCAAGGCTTTAAATATAAAACATTTTATGAAAGAAAGTGATCTTGATGTGCCCAGTGGTCATTTATTTTCCAAGCAATTGACAGAATGCCTGGAATAAGAAGACACCACGCCATGAATATAAAAGAAAAGAAAAATGTCATGTCTTTCATTTTGTGTTATTTTTCTTAAAGAAGTACTCTACAATGTATAAGATCTAGACTGTACAAAAGTACTGTTCCCTGTTTTGAATCTTTCAAGAAGATTTTATGAAATTTGACTCGGATGTACTTGAGGCATTACTGGAAGGATATGTGATAAAATTCAGGACATATTGGAGCCTCAGGCTAGATGCTGGTAAAGTGATAATGATATGGTTAAAAGTAGCAAGGAATACTACCTTTCTTTAAAGCAGAAACATATGGTGTTAGTTGGAGAAGTCAGTGACTGTGGTGGACTCATCACTATGTCTCTTGGTCTTGCTTTTAGAAATTGCATTAAGGAATATTTAATAAATTGAATAGAATATGATAAGAATTTGCCATATTCTTTTATTTTCTCCTTACCAGTTTGGGGATAAATAAAAATTGTGAGTCTAAAACTCATGAAATTTGAAAGAAAGTCTCAATCATGATTATAATCGAAAAGAATCTTGAGAGGAAAAAAATCTTAGTGATTCTAGTCAATTGATTAGAATCTAGTCAAATCTTTTTTCAAAAAGCTAAAAGAAGAAATGTAGATTTTTGCATTTGGATTATTATAGACATAAAGAGCACTATTAGAGGTCAGCAAGGTGAGGCGAAATTTGTGTTTAAATGAAATCATAAATGACCCTTTTCTCTATTTTAATTGATGTATAGTTGATTTAGAACCCTCCTGCCAATTCAGGAGACATAAGGGACATGGGTTGAATCCCTGGGTCAGGAAGATCCCCTGGAAGAGGGCATGGCAACCCAATCCAGTATTCTTGCCTGGAGAATCTCATAGACAGGAGTCTGCTGGGCTACAGTCCATGGGGCCAGAAAGAGTCAGACACCACTAAAGCAACTTATCATGCATGCACATGCATTTTATCAACAAAAATTCTAATGATTTTTTCAGCCCTTTAATGGTCTGTCTGTAACTTCTTGCATCAAAAACCATTGTTACAGCAGTTGTTCTACTATCTTAGAATAATGACTGTGATAGTCCTAATGATGGTGATGAGGGTACTATAAACAATAATTCTCAAACTCGTGTGCAAAACAGAATCATCAAAGGTATCTGTTAAGCACATTAATGATTGTGTCATTAATTCATTAATTGTGAATTTTGATTCACAATGTTTAAGTTGAAAATTAGTATCTCATATGCTTTTTTCAAAATATTTTGTTTTTAATTTTAAAAATATTATATTGGTTTCTACCATACAGCAGAGTGAATCAGCCATAATTCTACATGTATCCCCTCCTTGAGCCTCCCTCCCGTCCCCCATCCCATTCCTCTAGGTCATCACAGAGCACTAGACTGGCGTCCCTGTGCTATACAGCAACGTCTCACCAATTACTCATCTTACGCAACACAGTGTGTATGTGTCGATGCTACTTTCTCCATTCATCCCACTCCCCACTTCCCCCACTGTGCACAAGTTCATTGTCTACCTTTGTGTCTCCATTCCTTCCCTGCAAATAGGTTTATCAATAACCATTTTTCTAGATTCCATATACATGCTTTTATTTTAAAAAATGAGTGGTTTTCTTGTAGCTAGTATTTAAAAACAATGGGTGTAGATAATTTTCAAAGACTTGAGCCTGTTTGATGTTAAGCATATTTTAGCATATTTATTGGATATTCTTTTCAAACATTGTGCAATCTGCTCATAAAAATATTCACTTTCACTTTCTTAGGGACTATTTTCTTGGTAGTCCTAAATTTGAAAGAAATAATTAAAAATGAATTCATCATTATCATTTATTAGTATTTGATTTTACTGTAACCTGTTTTACTTAATATCTTTCAGGAATAAATGAGAAAGTCAGAATATCTAAATATAATGTTACATAATAATAAAGGGTAAAAAGTTCATTTTTATTTTACAAATTCTCTAAGATATTGCTAACAAAAAAGACTTTTTTATTAAAAACATCTTTGCATTGTTACTCTACAATATGATTTAGTACGTCACATTGATAAAGCCTGTGATTCCCTAAAAGAATTAAAATGATGTTAACAATATTTGTTTCTATGACTTAAGGTATGTAAATATCTTAGACATGGAAGGAATTTAAGCAACCTAGTTCTTACTCCTTATTGTTTGATTCACTGTTTACAAGATGTGTTATCATTCTAAGTTATCATTCTAGCCTTCAAATTGTTTCCAATGTAAATGAATATAAGGATAGTATTAATAATGGTTTTAATGAAGTTGTTATAAGGGTCAGATATGAAAGTAAATATGAATATATGGTCCATGATAAGTATTTAATGAATATTCTAGTTATTTTAATATTTTATATTTTAAGTGAAATGACTTTCACTGCAACAAAAAGTTTCAGTTAAGTCTAAAAAAGGCAATATGGTTAAATGGAAAAAATGTTGACATAGTATAACAATCATAACACAAATGAGTCTGAGAAGTGGGACTTCTTCTTTTATCAGCTGTGTGACTTGCTTTATATATATATATAAATATATATATATGTAAAAAAGATTATAATAATACCTGAACTGCTGCTGCTGCTGCTAAGTCACTTCAGTCATGTCCGACTCTGTGTGACCCCATAGACGGCAGCCCACCCGGTTCCTGGGGTTCTCCAGGCAAGAATACCGGAGTGGGTTGCCAGTTCCTTCTCCAATGCATGCACACATGCTAAGTCGCTTCAGTCGTGTCTGACTCTGTGTGACCCTATGGACAGCAGCCCACCAGGCTCCTCTGTCCACAGGATTCTCCAGGCAAGAATACTGGAGTGGGATGCCATTTGGCTGCCCTACCTCATTAATGTGCTCTGAGGTTTCCATCAGGGATTGCATAGTAAGTACTGATGTAAACTGTCCATTATGCTTCATGTGTTTCCAGAGTTCTCACATAACACGCTAATTGGAATAAGCATCTATAAGTACTGGAAAGTCACCAGTCAAGACAGGAGAATAAAAGTGAAATGGTAGTAGCTTTCATTGAAAAAGCACCTTACAGTAAAGTTTGGAAGTAAGGTGATCTAAGACAGAATGTGCAGTTTGGGTGTGTTAAATTGATGAGGGAAGACATAATGGGAAGATACAAGAGGGAAATCTATGCTTGGCTTCTAGCTTCAGAAAAATTCTGGAATTCACTTTTGATTTCTAAAATTCCAGAAATCTGAAGTAGATTTTTAAAAATTTGTACTTAATTAAAATATTGTGCCCCTCTGCTATTTGTAATGAATATCATTTTCACCAATAACATGCAAATAAATTGCTTAAAAATTGCTCACATTATGAAATTCATGCTTTCATTTGTTTTTGCGACTCTCCTGCTCCAATTAACTTCAGGAGATCATACAGAGTAATTTACTGTAACCTAGATTCAAGAAAAAGATGAATTCTTTAGCAGCCCATCACATTTATCTTCATGGGAAAGGTTTGTAATATTTGTGCCCATTATCTTGTGAAACTGTTTTTCATGGCAAAGACTCTCTAAATCATAAGTTCTAACAAATGATTGCTTTCTCACAGCATTATGAGTCCCAGAGGTGCTCAGGGCAACTGGGTAATACTGACAAGATTTGAATACAATTTTTACACAGTATTTTTGCTGTTTATAACATGTAAAATACAATATTTGTGATTTCTCTGAGTCTATTACTGACAATATAATTTCACACTATTTCCTTGTCGTTTTATGTTTTATATTACTTTAAAACTTAGAATTCTATCAATAATGATTGCTGTTTTCTAAGTCACAGGAAATAGTGCGTTTGTATAAAATCAGGTACCTTGTAACTGGGAACAAATGGAGTGAGCCTAGCAATTGTTCACTAGGATGGAATGAATTGACCCCTAAGTTGGGCCCATGAAACACTGCAAGATTTTCATTTATTTGGTTTTGCTGTTATGTCAGTTGAATAAAACACATTCACATGCCTGATAAAAATATGTGCATAAATTATCTCTATGCTAAGTCGCTCAGTTGTGTTCAACTCTTTGCTACCTTGTAGACTGTAGCCCACTAGGCTCCTCTGTCCATGGGATTCTCCAGGCAAGAATACTGGAGTGGGTTCCCATTCCCTTCTCCAACAGATCTGCCCAACTCAGGCATTGAATCCACAATTCTTACATCTCTTGCATTGGCAGGTGGTTTCTTTTAACACCGTTTGTTGTCAATATATTAGCTTATTAGATAATTTTCACCAGTCTTCAGTGTAAACAGTAAATCCTAAAAGTCATAGTTGAACCCTGGATTGAATGTCTTTCACTTCTTCAGATAAACCTTCTGTCATTTTCTGCTGAGTGGTGCTCAGGGTGGACTACATTCATTACTCTTGGGCTTCTGGCTTCTGATTGTTTACAACAGGAAAGAACAATAATATGTAGGATAGAGAGAAACTAATGAGGTCTGGGAATTCATTTCCTCAGCTTCTTTCCCTGGAGAATTTTCCCAGGAAACAGCATTTCTATGGTCAAAGACCATAATCCTGCTCCACTTGTATCTGAGTCCCCATTCAGATTAATTCTTTCCAGTGGTGTTTCAGATGATTAAGCATCTGCCCGCAATGCAGGAGACTAGGGTTCGATCCTTGAGTCAGGAAGATCCCTTGGAGAAGGAAATGACACCCCATTCCAGTATTCTTGCCTGGAGAATGCCATGAACAGAGGAAGCTGGCAGGCTACAGTCCACAGAGTCCCAAAGAGTTGGACATGACTGAGGGACTTTCACTGACCCATAGGGTGGTCATGGTGCCCTGCTGTACTTGCCTTTGTGGTGTACCCTCATCCTCACACACCTTTGAAAATAGTCTCCGTAATATAAACTCTGTAAATTACATAATTTGATAGCTTTTTTTCTTTTACCATGTCCGGGACTGATACAACCTATTAAAAAAATTTTTTTTTTACTGTCATTTCTTTAAACACAAAATGTTCATCTTCTTCTGGTCTCTGTTCTACTTTCTGTATATCGTATCTTGATATACAACACTAAAGAGATGAAAATGTGAATTCTGAGAATCATCGTAGATTCCTTCCTCTCTCTGGTCTCTTACAATCAGTATCTTACTGCTGGCAGTTTATTGAATGTGCCCTCAAAAGTGGTTCCTTACCTTGAAATGCCTTTTCCTTATCTTTTCTTGGAAAATTATTTTTCCTTCAAATTGAAGTTCCATTGAGCTGTCTTGAAAGTCTTCTCCCATTCCAAGTTCAAATAATCATTCCTTCTTTCTTTAGATCTATATTTTTGCTTTTTATTTTACTCTGATCACATCACACTCTATTTTGTTTACTTATATTTTAGTTTACTCAAACCAATAAGATGGTTCCTTGAAGGTAGAAACAGATCTTACTCATTTTTCTACCCCAGAAGATCAGCCTAGAACTTGATATGAAGTAAGTGCTCAATAAGTGTTTTCTAAATAAGATTACTATAAGTTAATATAGAGTTTACTGTTTTCTTGCCACTTCTGGGGTTGTTAGGATACAGCTAATTTCCCTGGGTGAGCATCTTGACTGATAAACTGTTTACCCTGTTTACCCAGGGCTGGTGGTGGAGAGGAAAGGGCAGCAATCAGGAAGTCAAGTGGAGTAAGAGATACTGAGATCTCATATTCCAGCATACTCTCCAAACTCCAAAACCCTGGATTCTTTTATTTTTGAATTAATTTTTATTGGAGTACAGTTGCTTTACAATGTTGTGTTCTTTCTATTTTATAGCAAGGTGAATCAGCTACATGTATACACATATTCCTTCATTTTTGGATTTCCTTCTAACTTAGGTCACTACAGAGCACTGAGTAGGGTTCCCTGAACTATACAGTAGGCTCTCACTAGTTATCTATTTTATACATAGTATCAATAGTGTATGTATGTTAATCCTAAAGTTCCGATTTTTTCCACCTCCTGTCCTTGATGTCCGTATATTCGTTCTCTACATCTATGTGTCTATTTCCATTTTGCAAATGAGACCATCTAAACCATTTTTCTAGATTCCACATATATGTATTAATATTCAATATTTATTGTTTCTCTTTCTGACTTATTTCACTCTGTACCACAGTCTCTTAAAAAACCCTGAATTCTTGTATGTTACAGAGATTGGCTACAGTAGATATGCTTTTCTTGACTTGGAAATTTTAGTGATTCCTTTCCTTTGATAACATTTTTTAAAAATAGCCTATAAAATGAACCAAAATATAATGTTGACAGATCCTAGAAAATTGAAATTAAAAAGTTAGCATTTCCCAGTAAGAATATATTGAATCTATTCTATTCAT
Organism: Oryx dammah; assembly: GCF_014754425.2. Taxonomy (NCBI): domain Eukaryota; kingdom Metazoa; phylum Chordata; class Mammalia; order Artiodactyla; family Bovidae; genus Oryx; species Oryx dammah. The sequence continues at coordinate 19,169,924 of NW_024070199.1, forward strand.
CTAGTTTATAAGTTTATAGAAAGTAATCGCATTATTAAGTATCACTTGTAGTTTGAAAGTGTGTAGTGACAATATTATAAATTTTACAAGATAGTCATGTTATTCCAAATAAATAAAATAATTTTCTAAAAATTATTGAGCCTTTACTATATAGCAGGCTCTGTAACTAAGGATCAGAACAGTGGTTCTACTTTTCATGACCTCATCATGATACAAGGGCAGAGGGGAAGGTACACAGATAGTTAGCCATGATAATGCTGTGACTTTAGTGATAGAGTCTCATGGATGGAATTATGGAGAAACTAAGATTTGCCATTCCACCTTTTAAAGAAAACGATGCCATGATTTTTCTCCAGCAAAATGAACAATAGAAGTATTTCAGGAACACCGATGGCTCCCAAACTATAGACAAAGGAAAAAGCTGGTATCTTTCTCTCTTTTGAAATTATTGCTTTTATTTATTTATTGAAGTATAGTTGATGGATAATATATATGTTGTATACATTAATAATATACATGTTACAAGTGTACAACATAATGATTCACAATTTATAACAGTTACACTCCATTTATGATTATTATGAAATACTGGCTATATTTCCTGTGTTATATAATATATCCTTGTAGTTTATTTTATACCTAATAGTTTGTACCTGTTAATTCCCTACTCCTGTATTGCCCTTATCCATTTCCTTCTCCACACTGGTAACCACTAGTTTATTCTCTGTCTGTAAGTCTGCTTCTGTTTTGTTATATTCACTGGCTTTCTGTACTTTTTAGGTTGAAGAAGGCTGTTCCCCTTGTGATAGTGTTCACCCGTGTTACACCCTATCCTCAGTGTAAATTCCCACAGATATTCATTACGATCACTCCCTTGCATTTCACGCTAAATTCTTTTTCATTTATTTTTACTCCCCTGGCAAGATGACAGCCCTCATAACATTCAACTCGGTCTATTCTGAGCTGCAGCTGCACATTTCCTGGGAGCAATGACAACAGATTTCATTTTGAATTCATTGTCACTAAACACTAACCTCATGTAGGCTTTAATATTGCCCAGTGGCCATATGATAAGCCTCATACCTGTTTTTTTCCCCCTATTCTTCTAGATGACTGTTTCAAATTTCCTTGTCTCCTCCCAGATTTCCAGCAGCAAGTCCTCTCTGTCTCAGGTGATGATCTTATGCTCCATTTAATGGATAAAAATCAAAGCATCCTGAACAAAATTCTACCTGCTCTAACTTAGGGTTCACTTCTCCAATTCCCAAATCCTCAGTTTCTTTTTTCTGATGTTTAAATATTTTTTCATAGCACTAATCACCATCTGCACATCACTTTAAGAAAAAAGTTAACTTCTATACCTCAATTGTCTAAAGCAGTTCCACACTTGTGGTAGTATTAATAGCAAAATAACTGTAGAATGAATAAGGGAGATGGGTAATGCTTTGTACACTAAGATGAATCTATCAGGGTGCTATGGGCTGAGGGAGGGAGCAGAAGTTATTCTGGCCTCCACACCCATTCCCAGCAGAACAGCTTCAAATCTGTCAGCGTTATCCTCAGCTTTTAAGTGTCTGGCTTGGGTGACCATCCCAATAGAGCATAACCTGCATGGTGTTTCTCAGTTTGCAGTTCAAAGAATCTTCTAGAGGACAACAACAAAAAATATAGACTCCCATTCCCTGACTCACCAGAAATTCTAGTTTGGAAGTTCTGCATCGTAAGGAATTCTGCTCCAGATTGTTCCGGGTCTAAAGTCTGAGAAACACTGCCTTCCAAGAATTTAAGACAACATTTTAAACAGGATTTTAATTCCACTACTGCAAATATTTATTGACAGATACTGTCATTCCAGCATTAAAAAGGCAATGAAGGGCCAGCATGATCACCCTTACTGTTTTTATTTTCTTTTCAAAGCCATGCCCCTGCATTCAGAGTTTAGAACTGTGTCAAATTTGGGGTAAAGGGTCAATGTCTTAAATAATTACAAAAGAAAACAGGTGATTAATCAGCAAAGTGAAGATTTCCGAATAATGAAATTTGCTACTTTCTCTAGCTTCAGGAAAAACATCCATGCCTCAGTTTTAATTAACATTAAATACATCTGCAGTATCATGTACCCCTAATATATCATTCTTCATAGCTCAACACCCAGACTAATTTAGGGAAAAAATAATAATAGATTAGGGAATGCACTTTCTTCAAAAAGCTAGAGTGAAGAAAAGGGCAGACTTAGCAAGAAGTCAGTTCCCTTTTGATACTTGGGCATGCTCTGGTAACCTCAAATTAAGAAGCATGGATGACAAAGAGTTGATCACATCTCACCTAAGGATTAAAAAAAAAAAAAAGAAAACTTTTACATTCTCAGGAAAAAAAAAAAGTCTTACATTCTTATGAAAAACAAATTACTTTCATTTGCATATTCAATGAGTATTCATTATTGAGATGGTAGGCATAACAGGAAATGACTGAACATCATGGTTATGCCTCCAAGATGAAGTAAATCAGTAGAGGGGGCTGTAAGGAGAAGAAATCACTGGAAGAGAGAACTTTGAGCTCTTGTAGCTTCTCGTGACTGACTCGTTATGTCAAGAAGGTCCCAGATTTGTAGGACAGGAATAGAGATACAGAGAAAGGACTTGGGGACACAGCAAAGGAAGGTGGGGGGGTCAAATTGGCAGATTAGGATTGTCATATAGAGATTATTTTATACACATATATGCACTATACGCACATATATACATATGTGACACACATGGGTGAAATAGCTAGCTAGTGGGAAGCTGCGGTATAGCACAGAGCGCTCAGCTTGGAGCTCTGAGACCACCTAGATGGGTGGGGTGGGAGGTTCAAGAGGGAAGGGAGATACATATATACGTATATATATACTCTTAGCTGATTCACGTAGTTTTACATAGAAACTAACAAAGCATTGTAAAGCATTTATACTCCAATTGGAAAAAAAAAAAAAAACAGTGAACAATAAGGCCCTACTCCATAGTACAAGGAACTATGTTCAATATCTTGCAATAAACCATAATGGAAAGAAAAATAAAAACGAGATATATATATATATACACATATATATGTGCATGTATGATATATATATCACTCTGTACAGCAGTAATTAGCACATTATAAATCAACTATACTTCAATAAAATATAAATGAAAAAAAATTCCCAGATGATGACTCTCAGTAAGGATAGTGATGCTGATTCATAAAAAGGCCCTGTATGAAGCAGGATAATTTATAAATGTTTCAATGTGTGAGAAAGGCTATAATCAATTTGCAAGTTGTGACAACAGTGCCAGAGGAAAAGTCTCATAATAAACAGGGAAGCGACCTAGCACCTTTAGACACCTCTTCTCATGTCTATGTATTTCTCAAATGGTAACCGGTACTTCCATGATGCCTCCAAAAATGCAGTACCATTTTTCATTTATTCATCCCTTTATTTATCAAGTGTTTATTAAACTTAATAAACAAGGACTTCCTTTGTGACCCAGCTGGTAAAGAATCCACCTACAATGTGGGAGATCTGGGTTCAATCCCTGGGTTGAAAAGATCCCATGGAAAGGCTACCCACTCCAGTAATCTGGCCTGGAGAATTCCATGGACTGTATAGCCCATGGGGTCGCAAAGAGTCGGACATGACTGAACAACTTTTCCTTTCTTTTCCTTTCTATTAAACTTAAAATATGACTGTATATATAACTCACAGCACTGATACTGGCATCACAGTTTGACAACATTCTTACGATAGTCTCTGTTCAAAGGAGGGATATTTTTGCAAATTACTAATTACTAAGCCTGTTATTTTGTATATGACTCATTAAGTATAAGAAAGCCAGACTTCACTCCTTCATTTGTGGTCTTATAGGCTGTTTAAATTTGTACTCCTGTGTTTCCCACACCTTCCTTCATTTTTCTCCTTATTCCTCTCGTACCATTCATAAGCACACAAACATATATACACGTACATAAAAACGAGTGCCATTCTGTCCACTCCTCCACGTAAATATGAAGATGAATCCAAGAATCTTGCCAAAATTTACCCAGATCTTTCAGCTTTAAAAAATAAGATCTATTTCACTTAGCATAATATCCTTCAAGTTCATCCATATTGCCACAAATGACAGGACTTCCTTTTTTAATACTGTACAGTATTTCATTATATATGTATATTCTACATTTTTTTCAACTTTCCATGTGTCAGTGGACATTTCAAGTTGTTTCTCTGTCTTAGATCTCATGCATGAATGTGGGAATACAGATATCTATTCAATTTCCTGATTTCATTTTTTAAGAGATATATCTAGAAGTGGTATTGTTGGATCATATCATAGTTCTGCTTTTAGCTTTTTGAGGAATCTCCATACTGTTTCTTACACTGGGCTGGCACCATTTAAATTCCCACCAGTAGTGTATAAAGATTCTAATTTCTCTACATCCTCACCATTTGTTATCATTATGCTAGTAAAATAAGCCAGACACAGAAAAACAAGTACTGCACGTTATCACTTAAATGTTTAATCCAAAATAGACAAATTCATACTAAAAAAGTAGAATAGTGATTGCCAGCGACAGGGAGCAACAGGAAATAGGGAGATACTGATCAAAGACTACAACTTTCAGCTATACAAGGTGGATAAATCTAAGTTGAATGTGCAATATGGTGACTATAATTTACAATACTCTATTGTATACTTGAAATTGGCTAAGTGAGTAGATCTTAAGTGTTTTCACAACCCAAAAAATTTTTTTTTAAATAGAAAGAATGAGTAAGCTAACTATGTGAGGTAATAGCTGTGTTAATTAGCTTGATTATAGTAATCATTTCAGTTTATGCATATAAGAAGACATCAGGTTTTTCACATTATCTATATACACTTGTTATTTGCAAATTGTCTCAATAAAACTGAAAAATGAATGAGTGAATGAATGAATGAATGAATGAAAATAAGAAAGACTAGACCAAGGTCCCTCTGTTGCTAGGAGGGATGAGAAGCCCTATGCCAAGGTCAGAATTCAGTAGAGAAATGAAATAAAGGAGAATTGCATTTCTTAGGCATCTTAGATACCAGTGCACAGGTGACTGTGATTCCCTCAATCCTTAGCATCAGAATGAGGAGGAAACAGTTACACTCTCTGGTTTTTGGGTCAAGGACACCACCACCCTTGCTGTGACCAGCTATGATGAGTCACCTTCGGGACCCTACAAACATCCACTGTTAGGACTCCCACTACTGTTGGATGGCATCACCGACTCAGTGCACGTGAGTTTGAGTAAACTCCAGGAGTTGGCGGTGGACAGGGAGGCCTGGCATACTGCAGTCCATGGGATCACAAAGAGTTAGACACGACTGAGTGACTGAACTGACTATTGATAGAAATATATTGTCTGTGTGTAGTTCTGCTCCCGCTTTCCCTCGGTCCCTGATGGAATTGGTGTACTTAGGGACATTTTAATAAGGCATGTTCAGTTCAGTTGCTCAGTCGTGTCCGACTCTTTGCAACCCCATGAACTGCAGCATGCCAGGCCTCCCTGTCCATCACCAACTCCTGGAGCCTTCCCAAACTCATGTCCATTGAGTCGGTGATGCCATCCAACCATCTCATCCTCTGTCGTCCGCTTCTCCTCCTGCCTTCAATGTTTCCCAGCATCAGGGTCTTTTCCAATGAGTTAGCTCTTCAAATCAGGTGGCCAAATATTGGAGTTTCAGCTTCAACATCAGTCCTTCCAATGAACACCCAGGACTGATCTCCTTTAGGATAGACTAGTTGGATCTCCTTGCAGTCCAAGGGACTCTCAAGAGTCTTCTCCAGCACCGCAATTCAAAAGCATCAGTTCTTTGGCACTCAGCTTTCTTGACAGTCCAACTCTGACATCCATACATGACCACTGGAAAAACCATAGCCTTGACTAGATGGACCTTTGTTGGCAAAGTAATGTCTCTGCTTTTTAATATGCTGTCTGGGCTGGTCATAACTTTTCTTCCAAGGAGTAAGCGTCTTTTAATTTCATGGCTCTCAGTCACCACTGCAGAGATTTTGGAGCCCCCCAAAATAAAATCAACCACTATTTCCACTGCTTCCACATCTATTTGCCATGAAGTGATGGGACTGGATGTCATGATCTTAGTTTTTTGAATGTTGAGCTTTGAGCCAGCTTTTTCACTCTCCTCTTTCACTTTCATCAAGAGTTTAGTTCTTTAGAACTCCTTAGTTTTTCTTCACTTTCTGCCATGAGGGTGGTGTCATCTGCATATCTGAGGTTATTGATATTTCTCCCGGCAATCTTGATTCCAGCTTGTGCTTCCTCCAGCCCAACGTTTCTCATGATGTACTCTGCATAGAAGTTAAATAAGTAGGGAGACAGTATACAGCCTTGACATACTCCTTTTCCTATTTGGAACCAGTCTGTTGTTCTATGTCCAGTTCTAACTGTTGCTTCCTGACCTGCATACAGATTTCTCAAGAGGCAGGTCAGGTGGTCTGGTAGTCCCATCTCTTGAAGAATTTTCCACAGTTTATTGTGATCCACACAATCAAAAGCTTTGGTATAGTCAATAAAACAGAAATAGATGTTTTTTTTTTTTTTTTTT